>NC_139150.1:105888106-107088106 GCF_964270905.1 Leucopleurus acutus
TACATCCGAAAAATTTCTTTCCCACTCATGCCTAAAATTCTACCCTTAGTGATTCATACCAGTTATCAACACCTGGTGCCTGGAAGGGAAAGACACAAAAAGAAGATGCTGGCTGTTTACTTCCTCATTTTTCCTGGCAGTGGCCCATGTTTAGGGTCATAAAGTGACTTTCTTTTTTTTAAATTTTTATTGGAGTATAGTTGATTTACAATGTTGTGTTAGTTTCTGCTGTACAGCAAAGTGAATCAGTTATACATACACATATATCAACTCCTTTTTTAAGATGCTTTCCCCATATAGGTCATTAGAGAGCATTGAGTAGAGTTCCCTGTGCTATACAGTAGGTCCTTATTAATTATCTATTTTATTTTATTTTTTTAACATCTTTATTGGAGTATAATTGCTTTACAATGTTGTGTTAGTTTCCACTGTATAACAAAGTGAATCAGCTATATGTATACATATATCCCCATATCCCCTCCCTCTTGCGTCTCCCTCCCACCTTCCCTATCCCACTCCTCTAGGTGATCACAAAACACTGAGCTGATCTCCCTGTGCTATGTGGCTGCTTCCCACTAGCTATCTATTTTACATTTGGTAGTGTATATATGTCCATGCCACTCTCTCACTTCGTCCCAGCTTCCCCTTCCCCCTCCCCGTGTCCTCAAGTCCATTCTCTACGTTTGCGTCTTTACTCTTGTCCTGCCCCTAGGTTCATCAGAACCTTTTTTTTTTCTTTTTTAGATTCCATATATATGTGTAAGCATACAGTATTTGTTTTTCTCTTTCTGACTTACTTCACTCTGAGTGCACTTCCTCCTGCTGTGTTTGGTCTCCTCACCCCGATCCCTATCCCCGCTGCCTTGGAGGCTGTGTGTGGTCCCCGATTCTCACTGGGCCTCCCCACTGCCCGTGGCTCCCTGCTAGCACGGCTGCCCAGCTGGAGGCTCTGCTCCACACCCATAAGAGCTGCCCTTCTCTCTACTCCTCACTGGGGTGCCCCCAGAAACGGCTCCCTGGCCGCCACCTGGCTTTGAGACTCTGAAGCCAATTACCAGGGCTTGGTGGCATGCTGGCATTCCAACTCTGTGTTCAGAGACCTTATGTTGGTAGCTTGAAATCAGCCACGGTGGAAGTATTTATGATGCTGAAAACTCAGCCTGTCTGGGCCACAGCCAAATCGAATCTCGGAGTTTTTGGTGACGTAGAAAAGAATAACTTTATTGCTTTGCCAGGCAGACAGGGACACAGCAGGCTTGTGCCCTGAAAAACTGTGTGTCCAAACCCGGGAGGATTTGGTGAGGAGTTTTATAGCTATAGTTCAGGGGCAGGGCTGCTGATAAGGATTAGGCGGGGCCTGCATGCCTTTAATCTGGCCTCAGGTGGTCTCCTGATGAGCTTTTTGTTCTCAAGCTTTTGTTTTTGTGACCTTCTCTCTGGAATGAAGAATGCTTCGAGTAGTAAACATCTTCCATTTGCTGGGGGTTTTAGTTCTGCAGAAGAGCTCAAAGATATTGTTATGTGTGTCCCTTGAGGCAGAATCAGGACCCTGCCCGAGGCTGCACTATTGTTTCTCGACTGATCCTCCCTTGTCTCTGCATCCCCTCCCTTCCCTGATTAGCAACTGTTTGAACCTGCCCTTTGGAACTCAGGGAAGGTCATGGAGGCTGAATGAAGCCTATTCCCTACAAACAAGAAATGGGGGACACAGAAAGGCTTCCATGCCCAGGAGCCCCACAGGGTTCTGCTCAGTTTTATTTACACCACAGAAATCTGCAAACACCACGAATCAGAGCTTTTCTTTCTGGAGAGCCAGTTATTTTTATCAGTATACCTCTAATTGGGCTTCTGGTTCTTTCAGAAGAATTAACAAACAAACAAACGAATCTGGAAGTATTAGGCAGGACTTCCTTCTCTCAAGAGATCTTCTGGGTCCCCATCACCTCAGAAGGCAGGGCTCAGGGATGATTTAAAGCTTCTCTTCCCACCCATGTGGTGAGGTTACTTGGGAGAGGCTGGCTCGGCTCAGGAAGACTGGATTCCACCTTCGCAGGGCACCCTCCCCAAGCTGAGGCTCTTATTGGCTTCTTGAACTAAAGCTGAGTTCTTCACAGGAGGGTGTCTGTGTGTGCTCTCCAATGACAGGATCCTGCTTCCTATAATTCTCCACCCGTGGCCTCTCTGCCTTGTTCTCCAGGCTCAAATGTAAGAGATGCAGCCCTTCTTCTGGGCACTTGGACACACCCTTCTCCAAGCCCTTCCTGCAGGAGGCCAGACACATCAGATCTATATCTGTGAAGCTAGAGGCTACCTTATTCCATTAACATCTCTGGTTCCACTGGAAAGGCCTGAAATGTGTTAGAGGACAGAAAGAAGAATGTTGTCATCAGTTTGGTTTTACTCTAAATTGTCATGGTTTTGATACATTTGAGACTGCATACATTATTACTATTATTTTTGTCACTGGGTGAGTGCCCTTTTCGTAAGATTATACTTTGAATCTCAAGCTCTTGCTCCGTTATGGGCTGAATTGTGTCCCATAACCCCAAATTCATAGATTGAAGTCCTAGTTCCCAGCACCTCAGAATGGGACCTCCTGGATCTCAGACTTTGAGCCTCCAGAACTGTGAGACAATACATTTCTGTGGCTTAAACCACCCAGTCTGTGGTAGTCTGTAGCTCAAGGAAACTAATACACTCCCCAGTAAATTTACTTTTCTTTTGTGCCCCATCAGGGTTTGCAGATAAGCAAAACTCTTTAATGTCTTATCTTTGTTAAAACCTCAGAATTTTTTCTTTATCATGTAGAATGAGGGGAAACTGAAATATTGCAAAGCCATCCAAAATTAGAACTAGTACCTACAAGTTAGAAACGTTTAAAAAGTTATTTAATAAAAATAAGACAACCTTAAGACATATAAAACTATTTACATTGTTCCTGTTAGACCTGCGCGGTCTCCTAGGAGTTTCGACTCGCCCAGGAAACAACAAGAATCGGAAGCCGATGCAAAACGCAAGAGGTTTATTGAAGGCCGGTGCACCGGGGTTCCTTGGTCCTCACGTAGGAGGTCGAAGAAGGAACCCTTTGGGGCGCGAATATGTCAGTTTTATAGGTTCCCACTTCCCCGTATGTAAATTATAGATTTGGTTGTGTTCTCCTGCTGATTGGTCCCGGCTTAGGCTCGGACCAGAGAGGGAACTTGTCCCCAGCTGCCTGATTGGTCTTTGACAGACACCTTTTTTACATTTTGTTATCTCCCTCCTTCTCGGAAGGGGGCCGGACATCCTGGAAATTCACCCATTGTCTAAGAAGCCCCTATTGTCTGGAGAATTCTTAATCATTAGCTGGAACAATGTCCCTCGAGTCCCACATTCCCCCCTTTTTCTTGTGACTATTGATTCCAATCATGGAATCTCAACCTTCTGTTCGTAAACTTTGGTACTGTTGTCTTAACATTAGAACTTGTACAGTACTGATACGTTCTCTAATAAATGCTATCAAGTGATTTAGAACACATGGTCCAAAAGTTAAAATCAACAATAAAACAATAAGAGGTCCCAACAGAGTAGAGATTAAGGTGGTAAACCAGGGGGACTTATCAAACCATGATTGAAACCATCCTTTTTCGTTTTCTCTCTCCCTTTGCCTTTTATCTAAGCGTTCCCTTAGTTTATCCATGGTTTTGGTAATGGTTCCTGAATGATCAATATAAAAGCAACATTCTTCTTTTAGAGCGGCGCATAATCCCCCTTCTTTAAGAAACAGCAAATCTAGGCCTCTTCTATTCTGCAACACCATTTCTGAAAGTGAGGTGAGTGATTCCTTTAGTTGAGTTATGGAACTTTCTAATGCTCGAAGGTCGATGTCTACAGCCTGTCTTAAACTTGCATAATACTGGGGTTGTTGTATGAGGGCTGTGGTTCCTGTTCCTATCCCGGCAGATATTCCTAGTCCTAGAAGGACAGCCAATGTGAGGGTTACAGGTTCTCTTTTGTTTTTTGTACATATTCATCTAAAAAGGATGAGTCTGAATGGTAGATAAGTCTAGGGACTAATTGCACTAACACACAAAAGTCAGCTGAAGTATTAAGAACCTCTAAAGAGACACAAGGGGTGAGCCCCGTGTTACATGCCCACCATCCATCTTGAGGAGGTACAAGATATCCCGAGCCTGAAGGGAGGCTAAAATCATGACAAAGGTGTCTATGGGACTGGGGAGGTGTTCCTATACAAGTACCATTTCCAAAAACCGAGGACAGGGTTAATTTACTGTTCCCTTCTTGCTTCCATCGACATTGGTCTGAGGAGGTAGAATTAGTATAGTTGGAGCTATATCCTATAGCATCATAATAAGGGGGAGGGGCAGCATAGCAAAGCCAACATGATTTTGTAGCCTCTGGGTTTGTAGCATTGAGAACCGTAAAGGCTGCCTGCACCAAAGAAAGCATCCTATCCTGAGGAGTCCCAGGCTTAACTGTGGGTTCTTTGGATCCAGAGGTTTCATTAGTCTCATTCTTTGTTGACGTAGCTGAAGGGGCCGGGGGAAGCAAAGGGGGGCCAAGTACGGGATTTGGGCCTATTGATATAGGAGCAGGAGTTTCAATCTTTAGCTTAAGGGTCATTAATATTCCTAAATCATATCCCCTCATGTAAAATCTAACGCCCCAAGAATGACCATTTATCCATTTTTTTATCTCTTTTTCCGGGATTACTAAAGGAAATTTTAAGGGGATGACACCATCCTGAACATTTACTCCGGTGTCCGGTATCCTCATTATGAGAATAATTAGCCGTTACAGTAATAAAATCCCAAGTTGAGGTGGGTTTCCAATTAGTATCCCCGGTAGTTTCACATCCCCAGCTTTTGCAATAAAAGTTTTCAGTTCCACCACATTTATAATTCAGAGATCGAGGGCGGTGGAACCCGGGGCATACGTAGAAAGTGAGGATACCAAGCATCATTCTTTTGCCTGCATTTTTGCAACCCGGCCCAAACCAATCAGTTTCCGAAACTTTGGAAGGGGCAGTGTTCATATCATGAGAATCTTCTGTACCCCAATAAGGTGCTCCTATTGCCAATTTACAAACATCAGGAAAAAGATCTGGCCACCAGGTCCAGGGGGGTGCAGTATGACTAATGGACCAGGTTACATCTCCAGTCTGAGAAATTACCTGCCAAGTTAAACGTTGGGGGAGGTGAGGGCTAAAATCACTTACAGTCAGTAAAGGTAGTAAAACCAAAATTATAAGTCTTAGGTTCGTAGAAGCTTGAATTTGAGCGGGTTGTCAGTCCTTTGGGCCCGCCATCCTGATGATGCCGCCGCTGGTGCAGCTTTCACATGTGAAGCATGGATCCAGGCAGCGATGCCGTCCACTTTTATGGCCGTTGGGGTGGTGAGGAGGACGGTGTATGGTCCTTTCCATCGAGGTTCCAACGTCTGGGTTCGATGCCGACGGACGTATACGGAGTCTCCGACTTGGAAAGGATGAGTTTCTCCCGGTGTTCCCGGTTGGTAGGCCTCGGCGAGTTGGGACCATATTTCTTTCTGGACCAATTGGAGTCCCAGTAGCCTAGCATATAAGTCAGTGTTATTTTGACAATCAGGTTTTATTTCTTTTCCTAAAGTGAGGAGGGGAGGCGGGGCACCATATAATATTTCAAAAGGAGTAAGATGGTATCGGGAAGGTGTATTTCTAACCCGGAACAGGGCCAAAGGAAGGAGCACCGTCCAATCGGTACCGCCAGTCTCCAAGGACAATTTAGTTAGGGTCTCTTTTAGAGTCCTATTCATTCTTTCTACCTGACCTGAACTTTGGGGTCTATAGGCACAATGTAATTTCCAATCAGTCCCCAAATATCTGGCCACATCCTGACTTACCTGGGCGACGAAGGCTGGACCATTATCAGACCCTATTACCTTTGGTGCTCCAAATCGAGGAAAAATTTCTTCTAAAATCTTCTTGGCTACTACAGCAGCTGTTTCTTTCTTTGTTGGGAAAGCCTCTATCCATCCTGAAAAAGTGTCTACAAAAACTAAAAGGTATTTATTACCGTACCTTCCAGGACGCACTTCGGTAAAGTCCACCTCCCAGTAAGTTCCTGGGCGGTCCCCCCTGAGTCTCTTTCCAGTTTCAAGTTTCCCTTTGTGAGTATTTACCTGTTGACATGGGACGCATTCCTGCACAATTTGTCCAGCTAATTTTGTCATTCCAGGGGTTTCATACCCGGCTTTTTGTAACAAGGCTACCATCTTTTTAGTCCCCAAATGTGTCCATCTGTGCATCTGTTGTAACACGGATTCTGCTTGCTGAGGGGACAAAGTTCCTTTTGTTGTGGCCGGGATGATTTCTTCATCGCGGCCTGGTTTTTCAGGAACTTTATCTGACAGTCCTAGAATGACTTCTCCCGATGCTATTTCTCGGGCCACTTGGTCAGCCATATTATTTCCCCTAATTATTGGGGTATTTCCTTTTTGATGTCCAGGGCAGTGGATGATACTGACTTTAGTAGGAAGCATGAGTGCAGTCAACAAAGCCATGATTTCGTCTTTGTTTTTAATTTCTTTGCCACCTGAAGTTAGTAGCCCTCTCTGTTGGTAAATGGCACCGTGGATATGAGCGGTAGCAAACGTATATCTACTGTCTGTGTAGATGTTTACTTTTTTATTCTCTGCCATCTCTAATGCCCTCGTCAGGGCAATTAATTCAGCTCGTTGGGCTGAGGTCCCTTGTGGTAGCGCCGCTGCCCATATGACTTGTTTTCCGTCTACCACGGCTGCCCCAGTTCGACGCTTACCTTCCTCCAGGAAACTGCTCCCATCCGTGAACCAGGTGAAATCAGCATCAGGGAGGGGCAGGTCCATCAGATCTGGCCTACTGCCATGTGCTGCGGCCAGTACTTCCTGACAATCATGTATGATGGTGGAGCCTTCCAAGTCAGGATCAGGTAGCAAGGTGGCTGGATTGAGTCCTGTGGCTGGAGCAAACTTGATGCGATCTGAGTTTAGCAACAGGGTTTGGTAATGGGTCATCCTGGCATTAGTTAGCCACCTATCCAGTGGTTGACGGACTACATTTTCCAGGGCATGAGGAGCTGTTATCGTTAGATTTTGTCCTAAAGTTAGTTTGTCAGCATCTTTGACTAGAACGGCCACTGCAGCGATTATCTTTAAACAGGTGGGCCATCCTGATGCCACAGGGTCCAATTTTTTTGACAAATAAGCAACTGGGCGATTCCAGGGACCCAATTTCTGAGTCAATACTCCTTTTGCAATGCCCTTATTTTCGGCCACATATAAATGAAAAGGTTTGGTTACATCTGGCAGTCCTAGGGCTGGAGCTGAAAGTAAAGCTCGTTTGATTTGGTCAAAAGCCCGTTGTTCCTTATCGCCCCAAACGAAAGGAGTGCTGTTTTTGGTTAGGGGGTACAATGGGGCCGCCAGCTCAGCAAACCCTGGAATCCATAGTCTACAGAATCTGGACGTCCCCAAAAATTCTCTAACCTGCCTGGCGCTTTTGGGAGCCGGAATTTGGGCCACCGTATCCTTTCTGCTCTCCGTGAGCCATCTTTGTCCCCCTTTTAATAGATACCCCAGGTAACTGACCTGTTGTTAGCATATTTGTGCTTTCTTGGCTGAGGCTCTATATTCCAGGGTTCCAAGTTCCGTTAACAGTTTTTCAGTACCCTTGATACAATCTTCTTGGGTCTCAGCAGCTAATAAAATATCATCAACGTATTGGAGTAATGTTACCTGGGGATTTGATTCTCTATATAATGCCAAATCCTGATGGAGGGCTTCATCAAAGATGGTCGGGGAGTTCTTAAATCCCTGAGGTAGCCGTGTCCATGTCAGCTGACCAGACATTCCCGATGTTGGATCTTTCCATTCGAAGGCAAAGTAGGGTTGGCTCAGGGGAGAGAGTCTTAAACAGAAAAAAGCATCTTTAAGGTCCAAAACAGTATACCACGTATATTGAGGTGGAAGAGTACTCAGGAGGTTGTAAGGGTTTGGAACTGTGGGGTGGAGGTCTGCCACCCGTTTGTTTACCTCTCGTAGATCCTGCACCGGCCGATAATCATTTGTTCCTGGTTTCTTTACTGGCAGGACAGGGGTGTTCCATGCTGATTGACATCTTATTAAGATGCCCAAGTCTAGTAGCCTCTGTATATGGGGACGGATACCGTCTTTGGCTTCTCTACTCATGGGGTATTGACGGACCGTTATTGGGGTGGTAGTTGCCTTGAGTTCCACTAGCACCGGGGGCCGATTTTTGGCCATCCCCATACCGGCAGTTTCTGCCCAGGCTTGAGGGAACCGAGTTACCCAATCTGTAACATTAACTCGTGAGGATGAAGGCTGCTCGTATAATTTATATTCATCTTCTAATTTCATAGTCAATATTTGAAGTAACCTTCCTTTATTATCAGTTATGGTGGGACCTTCTGGCTGAAAGTGGATTTGAGCCCCTACTTTGGAGAGTAAATCTCTTCCCAGCAAAGGATAGGGGCATTCCGGAATAATAAAAAATGAATGGGTTACTCATCCAATCCCAAGATCTACTGTCCTTCGTGTGGTCCATGAATATTGTTTATTCCCAGTGGCTCCTTGTACCCATGACCTTTTAGCTGAGATAGGGCCTTTTGAGTGGAGAAGGACGGAGTGCTGGGCTCCGGTATCCACCAAAAATTGAACAGGTTCCCCCTCCACTTTAAGAGTTACCCGGGGCTCGGGGAGAGGGTTCGAGCCCTGACTTTCCTAGTCTTCTTCTTCCAATGTTAAGATTTTGTTTCTGGTTGGCCTTCCTCCACTCTTTTTCTTAGGGCATTCTCTCGCCCAATGTCCTTTTTCTTTACAGTAGGCACATTGGTCCTTGTCTAATGGCCACCTTCTGTCTGCCGTTCGCCCTTCCTGCCCATTTCTATCCCCTATATTTCTTCCTCCAACCACAGTGGCCAGTATCTTACTTAAATTCCTCTCCTGTCTCTTATCCCGTCTTATTTCACGGGCTGCCTGCTCTTTCTGCTTTCTTTCTTCCTTCTCTTCCTGTTTCTCTTTTGTTATACACTTTATCTGCCTCTTTTACTAACTCCTGAAGCGAAAATCCCTGCAAGCCATCTAGCCTCTGTAATTTCTTCTTAATATCAGGGGCCGCTTGATCTATGAAAGCCATTGCTATAGTAGCCCTATGTTCCTCCGAAGTTGGATCATAAGGGGTAAAGCGTCTAAAGGCTTCCATTAAACGTTCCAGGAACACAGTTGGAGATTCCTGGGGCCCCTGAGTGACTTCCCTTACCTTAGCCAAATTAGTGGGCCGTCTGGCCGCTCCATGGAGACCCGCCACCAGAGCCTGGCGATACATTTTCAGGCGCTCCCTACCTTCCGGGGCATTGAAATCCCAGTTTGGCCTGACGAGTGGGAAACCAGCATCAATCTCGTTAGGCAGCTGGGTAGGTTGCCCATTGGCGCCTAATACATTTTTTTTCTGGCTTCTAAAAGAACCCGTTGCCTCTCCTCAGTCGTTAGGAGAGTCTGAAGCAGCTGCTGACAATCATCCCATGAGAAAACAAGAGATTCTATTAAAGCGGTAAGGGCCTGTGGATTTTCGGAAAAAAGTTGGGTTATGCATTTTCCAATTATAAAGATCTGCAGAGGAAAAGGGCCAATATTGGAGAGGTCTATTCCCTTGGCCGTCGGGGGGGCCATATTCTCTAAGAGGTAGGGCAGTGGAGTCCGGGGAGATAGCCCTCCGGCTCCTAGTGCCCGCTGAGGGACCCCTTTCTTCTTCCATCATGGATGGTTCCCTTGGTGCCGAGGGCAGTGGAGCTGGGGGTCCTCTAGGTGGTAGGGGATTTGGGGCCGGAGGATAAGGGGGTGGGGAATCCAAAAGAAGCAAATCTGACTGCGGATCAGGATAAATCGCCTTCGGTGGATCCGGGGCGTCGGGTAGCTTCTCCGTGTTGGGGTTTTTCTTTAAGGCTAATATCTCCGACGCTGCTGATGTGTGCGCGGACGTACCTGTTGAGGAAACAAAGGGCCGGACCCACGGAGGTGGGGAGAGAATTAAATCTTCCCAGACCAAGACATATGGTACTTGGTCTGGATGTCCGTGGGGATCTATATTAAATATCTTAGACTTCAGCAGCTTAATCTTGTCTAATAAAAAGGGTCCTTCGGGGGGCCATCCTATCTGAAATGTTGGCCATTCAGAGGCACACAAAGTCTGCCACTTTCCTTTCTTTACCTCTACCGAAAAATTATGGGCTCTGGCCCGAACTTCGGTCCAATGGCTTAGGGTAAGGGAAAGAAGAGTCGTCATAGTTTGTCCCATTGTCGTCCGTCAGAGAAGAAGAATAGACCACAATACAGAAACAGTTAAAAACTCCACGAAACACATATACGCATGGGCCACCGCGAGCTCGCTTCAAAACCGAAACTTCTTCAGATGGCAGTTATCACCAAGGGAACTGCCGAAACCGAGTGAAGGGGAGACAGAGTTTGCCTCTCCTTCCAGATGAGCCACCAGGGCGTCCCCTAGGGCTCATGGACACCGGCTATTAGCACGTCTGCCTAGCCAGAGGTCCGATACAGATTCCATAATAAGCCGATTCTTACGGCTTTCCTCCGATAATGGCCCACAAAGAACAAGGGACAAACAGACAATCAAGCTCGAGCTTACCTGGTACCTCCAACTCCCGATGTTCTTGTGGTCCGGGGCGAGTGGAATCCCGGACGAGCCCCCAAATGTTAGACCTGCGCGGTCTCCTAGGAGTTTCGACTCGCCCAGGAAACAACAAGAGTCGGAAGCCGATGCAAAACGCAAGAGGTTTATTGAAGGCCGGTGCACCGAGGTTCCTTGGTCCTCACGTAGGAGGTCGAAGAAGGAACCCTTTTGGGCGCGAATATGTCAGTTTTATAGGTTCCCACTTCCCCGTATGTAAATTATAGATTTGGTTGTGTTCTCCTGCTGATTGGTCCCGGCTTAGGCTCGGACCAGAGAGGGAACTTGTCCCCAGCTGCCTGATTGGTCTTTGACAGACACCTTTTTTACATTTTGTTATCTCCCTCCTTCTCGGAAGGGGGCCGGACATCCTGGAAATTCACCCATTGTCTAAGAAGCCCCTATTGTCTGGAGAGTTCTTAATCATTAGCTGGAACAATGTCCCTCGAGTCCCACATTCCAAAGTTTCTATTTACATTTGTCAACTCATATTTTCACACAGAATCATTGGCCATGTGCTTTCCTGGGTTCTGTTTTTAACATTATTTGATAGAAATATTTCTACTTAGTGATGATGTTCATATTCTTATTTAAACAGCGACATTTTATCTTTGTGCCTTTCACGTATTTTAGTTGTTTGTTACTCTAATTTTTCACTGTGAATATTTTTGTGTGATTTATTTTTACTCCACTTGAACTATTTCCTTGAGGAAGAGAAAGTCCTGAATTACACACTTTCATAGTTTCTGTTCCATATTATTTTTATTCTCTAGACAGATTGAGCCGATCTGTGGTTTCACCAGAACTAAAAACTAAGTGTTCAGGTTTTCCCATAATCTTGATGTCATTTAGTTTTATGATTTTAAAATTACTTTTCCTAGCTTAAAAAGCTTTTCCGAGACTGAAAGTTTCTTGGTTTTTTTACTTATGTCACTACCTGGGAGAGGGGGGCCCAGGCACTCTGAAAAGCAAAGTTTGAGATGTGAACAACAGGTAACCCACGCTAGCTCGCAGCTGTCCCAGAAGTGCCCGGCCCCGCCTCTCCCTCGGCGGGTCCCCGCAGACTCACCCAGCCTGCCCGGGGCTGCTTTTTGGACGCGCCCGCCAGGGGTCAGCGCAGCCTCAGCAGCGGGCTCCGGCGTCCCACAATGCACCGGGCGCTCGGGTCCGGAGGTTACCGAGCTGCGGCTAAGGCAGCCGAGCCCCGAGGGTTTGCGGGCGTCCGAGGGGCGGGGCGTCATGGGGGCGGGGCGTCCGAGGGGCGGGGCCAGGGCTGCAGCTCCGGCAGCCTTCAGTCGCAGCTGCGCCCCTCCTGCGGCCAGCCGCCCGGGATCAGGTTGTGTCTTCCCCGGCCTCGGAGACCTGTCCACCTGGCGCTGTAGCAAGGTAGGGGGTGCTCTCCCGGACCATCCCTTTTGGGGGGTGTGAAGTATTTTTTTTCCTAGTTGTGCCTACAGGAGAAGTCTTAACGTTGCTAATATTTAGAGATGGAGCTACCAGTTTCGCTCGGAGGAATCTATTTCAAAAGTCTTCTGTTTCCGTCCCATCCTCCCTGTCCCCTCCCGCCCCCCCCCCCGACTCTGCTGGGCTTTGGGAAACCTGATTTGGGGAGTCTGTGCCAGGGTAATTTCAAGCTCTTGGTTCATCCCTCCTGTCTTGTGTAGGGATGCAAAAACTCCGGGGTGGGGTTAGAATGCGTGAGAACTTGTGTGGGTGTGGGCTGCGTGTCTTCAGAATGTGTGCCTTTGGAAAACTCCTAAAAAGTTAGATGTCCATAGGGGTCTAATTCTCGGGGTGGGTGTGGGTCCTGAGTCCCCGCTGTTTCAGGTACTCAGTGAGTGGCGTCTCTCACATGCCCGCCTCCGCCACCCTAGAGCCATCAGGAGGTTGCTGTCCTGTGATCTAAGCCAGTGGGTGTCCTCAAGTTCTACACCCCAGAACTACTCTCCAGGACAGTGCTTCCCAACAGTCCCTGAGCGCCACACCCCAGAGCGCCTCAACCCAGCTGACCCTAGTTTGGGGATCCCACAGTTCGAGCTTTTCAAAAAATAAAGTTAGGCAGATAGAAGGCACTGGAATATGCGGGCACCTGGGATAGCTTAAGCTTGTTGGGGTCTGTCCTCCTCAGCCTGTTTTCTGGGTCACACTGCATGGCTCCATCCATTTGGTCTCACTTCCTGTTACCCCAGAGCTCCCCTTGGTAAAAATGCCAATCTGAAATAATCCTCATCTGAAACTTGCGATTCTAAAGTGAATCCACCTTTGCCCACTTGTAAAGGCTCAGAAAAGCACTTTAGTCCTCTGATCCCTAGCTCTGATGTAAAATAAGTTTTAGTTTTAAAGGTTTATTTTTCTTTAAAACCCTCGCCCAATAAATATCAGTTGATTGCTTTTACTTGTGAAATCCAAGCAGTTTTATTTGTTGTTTAGTACTAAAGATTATGACTAGGAAGACCATCTAAACGATATAGTCTTCAGGTGAACATGATCCTAATTAACAAATTAGCTGATAGTGCAAGAGGCAGAAGATGGGAAATCAGGGAAGCTTGGTTCTAAAACATTTCTGCCTCTGAGAAGTCTGGACGACTAAATTGCCTTTATTTTTCCTTCAAAATGTAAAATGCTGTGAGCACAGGTTCCTTTTTTGCTAGACACGCCTCTTGATTTGAGATAACAATCAGAAACAAGAAAATTCTTTCAAACAGTTATCATCTCACCTATGCCCAAGGAAAGAAGGTAAGTCTAGGAGTTGTTAGGATTCTAAATCTTTGTTAAGCAGAAATTCTTAATGATCCTTAAGCCCATCTCTGGGTACTTTCCCCCAGGAGTGTCTGTTCTTCATCAAATATGAAATTATGAATTTCTCATTATGTATAATACTTTGTATTTGGAAAATATTTGTATTTTCTACATCTAACGTTAATATTCATTTAAAAGCATTGTGTATTTGTGCATAAAATGATACAATCTTTAAAAGATTAAAAGCAAGAAAAAAAATTTTCTTAGCTAGTATTCATCAGTGATTCCCACCGTAAGGTCCTCAGTTAGTGGCAATAAACCCCAAAGATAAAACCACAATCTAGAAAGTCATTAATAATCACCAGCACGCATAAGAACTAGAGGGCACTGTTTGAAGCTTAAAAGGAGCCATTTAAGGACATGTTAAAAGATAACCTTGAACAGGGCTTCCCTGGTGGCACAGTGGTTGGGAATCCGCCTGCCAATGCAGGGGACATGGGTTCGAGCCCTGGTCCAGGAAGATCCCACATGCCACAGGGCAGCTAGGCCCACGTGCCACAACTACTGAGCCCATGTGCCACAACTACTGAAGCCTGCACGCCTAGAGCCGGTGCTCGGCTACGAGAGAGGCTACCACAATGAGAAGCCTATGCGCCGCAACGAAGAGAGTGGCCCCCGCTCGCAACTAGGGAAAGCCCATGCACAGCAGGGAAGACCCAACGCAGCCAAAAAAAAAAAAAAAGATAACCTTGCACAGTAGATTGCAAGCATCATTTAAGGCTTCAGCTTCAAGAGATTCATATGGAAAGACACTGACACCCATACAATGAAACTTAAATACCAATTCATGGGCTCACTAAAAATAAGCAGATCAGATGATTCCCACATCAACTGTAAATACTGTATATGCACTTTAGGTTAATTTAAATAATTGTCCCATTGCTTTTACGACCTTCCAATGCCTTGATTACTTCAAAACTGGAACAGCTGGCACTGTTCTTGCTTCTGAAGGAGGTAAATTAAGAAATTGACCTCCAGCCACAGACTGGAGTTCACAGGATTTAGCACAAACAAGCAACTCATGAGGAACTCAGTTCTTGGGCAGATATTTATCAAGCACCTACTAAGTGCAAGACTGGACTCATTACTTTAGCCCACTCGTGAAAAATAGCTTCAGGGATGATCTCTTATCAGGGGTCGTGTCATCAGGGCCATGCTCGTAGAGTTCAGGCTATTTCTCAGATGCCAAGGAAGCAAAAGTATCTCTCAGAAGAACCATGAAGACCCGAGGAGCTCAATTTAAAAACATCCCACTTATTTTAGAGGGAGAAGGGGATAGAGAAAATACCTTGAAATATTTCCCTTTTGGCTCCCATCCTTTGTGGTGCCAGTTTTTCAAAAAAACTCTTCATTATATAATGATACTAATTATTCTAATACTAGTTATGTAATATGAGACTTTAGAAACAGTTATCCTGATGAACTCAGGAGTTAACCTCGTGAACTTTTCCAACTTTCCAATAATGAAAGCACCACCCTGTTATTCATATATATGTATTTGTTCAGTAAACATCCTAGCACTGTGCTGAGGCCGGAAATGCAAAGATGTATCGTCTAACCCTTGACGTTAAGAAGCTGATCGCGTTGGGGAAATCAACCCACAGATGGTTGTAATGAAGCGTGTGCTTGGGACGGCGATAGATAATTGCTCCTGGTGCCGTGGGCCTCGAGTCTAGTCTGGTGGAGTCAGGAAAGGCCCGTAAATGTCGGAAATTAGTAATTCTAGGACGACTCACTTTTAGCCAACACTGGGGGAAGAGTGCTCCAGGTGGAGGGGACAAGCATTAAGAAGATCATGGGGGTAGAGTGGCAAGATCTGAGAAGTAGACTGAACACAGGAAGGCCTGGTGAGGGTGAGGGGAGCGACTGAAAGCCTTATCAGGAGGGACAGGATCCTGTCTGCTTTAGGAAGCTCACTCTGAAGCTGGAGTGGAGGATAGACTTAAGAGGCCAGGAGGCAGGAAGAACTGCTAGGAGACCATAGCAGAGATTAGGAAGGAAATGAGGAGGGCTTAGCATTTGTAGAAAGCATGACCCTTTCCAGCTGTCTCATCCGTTACGTGGTTTGGTTTTCATAACCACCCTTTGCAGTCAGTAGGGTGATATTCACAGCTTCATTTTCTAAGTGCTTACCTGGTGCTTTGTGTACATGATCCCTGACCTTTATAAAAACCCTGAAAATTAAGTATTATCGACCTACTTTACAGAAGTGGATCCTGAGGCAGGGTCAGGCTCAGACCCAGGTCCTGTGTCTAAAGCAGGACTTATTCTAAACAGCAGGTGGATCCTGCTTCTCTAGAGAATGAGGCAAGACAACCCTTCTGGGCAAATCTACACCCGGGAAACATCTCTCAGGAGTCAGCATGACAATATGACTGCAGTGGCCAGCTCTTTAAGCAGTTCTGTCTCTGCATTTAAAAGTCCCATGGAACAAAACAGTGTGGCAGTTCCTCAAACTAGCAAACAGAGAATTACTGCCTGAGCCTGCAATTCCACTTCTGGGTGTACACCCAAAAAAAGTGAACGCCGGGACTCAGATACTTGCACACTTGTGTTCATGGCATTATTCACAGTAGTCAAAAGGTGGAAACAACACAGGTGTCCACTGATAGAAGAATGGATAAACAAAATGTGGTCTGTACATACAGTGAAGTATTATTCAGCCTTAAAAGGAAGGAAATTCTGACACATGCTACAACATGGATGAACTTTGAGGACATAATGCTCAGTGCAATAGGCCAGTCACAAAAGGGCAGATGCTTTATGATTCCACTTATGGTCAGATTCACAGAGATGGAAAGTAGGATGGTGGTTGCCAGGACAGGTGGGGAGGGGGATGGGAAGTTGCTGTTTAATGGGTAGAGAGTTTCAGTTTGGAAAGACGAAAAGAGTTCTGGAGATGGACGGCGGTGATGGTTGCACAACAATGTGAATGTATTTAATGACTCTGAACTATACATTTTAAAAAGGCTAAAACGGTAAATTTTATGTGTATTTTTCCAAAAATAAAAGAGCAAGTGACTTACCCAGGGTCACTGAGCAAGTTCAGGCGGAAGGAGAATTCAAAGCAAAAACATGGCCTCTGCCAGACCGCCACACCTGGTAGTGACAAGGAAGCCCTCTGGGCGGAAGGAGGTGTGCTCTGGCTTGCTTTTTAAGCAGAAAGAGAAACCAAGTTTTCCAGTGTTATCAGCCTTGCTGCAGCAAATTCATAGGATCCCAATCACTGAAGAAACGTGGTATTTGGTTGCTGGCTTTGTCTAGGTAATCAAGGTGGGAAACTGGTGATAAGTTGGATTTTGTTCATTCATTCATTCATTTGTTCATTCATTCATTACCAAATATTTGAGGGCCTGTGTTGTACCAAATATCCTCTCCAGTTTCCAACTTTTCTGTCTAGTTACAGCCATCTGCCAGCTTTATTCTAGATGCTCTGCCAGTTTCCCTTGGACATAAAGTCCTAAGTTATATAAACCTTCCTTGATTCCTGGAAAGATCAATAGGGGGAACGGGTAGGGTTGAAGGGAGGTGATATGAGGTAAAGTGGGAGGTGCCAAATGCCTAGGAGAGTTGGGATTCCAATGAAGAAGCTGCTAAGCGCTACAGGAGTCCCATGAGGTGTGTCCAGGGGCTGCAGGTGCAGAAATATTGAGTGCAGCTCATGTACCTCACCCCTGGCATAGACCAAGTGTGGGCACTGCCTGGCGTCTTTTTTTTTAAAATTGAAGTATAGTTGATTTACAATGTTGTGCTAATTTCTGCTGTACAGCAAAGTGACTCAGTTATACACATGTGTACATTCTTTTTTCATATTCTTTTCCATTATGGTTTATCCCAGGAGATTGGACATAGTTCCCTGTGCTATACAGTAGGACCTTGTTGTTTATCCATTCTAAATGTAATAGTTTGCATCTACTAACCCCAAACTCCCAACCCATCCCTCTCCTGCCCCCCCTCCCCACTGGCAACCACAAGTCTGATCTCTATGTCTGTGAGTGTGTTTCTGTTTCATAGATAGGTTCATTTGTGCCATATTTTAGATTCCACATATAAGTGATATCATATGGTATTTGTCTTTCTCTTTCTGGCTTCACTTAGTGTGATGATCTCTGGGTCCATCCATGTTGCTGCAAATGGCATTATTTCATTCTTTTTTATGGCTGAGTAGTATTCCACGGTATATATGTACCACATCTTCTTTATCCATTCATCTGTCTATGGACATTTAGATTGTTTCCATGTCTTGGCTATTGTGAATAGTACTGCTGTGAACTTTGGGGTCCATGTATCTTTTTTTTAATTAAAAAAAATAAATTTATTTAATTTGTTTATTTTTGGCTGCATTGGGTCTTTGTTACTGCTTGCAGGCTTTCTCTAGTTGTGGCGAGCGGGGGCTACTCTTTGTTGCGGTGCGCGGGCTTCTCATTGTGGTGGCTTCTCTTGTTGTGGAGCACAGGCTCTAGGCGCACAGGCTTCAATAGTGTGGCACCTGGGCTCAGTAGTTGTGGCTTGCGGGCTCTAGAGCGCAGGTTCAGTAGTTGTGGTGCATGGGCTTAGTTGCTCCATGGCATGGGGGATCCTTCTGGACTAGGGATTGAACCCATGTCCCGTGCATTAGCAGGTGGACTCTCAACCACTGCGCCACCAGGGAAGCCCGTCTTCTAAGAATTTTATGGTGTCATGTCTTAAGTTTAAGTCTTTAAGCCATTTTAGTTTATTTTTTTGTATGGTGTGAGGGTGTGTTCTAACATCATTGATTTACATGCAGCTGTCAAACTTTCCCAGCACCACTTGCTGAAAAGACTGTCTTTTTCCCATTTTATATTCTTGCCTTCTTTGTCGAAGATTAATTGACTGTAGGTGTGTGGGTTTATTTCTGGGCTCTCTATTCTGTTCCATTGATCCATGTGTCTGTTTTTGTACTAACACCACACTTTTGATTACTGTCACTTGTCTGAAGTCTGGGAGAGCTATGCCTCCTGCTTTGTTTTTTTCCCTCAGGATAGCTTTGGCAATTCTGGGTCTTTTATGGTTCCATATAAGTTTTTGGATTATTTGTTCTAATTCTGTGAAAAACGTCATGGGTAATTTGATAGGGGTCACATTGAATCTGTAGATTGCTTTGGGTAGTATTGCCATTTTACCAATATTCTTCCAACCCAAGAACATGGTATTTCTTTCCATTTCTCAGAATCCTCTTTAATTTCCTTTATTAATGTTTTATAGTTCTCAGCATATATGTCTTTAACCTCCTTGGTCAGGTTTATTCCTAGGTATTTTTTTTTTGGTGTGATTTTAAAAGGTATTGTTTTTTTACATTCCCTTTTTGATATTTCGTTGTTAGTGTAAAGAAACGCAACCGATTTCTGAATGTTAACCTCGTATCCTGCTACTTTGCTGAATTCATTTATTAGATCTGGTAGTTTTTGTATGGAGTCTTTAGGGTCTTCTTTATATAGTATGGTACTGCCTGGAGTCTTAACGCCTGCATGGAGGATCAGGGTGATAGCCACAGCAGAAACCCCAAAAGGCAGACAAAAAGAGCAATACATGGAGACAAGCAGTGGTACAAAAAAAGAGAGTGATGTGGAAGACAGTGCAATCTGGAAAAAGCCCAACTTTTATGGAACGACTTCCCCATCTGTGCCTCTAAGGATAAAGCCTGGTTGGCTGTTCACAACTATGTGCATAAATGTGAATAGAGTCTTTTTTTTTTTTTTTTGCGCAGGCTCAGCGGCCATGGCTCACGGGCCCAGCCGCTCCGCGGCATGTGGGATCTTCCCGGACCGGGGCACGAACCCGTGTCCCCTGCATCGGCAGGCGGACTCCCAACCACTGCGCCACCAGGGAAGCCCCGTGAATAGAGTCTTTTAAAAAAATCCACAATATTTGGACCTGTCTGCTTCTAGGAGATATGAAGTATAGGATACGAGGTAAAGCATAACTTTAAAAATAAGGCACTGGGGTAGTTTAGTAAAACAAGCACTAGATTTGAAATGACGTGAGGAGGAAGGGCACATCGGGAGAAGCAGGGTGCTTGGTGTATAAGAGACGCACAGTCTATTCTAGCTATTTTCAAAATATAAAACAAAAATGGTCATAGCAGTGAAGTGGAAGTAGGTCCTACTAGGCATCTGAGATGAGACATTTTGGCGTGGGATTTGGTTTTAAGTTTCTTGGAAGCCATGGTATAAAAGGAAACAGGTTGGGTTACATCATTTTCTTACTCTGGCAAGATAAAGTATACAAATTCAGCTCTAGAGGAGACAGTTTTTTTCCTGGAACTAAACGCAGGGGAGGATTTACCACACGGGCTCTGTTGAATACAGTTTTGAAGCTGTGGACAGCATCTTCGGTAACGTTTTATAGGTCAGCTCTGAAGACATCATGCAGATGAGTGGGTTTTACTTTTGGTGGAAACCATCTGGAGGCAAAACTGAACGTGTGAAGTATTTTTTGTTAGAATGTTGTAGCGGGGCTTCCCTGGTGGCGCAGTGGTTCAGAATCCGCCTGCCAACGCAGGGGACACAGGTCTGAGCAGTGGTCCGAGAAGATCCCACATGCCACGGAGCAACTAAGCCCGTGCACCACAACTACTGAGCCTGCACACCTAGAGCCCATGCTCTGCAACAAGAGAAGCCACCGCAATAAGCCTGAGCACCGCAACGAAGAGTAGCCCCCGCTCGCCACAACTAGAGAAAGCCCGCACACAACAACTAAGAACCAAAGCAGCCAACAACAAATAAATAAAATAAATTTATTTAAAAAAAAAAAGATTGCTGTAGTGGTGGGATTCCGGACAGTCACTTTCAGGAAGTTACCTAAGGATGAGTCATTAGAAGAACCTGGAGAAGTGGGCTAAATTGGACACCTGAGTAGGAAAACCTCTAACCCTCAGTTGAGCTCGGTCATTTGCATTGTTCTCATGGGGTAGAGGATCCCTTGGCAGGAAACCAGAGCTAAGTGGTCCAACAGGCGTTTAAGCTTTGAAGCAAGAATTGAATAAGGCCTGTGCTGATCTTGACACCCCATCGGCCTCACGTTTGCACCAGGGACAAAGCAAGTGGTAAGCTGTTCAGTGCCAACATGGATGGGTAGAGGAGAGAAAGAGGGCTTGGGCTGAGCCATCTGTGTACAAGTTCTCATCTGGAGCTAGAACTTTGTGAAGCAGCTAAGAGATCTGGGACCTGTGAGCCGTTCATTTTTTATGCTTTTTACTCTTTGCTTTTTGTTTTGTATTTGTTTGCTCTTCCTTTTGTGCTTTAGCGAAAATTTGCTTTCAACAATTCTAATCTTATCTAGGCTAAGCCAAGGAAAAAAGTGATTGGTTCACACCTGAGCCAGGATAAAGGTCAAACTTCTTAACTGCTCTTGAGCGAGGCAGTGTCTGGTCTGGTCCCTTCTCACTTGCTTAGACTCATCTTCCGACCTCTCCCTACACCCTGTGCTCTACTTGTGCTATGCAACCTACAGCCCCCCCAGAAGTAAGCCTGTTCCATGTCTCAAGAGTTTTTTTTTTTTTTTTAATTTTAATTTATTTATTTTTGGCTGCATTGGGTCTTTGTCACTGCACGCGAGCTTTCTCTTGTTGCAGTGAGCGGGGGCTGCTCTTTGCTGCGGTGCGCAGGCTTCTCATTGTGGAGTCTTCTCTTGTGGCAGAGCACGGGCTCTAGGTGTGTGGGCTCAGTAGTTGTGGCATGTGGGCCCTAGAGCACATGGGCTCAGTAGTTGTGGTGCATGGGCTCTATGGTGGCAGGTTTCAGTAGTTGTGGTGCACTGGCTCAGTAGTTGTGGAGCACGGGCTCTAGAGTGCAGGCTCAGTAGTTGTGGCACATGGGCTTAGTTGCTCCGCAGCATGTGGGATCTTCCAGGACCAGGGCTTGAACCTGTGTCCCCTGCATTGGCAGGCGGATTCTTAACCACTGAGCCACCAGGGAAGCCCCTCGTGGGTTTTTATACTCTGCTGTTCCCTCTGCTTCCCACTCTTCCTCACCTTCGCTGCCCAGAGAAATCGTCATCCTTCAAGACTCTGCTGAAGTGTCGCCTCGTGCAGGAGGCCCTCCTAACCCTTTCTGCCCATTCTGGAGGAGATGATCACGTTCGCCTTTCCACCCCCTCTGCCTCCTGTCTCAGCTCCTGTCACTCTGTATTGGCATCATTTACTGAGTCTGTGAATCCTTCAAGGTTAGGGATGAAGTTGTAATCTTAGCTCGTCACCTTGCTTCTGGCACGTGGTAACCTAGATGTGTGAAGGCTGAGGAGAGAATCAGAGTACTCTGAAGGGCCAGGAGGAATGAACTTTCCAGCTTAAGAACCTGGAAATGATAAGTCAGAAGTGAGGCAGATAGGGCTTCCCTGGTGGCACAGTGGTTGAGAGTCCGCCTGCCGATGCAGGGGACACGGGTTCGTGCCCCGGTCTGGGAAGATCCCACATGCCACAGAGCGGCTGGGCCCGTGAGCCATGGCCGCTGAGCCCGCGCGTCCGGAGCCTGTGCTCCGCAACGGGAGAGGCTGCAATGGTGAGAGGCCCGCGTACCGCAGGAGAAAAAAAAAAAAAGAAGTGGGGCAGATAAATGAAAACCCAGGCAATGAAGGCCTTGGATAGGAAAGTTCCCACCTGGGTTTTTTTTTTGTTTGTTTCTGTTTGCTTTTTCTTTATGAAGAATATTGAATAATTCAGTAGTAAATGCCCTCAACTATGAAAGACAAAAAGAAAATGCTCTTCAGAGTGTTTACATCATACCTCTCTGAAGATAGGTATCACAAGACTACATCGTAATTTGGAAAAGACATTTCAGGAGGGGTTGCGACAGTATGGTCCAAAAACTTTGTTGAGGATGAAACTAAATATAAGGATAGAAGTTGAAAACATGGATGACTAATGTGATCAGTAGATGAGGTCTTCAAATACAGTTATCTCACATGAGCTCTTATCACTCTTAACTGAAACTTCAGTCTTGATACTGGAAAGGACCTTATCTAGTGGCCTCTTGGTATTTGGTATTTGTTCAACCCAAGGGTTGTATCTGCTCTTAAGAGCATTGTTCTGGGGACTTCCCAGGTGGTCCAGTGGGTAGACTCTGCACTCCCAATGCGGGGGTCCTGGGTTTGATCCCTGGTTGAGGAACTAGATCCCACATGCATGCTGCAACTAAGGAGTCCACATGCTGCAACTAAGGATCCCACATGCCGCAACTAAACATGCCTCAGTGAAGATTCTGTGTGCCGCAACTAAGACCCAACACAGCCAAAATAAATAAATAAATATTAAAAAACAAAAAATATTGTTTTAAAAAAGCATTGTTTTGGTAACTTTGATCTCTTAATTGGGTGGTCACTGAGATCCCAAGACCTTTATTTTACGAGCACAATTTGAGTTTGGTTTTGTGTTTAGACCCAGATTCGTTTTCCCGTTCCAGCCTTCTGGATCTTATCCGCCACTCTGGATTCTGTCACATCATTTTGTGGGATCTTCCTGTGGTTTATCTCCATCAGGTTGGCAGTTGACTATGCAGAAAAGCTGAGTGTCCTGTCAGCAAACGTAAAAGTTCCTCTTTTAGATCAGTCATGAAGACGATCCCAGTACACACTAACATTTTTTAATTTATGAAAGAGATAATTTATAAATCAGTTGCCTCATTGTGATCAAACATTTACTTTCAGATTCCATCCTTTCCTCAACGTACCAGATTTGGGGGAAACTATGGAATGGTTTCTGTCATCCAGTGGGCCCTCTTAGCTTCCAGTCAATTCTGTGTTTTCCTAGTCTCTCTCCTATTCACCACGGCACAGTTTCAGATGGCTTCCATTCTCTTTAAGCCTTCCACCCCCCAACCCCGCCCCTTCCACCCCAACCCCGCCCCCTCCACCTCTGTTCACCTCATCCTCAGCAAACGGCCCCGCCCGCTACTTTCTGGAGAAGATGGAGGTTGTCAGACAGTCGCATCATCGAGTTCCTGCTGCCACTGCCAGGACGCCTAGTTAATTCCGCCCGCATCCTTCTCTCTGTCGGCTTCCAGTGAAGAGGTGTCCTTCCCTTGAATTGGGGCCGACCTTTAAGTCTGTGCTTTGTCCTGTGCTCTGGACCTTCTTCCTCCTCAGGGACTCCCCCAGCTGACTGTCCCCTCTCCTGTATCCTCCTCGTTAGCCTTTACACATTCTCCCTCCTCATCCATCTGAAAGCATCTCCCTCCACAGCCCTTCCCTTCAAACTCAGTGCCTTAGAATTGTTTCTGTTCTATTTCCTCACCTCATTTCAGTCTGGCTTGTACCACCACCCCTCGACTGACACTGTCCTCACCAAGGCCACCAACTACTGCCTTGTGGCTAAACCCAACGCATACATCTTGGTCCTTGTCTGCCGTATCTCTCTAGAGCATTTGGCTTTACCGACCACATGCATCTCTGAAAACCCTTCTGCTGGCACTGCAGTTTCCTGGGCTCCTCCTTTCCTCTGTCTTTCTCATTGGGCTCATCTTCCTGTGTCGCTTCTTCAGTGGTGGTTCTACCCTGGTCTCTCCACTCCCACTCTCTTCCCAGGATTCTTTTGGTTCCAAGCGACAGACCCCAATTCACATTGAACTAAACAGGACTTCCCTGGTGGTGCAGTGGTTAAGAATCCGCCTGCCAATGCAGGGGACACGGGTTCAAGCCTTGGTCCGGGAAGATCCCACATACTGTGGAACTAAACCCATGCACCACAACTACTGAGCCTGCAAGCCACAACTACTGAAGCCCGTGCGCCTAGAGCCCGTGCTCCGCAACAAGAGAAGCCACTGCAATGAGAAGCCCGTGCAACGCGACTTGGGAAAGCCCACGCACAGCAACGAAGACCCAATGCAGCCAAAATTAAATAAATAAAAAAGAAAAAACAAATTAAACTAAAAACCAACCGAAACACCACCACCACCAAAAACCACAACAAGGGAAATTCTTTGATTCATATGCCTGCAAAGTCCAGTAGTAGATCTGGGATAGCTGGTCCAGAGATGTAACATAAGGACGTCAGAAACAGCTTCACCCTCTCTGTCTCTTAGCTTTGTTTTCCATTGTGTTGGCGCCATTCTAAGGTGGCCTCTTTCTAAATGATGGCAAGACTTCTGCCAGCAACTCCAGGCTTCTAGCCAATCCTCTTAGGAAACACAATGGAAGATTTTCTACCCAGTTTCTGAAGCTGGAAGTCTAGGAATCATTTTTGACTTCTGTTCCCACACATCTTAATCACCAAGTCCTGTCCCGTCTTCTAAGTATCTCTGCATCCCCGTTGCCAGTGTTTTAATTCAGGGTACCATCTTTTGTCTCGATTCCTGCAGCAGCCCCCAGTGATTTTCTTCCTTGGGTCTTGCTGCCCTCCAACCTGTTCTCCACATCACAACCAGGGTAATCTTTCGAAAATGTTACGTGATGGCCCCCCAATGGATAGGAAGTTCAAGACAAAACTCCTTGTTACGTTCCGGAAGGCCTTGTATGATACAGTTCCTGCCTACTTCTCTTTTCACATCATCCCTTATTCCAGGCAGTTCAGCCACAGATGCATGCCAGACTAGTCAGCTCCCTCCTAGCTCTGCCTTTTTCATGCAGTGCTTCTTCCATCTGGACCATTTTCCTCCTGGCCCCCCACCTAATGAGCCTCTTCTTATCCATTCAGGTCTCACATTAGATATAACTGTATTGAGAAAATCCTTCCAGGAATTCCCTGGTGGTCCAGTGGTTAGGACTCCGTGCTTCCACTGCAGGGGGCACAGGTTCGATCCCTGGTCAGGGAACTAAGATCCCGCAAGCCGCAAGGTGTGGCCAAAAAAAAAAAAAGAGAAGAAAAGAAAAACTCTTGGCAGAGAAAATCCTTCCATACTGCATTATGTACACACTCTTCCTACAAGAATATTCTTTTTCCACCTTAGCAATTACCGCATTTTATTGTCATTGCTCGTTAAATCGTCTGTATCCCTCAGCAGACTATAAGGTCCACGAAGGCAGATATTTCCCTTGTTTTCTGAAATATCCCCAGCATCACAGAGTAGACACTTGATAAATATTTGTTAAATTGTAAAATAAAATGAGATGTGATTGTAGTAGGTGATTTTAGAATCTAGATTGATTCGCTAAGCTACTGGAAAGTCTGTAATGTCTACTGCTTTTCTTTTTTATATGCTTATTGGTCCCCTTTTAAAAATAGTAGAGTTATAGAATTAAAGAGGATCTTAGTAATTATCGGGCACTAATTCACTTCACTTGACAGGTAAGGAAGAGGGCGCTCAGAGGGACTTAGTAATTTACACAAACCACGGAGCTATTCACGGTGGTCTAATTGGACTGGAGCTCAGAGCTCCTGACTTTTAGTGCAGCGCAGCCTCCTCTTCACCATGATAGCAGCACTTCTAACAGATTAGTGCAGTGCGATTTTTATTTTATAACATTTTGCCTTTTTAAAAAATTTATTGATTTTCGGCTGCGTTGGGTCTCCGTTACTGTGCGCGGGCTTTCTCTAGTTGCGGTGAGCGGGGGCTACCTTTCATTGTGGTGCGCGGGCTTCTCTCATTGCGGTGGCTTCCTTTGTTGCAGGGCACGGGCTCTAGGCACGCGGGCTTCAGGAGTTGCAGCATGCGGGCTCAGTAGTTGTGGCTCTCGGGTTCTAGAGCGCCAGCTCAGTAATTGTGGTGCATGGGCTTATTTGCTCCGCGGCATGTGGGATCTTCCCGGACCAGGGCTTGAACCCGTGTCCCCTGTACTGGCAGGCGGACTCTTAACCACTGCGCCACCAGGGAAGTCCCTGTAGTGCGATTTTTATTTTAATTCAAAGGAAGCTTATCGCCGATAGCCTCACATGTTTCCTTTCTTAAGATGTACTTGCCGATCTTGTACATCTCGGTGGATTCTGACAGTTTTTCAGGATGCAAATCTCCCTGGTCTATAGATGCCTAAGTCCTGTAGAGTCTGTCCTCTATGCCATTGGCCCACGAAGAACCAGAAGTTACACATTTGATTCCCTTGTTCCACCGTTTCTCCTTGGAAGGGTAATTACCGAGTAGATGCCATCTGGATTTGATCTGAGGAACACTCATGTTGTATAAAAGAAGTAACAGACTTGTGTTTAACTCTTTGTATGAACTACTCTTCTCTCTTCCCTCTGTGAGACTTACTGACTGATGCCCAGTATGAAATAGGAGCTTGAAAAGAGAACTGCTTCTATAAAAACAAGGTGAAGTTTGGAAAAGACTGGTAGGAGTAACTTTCTAAAAAGAATTATAATAGAATTGGATATGAGTGAGAAAACAAATATTGGGGAAAATTTTTAGTTAATAGAAAATAGTTTTTAGGGACTTCCCTCATGGCTCAGTGGTTAAGAATCTGCCTGCCAATGCAGGGGACAGAGGTTCAATCCCTGGTCCGGGAAGATCCCACATGCCACAGAGCAACTAAGCCCATGCGCCACAACTACTGAGCCTGCACTGTAGAGCCCGCAAGTCACAACTACTGAGCCCGCAAGTCACAACTACTGAAGTCTGCACACCTAGCGCCTGCACACCGCAACAAAGAGAAGCCCACGCTCTCTGCAACTAGAGAAAGCCTGCGCGCAGCAACGAAGACCAAACACAGCCAAAAATAAGTAAAATTTTTTTTAAAAAGTAAAAAAAAAAGGAGTTTTTATATTAAAATTTTTAATTTATTCAAAAAAATTTTTAAATTAAGGAAACCAAAAATGGAACCTGTCGACCAAAGCATTATGAAACTTCAATTAATTGACCTATTCTGTGCATAAATGTCTTCAAGTGTTCATTTTAAATAAAACGTTCAGTGTATCTTTTCATTATGGTTCCTGCTTTAAACGGATTATTTCAGTTAACTGAATTGCCTACTCTTCTGCCTTTTGTAGGTGGACATGTTATATGCAGCTGAATCTTTCATGTGGTTATAATTTTGCTTTTGAATTGCATTTAAACTTCTCAAGGGCTAGGAGTGTACCTACGTATTTCATTTCCTGTAGATTTTACCATGGGGCCTAACTCTGCATATGCCTCCGATGATGGGGTTTTATTTCCCTAGCCAACTAGTCTTTCTCACTCTGGGTCAACATTATTATTTTGTTTTCATCTTTACTCCTTCATTCTTCCTAACTCACGGACATTGTTCCTTCTGAAAAGGAGAGAGAGAAAGGGAATATAAGGAGAGCATCTGCCAACCTCCGGGGGCTTGCCATGTATTTGATACTAAAAAAGAAACTAAAAAGGAAGCGAAAGACAAGTTAAAAATATATTTAAAACAGATGTTTGTGCTTAAATTTAAAAATTCCAAATGCCACCCTTTGACCCAGCAGGTCTACTTCTAGAAGCCTATGCTATGGAAATAATTAAACACATGCAAAAAAGATTTAACTCTACCATGTTCATCTCAACCTTGTTTATAATGGGGGAGAATTAAGGAACAACTTGAATTTTCAACCTTCAATTTTCAAGGACTTAACATTTAAATACAGTGGAGTTCCATTATTTTTAAAAATGCATTTAGTGACATATAAAGATAGTTATAATTTATTAATTGATTGAAAAACAAGCTATAAAATGTACATCCCATTTTTGTAAAAGACAGATGTGCAAAAATGACTAGGAGGATATACGTAAAGATTATATGATGGTAGTGAAATAATTTTTTTCTCATTTATGCTTTAAACTTGTTTACAAAAAACTTCTGTAAAGTTATTTTTAAATTAAAAGCTACTCCCAACAAAATAGTTCCTATTAAGGTCATTGTTGGATATGACTTTTTTCTTCAGAAGTAATTGATTGTAAATAAATATGTTAATAGTTGAGGTCTTAGGAAAAGGAAAACATCTCCTCTACTTTCCTGCCTTAATACCACTTTTCTTCCTAGCTGCAGTGGATTCCAAATCAGTAGTTCTCTTAAGCTGGAGTTTTGTGAGAGGGGAGGAGGTGACTGGATTTTATTTCTAGTTTACTAATTCTCTTTATCACCTTGGGACATTTACTTTTCGTCTTTTTGTCCAGTAACCCTCTCTGTAAAATGGGGAGAACTCCTTCCTCGTTACTACCCCAGCAGAGGGATTGAAAACACCAGTGGGTTCCACCCCTGGCCTGGAACATGGCCAGTCTCTGCCACAAAGCCATGATAACACATAATAAGTACTAACTTAACAGTAATTCATTGATTATGTAATAAGTAATAATTCACCTGGCCACCCAGGGTAACCCATCACTCTCACCCTAACTACTGTGAACATTTACTAGATTGTCAAGTGATTCTGAACCATTACTTATTCATTAATTCAACAAATAACTGAAAAATGGCAACTAGGATTCAAATCCCGGCTCTCCCATTTAACTCTGTGAGCTTGGGGAAGGAAGTTAATTTCTCTGGGCCTCAGTTTCCTCCTTTATAAAATGACTAGTATAATACGTTGTTGTTGTAAGGATTAAATGAGATACAAAATGTGTAACACCCAGCACATAGTAAGCTCTCATGTGTGCCAAATGCTGGGATTCACGTTCATTCAACATTTATTGTTTAGTACAGGTCAGACAATGTTTCAGGTGCCTGGGTTGCATCAGTGAACAAAACAGATTTGCCTGTTTTCATGGAGCTTACATTTCAGCAGACTCAAAGATTAATTCAATGTAGTCCAATCCATGGTTACTGATAATAATACACTATTATTACTGTTAGTGTATTATGTGCCAGCCACTGTGCAAACGATTTTCATATATAATCTTATTTTCTCATTAACCCTGTAAGGTAGGGATTTTTATTGTTACTTGAGAGTGTGGAAACTGAGCCTTTGAAAGGTTATGTACATACAACTGGCAAGTGAGTGGAGGGGCTGGTATTTAGACCAGGTTGTCTGGCTTCACCACCACACCTTCCTACCTTTACTTGGTGAGCCATTGGTGATCGTCACTTTTGCTTACGGTTCTTTCTTTCTTTTTTTTTTAAATTTTTATTGTAGTATAGTTAGTTTCTACTGTACAGCAAAATGAATCAGCTATACGTATACATACATCCCCTCGTTTTTGGATTTCCTTCCCATTTAGGTCACTGCCGTGCATTAAGTAGAGTTCCCTGTGCTATACAGTAGGTTCTGATTAGTTGTCTATTTTATACATAGTATCATAGTGTATATGTGTATATGTGCCAATCTCCCAATTCCTCCCACCCCCTGCCCCACTTTCCCCCTTGGTATCCATTCATTTGTTCTCAATATCTGTGTCTCTATTTCTGCTTTGCAAATAAGATCATCTATGCTTACAGTTCTTTCTTGACATCCTTGCCAACACTTTTTGCTCTGCAGTAGGAGCTGTGAGAGAAAGAAACTTGAGTTTTCTTCATTTGTATTAAAATACTTCATTATCTCTGCAGGAAATGATCAGAGAAGGAATATATGACAGCTCTGCTTAGAGTGTTTTTTTCAATCAATTAGAAATTGCAGCTGACTCCCATCCGTGTTTAGGAAAGAGGTCTCAGTTAGAGGGAGGAGCCGAGGTGCAGCCTTAAGAGAGGAGCGTAGCTGGGGACGGGGAGACTCCCAGTGGCATGGCCTTGATGCTGGTCATCCTACCAGGCTAAGGTGAAGGCAACAGAATAGGTGCCTCCTGTGTCTCTTGGTGTTGCATCGTCTTCATCTTCTGGCTCAGAGTCTTTAGGAAACATACCGCTGCTCCACCTCTAAAGATCCCTCTTCCTTTGCTGTCCTGCAATTGCCCAGTGACCTGGAATGTTCATGTCCTCCAAAGTCATGCTGAATAATACTGCTAGAGTTTAAGAAAGTATTGTTATGAAGTATTTCAAGTATTCAGAAAAGCGTAAAGAATATCATGTACTCACAATTTAGTTTTGCCAAATATTAACATTTTGCCTTTCTGCTCCAGTTCCTTTTTTTAAATAAAAAATACAGATGTAGCTGAAACTCCCCTGTGTACCTCTTCCCAGTTTCACTCCCCTCCCTCCCTCCCTTCCAGAGGCCACCACTGTCCTGAATTATCATTACAATGCGTGCTTTCATCCTGTCACTTGCTGCCTGTAAGTGCTTGGATAAGCACCCTTACACACGGTGCTCTGAGGCACATTCTTGTACCCGTGTCCTTGTACACGTGTGCAGGAGTGTCTCTGGGATGTCGCTGGCCGTCGTGATTGCGCACTGACATGGCCACATTTCTCTCCAGGATGGTTGTACCAGTTGATGTTGTGTATAACAGCTTCTTCTCCACGGCCTTAGTCGTGCTGGTCTGACTTTTAAAATTTATTGCTAATCTGATGAATGTGAAGTGGTGTCTCACAGTTGTTTGTATTTTCCTGATTACTATCGAGATTGAGCATCTTTTCATGTGTTTATTGGCCATTTGTGTTTCCTCTTTGTTGAATTGTCTGTTCACATTCTTTGCTTTTGCGTCTGTTGTGTTGTCATTTTTCTCACTGGTTGGAGTAGTTCATTGTGTATTCTGTTTACTTAACCTTTACCAGTCACTTACCATGCAGAGGTCTTCTCCAAGTCCCTTGCTTGTCTTTTACTTTGTTTATGGCATATTTTGATGTACAGACAAGTTTAATTTTGATGTAGTCAACTCTTTTGCAATTTTTATTATTTGTGCTTTTGAGTCTTATTTAAAAAAAAATTTCCCGACTTCAAAATCATGTGTATATTTTCCTCTATCCTTTCTAAAATTTTCTAAAAATTTGATTTTCACATTAAGCATGGGATCCATCTAGAATTAATTCTGTCATTGCTGTAAGGTAGGGATCCATTTTTCTTTTCCTTCCACATAGATAATCAACTGGTCCAGCCCCTTTACTGTATAGTGTTTTCTTTCTCCACTGGTTGGTTATGTCTGTCTGATACCAAGTTTCCATAGAGTCAGGGATTTGCTTGGGGCTTCTTTGGTCGATCTAGTTATCTATTCCTGGGCTAATATCACACTGTCTAAATACTATAACTTTTCATGTACGTCTTGATGTCTCATAGGGAGAGGTGGCCTCCCTTGTTTTTCTTTTTTCAAAATTATTTTTTGTTATTCTTAGTTCTTCCATATGGATTTTAGAATCAGCTTATCTAGTACTTTAAAAACACTAATCAATACTTGATCTTGATCTTTCCTGGGCTTCATCTAGACCACCATGCTTCTGTTTGCTTAAACACTGTAACAGTATCCCTCCTGGTAAACTTTCACAACAGCGTCTAATTCCTATGTTCACAGGTCAGTTAGCACAGGTTACATTTTTCTTTTTAAACGTAATTGTGGAAAAATATATATAACGAAATTTGCCATCTTAACCGTTTTAAGTGTGTGACTCAGCACTAAATACATAATGTTGTGCATGCATCATCATTATGGCAAAACTCTGTAATCATTAAGCAATAATTTCCTATTCCCCCCTTCCACCAGCCCCTGGCAACTACCATTCTACTTTCTGTCTGTGTGAATTTGCCTTCTTTAGGTTTCTCATAAAAGTATAATCATACAATGTTGTCCTTTTGTGTCTGGCTTGTTTCACTTAGTATGGTGTTTTCAAGGTTCATTCATGTTGTAGCCTGTATCCGAACTCCATTCCTTTTTAAGGATGAATCATATTCCATTATATGGCTACTCCCCATTTTGTTTATCCATTCATCTCATGTTGGACATTTGGGCTCTTTCCCCCTTTTGACTATTGTGAATGATGCTACAATAAACATAGGTGTACAAGTATTTGTATAATTCTTGTTTTCATTTCTCTTGGGTATTTATATAGGAGTAGAATTGCTGGGTTATGTGGTAATTCTATGTTTAACTTCTTGAGGAATTGCCAAGCTGTTTTTCACAGCGGATGCACCACTTTCTATCCCCACCAGCAATGTCTGAGGGTTCCAGTTTCTCTACGTCCTCTCCAACACCTGTTATTTCTATATTTTTTATTATAGCCATCCTAGTGGGTGTGAAGTGGTATCTCACTGTGGTTTGCTTTGCAGTTCCCTAATAATTAATGATGTTGAGCATCTTTTCATGTGCTTATTTATCATCTTTAGAGAAATGTCTATTCAAGTCCTTTGCTCCTCTCCTCCTTGCCCCTGCTTTTAGAGCAGTTTTAAGTTTACAGCAAAATTGAGTGGAAAGTACAGAGAATTTCCATATAACGCCCCCCCCCCCCATGCGCAACCTCTCTCACAGTTAACAACCCACACCAGAGAGGTACATGTATTATAGTTGATAAACCTTTATTGACAAATCATTATCACCCAAAGTCTATAGTTTACATTAGGGTTCATTCTTGTATACACTCTGTGGGTTTTGACAAATGTATAATGACACGTATCCACAATTATAGTAGTACATAGAATAGTTCACTGCCCTAGAAATCTTCTGTGCTCCACCTACTTATTCCTCCCTCCCCTTTCATTCCCCCCTTTGCCCATTTTAAAATCACGTTGTTTGTTTTTGTGTTGTTGAGCTTTAGGAGTTCTTTATGTATTCTGTATTTCAGACTCTTATTGTATATATGATTTGCAAATATTTTCTCCCATTTTGTGTGTTGTCTTTTCACTCTCTTGATAGTGTCCTTTGGTGTACAGAAATTTTTAATTTGTATGAAGTCCCTTTTATCTATTTTTTCTTGTGTTGTCTGTGCTTTTGGTGTCATGTTTAAGAAACCATTGCCAAATCCAAGGCTATGCACATTTGTCCTTAGATTTTCTTCTAAGAATTTTATAGTATTAGCTCTAAGTTTAGGTCTTTGGTTCATTTTGAGTTAATTTTTGTATATGGTATAAGACAAGGGTCGACTTCATTCTTTTGCATGTGGATATTTCATTTTCCTAGTACCATTTATTGAAGAGATTGTTGTTTCCCTATTGATTGGTCTTGACACCCTTGTCAAAATCAATTGACCATAGATGTGGAGGTTTATTTATGAACTGTAAATTTTATTCCATTGCTCTATATGTCTGTTCTTATGCCAGTACCACAGTTTTGATTACTGTAGCTTTTTAATAAGTTTTGAAATCAGGCAGCGTGAGTCCTCCAACTTTGTCCTTCTTTTGCAAGATTATTTTGGCTATTCTGGGTCCCTTGAAACACCATATGAACTTCAGTATGGAGTTTTCATTTCTGCATAAAACACCTTGGGATTTTCATAGAGATAGCCTTGACTCTGTATGTCAGTGTGGGTAGTATTGTCATCTTAACAACATTAACTCTTTCAATCTGTGAACATGGGATGTCTTTTCATTTATTTAGACTTTCTTTAATTTCTTTCAGCAATGTAATATATATTTTTCACTTATCACATTTATGTTGGTTGTTTGCTGATAGTAGGAAGATAGCAGCATATCTGTGGAATACAGATAAGAGGCTTGAGATGTAGAGTCTTATAAATTTTACCTATAAATGGAGAAAGCAACATAATATTTATTTTTAGTATCAGAATTGGTTTCCCTAGTCATGATCTTTTAGGATCTTTGAATAAGGAAAAAAAAAGATAGAAATGTCTGGGTTACAGATTCTCCAGAGATTTTGTTGACCTCATCATGCTTAGTAGGTCACAATGAGATTAGTTTACCCTATGTTGAATTTGACTCAAAAAAAGAAAGAAAGAAAATTCAGGAAGAGTTTATTGTTGAATCCATGTTCAAAATGGCAATATCTTTTCTAATTCCATCTTCTATCATCATATTCACATTACAGTCTATATCATATAACAATTCAGGGCAAAATACTTTAAGTGTTTGACTTACTGAATTCCTGTCTTCTTTTGGACCCTAATTTAGTCATAATCCTTCAAACATTCAAATTTACTGGCACATGCCACATACCCCTCCCCCCCCATCAAGTTCAACAATATTCCGGGGAGATAAGTTACTCAAATTTTACTAAAATTTTACTAAAAAATTTGAGAATTAACATTCTCAAATTTTCTGTCTCTTTAAATACAGAGTCTGGCTGTACTCCGTCCCAAGGAAGAATGACTCCATACCTTTTCCTTTAGATAATGGTCTGCATCAAAACAGTGCTTAATAAGGAAAACAGAACAGTTATTTAATCAGTTCTTTCAGGCTTAGAGGAAAAAAATGGCATATCTTTGGGAGCCAAAGCAAGGTTGGAAGAGGGATGCAGATTTAGCTTCCTGGCCCTCTGCACTCCACTTGCATTTGTATATTGACCTTTGTAAGGTTAGCACGAGTCCTCTAATATTAGCAGCATATATTGAAGTCCCTTAGCATCTTGGCATTTAACAATCTGTCACCTGATTTAATCTTCACAATACGTCTGCAAGATAAATACTATTATGCCTGTTTTATAAGAAACTCAGCCTCAGAGGGATTGGATAACTTGCCATGGTCATGCAGAGAGTAAGTGACAGGGCTGGATTCAAACCAGAGCTGTCTGGTTCCAAAACCCGTGCTCTCGTCTTGTCATTTTCCTAGTCTTGGCTTCATTAATCTTATCTTTTGGTACTAAAAGTCCTTCTCTCTTCAATAGGTATTTGGCAGAAAAGGACCCAGGCATCATATTTCTCTTTCTACTATGTACAAAATGATTCAAAATGGGGTCATAATTGGGTTCTGAACCAGGACAGTTGTAGATGGAGGGAAAGGGACTAAGTGGAGAGTTGCTATTGCCCAGAAACAATAGGGGTTGGTTGGCCAGAGTTGGTGGGCAGGAGTATGGTGTGTCAAGATGAGTCAGGATTCAGGCTCATTGAGAACCACATTGCTTTTTTATATAGTAAATGTACTCATTTCAGAGAAGCACCTGCCATTAAAAATGGCATTTTCTCTGAGGCATTCTAGACCCTTGTCGTTTATAATCAGAAGGCCGGGACACATAACAGTTTAGATTTTGCTAAGGTGGAACAATCTTGAATTGTGTGTGCCCTAAGGCTGGTGTATAGGAGGGAAGCTCTTGGCTCTGAGAGCACCCAGCCTCTTCAACTCGCTGCAGCTTTGCTGCATAAAAACTTAAACATATGATTCCCGTAAAGGTCTGAAATGACATTTACATTTTTCAGTTTTACCTTGTTCCTTTTTATTGGAGTGTAGTAGCCCTCTCTTACTTTGCTTATTTATTTTGGTCTGTTTGGCACTCCCTGCGTTCTGAGAACCGCTGCTCCTCCACTTCAACCACGTGATTCAGCTGGAGCTGCCATGTTCTTACAGCTGATTGGCCTAGGGCGGACACCTGACCTTCACTGGCCAATCAAAGACTCTTCTCAGGAGTTTTGAACTTACAACCAGAAAAAGCTTGAGGAATTCCTTTCCAGTGGTGGTTCTTGAACTCTTAATGATCACGTTCCTTGCCATGTGGGAAGGCAATGAAAATGGCTTGCAGTGGGACGCATAAATGAGAGATGGGCAGAGTCCTGATGTATGTGTCCTGGGTCTTGTTTTTAGGGAAGCTTACTGCATCTCTGTCTTCCTAGATTTGGTTGTTCAACCATTCCTTGAATTCTGTCCTCCAGCACACTTCCGTTTCTGTCGTTTGGGTTTCTATGATTTACAGTCAAAAGAGTCCTGCCTAAAGGTGCGATGTTTTGGACAATAGAGCTGTTCCCAACTGGGACTCAGGAAGGCTTTAGGATAGATTCCTTGCAGATATCAAGGTCTACTATGTTTTTTTCCAAGCGTTGAGGGTTTGCATCTAACTTTACTGACGGTCATTTATTTTTTATTTTTTTTAACATCTTTATTGGGGTATAATTGCTTTACAATGGTGTGTTTGTTAGTTTCTGCTTTATAACAAAGTGAATCAGTTATACATATACATATGTTCCCATATGTCTTCCCTCTTGCATCTTCCTCCCTCCCACCCTCCCTATCCCACCCCTCCAGGCGGTCACAAAGCACCGAGCTGATCTCCCTGTGCTATGCGGCTGCTTCCCACTAGCTATCTACCTTACGTTTGGTAGTGTATATATGTCCATGCCTCTCTCTCTCTCTCTCTCTCTCTCTCTCTCTCTCTCTCTCTCTCTCTCTCTCTCTCTCTCTCTCTGTCTCTCTCTCTGTCTCTCTGTCTCTCTCTGTCTCTCTCTCTGTCTCTCTCTGTCTCTCTCTGTCTCTCTCTCTCTCTCTCTCTCTCTCTCTCTCTCTCTCTCTCTCTCTCTCTCTCTCTCTCTCTCTCTCTCGCTTTGACTGACGGTCATTTAAATAAAACTGTTTGTTAAATGGTGAGAAACAGCCTCAGCTACGCCCAAACCTACTCAAGTAATTTGAATGTTAGCTTACTTTCCCCAGGACTACTAAGGACCTGAGAAAAAAATTGGCCAAGTTTCAAAATGTATTTGTTAAGTTTCTGAGATGAATAGGACCGACATCAACGTTTGGGTTTAGAAAGTGGAGGGAGGAAAGTGCTTTGACTTGCAGGATATCGAGTTTCAAATCCCAGGAGAGGAAGACAGTGGGAAGGCGCTGGCTCTCAGCTGGAGAGCGTATGACTAATAGAGACAGCTCTTTTTTTTTTTTTTTTTTTTTTTGCGGTACGCGGGCCTCTCACTGTTGTGGCCTCTCCCGTTGCGGAGCACAGGCTCTGGACGCAGGCTCAGCGGCCATGCCACGGGCCCAGCCGCTCCGCGGCGTGTGGGATCTTCCCGGACTGGGGCACGAACCCGTGTCCCCTGCATCGGCAGGCGAACGGAGACATCTCTTTAATGACTGGACTTTCCTGACCTGGAACCGTGGACAGTTCCACTCTGCCCAGCCTGACTAGGTGGGTCACACTGACCTACTGTCAGGTGACACCTTCAGCACTATAGGAGATTTAAAAAAATTATAGTATTCTTACACTTATTGTTTACAGCTATAAAATTCTTATGCTGCCCATCTCAATTTCCTTTATCTCTCAGAGTTTCAGGACTACGTAAGAATAGTTTTTAATATTGGTTTTTAATATATACATCTCTCACATTGTATGTAATAGTTTTTGGCTTTTAAGAGTAATCTATACTCATTAAAAAAAAATTGGAACGCACATCAAAGTATAAATAGCAGGAAAAAAAGGTCACCCATGATTACACAACTTGAAGCTGGCTGCATTCACGTTTGGGTAGATTTCTCGGTGGTATCTTGGGGGAGTATTTTCCAAGCTTGACTTGGCAACCGGCCAGGTATCTGTCCCAACTCTTTGACCTCCTGCACTTCACTCCTCTCTTAATAGAAGTTTACTTAATTGACCTGCCCTCCCCCTTCTGCCCTCCCATAGTATTAAAGGCAGCTGCTGAAGGATTCTGGTAACTGGTGAGGATGGCGGGTCGTGAGCATCCTGACCAGCAGCGGAGGTGGGGAGGAGGGGGCTCTGGGCTGTGGTGAAGGAGACGCACCTGGCAGGGAGGCATTTCAGCTGGGCAGAGGCTCAGAAGCCCTGGGACGTGATGGCACTTGCGCAAACAGCGCACTGCGGCCAGCGCATAAGCTGTGTGCTCTGTGCTCTCTCAGTTTCCCAGCTGTTTGCAGAGCTGCCCAAACCGTAAGTCGAAACTCCACCCAGGGCCAGGAGGATTCCTGCAGAAACCAGCTTCCTCCTCATTCTGCCTCGCCTTGTTGGGGGATGTTTTTTCATTATTCTCTTCTTAATTGTTAATAGGAAGACATTCACGTGGTTCAGAATATACTTGTGCCGTTTAGACGGCAAGTCTCACTCCTGCCCTGAGATCTTCCAGGCACTTTTCACCTTCCTATAACTCACTGCAGGTAATCAGCTTTTAGTTTTTGTGTGTATTCATCCAGACTTGACTTATGAATATTAAAGCAAATACAAATATATTCTGTATTCCCATTTTCCCCTTCTTGAAAACAAAATGATGCATTGTATACACATTTTCTGTGCCTTGCTGGGATTTTTCCCCCCACTTATCTTGGAGACTTTGAAAAATATCTGTGCATTGAAAGCTTCCTCATGCATTTTTTTTTTTTTTTTTTTTTTTTTTTTTTTTTGCGGTACGCGGGCCTCTCACCGCTGTGGCCTCTCCCGTTGTGGAGCACAGGCTCCGGACGCGCAGGCTCAGCGGCCATGGCTCACGGGCCCAGCCGCTCCGCGGCACGTGGGATCTTCCCGGACCGGGGCACGAACCCGTGTCCCCTGCATCGGCAGGCGGACTCTCAACCACTGCGCCACCAGGGAAGCCCCCCTCATGCATTTTTATACTTTCAAAATTTTCCATTGGATATATGTAGCATAATTTATTTAACCAGTCCTCTGTTCAAGGGTATTTGAGTTCTTTCCAGTCTTTTGTTATTTTGAATAATGCTGCAATGAGTAACTTTGTATATATGTTACTTTTTAAGTATGGTGGAAGGATAAATTACCATTAGTCATATTACTGGGTCAAAGGAGGTATGCAGTTGTAATTTTGATCTCAGTGCCCACATTCCTTCCCCAGGGGCTTGTACCAATTTATCCTTCTGCTGGGAAAGTATGAGAGTACTTGTTTCTCTTGGGGGATTATTACATACTGTTTACATGTTACTTTGAATTGTTCTTCAGTTGTTTTAATTTGGATGTTGTCCTCCCAATTAGATGGCAACTTTATTGAGAGCAAGGGCCAAACCTTTGATTGCTTTTGAATTATCCACATTTATCAATAACATAATATGGTACCCTAGGAGCACAATAAATTTGTTTCCAGTGTAATTTGGGAGAATAAGCCAATTAAACCATAATGATAAAAAGATTTCTATACTTGGCTAGAGTTCAACTGAACTGATTTCTCCCTGCCAAAGGAAACCTATTATGAGGTCTTGTTTCAAGTAATTATGGAATGAGTCTTGAGTTGAGGTGTTACTCTAGGTTCACTTGCTTACACATGGTCTTCTCTCCCGGATCTGAGAGTCGTTTTACCAGATTCAATCTGGTGATGCCTTGGCATCAGCCAGGCTAATTGGGTGCCTGTCCTGTCACTCCTTTTCCTCTACGTGTGACAGTGCCTGCCTGCCCCACAGTAAGCGGGAGAAGAGTTGCTTTTAAACTTTTTATATCTACTGCACATGTAAACATTGCGTCATTGTAATTTAGTCTACCTGCATCCTAGTAGCAAAAATGTACTCATTTTCCTCCCAGTTTCTATTATGTTGGATCCCCCCATATGTATTATCCTGTACTGGTGTCCAGTGGTCTTCCAATTTTTTGCTTGCATATCCTCCAGAGGAATTTTGTAAAATTAAGCTTACCCTCACACATTTACAGTCTATATCTAAAATTGTATTACAAGTTTAAATAGTTTGTAAGGATATATTTACAGTACATTGTCAGTATTGACTTTAAAAAGTAATTGTTCACTATACATGTATGCATATGTATGTGTACATGTGTATGTTAAGCTCTTATACACACAGAAGATATTTATCCATCATACTAAGGAAATATCCCTCTATTCCTGTTTTTTCATTTCAGGTTTTTTTCCTTCTTTCAATTTTAATGGGGCAGGTTTCCCTCTCTTTATTTGCTTGTTTTTTTTCAACATACAAAAAAATCTGTCAATTTAAAGTGTAGGATATGATAAATTTTGGCTATTGTATATAATTGCATAATCTCACCACAAAGTACATTCATGTTGAGGCTTTATTATCACATATATATGATATATACATATAAAATATAAATTGGTTCCAGGACTCCCCTGCAGATACCAAAATCTAAAGATGCTCAAGTCCCTTATATAAAATGGTATCATAGTTGCATATAACCTATTCACATCCCCCCTTATACTTTAAATCCTCTCTAGATTACTTATAATACCTCACACAATGTAAATACTATGCAAATAGTTGCAAATACAATGTAAATAGTTGCCAGTGTGCAGCAAATTCAAGTTTTGCTTTCTGGAATTCTTTTTCTTTTTTTTGGTGTATTTTCAGTCTGCGGTTGGTTGAATCCACAGATGTAAATCTGAAGATATGGAAGGCTGACTATGTGTGTATATATCCAGATGTGTGCATACATATGTATGTGTGACATACACATTCAGAACTGTTACACGATTCTTTTAAATGTATACAGAGGAACCTAATAGTGTTTGATACCCACCATCATCCACTAAAACAATACAGGGACAAGCTTTCCTTTAAACATCATACATTTTATTCAATATATCATTCCTTTTTTCCCCTGAATTTGAATTTCCATTCCACTTCCCACAGAAACTTTTCTTTTTTTCTTTTTACAATAAATTTATTTATTTATTTTCATTTTTGGCTGTGTTGGGTCCTCATTGCTGCATGCGCGCTTTCTCTAGTTGCATCGAGCGGGGACTACTCTTCATTGTGGTGCGCAGGCTTCTCATTGTGTTGGCTTCTCTTGTTGCGGAGCACGGGCTCTAGGCACGTGGGCTCAGTAGTTGCGGCACACGGGCTCAGTAGTTGTGGCACACGAGCTTAGTTGCTCCGCGGCATGTGGGATCTTCCCGGACCAGGGCTCGAACCCGTGTCCCCTGCACTGGCAGGTGGATTCTTAACCACTGTGCCACCAGGGAAGTCGGAGACTTTTCTTACGCATATTTTTATGCTTGAAATCTTTTACTGGTCACCTTATTATTTATTAATAAATAAAATATATTAATATCAATACATATTACAATACCTTGATATTAATATATTTTTATTTCCTGTAACCTTACTTCCTATGACCATTGAGAAATTTCTTTTGATGGAGCTATCATTGTAATTACTAGTAATACACCTGGTCAAAACAGCAATCAGCAATCTGTAGGAGCTTCCCTGGTGATGCAGTGGTTAAGAATCTGCCTGTCAATGCAGGGGACATGGGTTTCAGCCCTGGTCTGGGAAGATCCCCCCATGCCGTAGAGCAACTAAGCCCATGTGCCACAACTACTGAGCCTGCATGCCACAACTACTGAAGCCCATGCACCTAGAGCCCGTGCTCCACAACAAGAGAAGCCACTGCAGTGAGAAGCCTGCACACCACAATGAAGAGTAGCCCCAGCTCGCCGCAAATAGAGAAAGCCCACGTGCAGCAATGAAGACCCCACACAGCCAAAAATAAATAAATAAAATAAATTAATTTATTTAAAAAATTATTTAAAATAAACAGCAATCTGTATTTCAAATTAGTAAATATAAAGTTAGATTTTAGTGGAGATACATCCCTTAATGAGCGTGATGGGCTTTTTACCACAGTTAGTTTATGTATCTGGGTTTGGTTGTTACTCTTTGCTAGAATGGATCAAAGGTCACTATCAATTCTATTTCTCAATGAACGTGCAGAAGAATCTTGTTCATATAAAAAGTAGGTGGGAATGGAAAGCATTTTGTTACAGCTCAGTTAATTCTTTGAACTCATTCTGAGCCCCAAATCCTCCATTGATCTGTCATCAAAAATTATTTTTCATGTTCTATCGGTTTGCAACTCTACTAGGCCTCCTTCAGTTCTGTTGAAACCTCCTGACTTGCACAAGCACGCTTTACTCTGTCCTTACAGTCATTTGTTGCCTCTGCACCAGCACTGGTTTTTCCCATCCTCTTTCTGTTTGGTGCCTGGGGAAACATTCGCTAGTAAGATTAGGATGGGTGAGAGGTGTCCTCTGCTTTTATGACATGGAAGAAGGAATACTGGGGAAAGGAAGAATTTGTTCATCACAGGTAGGATCTCAAGCAGATACATGGTTAAATTTATCTTAAATATCTGGAAATTGATTCTCTAAAACCGATGGCAGCAATGGAGACCCAATGCAGCCAAAAATAAATAAATAAAATAAATTAAAAAAAATAAAATAACAGTGAGTCCTTGACCTGGTGTTAGCTCAGTCATCTATCTTATTATTTTTTATTTAACATATTTATTGGAGTATAATTGTTTTACAGTGGTGTGTTAGTTTCTGCTTTATAACAAAGTGAATCAGCTATACACATACATATGCCCCCATATCTCCTCCCTTTTGCGTCTCCCTCCCACCCTCCCTATCCCACCCCTCTAGGTGGTCACAGAGCACCGACCTGATCTGCCTGTGCTATGTGGCTGCTTCCCACTAGCTATCTATTCTACATTTGGTAGTATATATATGTCCATGCCACTCTCTCACTTCATCCCAGCTTACTCTTCCCCCTCCTCGTGTCCTCAAGTCCGTTCTCTACGTCTGCGTCTTTATTCCTGGCCTGCCCCTAGGTTCTTCACAACCTTTTTTTTTTTTCGATTCCATATATATGTGTTAGCATACGGTATTTGTTTTTCTCTTTCTGACTTACTTCAGTCTGTATGACAGACTCTAGGTCCATCCACCTCACTACAAATAACTCAATTTTGTTTCTTTTTATGGCTAATATTCCATTGTATATATGTGCCACATCTTCTTCATCCATTTGTCTGTCGATGGACACTTCGGTTGCTTCCATGTCCTGGCTATTGTAAATAGACCTGCAATGAACATTGTGGTACATGACTCCTTTTGAATTATGGTTTTCTCAGGGTATATGCCCAGTAGTGGGATTGCTGAATCCTATGGTAGTTCTATTTTTAGTTTTTTAAGGAACCTCTATACTGTTCTCCATAGTGGCTGTATCAATTTACATTCCCACCAACAGTGCAAGAGGGTTCCCTTCTCTCCACACCCTCTCCAGCATTTATTGTTCGTAGATTTTTTGATGATGGCCATTCTGACTGGTGTGAGGTGATACCTCATTGTAGTTTTGATTTGCATTTCTCTAATGATTAGTGATGTTGAGCATCCTTTCATGTGTTTGTTGGCCATCTGTATATCTTCTTTGCAGAAATGTGTATTTAGGTCTTCTGCCCATTTTGGATTGGGTTGTTTGTTTTTTTGATATTGAGTTGCATGAGCTGCTTGTAAATTTTGGAGATTAATCCTTTGTCAGTTGCTTTATTTGCAAATATTTTCTCCCATTCTGAGGGTTGTCTTTTCATCTTGTTTATGTTTTCCTTTGCTGTGCAAACGCTTTTAAGTTTCATTAGGTCCCATTTGTTTATTTTTGTTTTTATTTCCATTTCTCTAGGAGGTGGGTCAAAAGGATCTTGCTGTGATTTATGTCATAGAGTGTTCTGCCTATGTTTTCCTCTAAGAGTTTCATAGTGTCTGGCCTTACATTTAGGTCTTTAATCCATTTTGAGTTTATTTTTGTGTATGGTGTTAAGGAGTGTTCTAGTTTCATTCTTTTACATGTAGCTGTCCAGTTTTCCCAGCACCACTTATTGAAGAGGGTATCTTTTCTGCATTGTACATTCTTGCCTCCTTTATCAAAGATAAGGTGACCATATGTGCATGAGTTTATCTCTGGGCTTTCTATCCTGTTCCATTGATCTATATTTCTGTTTTTGTGCCAGTACCATACTGTCTTGATTACTGTAGCTTTGTAGTATAGTCTGAAGTCAGGGTGTCTGATTCCTGCAGCTCTGTTTTTTTCCCTCAAGACTGCTTTGGCTATTCGGGGTCTTTTGTGTTTCCATAAAAATTGTGAAATTGTTTCTCTAGTTCTGTGGAAAATGCCATTGGTAGTTTGATAGGACTTGCATTGAATCTGTAGATTGCTTTGGGTAGTATAGTCATTTTCACAATGTTGATTCTTCCAATCCAAGAACATGGTATACATCTGTTTGTATCCTCTTTAATTTCTTTCATCAGTGTCTTATAGTTTTCTGCATACAGGTCTTTGTCTCCTTAGGTAGGTTTATTCCTAGGTATTTTATTCTTTTTGTTGCAGTGGTAAATGGGAGTGTTTCCTTAATTTCTCTTTTAGGTTTTTCATCATTAGTGTATAGGAATGCAAGAGATTTCTATGCATTAATTTTGTATCCTGCTACTTTACCATATTCATTGATTAGCTCTAGTAGTTTTCTGGTAGCCTCTTTAGGATTCTCTGTGTATAGTATGTTATCTGCAAACAGTGACTGCTTTACTTCTTCTTTTCCCATTTGGATTCCTTTTATTTCTTTGTCTTCTCTGATTGCTGTGGCTAAAACTTCCAAAACTATGTTGAATAACAATGGTGAAGAGTGGACAACCTTGCTCGTTCCTGATCTTAGTGGAGATGGTTTCAGTTTTTCACCATTGAGAACGATGTTGGCTGTGCGTGTCATATATGGCCTTTATTATGTTGAGGTAAGTTCCCTCTATGCCTACTTTCTGGAGGGTTTTTATAATAAATGGGTGTTGAGTTTTGTCGAAAGCTTTTTCTGCATCTATTGAGATGGTCATGTGTTTTTTCTCCTTCGTTTTATTAATGTGGTTTATCACATTGATTGATTTGCATATACTGAAGAATCCTTGCATTCCTGGGATAAACCCCACTTGATCATGGTGTATGATCCTTTTAATGTGTTACTGGATTCTGTTTGCTAGTATTTTGTTGAGGATTTTTGCATCTATGTTTATCAGTGATATTATCCTGTAGTTTTCTTTGTGACATATTTTTCTGGTTTTGGTATCAGGGTGATGGTGGCCTTGTAGAATGAGTTTGGGAGTGTTCCTCCCTCTGCTATATTTTGGAAGAGTTTGAGAAGGATAGGTGTTAGCGCTTCTCTAAATGTTTGATAGAATTCGCCTGTGAGGCCACCTGGTCCTAGCCTTTTGTTTGTTGGAAGATTTTAAATCAGTTTCAATTTCAGTGCTTGTGACTGGTCTGTGTATATTTTCCATTTCTTCCTGGTTCAGTCTCAGAAGGTTGTGCTTTTCTAAGAATTTGTCCATTTCTTCCAGGTGGTCCATTTTATTGGAATATAGTTGCTTGTAGTAATCTCTCATGATCCTTTGTATTTCTGCAGTGTCAGTTGTTACTTCTCCTTTTTCATTTCTAATTCTATTGAGTCTTCTCCCTTTTTTTCTTGATGAGTCTGGCTAGTGCTTTACCAATTTTGTTTATCTTCTCAAAGAACCAGCTTTTAGTTTTATTGATCTTTGCTCTCGTTTCCTTCATTTTTTTTTTCATTTATTTCTGATCTGATCTTTATGATTTCTTTCCTTCTGCTATCTTTGGGGGGTTTTTTGGGTTCTTCTTTCTCTAATTGCTTTAGGTGTAAGGTTAGGTTGTTTATTTGAGATGTTTCTTGTTTCTTGAGGTAGGATTGTATTGCTGTAAACTTCCCTCTTAGAACTGCTTTTGCTGCATCCCATAGGTTTTGGGTCATCGTGTCTCCATTGTCATTTGTTTCTAGGTACTTTTTGATTTCCTCTTTGATTTCTTCAGTGATCTCTTGGCTATTTAGTAGTGTATTGTTTAGCCTTCATGTGTTTGTATTTTTTACAGGTTTTTTTCCCTGTTATTGATATCTAGTCTCATAGCATTGTGGTCAGAAAAGATACCTGATACGATTTCAGTTTTCTTAAATTTACCAAGGCTTGATTTGTGACCCAAGTTATGATCTATCCTGGAAAATGTTCTATGAGCACTTGAGAAGAAAGTGTATTCTGTTGTTTTTGGATGGAATGTCCTATAAATATCAATTAAGTCCATCTTTTTAAATGTATCATTTAAAGCTTGTGTTTCCTTACTTACTTTCATTTTGGATGATCTGTCCATTGGTGAAAGTGGGGTGTTAAAGTCCCCTATTATGATTGTGTTACTGTTGATTTCCCTTTTTATGGCTGTTAGCATTTGCCTTATGTATTGAGGTGCTCCTACGTTGGGTGCATAAATATTTACAATTGTTATATTTTCTTCTTGGAATGATCCCTTGATCATTAAGTAGTGTCCTTCTTTGTCTCCTGTAATAGTCTTTGTTTTAAAGTCTATTTTGTCTGATATGAGAATTGCTATTCCAGCTTTCTTTTGATTTCCATTTGCATGGAATATCTTTTTCCATCCCCTCACTTTCAGTCTGTATGTGTCCCTAGGTCTGAAGTGGGTCTCTTGTAGACAGCGTATATGTGGGTCTTGTTTTTGTAACCATTTAGACAGTCTGTGTCTTTTGGTTGATGCATTTAACCCATTTATGTTTAAGGTAATTATTGATATGTATGTTCCTATTACCATTTTCTTAATTGTTTTGGGTTTGTTATTGTAGGTCTTTTCCTTCTCTTGTGTTTCCTGCCTAGAGAAGTTCCTTTAGCATTTGTTGTAAAGCTGGTTTGGTCGTGCTGAATTCTCTTAGCTTTTGCTTGTCTGTAAAGGTTTTAATTTCTCTGTCAAATCTGAATGAGGTCCTCGCTGGGTAGAGTAATCTTAGTTGTAGGTTTTTGCCTTTCATCACTTTAAATATGTCCTGCCTCTCCCTTCTGGCTTGCAGAGTTTCTGCTGAAAGATCAGCTGTTAACCTTATGGGGATTCCCTTGTATGTTATCTGTTGTTTTTCCCTTGTTGCTTTTAATATTTTTTCTTTGGATTTAATTTTTGATAGTTTGATTAATATGTGTCTTGGTGTGTTTCTCCTTGGATTTATCCCACAGGGGACTCTCTGTGCTTCCTGGACTTGATTGACTATTTCCTTTCCCATATCAGGGAAGTTTTCAACTACAATCTCTTCAAATATTTTCTCAGTCCCTTTTTTTTCCTCTTCTTCTTCTGGGACCCCTATAATTCGAAGGTTGGTGCGTTTCATGTTGTCCAGAGGTCTCTGAGACTGTCCTCAATTCTTTTCATTCTTTTTTCTTTATTCTGCATTGCAGTAGTTATTTCCACTATTTTATCTTCCAGGTCACTTATCTGTTCTTCTGCCTCAGTTATTCTGCTATTGATTCCTTCTAGAGAATATTTATTTCATTTATTGTGCTGTTCATCATTGTTTGTTTGCTCTTTAGTTCTTCTACGTCCTTGTTAAACGTTTCTTGTATTTTCTCCATTCTAGTTGCAAGATTTTGGATCATCTTTACTATCATTACTCTGAATTCTTTTTCAGGTAGACTGCCTATTTCCTCTTCATTTGTTTGGTCTGGTGGGTTTTTACCTTGCTCTTTCATCTGCTGTGTGCTTCTCTGTCTTCTCATTTTGCTTAACTTACTGTGTTTGGGGTCTCCTTTCCGCAGGCTGCAGGTCTGTAATCCCATTGTTTTTGGTGTCTGCCCCCAGTGGCTAAGGTTGGTTCAGTGAGTTGTGTAGGCTTCCTGGTGGAGGGGACTGGTGCCTGTGCTCTGGTGGATGAGGCTGGATCTTGTCTTTCTGGTGGGCAGGACCACGTCTGGCGGTGTGTTTTGGGGTGTCTGTGGCCTTATTATGATTTTAGGCAGTCTCTCTGCTAATGGGTGGGGTTGTGTTCCTGTCTTGCTACTTGTTTGGCATAGGGTGTCCAGCACTGAAGCTTGCTGGTCATTGAATGGAGCTGGGTCTTAGCATTGAGATGGAGGTCTCTGGAAGAGCTTTCGCCGTTTGATATTATGTGGAGCTGGGAGGTCTCTGGTGGACCAATTGTCCTGAACTCGGCTCTCCCACCTCAGAGGCACGGGGCTGACATCCGGCTGGAGCATCAAGACCCTGCCAGCCACATGGCTCAGAAGAAAAGGGAGAAATAAATAAATAAATAAAATAAAGTTATTAAAAAATAAAAAAATTATTAAAAATAAAAAAGGTATTAAAAAAAAGAAAGAAGACAGCAACCTAACCAAAAAACAAATCCACCAATGATAACAAGCGCTAAAAACTACTAAAAAAAAAAACAGGACAGGCAAAACCCTAGGCCAAATGGTAAAAGCAAAACTATACAGACAAAATCACACAAAGTCCACCGCCTCAATTTTGGGATGATTCATTATTTATTCAGGTATTCCAGAGATGCAGAGTGCATCAAGTTGATTTTGAGGATTTAATCCGCTGTTTCTGAGTCTGCATGGAGAGATTTCCCTTTCTCTTCTCTGTTCGCACAGCTCCTGGGGCTCAGCTTTGGATTGGCTCCGTCTCTCCATGTAGGTCACCTGAGGGCGTCTGTTCCCACTCAGACAGGACGGGGTTAGAGGTGCGGCTGATTCGGGGGCTCTGGCTCACTCAGGCCGGGGGGAGGTAGGGGTACGGAATGTGGGGCGAGCCTGTGGCGGCAGAGGCCGGTGTGACATTGAACCAGCCTGAGGCGCGCCGTGCGTTCTCCCAGGGAAGTTGTCCCTGGATCCCGGGACCCTGGCAGTGGCGGGCTGCACAGGCTCCCCGGAGGGGGGTGTGGATAGTGACCTGTGCTCGCACACAGGCTTCTTGGCGGCAGCAGCAGCAGCCTTAGCGTCTCATGTCCGTCTCTGGGGTCCGCGCTTTTAGCTGCGGCTCACGCCTGTCTCTGGAGCTCCTTTAAGCAGCGCTCTTAATCTCCTCTCCTCGCGCACCAGGAAACAAAGAGGGAAGAAAAAGTCTCTTGCCACTTCGGCAGGTCCAGACTTTTCCCCGGACTCCCTCCCGGCTAGCTGTGGCGCACCAGCCCCCTACAGGCTGTGTTCACGCCGCCAACCCCAGTCCTCTCCCTGCGCTCCGACCGAAGCCCAAGCCTCAGCTCCCAGCCCCGCCCGCCCCGGCCGGTGAGCAGACAAGCCTTTCAGGCTGCTGAGTGCCGGTCGGCACCGATCCTCTGTGCGGGTATCTCCCCACTTGGCCCTCCGCACCCCTGTTGCTGTGCTCTCCTCCGTGGCTCTGAAGCTTCCCCCTCCGCCACCTGCAGTCTTAGCCCGCGACGGGGCTTCCTAGTGTGTGGAAACCTTTCCTCCTTCACAGCTCCCTCCCACTGGTACAGGTCCCGTCCCTATTCTTTTGTCTCTGTGTTTTCTTTTGCCCTACCCAAGCACGTGGGGAGTTTCTTGCCTTTTGGGAGGTCTGAGGTCTTCTGCCAGCGTTCAGTAGGGGTTCTGTAGGAGTTGTTCCATGTGTAGTTGTATTTCTGATGTATTTGTGGGGAGGAAGGTGATCTCCGCGTCTTACTCCTCCGCCATCTTTAAAGTCTCCCCAGTCGTCTATCTTAGCACTGTCAACAAATCCATTTAAATGGATTCTCAAAGCTGATACTCAGTAAAAGTAAAATTACATTTTATAGCATCTGTCTTCTTGTTTAAGCCGTGGATATTTTCAGGAGAGTGAGTTTGACAGTATGCATTATGCATGTGATAGATATGTACCTAAAACAGATACAGTGTTATATGTGAATTATACCTCAATCAGAAAATAAAATCATGACAGATGTTCTGTTGAGTGCTAGAAAAACAGCTCACCATGAAGCTCAAAAAACAGTTTGGTGAAATTTGGTGGAAATAGAGTTTCTGGGGAAAAAAAAAGAAGAAGTAAAATAGTCAGTTCCCTAAGTCTGCTATAAATTTATGAATATGGGCTTTTCTAGGGATGCTTGCAAAACAGGCAGAAGCCAAATAAGTAAGCTGAAGGGCTTTAATGCCAAAATATGAGTGTTTATTTTGTAGAAGGAGCTAGCTGCACGCTTTCACGTCGATAGTCAACATCTCCATCTGTGATAGAACGACCATTTGTAAAGATGCAGTTGATGAACAGTTGATGAGAGAATGAGCGAAGAGAAGTGAACCAGGATTTGGCTGAGTGCCGCAGTCTGTTCAGGGGCTATAACAGAATACCATAGACTGCGGCTTATAAACATCAGACATTTATCTCTCATAGTTCTTGAGGCTGGAACGTCCAAGATCAAGGCAGATTTAGTGTCTCTGAGAGCCCACTTCCACATTGATGCTGTAATCTCATGGCAGAAGGGGACAAGGGATCTTTCTGGGGTCTCTCTTTTTTTTTTAACATCTTTATTGGGGTACAATTGCTTTACAATGGTGTGTTGCTTTCTGCCCCATAACAAAGTGAATCAGTTATACATATACATATGTTCCCATATCTCTTCCCTCTTGCGTCTCCCTCCCTCCCCCCTCCCTATCCCACCCCTCCAGGCGGTCACAAAGCACCGAGCCGATATCCCTGTGCCATGCGGCTGCTTCCCACTAGCTATCTACCTTACGTTTGTTAGTGTGTATATGTCCATGACTCTCTCTCGCCCTGTCACAGCTCACCCTTCCCCCTCCCCATATTCTCAAGTCCGTTCTCCAGTAGGTCTGTGTCTTTATTCCTGTCTTACCCCTAGGTTCTTCATGACATTTTTGGGGTCTCTTTTTATAAAGGCAGTAATCCATTCATGGGGGCCTCACCCTCATGACCTAATCACCTCCCAAAGACCCCACCTAATGCAGTCACAATGGGGATTAGGTTTCAGCCTATGCCTTTTAGGAGGGGACACAAACATTCAGTCTATAGCAGTGTGCCTAGGTAGCTTAAACAACAGAGATATATTTTCTCACAATTCTGGAGACTGGAAGTTGGCTATTAGAATGCTGGCATTGTTAAGTTCTGGTAAGAGCTTTCTTCCTGCCTTGCAGGCAACTGTCTTCTCATTGTGTGCTCACGTGGCCTTTCCTCAGTGAGTGGACCTGGAGAGAGAGAGAGGTGTCTCTCTCGTATTCTCTCTCTCTCTCTCTCTTTTTTTTTTTTTGGCCCTGCAGCATGTGGGATCTTAGTTCCCCAACCAGGGATCGAACCCATGCCCCCTGCATTGGAAGTGCGGAGCCTTAACCACTGGACTGCCACGGAAGTCCTCTTATTCTCTTTTTATAAGGCCACAAACCCTATTGGATTAGGACCCTACTTTTATGACCTCATGTAACCTAAATTACCTCCTAAAAGCCCTACCTCCAAATACAGTCACACGGGGAGTTATAGTTTCAGCATATGAATTTGGGAGGGGCACCATTCACTCCATAGCACCGGGAGTCAGAATATGGGGGTCCTAACCCAGATCCTGCCACTAAGTGGCTGTGATCCTGAGGTATATATCACTTGATTGTTCTTCTGGGTTTCAGGGCAAACATTTTTGATGCTGGGGAATGGTGACCCCTTCCATGATGATACAGGGTCCTGAGTTGAGGAACAACTTGCATTTTGTTCATTGTATCATTTACTCTGGCCGGAGAGGGGACCAATATATTGAAAACCATTTTGAAAATAATAAACCCTGAAAAAGGACCAGAGATTTTAAGGCATCAGCAAGAAAATTTCAGTTTTCCAAAGAGCCTTCTGGATAACTAGGGTTCTATAGTTCACCGGCACCAAAAGTATGACAAAAAAATCTATGTGGGGTCTCAGTGATGAAAGAAAGGAATAAGCCCAGAATCTGAGACCAGTTTTGGTGGCTGATCTTGCCGCCAGCATCAGGGCAGAAAGAAAGGGCCAGCACTCACAGAAGAACATTGAGCGCCTCGTTCGTGGAGTCACCTGCCGTGGTATCATGGAACCCATGTCATTCTGTCTCAGATTCTTTTCATTGTGTGTGAGCAAGCACCTGAAGTATTTTTTCAGCTAGGATGCGTGTTGTAAACTGCTTGAGTTTTTACAGGTCTGAATATTGTACTTTGAATACAATATCCTTGGATGGGAGAGGAGAAGGATCTTGTACTCAGCTCACCAGATTAAACTGGAAGGCTTTTTCCTTTCTCAAAACTGTAGCCTGTATAGATAAGTTCATTTGTACCCTTTTTTTAGATTCCACATATAAGTGATATCATACGATATTTGTCTTTCTCTGTCTGACTTACTTCACTCAGTATGACAGTCTCTAGGCCCATCCATGTTGCTGCAAATGGTACTATTTTGTTCTTTTTGATGGCTGAGTAGTATTCCATTGTATATATGTTACAATAGCCAGAACGTGGAAGCAACCTAAACGTCCATTGACAGAGGAATGGGTAAAGAAGATGTGAAAAACAAACAAACAAAAGAAAAACAGTAGCCTGGTCCCCTCCTTCCTGCCTCCTACTCTCTGGCTGATCTCCTTGGCTTACAGAAAGGTTCCCACAATCATGCATTCTGGTTACTTCTCCTGGCAGGCTGGGCTTGAAGACCAGGGAGCTCTCTATAATGGCAGGCTTGCTGACTCATCACCAGGTGCTCTGGGACTGCAAGGATGAGAGAGCTCTTCCAGTGTTTACCTAGGCCCTGTCAAAGAAAAATTGCTTTGGACAAGTCAAATAGGCAAAGAAGACTTTATCCAAGACTAATGCGATAAGGTCAAGACTGTGGCAACAGGCGTGAGAGATTGAACTCAACTCTCAATACAACAGAGGTAGCTGGAGGATTGTAGCCAATGGACAGGATGAGTGGCGTCAGTGGATGGAAAATACCAAGAGGAGCTTGGTTAGGTCCCAAGGGTTGTGGGATTCTTGCTAAGCTGGCTTGGCTGAATTCTTGCTGAACTGAGCTTAAGCAGGCTAAGGATGGAAGGCCCAGGACACAGTCTCATCAAGAGGAGAGCTCAGAGGAGCTGGACCAAAGTCTGGTCAAAGAAGGGTCCTTGTCAGCTTCTCCCTTATTCTACATACAAGGTACCATGAATATTTCTGGTCAATGCTGGGACTCTTGGCTTCCTGGGCGGTGGTTACCATCCTAATTAGATTGCTACCCCAGGCCTAATGGGATCTCTCTACCTATCTATTAATTTTTTTATTTGCTTGGTGGTATTTCCTTAAAGGTTGGTCATCCCTAGCACTTTGAAAGGCAAAAGTGTATTGTGGGGCTTCCCTCGTGGCGCAGTGGTTGAGAGTCCACCTGCCGATGCAGGGGACACGGGTTCGTGCCCTGGTCCCAGAGGATCCCACGTGCCGCGGAGCGGCTGGGCCCGTGAGCCATGGCCGCTGAGCCTGCGCGACCGGAGCCTGTGCTCCGCAACGGGAGAGGCCACAACAGTGAGAGGCCTGCGTACCGCAAAAAAAAAAAAAAGTGTATTGTGGTTACGAGCATGTGCTTTGGAATCAGAAGCACTTGGGGTCAGATCCCAGCTCTGCTAGTTGTTAGCTCTGTGAGTTTGGGTAGGTCACTTAAAATTATCTTCTTCCTAGAGTTGTTAACTATTACAGTAATTATCATTGCCCATTAAATGGAAGCTACCATTAATATTATTATTATTTTGACCCAGATTCAAATCATCTGGATCTCCTCAAGCCAACTCCAACAGTATTCCATATATCATGACTAACATACAAATGTCCCTGGGCCTGGCAGATTGGCAAATATCTCCTAGGTACTGGTAACCTATACTGTAGCCCTGCTCGCTCCAGAAGAAGCAGAGTCCCTGAAGCCCTCTGTGGTAGCTCTCTTACTCTGCATAGCAATTTGACTTGCACTGCACTAACTATAAGGGAAGCTAACTTTATTCCAATTGCGTTAAGCATCAAGGCATTGGGACATTCTTTTTTATGGCGTAGTTGTTAAAGTAGTTACCTACATCAGTACTTAAAGTGCAGTGGAGTGTTAATGTCGTAGAGCTTGTCTGCTCTTCCCTGCTTATCATATGCTTCTCTCCAAGTTACTCTTATTAACTGATTTGTCCTCCATCGCCTCTTGACTTTCAAAAGTACATCTACAAGCTTTCAGAAGTTTGAGAAGGAATGTGTGTGTTGTACAAAGTTAGCGGGCAACGAAGAGGAGAAAACCCTGTCATTTTTGTAGAGGACACATAGAAGATTCAAGACGAAGGACAGAAATGAAAGAAGATCCTCGCAAATCATAGAGACTGTGGATGCTGTTTCTGCTTCTGGTATCACCTCTAACGTCTTTATTCTCTGATAGTAATAGAGAAAATTCAACATTACAATGGGTAATAAGCGAGCATGTGTTTCCCTTCCAGCAAGTCTCAAACCTGACATCACTTCCAGGGCTGTCAGCACAATAAGGCTGAAATCACCGGTGAATCATTGAATCTGAATCACCTCTACCAAAATGTCAAGTTACAGACATCCTTTAAAGGAACCTTGGTAGAGGTTGCTAGGAATAGTGCTGATTTTTAATGAAGTATAAATTAAAAAAGAAAAGAAGTGAGTTAGAAAGAGATTTTTGTCCAGTGCTGTATTAGGAGTCTCCAGAGAAACAGAACCAATAGGGTGTGTGTGTGTGTCTGAGTGTGTGTTTATATATATATATATATATATATATATATATATATATATGGAAAGATATTTATTATAAGGAATTGGCTCATGCAGTTGTAGAAGCTGAGAAGTCCCAAGATCTTCAGTCATCAAGCCAGAGACCCAGGAGAGCTGATGATTTAATTCCAGTCTGAGTCCAAAAGCCTGAGAACCAGGAGAACTGATGGTGTTAAGTTCTCTCCCAAAAGCTGGCAGGTCTGAGACCCAAAAAGAGCCAGTGTTTCAGTTTAAGTCCAAAGGTGGGGAAAAGACTGATGTCCCAGATAAATAGGCAGAAGGAGTTCCCTCTGACTCAGCCTTTTTGTTCTATTCAGATCTTCACCTGATTGTATGAGGCCCACCCACATTAGGGAGGTCAATCTGCTTTACTCAGTCTGTTGATTTAAATGTGAATCTCCTTCAGAAAGGCCCAGGGGACTTCCCTGGTGGTCCAGTGGCTAAGATTCCGTGCTCCCAGTGCAGGGGGCCCAGGTTCCATCCCTGGTCAGGGCACTAGATCCCTCATGCCACAACTAAAGACCCCCACATGCCACAACGTAGATCCCGCATGCTGCAACTAAGACCCAGCACAGCCAAATAAATAAATAAATAAATATTAAAAAAAAAAAGACCCTCTCAGAGACACCCAGAATCATGTGTGACTAAGAAGGCAGGCTCGTGTGTGATCACACAGGATCTTCTTTGCGGCGCGTTTAGTTGCGGCATCTTTTAGTTGTGGCATGCGAACTCTTAGTTGCAGCACACACGTGGGATCTAGTTCCCCGACCAGGGATCGAACCCAGGCCCCCTGCATTGGGAGTGCGGAGTCTTACGCACTGGGTCACCAGGGAAGTCCCACCATATGGTCTTCTTAAGGCAGATCAGATTATTCTCTCCTGGCGGTAACGATCGTCAGGTATAGCACTTATACTCCTGACTTTACCAGTTTTCAAAGTGTGGTTCCTGGGTCAGCCGCAGCAGCATCCCCTGGGAATTTGTTAGAACTAGAAAATCTCAGTCCCACCCCAAACCTACTGAATCAGAAACTCTAGGGGTGGGACCCAGAAATCTGCATTATAACAACCCTTCTGGGTGACTCTGATGCTTTCTTAAGTTTGAGAACGGCTGACCTAGGATATCTGCAGTTAAGTTGCTTGCTAGTGATGAATATACCTTGAAATTGAGCAAAAAAGCTAGAGAGGCAACAAATCATAACCCTAGAGAACTCCCAAATGGTACAGATCACATTCTTCCTTTGAGCAGATATTTTTTGTCAGTGTATGGTGGATATAAGCCTTGCTCAGTTTAGTCACATGTCCTTTCATGTGTTTTCATCAGTTTGAAGAAGGCAGGCTCACCCACAAGTGGCATGTGTCATACCTCGGTGTCCTTTCATAGTGCATTGAAGAAGATCAGAACTGATGTTCCTCTCTGAAAAGTGTAGGACAGGCAAACCTAGTTTGCTGAATGGTTGAAACACAAGTTCTACTTCCTGTGGTCCAAAGGATGTGAAATGGATGAGGGGAAGAGACCTCTGCAGGTAACTTTCGTATTGTGGTTCTGCCTTTTAGCATTTTCTTACCTCTGTAGGCTGACAGAGCTCCTGAAGATTCAAGAAGCTCGTTTAAGGTAGACAGTGATTAAGCACCCTTATTGTTACTGTCAGCAGCCAAAGGACTTACTGCTTCCTCAGCTCTGTTTAAAAGCAAAGTCTTCCAGGGCCTCCTGCTTACCTGTGTAGCAGCTACCGGGGACAGAGTTATTTTCACATTTTTTTCTTTTCAGAATTAAGTAGAGGGAGGGAGAATTATTTAGGAGGGACAAATATGCCTGTTATTGGTAATAACAACAATTTGCTGTTGATGTTCTTTAAAAAAAAAAAAAAAAAAAACACGTAACAATTTTTCCTTGCAGAGTCCGAAGACTCTGCATATATTACCAAAAGCACCAGAAGATTACCCCCAAACTGAATTAGGTGTTCCCGCATGTAACTCCCTAAACTTTTCCCTCTCATGGAATTGAGTACAGTGTTAAGATTATCTGCCTACTTGTTAGTTTCCTCATTAGAGGATAAATTCTGGGAGGGCAGAGGTATTTTTTGTCTTGCTTATTGTACCCACAATGTTCCTCACATAATGTGTGTTCAGTACGTTTTTGTTGAGTGAGGGAATTTTATGAAACCCCCCAGGGGTCGGGGCCTATGCGTGGTGCTGGCTATACAGAGGCACATACGGCAGGCTTCTGGACATCAAGATATTGCAGTCTTATAAAAGAGACAGACAAGAGTGAGTACTCCATAGGGTAAGGAAGACTTCACAGAGGAATCGACATCTGAGTGAGCTTTGGAAGGACGAATAGAAGCTGGCCAGGAAGACGAGCTGAGGTGGGAAGTTATGCAGAAGGTGTCAGAATCAGGTGCCAGGATGTGCTGGGATACGTAGTTGTGAAGCTACACGGGCCATTCCAAGAACTAGAGGTGATTCGGTATTACTGAAATATCTGTTGTGAATTTATGGAAAGGAGATGGATGGGAAATAGAAGGTGAGGCCAGTTAAGGGGCTTAGAAGTTAGCATCTGAACAATGGGGATTCATTAAAGGGATTTAACCAAGGAGGTCACGAGGTGGCAGCTGAAGGGTGAACTGATTAGGAAAGATGAGAGCTGACAGGGCCCGCACTGGGGCGCTGGTGGACATAGAACTGTCTGTACACGAAACTGACCGGAAGGAGGTGAGAGGAGAGTCGAAATGACCATGTTGGGGGCAGAGCTGCCCTACAGCCCAGATGATTAAAATCAATATAAAGTGGGTGTAGGAGCAGATATTGGGTTCATTTTAGACATCCTGAGTTTAGAAAACTGTGCACCCTTTTGGCAGAAAGTTCCAGAAAGCTACCAGCCATTCTGGGGGCTCAGAGAAGAGGCCAAGGACGGGGGGATCCTCAGATTTGCTCACACCTGTGTTTAAACAGACAAATAACCAAGTCACCCTTTGGGTGGCTGAGATCACTTAGGGAAAGGATGAAGCTCAAGGAGAAAAGAGGCCAAGCCAGAGCCTTGGGGAGTCAAACGTGAAAGCGACAGAGGCAGGCAATCCAACATGGTGCTTCTCGGGTGTGCCTCAGAATCACCCGCGGCGCGCGTCACAGCACAGACCTTGGACCCCCTCACGCACAGAGGTTTTGATTCAGTAGGTCAGGGGTGGGTCTGAGAATTGCATTTCCGACGTGCTCCCACCCGGGGCTGACGCTGCTGGTCTGCAGGCCACGCTTTGGGTGGCAGTGGAACAGGCTGGGATGAGAAGGCAAGGGGGGTGATGGCTGCAGGGTAGGTTTTGAGGTTTCTGGGGATGTAAGGACCCTGGGCATGTTTGTAGGTTGAGGTGAAGGATGTGGCAGAGACAGGGAGAGGTTGGACATCCTGGAGAACAAGGGGATGATTAAGGAAGGAAATTCGTGGATGAGAAAAGAGGAAGGGTCCAAAGAAGATGGAAGCACCAGCCATGATGGTCCCAGTAAAAATGTCTATGGGCCATGGTGTCCCCTTTAAAAACCAAAGCCCCCTTGGGTAAGATGATTGTCTTGTAGCTTCCCCCTTTTCTATTTTTTTTTTTAATCTCCCACCTCTTCCAGCTTCTGTTTACTGTCACCTTTCTGACTCTCCCACTGTGCCTAGGAGCCTTTGTCTCTCTGCCAGTATTCTCTCAGTGCTGTCACTTCCGTGTACAGAGCCATAAAGAGATGACTTGCTACAGATGAATGATCAGTAATGAATAGACTTTCAGCAACACAAGGCGTTTCAAGGGTAAAGGAACATTTCAAAAGCTGTTGGATTATTATTGCCAAAATTGTGTTTCTACCGCCTTCTTGCTAGAACTGTCGAGCTGTTTGACAGCTCCCCTGGGATGTCAGTCTCTGGTATCGCAACCCTAGCAAAGCATAAAGACACAGCTCTCTCCCCTCTGCTAACCAAAGCCTGCTTCCTTGTAGCCTCAGAGCCTGCAGCCAATCTAGAAAAGCTTCAAAAATCACTTTGTACAATTTTAAAAAAAACAACCACCACCCCGATTATAGCTGTGAGCAGTTATGGCCCATGTGTGTCACACTGTTTGAGTTTAAGACAACAAAAATTTATTGAAGGTTCATCATAGAACAAGCACCACGAGAGGCACTGAGATCCAAAGATTAGAAGAATTTGATCTTCTGTTGGGATTCTGAGAGGGCCTTCATGTCCTTTTCTTTTCTGAGTCCTGAACCAGATGACAGAGGAAACAGACTGGGATTCAAATACCACCTTCTTTGCTGCTTAAGCTGGTCTGGAGGATGTAGCTGGGACCCAAGGACAAAACAGGAATCTCATTTCTTCCTGCGTGAACTGAACTTCCCCCCTAGACATAGGCTAAGTCACAGGAAACTGCTTTACCGCTATTGCATGAACAGAGAAGAAAGTATATGGCCTGTGGGATAGACAGCTCCGAGAGAGAAACTCAGCAGGAGCACGGGCAGTGAGTGTGTAATGACCCTGTACCTAGTCTTATCAATCACAGAAGTAATTTTTTCTTCCTGGAGGAGGAATAAATAAGGGAAGTGGGCAAAGAATAGAAGGTGTCTCCTCAATACTGTAGACAGGAAGTTTCTATGTTCTTGACCAAAGCAAACTGGGGAGATGGGAATAGCATGGTTTATCCTTCATTTTCCAACCATTTGATCTCTTAACTCATGAGTTTTATAATCAGACCTCTGACCCACTGGATGGGGCTGCCCTCCTGTGATAACGTGTGTCAGGAGCGATAAGACAGAAATGCCGGGGTTGTATTCCAGGCATCAAGGGCAGTCAGCTCCAGCTTTCATAAGACCTTTTCCTCCTGTAGTGGCTTTGTGTGCCCGTCTGGGAACCAGTGGTGGGCTTCCCAGCTGTGCCTGCAGAAGGGTCCATACAGGGACAGAACAGGTACATTGATCAGATTAACTCCAGCACTGTGCTTTGCTCTGAACCAAAGGTTCATTTTCTGTTCTAGTTCTCATCTCAAGAATGTCCAGCCATGTTTCGCTGTGAGCCCAAACTGTAGCATCAGAGTACTCCAGTAATACCGTGACAGCGACATAAAATTGCCTTGAATTAGAATACTCCTCCCATGATTAAATTCCAAAAGGCAATTTAAGTTCCTGCCTCAAGAAGCTCTCAATCTAATAGAATAAGACAAATGCTTAAACAAATAATTACAACCCAATGTGAGCATTTTAGGGTAAAAATGAAACCACAGCGGCTTAGGGGAGGCATTAATCCTATCTGAGAGAGTGGGAAGAGGTTTCACTTAACTGATAGCTTTTTAAAAAACTTTTTATTTTGAAAAAATTTCAAATGTACAGAGAAGTTGCAAGAATGGTAAACATTAACTCGGATTCACCAGTTGTTAACGTTTTGCTGTATTTGGTCTTTCTCTAGTTACACACACACACATGCGTGCACACACACACACTATTATTGTTACTGTTAATTTTGCTGAAACATTTTAAAGTTACAGACATCATCATCCTTTGCCCCTAAATACCTCAGGATGTATCTCTTAAGAACAAGGACCTTCTCTTAGGTAACCACAGTGCAGTTTTCAGATTCGGGAAGTTTAATATTGCTATAATGCTATTATATAGTAAAGAGTCCATTTTCTAATTTCACCACTTGTTCCAATAATGTATTTTATAGCAAATTTTTTTTCAATCTAACATCCAACTCAGGGTTACATGTTATGTTTACTTGTCATATTTGTTTAGTCTCCTTTAATCTAGAACATTTCCTCAGCCTTCCCCTCCTTCCTTCCTTTCTTTTTTTCATGATACTGACATTTTTTTGTGTGTGTGCCGTACGTGGGCCTCTCACTGCCGTGGCCCCTCCCGCCGCGGAGCACAGGCTCCGGACGCGCAGGCCCAGCGGCCACGGCCCACGGGCCCAGCCGCTCCGTGGCACGCGGGATCCTCCCGGACCGGGGCACGAACCCGCGTCCCCTGCATCGGCAGGCGGACTCCCAACCACTGTGCCACCAGGGAAGCCCGATACTGACATTTTTAGATTATAGGTCAGTTGTCTGGTAAAACATTCCTCAGCATGGGTTTGTTTGATTGTTACCTCATGGTTAGATTGCATCATGCTTTGTTTTTCTTTTGAAATAATTTCAAACTTACATAAAAGTCAGAATTATATAGCTTTGCACCTTTTTTTAAGTTCCAAATGATTCTTCTCCAGGTTCACCAATTTTTAACATTTTATCACATCTGCACTTGTTTTATCATTTTCCCTTTTCCCTTTATGTGTGTTTGTATGTGTATGTAGGCGTAGACAGTAGTTTTTTTTAAAAAAATCTGAACCAGTTAAGATAGGTGTCACCCTTTAAGTGACAGCTTTTAAATTTTTTAAAATTTAAATTAAAATTGTGTATATTTAAGGGGTACAACATGCTTTTCTATGCATGTACATACTGAAACGGTTATGATAGTCAAGCTAATTAACATACCGTTTCCTTGCCCCAGAATAGTTAACCTTGTATTGTGGTGAAATCTAACCTCTTAGCAAATTTCCAGTATTCAATACAGTATTACTGACTATAGTCATCATGCTGTACACTGGATCTCTAGACTTCTTCATCCTACATGATGGCAACTTTGTACCCTTTGGCCAACATCTCCTTGTTTGCCCCACCTCCACACCTCTGGAAACCACCATTTTACTCTCTGCTTGTATGTATTCGACGTCTTTAGATTTCACATCTAAGTGAGATCATGCAGTTTTTATCTTCCCACATCTAGATTATTTCATTTCACATAATGTCCTCTGGGTTCATCCATGTTGTCACAAATGGCAGGAGTTTCATCTTCTTAAAGGCTGAATAATATTCCATTGTGTGTATCCATCAATGGACAATTAGGTTGTTTCCATGTCTAGGCTATTGTGAATAATGCTGCAGTGAACATGGGAGTGCAGGTATCTCTTTGAGGTACTAATTTCACTTCCTTTGGGTGTATACCCAGAATAGGATAGTTCTGTTTTTAGTGTTTTGAAGAACCTCCATATGGCTGGATGAATTTACATTCTCACCAGCAGTGCACAGAGGTTCCCTTTGGCAACATTTTGTTATTGCTTGTCTTTTGTTATTGGCAACATCTTTGGCAACATTTTGTTATTGCTTGTCTTTTGATGGTAGCCATCCTAACACGTGTGAGGGGACATCTCGTGGTTTTGCTATGCATTTCCCTGATGATTAGTGATGTTGAGCACCTTTCTTGTACTTGTTGACTGTATGTCGTCTTTGGAAAAATGTCTGTTTAGGTTTTTTCCCATTTTTTATTTGGGTAGTTTGTTTTTTGCCACTGAGTTTTAGGAGTTCTTTATATATCTTTTATATTAACCCTTATCAGATATGTGGTTTGAAAATATTTTCTCCTAATCTGTAGGTTGGCTTTTCAACTTATTGATTCCTTTGCTACGCAGAAGCTTTTTAGCTTGTTTATTTTTGCTTTTGTTGCCCGAGTTTTCATTGTCGTGTTAAGTGACAGCTTTTGAAAAAGTTCTTGAGGGGATGAAGAAGCTTGCCAGTTGGACAGAACAATTTGGTGTGGGAAGGGAATTACAACCAGAGGGATCAGCATGTGTGGAGTTGTAAGCCAATATGTATATGATGTAGCTGGTGAAGACTCAATATTTTAGAGTAACCAGGATGGGGGAGAAGGGACAGGAAGGCAGTTGGACTTTGTTCCATATGAAAAAAGAAACGTTGAAGATATTAAAGCAAAGAGATGATAGCATCATATTATTTTCTAGAGAATTTAACTGTAGGGCATCTTGGAGGAGAAAGGGCAGAAGAGACCAACGAGGTGGACGTTGCATTAGACCAGGTGATGATGAAGACCTGAAGGAAGGGGATGCAGGAGAATCTTTGTTGAATTCCAGCTGTGTGCTGGCCATTTTGCATTTAATTATCACAAAAACCTGAGGTCAGAGAGGTTAAGGAACTTGGCCAAGAATAGTCTTGGTAAGTTTATGGCATAGTTAATATTTGAACCCAGGCCCATGTGGCTCTAAAGGCCTGGGGTCATGAGGGATGGAGCAGGACTGAGAGGTGGCCATAGGATTCTGGTTATCAAACTCTGATAGCCAGTTGGACACAGTGGACAAGGGAGACAGGAGGATAACAGTTGATATTAATGATGAAAATGGGGGAATTCCCTGGCGGTCCAGTGGTTAGGACTCCATATTTCCACTGCAGGGGGCACGGGTTCCATCCCTCATTGAGGAAGTAAGACCCCATGAGCTGTGCAGCACGGCCAAAAAAAAAAAAAAAAATGATGAAAATGGTTACTAGGAAGAAAAAGAATTGGCGAAGACAGAGAAAATGGTCATTTTGTTAATAGTCTCTATGACTTTGGTTTGGAAGGCTGGGTTTGTGCAATACCTAGGACAAGATGTCTAGTGGGCAGTTTGGCTTAAGAGCTCAGAAGAAAGGTCTAGGTTAAAAGTAGAGGGCTTCCCTGGTGGCGCAGTGGTTGAGAGTCCGCCTGCCGATGCAGGGGCATGGGTTCGTGCCCCGGTCCGGGAAGATCCCACATGCCGCGGAGCGGCTGGGCCCGTGAGCCATGGCTGCTGAGCCTGCGCGTCCGGAGCCTGCGCTCCGCAATGGGAGAGGCCACAACAGTGAGAGGCCTGCGTACCGCAAAAAAAAAAAAAAAAAAGTAGTGCCACTTTGGGGCTGCTTTGTCAAAAGCCAGAACAGATGAGAGGAGAATCCGTGAATATGTACCCAGATGTCAGCTAAAGTAGCATTCTCTTTTGAGATTTAAGTGTTGAAGTTAGCTTGTCCCCATCCCACATCCATTGGGGAGTTCAATGCCTGCTCCAAGATTTCTGTTAATTCCTGGGAGCTGATTTTATGGTTCCTTTGGCTTTTGCATTTCTGCTTCCACTAAATTCTTCATGTCACTTGTAACTCAATTCCCTTGTTCTTATTCCTTGGTTCCACGCTGACCCAGTTGTAGAACTCAGACCCGCCCCCGATCTTTTTTTTCCTGGATTTCTCTCCAAATCGCTCACCTAAGGCATTTGTGCATGTGTCAGATATTACTGAAGGCTTAGGGGATTTTATGTCCTTAGCAACACAAACAATGTAAAGTCCAATAATAGGTATTTCTATTTTAAACCTACTTTCAGCTCTGCTGTCCCTGGAGCTCTCTCCCCAAGCTTTTACCTCCCACGTTGTTGTTTGAGCCCCATTTCTCCTTATCCCCCTCCCATTTCCTCTCCTTTTTGCTCTCTTTCAGTCCTCATCTCCTTGGTCTTTTTTTTTTTCTTTCTTTTTTTTAATGTAAAGCTCTGTTTAGCTCTCTCTTTTCTTCAGTTTTATTGTAAGTCTAGCTTTCTTCTTTCATACTTCAAGCATCGGGCTTCCCTGGTGGCACAGTGGTTGAGAGTCCGCCTGCCGATGCAGGGGACACGGGTTCCTGCCCCGGTCCGGGAAGATCCCACATGCCGCGGAGCGGCTGGGCCCGTGAGCCATGGCCGCTGAGCCTGCGCGTCCGGAGCCTGTTGCTCCGCAACGGGAGAGGCCACAACAGTGAGAGGCCCGCGTACCGCAAAACAAACAAACAAAAAAAACTTCATTCATTTCAAGGTAGTTTCCTCAATAAGGCATTTTCTATCCCTAAGAGGAGCTCTGACATCAGCTGCTAAAATAATAATTTTTCACCCCAATATTTATAGATAGGTTTAAAAGTGGGAAGACGGAATTTAAAAGAGATGATGTCTGTTGTTTCTGCTTTCTCTGTGAATATGAGACATGCTCATCTGTTGCGATAACGATGGGCTTGTGAAGATCTGACAGCCAAGGTGAGGGATTCTGTCAATAGAAATTCACCAGATTTCTAAAATATTACAAAATACCATATTTACATAGGATGATTCCTTTAACTAAGCCTACAGACTTGTAGAATTGATCCCTTGCTAGAGATGGATTCTTCAGTTTACTGAGTACTTAGGTCAATATGAGAAAAGTAGAAAAAGCAACGGAGAAGGAAAAAGTCGATGTAAGCAAACTAAAGCCAGAGTAAGGGAGATCACAAGACCTCACTAATCCTCTCTCCCAATGTAGGCATGAATACATGTTAAGCAGTTTTGGCTTAACTGCTGTGTCGGGGCTAGAGAGCTCTTCATCTTGTAACTGAAAAAGGATAAAGGAGTTGCATTAGCTATTTATTGTTCCATAACACATTACCTCACACTTCGTCATTTAAAACACAACTGTTTATTATATCTCAATGTCTGTAGGTCAGGAATTCAGCAGCAGCTTAGCTGGGCCGTTCTGGCTCAGGGTCTTCCATTAGGCTGCAGTCATCCAGAGGCTTGGCTGGAGCTGGGGTGGTCTGCTCCCAGTTTTACTCACCTGGCGTTGGGCAGGAAGCCTCAGTTCCCTATCACAAGGACCTCTCTGTAGTGTTGCTCATGACATGGCATCTGGCTTCTTCCAGAGTGAGGGATGGAAGAAAGAGACAAACCATGGTGAAAGCTGAAAAGCCTTGTATAACTTAATCTCAGGAGCGACACGTCATCACTTTTCCCGTGTTCTCTTGGTCACACACACCATCCCTGGTATAGAGTGGGAGGGGACCACAAGGGTGTGAATACCAGGGGCAGGGATCATGGGGGACGTTTTGGAGGTCTGCCAACACAGGAGTCTTTCCACAAACTTTTTTTTTTTGTTTTTTTGGTACAGGGGCCTCTCACTGTTGTGGCCTCACCCGTTGTGGAGCACAGGCTCGGGACGCGCAGGCTCAGCGGCCATGGCTTACGGGCCCAGCTGCTCCGCGGCACGTGGGATCTTCCCGGACCAGGGCATGAACCCGTGTCCCCTGCATCGGCAGGCGGACTCCCAACCACTGCGCCACCAGGGAAGCCCCCACAAACATTTTTTTTGAGTGTGTCTGTGTGGGCTTATACTTTAAAATGCCATGTAGGGGGATATTTAGACAGACTGGTAGTTAGTTGACTTTTGGATTTAACGGACTAGTAAAATAAAAAATAACTGATAGTGGTAGGGAGCAAAATAGGTATGTTTCAGTATTTCATCATATAAGGAAGATAAAGAAAAAACTGCCATTTACCATTATCATCATTTCATAAAAACACATGTTAGCACAAGAAAAGGGAAAGGACATAATCGCAAAGGACAATCTTTTCAATTGAATAAATTTAGCTTTATTAAAAACTCACTAACTTGCCTTGGCTTTTCTCGTTTAACTGTAGACTGATGAAAACTTCATTTGATCTTGCTCTAAAAACTGTCATTCAGGGGCTTCCCTGGTGGCACAGTGGTTGAGAGCCCGCCTGCCGGTGCAGGGGACGCCGGTTCGTGCCCCGGTCCGGGAAGATCCCACATGCCGCGGAGCGGCTGGGCTCGTGAGCCATGGCCGCTGAGCCTGCGCGTCCGGAGCCTGTGCTCCGCACCGGGAGAAGCCACAACAGTGAGAGGCCCGCGTACCACAAAACAAACAAACAAACAAACAAAAAAAACTGTCATTCAGGAACCACCGAGACAGACATGGAAGGTCTTTAGAGATGACTATGAGAATCATGTAGAAACACATAATAGTCCATTCAAAGTAAGTGAAAAAGGGAGAAATGGAAATGGTTGATACATAAAGATAGCAATTTTACAAAATTGGGCTCATGAGCTGGAAGGAAGACATAGAGTTGGCAAATATTTAATTATCAGTTTTTGTGATTGTTTTGCTATTAATTTATGTGCCTACTAACATTTACATGCTTATTGTTTAAGCTAATTAAATATGAAATATAAGGAAATATTGAGCATCATTGAAACATAGTTAAATGTACATAAAAATAATACAAATGCAGGTAGTATTTGAACTTTTAAAGGATTTTCATACTTAGCATTTGTCACATATGGTTAAAATGTTTTTGGATTATTTACATCAGCCATCCTTTTACTAAATAATCACCTCTTCACCTTACAGTTATGCTTTTCATCGTAACCTACACAACGTAATGATGTGTGTCCCTTTGTAACAAGAGGGTGAAATAATCCGACATTAGCGTTATCCATTAGAGTTGAGCTTTGGGTTGTTCGTTTTGGACCGCAGAATTGATGTATTTGTAGAAATGTGGTCACACTTTCATTTGGTTCCAGTTTTGACCTGTGGCATAGTCTTTGCAAGGCTTCTGAAGGCTTGGGTTGAGGAAGGGGTCAATGATTATTTTGTTCTGGGATTGACTGGGACCACTAGCAACATGCTCTCACTAATTAGGTTGAGAATTCATATTTAGGAATATTTGGGAAAATAGTGTTTCTCTTTAATAAAATCTGGTTGCAAACCTTCATGAATTGGTTTAAAATCTCCACATTTTTCTTTTGAAAATCTGGTTGGCAGAAACTACTTAAAAAGAATACATAAACCCATATGTTATTAAAAAGTTATATATTTTAAAAGTTTTGAGCAAGATTACATTTGGAAATTGCTCTTTCAGTTTTGATTTTCCAGCCAAATTGGTTAACTAAGATGTTAATTGACGTTCTTTAAGTACCTCTGAGACACTTGGCTAATTTTCAGTTGGAATGCCTTGTTTACAGGAAGCTTTTTTTTTTTTTTTTTTTTTTTGCGGTACGCGGGCCTCTCACTGCTGTGGCCTCTCCCGTTGAGGAGCACAGGCTCCGGACGCGCAGGCCCAGCGTCCAGTCCATGGCCCACGGGCGCAGTCTCTCCGCGGCATGTGGGATCCTCCCAGACCGGGGCACGAACCCGTGTCCCCTCATTGGCAGGTGGACTCCCAACCACTGCGCCACCAGGGAAGCCCTACAGGAAGCATTTTTAAGTGAAAGTAGTGAGCAGTTGATTTTTTGAATCTTTGAGTAACTTTTGGTATTAGGACAATTTTGGAGTCGTGGAGCTACCTACAAATGTGACATTGGAACTCAGCCATCTAGTGCTTGGCCTGACTTGTCTTTTTTCTGGTTATAGCTCTCACTGCAGTAAGGTCTTCAGCTAGTCATTCGTGCCATGTTGTGGCATGTTGTACCTAACTGGGCACATTTTTACTACTCACTGGCCTAATTTAGGGCAAGTGTTAGGTGCCTGTATATTTGCCTTTGGGAACATTTGCGTCACTATTTGGAACTTCCAGGAGCAGGCTTAGGAAATTTTGATGGCATTTTGATATCTACTGATCGTCCAGTGTGACTGCCTCGGCAAAGCTGTGCTGACATGGTGAGCAGAGAATAAAAACACACAGGGGAGAAGGCTTTTGAGGGAAGAAGGGAACTTAGAGACAGATACATTATATTTGAGGGACAGTAACTTTTAGAATGTTAATTGGTCATTATAGATTACACGTCTTGTGTAGACAACAGGTTTGCCTCAGGCTAAGCTTCCTGATGTGAAACTAGTACAAAACTTATTTTTCTTTTTTTAAACAAATTTTTTATTGGAGTACAGCTGATTTACAATGTTGTGTTAGTTTCAGATGTACAGCAAAGTGAATCAGTTATACCTATACATATATCCACTCTTTTGTTAGATTCTTTTCCCATATAGGCCATTATAGAGTATTGAATAGAGTTCCCTGTGCTCTACAGTAGGTTCCTATTAGCAAAACTTATTTTTCACAGCCACGTGCAAGGTAGTGAGGAAACGAGTTAAATCCTCTTTTTGACGGTAATACATGCTTTGTTTTGGACCTCAGGTTAACTCGGTGTTCTTACTACAAATTATCGCAAACCACCCAAACCGTCCCACCTTTTGCCAGATGACAAAACAGCCTCTTTTTAACTTCAAAGCAAGGACTTTCAGACTGAGCCATTTAGCAGGCTAAAGAGTGCTATCCGTGGAGCCTCAGAAGATGACCTTTTGTCTTTTTTGGCATTGATGGACCAAAGAGAAGAGTAACCTTGGAACTCTAATCTAGAAATTGTCATGCATTGTTCTAAATATAAGCCACAAAATTGCTCAGTCATATATAGAAAGATCCTGAGTAGTGGTTGTCAGCACCTTCTTTTAAAATCAAAGCATTACGGAGAGAACAAGTTCTTATCTGACTTAAACTCACTGATAATTCCTGAATCATACCTTTTGAAGGTTGCTGGGGGTCACCAATGGCTTGGTTGTGATTGATCTAGAAGCTCTGCTGAGTGGACTGTGGGCCTGGCCGTTATCATGGAAAGTGACAACTGGCACCTCCCTCCCTGAGACTTGCAGTAACTTTTATCATCAATTTCTCCTTCCATAGCATGAAAACCCCCTTCTCCTGGGTATTAACATTTTGGGGAAAATAGGTAATCAGTGGGGACCTGCTAAGAGAGCGTTTTGCTGAAATTTTTTAAATAAACAATTTCCTGGTATAAGAACACAGTCTTACTTAGTATAATTTGTCACATTATATGCATTTTATGTTTCTCTGGCATCTACAACTCAAACTGTAATTCCCTTGTGAAAGAAGTACTTACCAACTTCTTCAGACAGCCAGTTTTTAAATCTTTTTTTATCATTTCTCCATTTAACAGAATCAGATGCCTTAGTTAAATCCATTAACGCAACATGCAATTCACGTTGCCATTTTCAGCATTTCCCTCGCACTGCAGTGTAGTCAAGTTGTTAAGATTTCAGGCTCTGGGATCAGACTACTTGGGTCCAAATCCTGGCACCATCACCTACCGGGTGTGTGATTTGCACAAGTTACTTGTCCTCTCTGGGCTTCCGTCTTCTCCTCCGAGAAATGGGAATCGTAATGGTACTTACTGTGTAGGGTTGTCATAGGGACTAAATGAGGTAATACGTGCCACAAACAAACCTATTCACACTAGTTTAAATAAGTAAGGTTTTCTTTTTTGTGCTAGTATGGTTACGTGAGCAATCTGATGGATACCCAGTGGCAGGTGGGGCGCCTGCGTACCAGAGCTGGAGAGTAAGCAGCCTCTGGGGCGTGTCCCTCCATCTCCCACAGGTTTGCTTGCTTCCTTCTGTGTATTGGCTTTCTTTTCTGCAGATCAACTTTCTTTGCTTATCACAGTGCATATGTCCAGAAATTCTTTACCTCAAATCTGTGCAATTTCTTAGATGAAGCACTCTCTATCACCTGACTCAGCTTCAAAGTGTCCGGCTCCCAAGTGTCCAGGTGAGAGCAAGTCCAGTCAGCTGGGGCTGGAGGGGAAGGAGGCCATGCAGTAGGAGTGGCGGCTCTTTCCAAAGGCTGATGGATTTAGGGTCTCTAAGAAGGTGGCGGACGGGGCCAGCAGTAATTGGCATCTCTAGGATAATCATAGCAACAGTGTTCAAGGGTGATTAAAGGCTCCTTGCCTTAACCATTAATTACTTAATTTTAAAAACTTTTTAAATTGAAGGATACCATATATATAGAAAAGGACACATATGAAAAGTGTACAGCCTGATGGATTGGGACAAACTGAACGCACCTGTGTAACTGCACCCAGCTTAAGAAAACAGCAGGACCAGTGCCCACGCAGCCCCTTTTGTTCCCCTCTAGTAACTACTTCCTAAGAGTAGATTAGTTTTGCCTGTTTTCATATTTTCTATGAGTGGAATCATACCCTATATACTTTTTCATGTCTGTCTTTTTTTGCTAAACATTGAGACATTCATCAATTTTGTTGTGTATATTTGCAAAGCATTCATTCTCATTGCTGTAAAGTATTCCACTGTGTGAATACACTATACTTTATCTAGTCTACCGCTGATGGACATTTGGGTAGTTTTTATTCTGTTTCTGTCTGTTTCTAGTGGTGCTGCCATGGACTGGTTTTGTTGAACATGTACGTGTTAGTACTGATTACTTTTACCACCAGAGGCTTATATACGGTGTGGTGAATTATCTTCCATTACATATAATTGTATTGATGGTCTCTTAAGGGTGAATATTGTTATGATTTTATCTAGTGATTTCTTATTTTTTTAAAAAAATTAGTTTATTTTTGGCTGTGTTGGGTCTTCGTTGCTGTGCGCGAGCTTTCTCTAGTTGCGGCGAGCGGGGTCTAGTTTACCCTTCGTTGCAGGGCGTGGGCTTCTCGATGCGGTGGCTTCTCTTTGTTGTGGAGCATGGGCTCTAGGCACGCGGGCTTCAGTAGTTGTGATACGTGGGCTCAGTAGTTGTGGCTTGTGGGCTCTAGAGTGCAGGCTCAGTAGTTGAGGTGCACGGGCTTAGTTGCTCCATGGCATGTGGGATCTTCCCAGACCAGGGCTTGAACCCATGTCCCCTGCATTGGCAGGCGGATTCTTAACCACTGCACCACCAGGGAAGTCTGATTTCTTTTTATGTTGTGACTTTCATGGCATGAAGGCAGGGTCATGTTCTAGACATTTTGCATATATGAAAGAACCTTGCATATATTTTGGTAGGTGCTCAGCTACTTATTGATGGAATGAATGAATGAATGAACAAATGGATGAATGGTGTATGCCTCCTTTTCTGGGAACAAGCCCTGTTTTTTTTTTGTTTGTTTTTTTGCGGTACGCGGGCCTCTCACTGCTGTGGCCTCTCCCGTTGCGGAGCACAGGCTCCGGACGCGCAGGCCCAGCGACCATGGCTCACGGGCCCAGCCACTCTGCGGCACGTGGGATCCTCCTGGACCGGGGCACGAACCCGTGTCCCCTGCATCGGCAGGCAGACTCTCAACCACTGTGCCACCAGGGAAGCCCAACAAGCCCTATTTATAGGAGAGGCTCCAACTGCTATATTTAGACAAGGTTCACCTGCTGCTCAACCAAGGCTGATGGATCGAGGGGTGGAAAAGGGACCCAAGCCAGGCCAGTCATATCTCTTTTCTGGGAATTTAAAATTTGGAACCAAAAATAAAGAGACTGGGCACTGCTGAGTCCCTATGACCATGCTTTAGAGAGAAGACCCATAGGCTCCTGCTATTAGAAGCCTACAGTATGTTGTGAAAGGTCATAATATTGAGAGGTCTTATATCAGCGAAGATGAGCTTCATTGTATGTCCTGTTGTCTTGGCTTTCTTTCTTGAGGAGAGCCCCTGTGAATGTGATTGTATTTCCTGAGCCAGAACTTAAAATAGTAAGGCAACAGCCCAGGAGAGGACTTGAAGCCAGGAACTAGGTGTGAGACTGCAGAGGACAGATTGTAGAGATCCTACACGTCAAGGCTTTAAGTCTTGAAAATTGATTTAACGTGCAGGTAAAGAGAGATGTCAAAGATGACACCAGGGGAATTCCCTGTTGGTCCAGTGGTTAGGACTCGGTGTTTTCACTGCCGAGGGAACGAAGATCCTGCAAGCTGCATGGCGTAGCCAAAAAAAAATGATGCCAGGGTTTGAGTTTCTATGTTAGGAAAGATAATGGTCACACTATTATAAATAAGGGCATTTGAGGAGAGCATAGGGGGAAGGGATAAAGATGAGTTCAGTGTGGGATACATTAAGCTTAAGGTCCTGGTAAGACAACCAGATTGTTCTGGTCAAGAATATTGACTTTGAAGTTGGGGAGACTTGGAGTTCCATCTGTACTTTGCACTTCACTCTGTGACCTTGGGCACCTTATTTAGCCTCTTGACATGTCAGTTCCCTATCAGTAAGCTGATATCACCCTGCAAGGATTTAACTGAGACAATGCCAACGAAGGGTTTAGCTTAGGATTCATAAAATAGGTATTCATAGGATGATGATGGTGATGTCTCCAGTGCAGCTGGAAAATAGGGACTGGGGCGATGCAGTGAGGGATCTGCTTCGAGGTTTAGATGATACTAGGAAGAGAACGCGGAGAGGAAAAGAAAGTGGCCCACATCATAGCTAGAGAGATTAACTGTGGGAGAAAAGAGGCTCACAAGATCCAAAGGAGGCAGGTGCTCAGCAGCACCCAGGGCTCTAGGGATGTCAAGGTTTGACCAAATTTTGGTTGGGTATCCTTTTTCACCCTAAATCTTGAACTATTGTTGGAATCAAATAAGTCGGCGTTAGGGGCAGCAATGTTAAGTCACTCAGATGTAGAAGAAGATATTTAGGATGAGTCCGCCAGGAAGCAGCTATCTGCAGGCCCTCTTTTGTCCGCGTGGAGATGAACCAGTGCTTGGTGATGAACCATCCCTGGCTTCTGGGCTTCTGTTGCGTCTCCTCCCACACTGCCAGACTTCTGCCTGCTGCCACAGACCTCTGGAGGAGAGCCAAGAAGATGAAGCGTGGAAAAAAAAAAAAAGAACAACTTTAGGCTATTCTTTTTTTTTTTTTTTTTTTTTTGCGGTACGCGGGCCTCACTGTTGTGGCCTTTCCCATTGCGGAGCACAGGCTCCAGACGCGCAGGCTCAGTGGCCATGGCTCACGGGCCCAGCCGCTCCGCGGCACGTGGGATCTTCCCGGACCGGGGGACCGGGGCACAAACCTGTGTCCCCTGCGTCGGCAGGCGGACTCTCAACCACTGCACCACCAGGGAAGCCCAGGCTATTCTTGATATTTGGGCAACAGAACAGTTTTCCCCATTTTCATTTCATTTCATTTCTTTTGATTTTTAAAGCATTTTGATTTTTGCTTCCCTGCCTCCAACTTTTCTCAACAAAATTGGTAAAAGTTAGAAAGGAATTTTTTTGTGTGTGATAAATTTATTTTATTTACTTTATTTTTGTCTGCGTTGGGTCTTCGTTGCTGCACGTGGGCTTTCTCTAGTTGTGAGCAGGGGCTGCTCTTCGTTGTGGTGTGCAGGCTTCTGCCGTGGAGCACAGGTTCTAGGAGCACGGGCTTCAGTAGTTGTGGCACATGGGCTCAGTAGTTGTGGCTCATGGGCTTTGGAGCGCAGGCTCAGTACTTGTGGCACACGGGCTTAGTTGCTCAGCAGCATGTGGGATCTTCCTGGACCAGGGCTCGAACCCGTGTCCCCTGCATTGGCAGGCAAATTTCTAACTACTGCACCAGCAGGGAAGCCCAGAAAGGGGTTGTTTTTGTACATATATGACAGTGGTACGACTTTGAAGGTTTAAGTTTGTCCTTAGTAATAAAGGGAAAAGGAGAGGTAAGAGTGTGGTGAGAGGGAAGAGTAAGAAGATGTCAGGAAAGAGAGAAGAAAAGGGGGATCAGAAAAAGGAGGGGTGGATGGGTTTGGGGAGATGTAGAGTGTTCTCTGGAGAACAGGTTGCTAGGTTTTTTAAAGTTTTGTTTTGCAAATGGAAACCTTAGCCCAAACTGTCCCATGTCAGCCTCTGGGCTCCACCAGGAAAGGTGTGTGGATGAGACAGGGCATCTGTGGAAGGGTCTCAGGGCGTGCAGTTTGTCTAACGTACAGACCACCCAAGTACGGGGATCCCAGCTCTCCCCTGCCTTGCCTCCCCAGCTTCTTCATATCCTGGTGTGTGTCCGGTTCCCTGGTTGGAAAACCCTGGAGTAGAAGCCCCGTCCTTTGGAAATTAAAAGCATGTTTAAAGAAAGTTGAAGCAGATTTGATCTTACATCATATTGCATTTACGGATAATGGCTTAAACGCATTCCTGAGTGAACATTAATAATCAGGTGTGTCTTCCAGGATTGGTGGAGTTCCTCAACCCACTCCCATCATTTCAGTTAAACAAGAAGTTTTGTCCTGACTTTGTAAGTTTGAAGTTGACAGCGACGCGTCTCTTAGGGCAGTAGGAATATGTGCGCTTTTCCTCTCACAGGGGTCGGCTCTTAAGTATTTCAAACTGCATCGCCTTTTCCTCCCAGTTTTGGTGGATCATGCCAACACGACTGGACTAAAGCATTGTTTTTGCAAACCCCCGGGATTTTTTTTCCTAGGCGTCACGCCGTCCGGCCTTTTCTTTGTTGTTAAATAATCAGAGTGTTTCACAACTCCAGACCATTGCCAGAGACCGGTAAGCTCACTGAGGAAGGCCTTTTCTGTGGGGATGGCTTTATTTTTAGACCTAAAGTTCACCGGGCCGCTCCAAGCGGCTGAGGTTCTGGAGTCAGAACGCGATCCAGAACCGGCGGGAGCATTCTCTTCGCAAGCCCCGGAGAGGTTTTTCGGAAAGGGTTGGGAGCATTGGTAGGACGCGGGTCTGAGGGCCCAGAGGGCGGGCACGGGCTTCTTCCACGCGGGCGTCTCCCACAATCCCCGGCGCGGCCGCTCGCGGTGCCCAAGGCCTTGGCGGCCCTTCGGGCGCGGTCGGCAAAGTTGCTGACGCCCCGCCCCGCTCCTTTGCCCCAGCCACGCCCCTTTGCCCCCGCCCACCGCCAACTCCCCGCCCCCCACGCTCCCCTCGCGCCCCCGCCCCCACCCCCACCCCCAGCTCGCGAGCGCCCGGGTTCGGCCATTTCCGGCGCGGCGCACTTCGGCAAGTTCCGCCGGCGCTGGTCGGAAATGGCTGCCAGCCTGCAGGGGGAGCTGAGGATCCGGCGCGGCCTGGAAGGCGGGCTGCAGGCGGCGAGAGCGGCTGTTGGGAGCCCGAGTCTCGCGCAGGCGGCGGTGGCGGCTCGTCCCTGAACTGGAAGCCGGTAGGACTCCTGGCGGCGGCGGGAGCCCGGAGCAGCCGGGGCGGCAGCCCGGAAGGGGCTCGTGGTAGGGATCCCGGGGCCGGCCGCTTTGGGGCCGCGGGAGCCGGCGAAAGGCTGCTGCCCGGTGCGGCGGGGGCGTGCAGCCTCGGAGTAGGCCTTCTCAGACGTCTCGGGAGAGGACTTCCAGAGCCTTAGCCACCAGCGAGGGGGGTGGGTAACGGGTAACGGGCCCCCTCGGGGGTTTGGGGGGGTCTAAACGCGACCACCCCACCCCCAGACGCCTCCTATAGTCCCAGTTACCTCGCACCCACCTCTACCCCTTTTTCTAAAGGCTCGGCCTCAGCTGTGCAGCCCTCTCCCCTTCTTTCCCCCCCTGTGTTTGTCCAGCTGTTTGTGCAGAGCATCTTCGGTCCACGAAGGGGCCTCCCGGCCTGCCCCCCTCCCCTTTTCTGCGTGCACACACTCCCAGTTCTGCTTTCCGCTGCATTCAGACACAGCCGCCAGCAGCTGCTCTTCCTCTGGCTCTTTTCACCAGGCTCACCTCCTTTTATGAGGAGCCCACAGTCAGAATAGCCACTTCCTGCCCAAGGGTCCAGGTGCTGCTGTTCTGTGCTTCTGGGGCCCTGGGGCCCAGGATCTGAAGCGGTGGGCCCAAAGCTGCTTGGGCAGGAGAGGGGCTGCGGAGTGCGCGTCTACACGACTGAAATCTTAGCCGAGTTATTCGGATTACCCGGCACGGTTCAGTGCGAATCCGGAACCCTATGGAGACCGGGCAGGGCTGCCAGACTGCAGAGAGGCTGTTTCTCTTCTCCACGTTGAGCCAGTGGTTCAGAACCTTTTTAAGTTTTTGTGGCTCTCAAAAGATTTGAATTTGATGGATTCCTCTCTCCTCTTTTCTTTTCAGAAATTCTAAGGGGCTTCATCAAGTCCTCTCGGTTCCACTCCTTTGGAGGAGGAGAGGCAGAGCGCATGTCGTTTTTTCCCCCATATGTGGTTTATCTAAGAGGTCTCTTTATATTTCTTCTTCTCGCTTTCTTTCTCCAATTTAGGTAGCTTCATTTTTGAAGGCTGGGCTCCCCATGTTTTCTTACGTTTTTTAAAAGATCTGTGCATTGTAGTCACGAAGACGGCCTTTACCCCCGTTTTGCTCAGCCAGTGTCTCGCACTCTGGTTCAGTTATTCTAACTGTACTGAGTGCCTGGGATCGTAACCTGGGTGGTCCTGATAGTCTTGAGTGGAGCTCAGCGTTCTCACCAACTTTTACCAGGGGGACTTTTAAATATTTCAGGGTGAAAGAAGACCCATGTTGTTAAACTCATACTTGGTGTGTTAAAAATACCTTTTCCTGTGGGAATTTCCTGATCTTCTGCTTGTGAGGAGTCGTTAGTACTCATAAATATTGATATGAGGGAAACTGGCCTTAGTGCTTTCCGGAGGAGGATTCAAATCGTGTATCTTCAGAATACGTGAAACATGGTTTATTTAATACTTGAAGAGATGGCCACTGCTCTCCGGGGGGCATACCTCCTGGACAAACGATTGCCGAGCTTGCGTCTTCAAGTCCCCACACCTCACTTTACTAAGGCGAAGAAAACCTGCTTAGCGTGTGTAGTTGGAATCTTTTTATGATTCGGCCTCAGAGTTTTAACCTGTGAATACAAAGAATTTAAGCAAACAGGTTTGAGAGAAATGAGTCAGGGGTACAGTTAAGCCTGAGAAGTAGACTTCCAGGGGGTGAAGGGGGGAGAGTCAAAGGATAGCTTGACACCATCAGAAGAATGTATGGGGATTAGATAAGGGCCTGCCCTTTCCCTCAGGGCTTTAGGCTAGCTGTTGATTGAAAACTCACTGAAGGGCGGTACAGGAGTGAGGCCTTGGCTGTGGTGGGCTGTGTGTGTGTGGGCGTCCCTAACTGAGCCAAGACTGGTAGATGGTCTGGTGGAGGAGGGTTGGAGATACTGCCTGAAGCAGAAGGAGATTGAGGTATTAGGAGAAAAATGAAGATCCCTCCTGATCTGCTGTTGGTAGAGGCTTGAATGTCTTTGCATATAATTACTTCAGAGTGAGGCAAGGAATATGAACCTTTCATAAAGTCGTAAAACTGTGCACTAGTTTCTGCTGGATATTAAGTTTAGCTCAGGAAACTTCTGTTAACATATTTATCTTCATTTTGTTTCTTTCCTCTTAATTTTCGGCAGCTGTTCCTTTTGAGAACTGGTAATGATAGGGTAACTAAGAGGAAAGAAAGGATTTTTCATCTATTTGTAGGTTCCTTGAAATAGTGGAGCTCAAGCAGACGGAGTTCGAGAACTCAAGAGAGATGGGGAGGCTCACCTCTAAGCATGATCTTTTCCTGCTTGAACCAGTTCCACACTCCTTGTACACCTGGAGTTTTTCAGATCTCTTTGGTGATATTACTAGGTGGAAAAGAAGCAGCATTAAAAATTTTATAATCTTGGGTATATAAGAGGAATATGAAGACCCCATTCAGTGACATATTTACCTCCTCTGCTCTTAGGTCATGATGTTTAGCGTAGGATTTTGCTTATGTGTACCAAAATGACCCATTAAAATCGCAGGGATGGAGCCATAGGGAAGATGAACTATGTCTCAGCATTCTGTGGTTTGTAACCTGGGAGTACTTTTATAGAAAAGTAGGCAAATTTTTTCTGTTAACAGCCAAATAATGAGTATTTTAGGCTTTGCAACTATTCAGCTCTGCTGCTGTAGACTGAAAACAACATATATTGATATATAGTACATATATACAGTATGTACATACAATAATACACACGTGCAATCCATAACTGAATGAGCAAGGCTGTATTCTAATGTAACTATTTACAAAACAGGCAGCTGGCTGTAGTTTGCCAATGCCTGCCTTAAAGTATCGCGCCTTCACACACATGTTGCTACTTTTCTGTATTTCTCCGTTTGACTGTGCCCAATACCTTTTAGGCTGATCAGTGTTATTAATGATTAACCCCCTGGATGTTTGCGTTTTTGGCTGTTTATCTTATCCTCTTATATTGTCATCATTTTAACTGTCTCCTCCAACTTCCTTTTAAACCTTTTTTCAACAAACATTTGGTACTCTGAGGAATTTAAAAAAATGAATTAGCTTTGGAATGTGCCCTTAGCCTGTATAGTAAGAGAGATAAGACATACATAAATACATTATGATGGTAGATTACAATAATGTCTTAAATTACTATAGTTCTTGGCGATCATATACTTTCATATATTTTTTTTCTCACATAGATTTTGATCTTTATAGTAACTCTGAGAGATAAGAGGCTAAATGTTACAGTATTCCTTTTTTTGAGGGGGAGGAAGGTAGGAAAGAAAACTGAGGCTTGGGGAGGTTTAGTTATTTGACCAGATGTAGTAAGAGGCAGCATTCTTGAATTGGCTAATAACATTTACTGACCTGTCCCTCTTTGAATACAGTGATGTGAACCTTTCTGGGCAGCCTATTCTAATTTGCAGACTAGGTTTTAGGATGCTTTTCCTTATTGAGCTGCAGTTTGCCTTTCTGTGAGTGTCACCTTGTAGGGCTGTGTAGAACAAGTCTATTCCTTTTCCCTCTGACAGTTCTGCAGATGTTGGAAGACAGCCATCATGCTTCCCAAGACACGAGTTGCAAATTAGTGTGCATGGATCAAGTGAGGCCTGTGCACATACCATTTGGCCACCCAACTTACACAAAGACTTACATTGGGAGCCAACTTTCAGAAATGCAGAGATTTCACATAAAAATCTCTTTTTCTGGCTTTTCTTAAGAAAATTACAGGCATTGGTGCTGTAGAGCTCACATTTCTGATGGTAGTAATCTCCCTTAGATGCTAAATATGCTCTCCATTTTGCTAAGGTCTCTGCTGGCCGCCTTGGTTCATCTACTTCACTCTCAGGGCCTCTGTGGTCATTGAGATTACCATCCTTTTCCTAGGTCTTCTACTCCACAGGCTGTCGATCCCCATTTCCTTCAGCTGTTTCTTATTTGACAGTTTCAAATCCCCTCACCAATTTCTTAGTCCTCTGCCCTGCATTCACTTTGTTAATGTCCCTCTTAAAGCGCGGCGCTCAGCACAGTGTACAGTATTCAGTATACAGTGTCAGAGTGCAGAGTGGGGTAACTTTTACTCTTTTGTTTTTGACACTATACTTTGTTTAAAAAAAAAACCGGGGGGGCTTCCCTGGTGGCGCAGTGGTTGAGAGTCCGCCTGCCGATGCAGGGGACACGGGTTCGTGCCCTGGTCTGGGAGGATCCCGCATGCCGCGGAGCAGCTGGGCCCGTGAGCCAGGGCCGCTGAGCCTGCGCTCCGCAACGGGAGAGGCCACAACAGTGAGAGGCTCGCATACCAAAAAACAAAACAAAACAAAACAAAAAACCAGGAAAAACAGGTGATAGTCATATATTTCTTGATTCACTGAAATTATAGTCAACTAAAATCACAACTGTGTGTGTGTGTGTGTGCTGTTATTAAGCTAAATCATTTCCTTGTAGTTTTGGGATCTAAGTGCCGAACTCTGCCTTTATCTCTTTTTTTTTTTTTTTTTTTTTTTTTTTTTGCGGTACATGGGCCTCTCACCGTTGGGGCCGCTCCCGTTGCGGAGCACAGGCTCCGGATGCGTGGGCTCAGCGGCCATGGCTCACGGGCCCAGCCGCTCCACGGCATGTGGGATCTTCCCAGACTGGGGCACAAAACCATGTCCCCTGCATCGGGGTACAGGACTCTCAACCACTGCGCCACCAGGGAAGCCCTGCCTTTATCTGTTTTAAATGTTACCTGCTTAGGTATTTCAGACTGATAAAATATTTTTGTATCCTGGGTTTTTTCCAACCTTGACTTACTCTTCCCAGCCTGACTTCCTTTATTTCTGAAGTGGAGCTGTAAAGTATAAAGGCATTGTGGCTTAAAATGGAGAAGATAGTTGGTGAGGACTCCAAATTATTATTATCGGATTCAGTGGAAAATTAAGGGGGGCCTTAAAAGAAAGCATTATGCTTGAAATTTTGGAGGTGAAACAAAAGGAGGTCTTGGGGATAGCCTTGAGTTTGTTTGTAATATTTCCCTCCCCGCCACCAGTAAACAGTATGTATGTGCTTTTTGTGTGCAAGGCAGTTGTAAGTCAGCGGGGTCCTAGAATCTCAAAGGATCTTTGAGGTCATGTAGTCTACCCCTTTAGTTTATGAGTTGAAAAAGGATAAGGAACATATGAGTCAAGAAAGACAGGAATTATGAAGTTAGGGGGCCTGATGAATCAGAAAGATGGTAGTAGTGATAAAGGGATGACAGAATCGGAGTCTCAAGTTGAATTCACCCATGCAGGTTGAAGTTGGATGCCTGAGTCATAAAGCTGATTTACGTATTGCTTAGCAAACTTCTACTTGAGTTTTCTATGTCATTTAGGGAGACTAGAGTCTACACTAATGATATCAGTTGTATACCTCCATAGCATAAGGTGAAAATCTTATTTTCTTGAGGCATGGAAACCCTTAGAGAAATTAGTTTATGCTCTAGGCACTTGTGCATCAAGTTGACTGTTCCAGAAGGATTCTTCAGCAAAATCTATCTGAAGATCTTATTTAAAAAAACCTGTTTTAAAAAAAAACAAAAAAACCTGTTTTTACACCTCCTCCTTCCATACAGTGGAATCTGTATTTTTCACATATTGTGAACATTTTCCCATTTGATTTAAAACGATTGAAAAGCTTATTGACAGATAACATATTAATGACAGAGTGATAATCATATTAATGACATGGATTTATCATACTTAATATTTAACCTTCCTCCTAATCTTGGACATTTAATTTATAATTTTTTTGCTATTATAAAGAATGCTTGGTGATTACATTTTTATATCAATAATACAAATCTTTGTTCACATAGAATGCATTCCTAGAAAGTGAAATTGCTGAGTCGAAGATATGAATATTTTAAAGACTTGTTACAGATGGCAAGTTTACGTTCCTACGAATACAGCGTAAGAGTACCTGTCACTGTAGCTGCCAGCGGAGTACAGAGATGTACTGTACTTTATTATACTAAATGGTTTACTTTGTAATGTGGACATTCTTGATATTAAATCTTTTTTCTCATTCATGATTCTTTCTTAAGAATAATTTCTGGAAGTGGAATTGTAGGGTCAAAGTGAAGGCACCATTTCAGGGCTTTTATTGCTTAAGGCCAAATTGTGCTCCAGAAAGGAGTGTCGGTTCTCCTTCGCAGCACCAGAGTATGGGAATGTACCCTCGTCAGTACCAGATACTGTAATTTTACTATTCTTTGCTGGTTTATAGGTGGAAAATGTCACTGTGTCTTGTTTTAAATGTACACTTCTTTGATTGCTGGGATGATTAAACATTTAAAAATGTTTAGCATTTGGACACCTTCTTTTTGTGTAGCTTCCTGCTTATTTCCTTTGACCACTATTGTATTGCTTTTACTTCTGTGAAAGTAATGCTGTGTTGTAAATGCTTCCACTAATCTTTTCACTGAATCTCAACTGAAAAAAAAAAATGTAGAAGCCTTTGATTCTTACATAGTCAGATTTGTTGAACTTTTATGGATTCCACTTTTGCTTAGATTCCTGTAAAAGTGGCTGTACTTATCTTGTGGTGAAATTACATTTATGTTTTCCTTTTGTTCTTTTTGTGGTTTCATTTATTATAATTACCTCTTGAATCCATCTGGGACTTATTTTGGGATTTGGTTTGTCATTCAGGAATTCAACTTTATTTTTTTCTAAAAAGCTGATTGTCACGTTATTTATGGAAAAATCTAATGTGGTGTACTTTGAAGTGACTGCAGCAAGATAATATTTTTCTTAATTATGAAAGCAATACATGCTTATTGTAAATAAACAAAGCCAAAATGAGTCTTTTAAGTAAACAAATAGTAAACACGTGGGTAGCAGGGTGCAGGTCGGACACCTGGATTTGTATCTGGGCTCCTCACCTTCTTGCTATATGGCCTTAAGTAGGTTACCTAACCTTGGGATTCACACTTATTTTTCTGCAAAGTAGAAAAAACAAGCCTAACCCCAAGATGGTTGATATGAGGATGAAACGAGAAAGTATATGTAAAGTGTGTTATCTAGAGCGCATTGTAAATATATATATAGTTATAACAAGTGAAAGGTCTACCCCCACGTCTTCCAAAAGTCTATGATGTAGTCTGTAGACTTCCTGCATGAATAAGGTATATTGCTCTTTGACTTCCTTAGTTGTCTGTAATTACATTGATTCAGATGTCATCAATCTGAATGAGGATTGTCATCAGTTCTTTGTTAGACCAGTACTTTTGAGTTTATTGAGTAGTGTGTTCTGCATTAAAATCACTTGGGAGCTTTGTCAAACTGCGGGAGCTTGGGCCCATGCTTGGGAATTCTGATTCAGTTAATGTTTGGTGGGCCTGGGTTTATCATGTGAAAACATTCTTAGCTGAGTTGTGCATCTGATTTGTAACCCTAGTTAAAAACTGACTTGTGAGACAATGTGATTTTGATTTGTGGGATGTTATCAAACTGGTGGGAAGGGAAACAGATACAGGAATTGGCATAATTTTCCAATTGAGGACTTATCCTGGGAGTTGAGACTTCTGGGTTCAGGTTTATTGCTGACTAAATGCAGCAATATTGTGACCTGGGTTAATCAAGAATGTTAGTTTGCTTGTTAATACCTATACACAGTTGAGCAGCGGAAGGAACGCTTATTACTTATTGGTGAGCTCCTTTTGTGTCTGCTAGGGGCATCTGTGGAACACCTTTGGACTTAGAAATCTGTTCTTGAGACCAAGCAATATTTGTTTTTCCTTTTTTTCAAAGCCCTGTAATAAGGGTGGCTCAACTCTGTGGTTCTTTGTGATTGTATCATAATCTTGACTCGTAACTCAGTAAGTATGTCAATACACAACCAGTTTTTCTCACCTGATTTTGGTTTTGAATTGCTGACAACCTTTTATTTCCTTTGTTTTACACCCAGGTTAAATTTATCCAGTAAATAAACTGTGGTGGTTGTATTGTGAAAAACACATGACCTCGCTCTCCTGCAACTTGTGAATTGCCTACATTCAGTTTTTACAAGTCACTTTTTAACAACAGTTAGCTTCCCTGGAAAGTGCCTTTTGTTATTTTGAACCATAAAAGAGAGAAGTCAGAGTCTTAATAGTAGTGCTAGTATTGGGAAATTTATTTTAGTTTGTTTAATTTGTTTAGCTTATTAACATCCTGATTTTTGAGCTAGGTACTAGGTAACAGACTGTCATGCCTGTGCTTAGCAGGAAATCAGGAAATCATGTTCTTTGGGGTTGTTTATAGTATTTAAAAATCTCTGAAATATTGCTTTCAACAACCTTATTGAAATGATTTTCTGTACAGAACTATCTTTATCTAGTTTGAAAGGCTTGTGGCAATGGCAGTAATAGCAGCAATGTACAAACGGTTCTGTAGAACCTGCTCCTGGGTTGTAATAGGATTCTGCCTTCTTGATGGGCTCATGTAGTACTACCTGCACAGATGCACAGGTAGGTCATTCACTCTGAGTATATAGTTTTCTTGTTTTGTTTAGCAGATAAACAAATATGAATATAAGGTTGACTTTCGGTTTGGAATAGTATTACCATGTGTTTTAATTATAACTCATTATCTGTGGTTACAGTACAGCTGTAGTAATATGGATAATTTAAAATTAATTTATGCATGATGTGCCTATGCTCTGTGTTCCCTGAGTTAACATCACAGGCAGTTTATCATAATGGTTAAGACATAGAGAGTGTGGGCCTTAGAGTAACTGAGTTGAATCCAAGTTTTACTCAATATGGATGCCCCTGGGCAAGTTACCTAAGCTCTGTGCTTTGGTTTCCTCGTGTATAAATACAGTGGGAATACTAGTAATACCTACTTCATAGGATTCTTGTGAAGATTAAGTGTGTGAAGGAATACAGTAGGTCTAACCTGGCACACTGTAAACATTCAATAGATGTTAGCTGTTATTATAGTTATTTAATATGTTAAAGTCAGTTGAAGGTTTCATTTGGGAACATCTGGAAGGTGTCTAGCTTCTCTGCTTCTTGCTCCATTCTCCCTTCATACGTTTCAGATGTAATGCATAACAGCAGCCCAAGTGGAACCAGCTATTTATTCCCTTCTTTCCTCCCTTCTGTTTTCTTTCTCTCTTCCACTGAGTGTTTTACTTTAGTTCAGTTTATTTATTTTTTAATGAGGAAGATTATACAACTTTGTTGAAAGGCATTAAAGAAGACCTAAATAAACAGTGATATGCCAAATCCATGATAGGAAGTTTCAATATCAGAGTGTTTTAGTTTTACAAGAAGAAAAGTCGAGTCAGTAGGATGGTTATTATATCAACAGACTCTTGAAAGCAAGGTCCTCATTGCTGGTAATGTTCCCACCGATGACGGAAGAGTTTGCTGTGGAGATAAGGAATGTTAGCAGAGAAGGCGTTCAAAGAGGAGGCGATGGTAGAGATGGTAGAGGGCACGGGTGTGTTGAGGCGTAGGAGGGAGGAGATGAAGGGGCAAGACAAGCATATGCAGAACTCCGAATGAGAACTCTTAAGCCCCAGATGACTTCTCAGCTTATCTTCTGGATTTTTGACTTGAATTACTTACCATTTCAGCTTTCCAGGAACATAGCTGGTTTCAAGCCCTCAAGTGAGTGGCTAACATATGAAGAATTCTACTTTCCATTTATCAGCAAGAAAATTTTGATTAGGGAAAGAATAAAAAGTAGGGCATCAGCCGTGATTTGAATGATAAATCTCTGTGCATAAGTATTTTGAACTTTTTTTCCCTCTTTGTTGGAAGAAGACACTTAACTAACATAACCTCCTTATACTCAGAGGAGGTGTACCCTTGCTGCCATTGGAACATTGAGGTGTAGATGTTTGTGTTGCTGACCATTGGAAAAGAGATATCAGAAGGGAGATCAAGGTTAGAGAGGTAAATTTGAGAATCATCCAGTCAGGGGGTGCTAATTGAAGGTATTGGCAAGCTCCAGTAAATGAAGATAAAGAGAGAAGAGGACAAGGGACAAACCCCTGAGGAACAACTGTATTTAAGGAGTGGCAAAAGGAACCAGAGAATGAGCTGTTGCGGTGGAGAACCAGGAAAACGGATGAGTAAATTATATAAAATACAAACTAACTTAATATGAGACACTGGGGCAGGGATGAGGATGACAGAACTATTTGATAGAAATAAAGGTGTGAATAAATGGAGAGAATGAATGTTCATGCTTCTGGATAAGATTAACTATATAAAATAACACTTCCCTACTTAAGTGCAATATAATTTAATTCTTTTTATATATTACTGAATTCTGTTCACTAATATTTGTTCAGTGTTTTTTGGCTATATTCGTGAGAGAGATTTATCTGCAGTTTTCTTTTTTGGTGCTCTCTTTGGTTTGGGTATCAGGGTTGGTAAAAGGACCGGGAATCTCCCCCCTGCCGCCCCTGGAAGAGACCGTGTAGAATAGGTATTTATACTTTAAACATGTAGTAGAATTCTCCAGTGAAAGCCTTTGGGGCTGGACATTTCTTTTTGGGGAGTTTTAAAATTACAAAGTCGATTTATTTAATAGTTATAGGACCAATTATCTATTTCCTGTTGGGTGAGTTGTGGTGTTTGTGTTTTTTGAGGCATTGGTTCATTTCATCTGAGTTGTCCAATTTATGTGTGTTAAGTTGTTTATACTTCCTTTGTTATCCGTTTGATGCCTGCAGGAACTGTAGTGATATCCCCTGTTTCATTCCCCATGTTGGTAATTTGTATCTCTTTGTCAGTCTTGAGCAGGTTTGTCAAAATTATTGACAAACCTCTTGGTTTTACTGATTTTTCTCTTTTGTTTTTATGTTTTTTATTTCATTGATTTCTGCTCTTTATTCTTTCCTTCCTTCTGCTTACTTTGGGTTTATTTTGTTCTTTTTCTAGGTTCTTGACGTAGGAGCTTAGGTTATTGATTTGAGATGTTCCCTCTTTTCTAATGTAAGCATTTCATGCGTAAATGTTCCTCTCAGCACAGCTTTAGCTGTGTCCCATAGATTTTTTTAATTTAATCTATCGTATTTTATTTAATCCTCACAATAACCCTGGAGGTAAGTAGGGATTTTTCAATATCACTTTAAGGAGGAAATTGTGTAACATTCTTAAATTCTCAAAGTTGAGACCTGAGCTAGAGAGTCTAATTGCAAGTCCAGATGGCCTTCTAGCCTCCTCCTAGCTGTGAAATTCTCTCTCTTTATTTTTCAGTGTTTCATTTTCCTTGAACCAAGACTATATAGGCTCTAAATCTCAAACTTGATTGAAAATGAAAATGTAAACTAAGACTTTCATCTAGTATTGTTATTTATTGAGCAGTGACCTGGAACCCAGAACTATGTGATATTTTGCAGAGGGATTTCAGAAGAGGTCAGAAAAATAGTTTCATTCTACAAAGAATTCTTAAGTCCAGCTGGAGAGAAACAAATTGCTTAAATGAAACTAATGAACAGTTGATCAAATTCTGAATCCTCTAATACTGAATACAGTGGGAATTTAGAGAGTTCAGAAATCAAGTGTAGTTAGAGAGAACTATATGGAAGAGGTGGGACTCTAAAATGGCCCCAGAGAATAAGTGGGTTAGGTGGAAAAGAGGAAGAATGCTGTTCCAAGTGTCCAGGGAGTCTGTTGGGCAAGTGAGGTGGAGAAGGTTGGAGAAGGAGCACAACTTGAGCCAGCTCGTGCTTTGTGTAGGGTTGGGCTTGAAAGATTCACTGGACGCACGTGGAATCGTTGAAGTCGGGCATGTAGGTAGAGCCATCCTTGATTATAGAGGATCGTGGAAGTTCAGCAGAAGAGTGATTATGGGCAGCAGACTAATGTAAAAAAAAAAAAAAGATAAAGCATTTAGAGATAGAAAAATTGGCAAAACACATGAAGTGATAGTGCATGAAAAGAGAAGTACAGATACTCAATGAGCAAAAATTGTTCGACCTCCAATAATAAGGGGTAAATTAAAACAATAGAATGACATTTTATCAAACTGTTTAAAAAAAAAAGGCATTTGGTTGGATTAATTAGGTTAATTAATGCTTAACTGCAGCAGCAGACTCTGAAATCTTAGTGGCCTAACGTAAAAGTTTATTTCTCACTCTTCACAATTCAGATGACGCTCTCCTGTGGCTCCTCTCCAGTGGTGACTCAGGGGTCTGGGTTGCTTTTATCTTGCCACTTCATAGTTTTAGAGTTTTTTGCTTTCAGTCTCTCAAGTGGTGGGGGGATGAAGAATCCATGGCTATTCTTAACTGCCTTGTACTGGAAAGGATACCTTACTTCTACTCACATTCCCTTTGGCGAGAACTACTCTTAACGGCTGCAGCCAAACTGTAAGGCAGAGTGGGAAATGTAGGAGAGCAAATACATTCTCGTGGAGTAATAACCATTTCTGTCACACCATTATTGGCGAACGGATGCCCTCTGTATCGTTGGTGGGAGGATAAATGGTCATCTTTCTCGTAGATGGTAATTTTTAAAATGGTAAGATATTCTTGCTCTGACCTATGTTAAAATTTTCTTTCTAAGGAAATAACTGTGGATGTATGCAAAGATAGCTACAAAAATAGTTGTTATAGTTTTGATTATAGTGAAAAATTGGAAACAAATGTCTAGCAAAAGGGGACTGGTTAAATAAATTATGGTCTTGCTGTATTCAATTATTGATGATCATGTAGTATAGCGTCTAATGATGTGGGGCATTACACTGTTCTTGTTATAAGTGGAAAAAATCAGATTACAAAAAAGAACGTATATCCCATTTTTGTAAGCATGTTTATTCATGCATAGACAAAAGACTGGAGGCGATCTCTGGTTTTAGGGTGTTTGCCAGTTTTAGTAACTTGCATTTTAGTTTCCACAGAGATAAGAGAAAGAGCCTTGCGCCTGTGAGTGTTAAACTGAGATACCAGATAAGAGTATGGATCTTCAAAGGGTTGAACATTCACTAAAGGAGTGGATAGACGAGAAAAAAATCTACCTGTGAGCACACACGGAGAGATGTCTCTCTTAGCAAGATCCAGAGCTGGTTGGGGAAGGGAATATTCACTGAGAACTCATGACCATGGATTTCCTTTCATATGAGTTTTGTGTTCAAATCTACAGTACTTGTGGGATCTGGGAGAATCTCCAGACTGAGAATTGACATAAAAAGTGGTGTAAGGCTGATAGTATGACAGAGGTATCTGGAAGACACAAACTGTTCTGGAGGGACGTATCCTCAACCCAGACCACATAGATTTCCCAGAAATAAAGCACAACTAAAAATGAACTCAATACAGAATTATAAAGCATGGGAGGAAACAATCTACTATTCCTCGATGAGCAAGAATCAGCAGACAGAACAAACTAAACACCTGAAGAGAAGGAATAGAAAAGGTGAGAAAGAATAGGTGCTATCGTAAAAATAAGAGAAATTTTTAAAAAGGGGTCAGTAGAATTTCTGGAAATGTAAAATAGTCATTGAAGTTAAAACTCAGTGGGTAGGATAAACAACCGCTTTGACACAGAATAGAGAATTAATGAGTTAGATCAGGAGTTGGCACACTGTGGCTTGTGGGGTAAATCTTGGTTGTGGCTTAGTTTTTACAGCCTGCATGGAAAGAATGGTTTTTACGTTTTTGAAGGGTTGTTTAAAAAAAGAGACAAATGAAAATATTCTACATAGACTGTATGTAGCTCCCAAAACCTAATATATTTACTCTCTGGCTCTTTACTGAAAACATTTCCTGAGCCCTCAACTGGATAGACCTGAGGAAATTTCCAGATGGTAGCACAAAGGACAAAAGAGAAAAGATAGAAGAAAGGTTTAAAGACATGGAGTATGAAATGAGGAGGTCTGACATATGTCTAGTCATCTAATAGGAGTTCAAAAAGGAGAGAATGAGCGACAGGCTCTATACGAATAGATAACCAACAAACTAAACAAACTAAGACTAAACAAACAAAGAAAGCAAACAGATAATGACTGAGACTTTTCTGGTTTGATGAGAGACACACATCTTAAGAACCAGAAAGTTTGATGAGTGCTGAGCGTCCCCCACCCCCCAGATTCCACATGTAGACACATGCGGAATTCCAAAGGCAAAAAGATCTTGAACATAGCCAGAATGAAAAGTCAGGTTATCCACAGGCACAACAATTAGACCGACATCTCACATCTCAGCAGCAGTAATAGAATCCAGAGGATTCTTCAGTGTTGGTGGAAAAGAATTATTAACCTAGAATGGTATATCCAGCTAGATCATTATTCAGGATTTAGGGTGAAATAAAGTGTTTTCACAAGAGAACAGTTTACCACCAACAAACTCTCACTGGAGGCACTACTTCAGGGAAAAGGAAACAACCAGAGGGAAGGAATGAAATGCAAAAAGGAATGGAATTCTGAATAAGGAAATTGGTAAATATGTGGGTGAATCTAAACAAGCATGAATTGCATTAATGATAATAAGGGCTAACATTAAGAGTGTAAAAACAAGGTGGAGCCGAAATATCCGTCAATATTGACGTACAAGTCAAGAGAGAGGTCATCATAGGTAAAGAGCTTTTATTAAGAAGAGCGATAAAATATTAGAGATAATGTTAAATTTTCAACTTAAGTCATAAATTGAATATATAACTGCCAGGCTGGTAGAGGGTTTAAAAAAAAAAAAAAGACAGAAAAGTATGCCATCTCTTGGGAAAATTGTTTACTCCAGTGTTTATAGTTCTTCTAAACAGTGTCCAGCACACAATAAAAAATCATAAGATTACAAAGAAACAGGTAAATATGACCTACAATCAAGAGAAAAATAGAATAAAATCCACAGGTGCCCCAGATGTTGGAATTAGATAAGAAATGTAATTCTCATAAATATGCTAAAGAAAATGGAGGAAAAGATGGAAAAAATTAATAGATGAAGAATTTCAATAGAGAAATGGAATCTCTAAAAAAGAACTTAATGGACATTCTTGAACTGAAAAATATAATACCTGAAATTAAGAATTTATTGGATGGAATTAACCTTAAACTAGAAATAGCAGAAGAATGGTTTGGTGAACTCAAAGACAGGTCAGTTGAAATTATTCAATTTAAAGCATTATTAGATGAAATAAAAAAGATTGATTTAGAGTAATGCATAGGATAAACTGATGGGGAATGTGAGATTAGGCATAATGGTTTGTTATGGTCCAGTACTAGGTTGAAGGCAGTTGTATAAAAGGAAGGGATAAATGCAAACATTATTGTAAATTATTATTATTATAAATATATTATTACCATAATTATTATTATTACAAAAAAGAATGGATGCAGTTTGGCAGATCTAAAAATAACTCCAGGACTTGTAGCTAATAAATAGATTACTATATGCGAGATACTGTACAGGGTAGTTTTTACTCACTGCTGTATCTCTGATTTTTATAACAATCCTGAACATGAGTGTTCTCTTTTACTTAAGAAAAATAATGCAGCTCAGAGTGGTTAAGTGACCATCTACTAGCTTACAAAGCTGGGGTTTGATCCAGGTCTGCCTAGCTCTGAGGTCTATTACTCCTTGCTGTATATCACATTGTTTCTAGTTTGTAAGACTGGAGGAGTGTAATATCATGGGCAGAAACTGAAAGTTATTGGAAAGTGGGAATATTTCGAATCATGTAATGGCCATAGTGTATCCTAGGGGAGATATCCTTTAGGGAGCTGGAAATACTGGTCTAGTATTTTGGGGGTACTTTGGGGGTTGCCGCCATTTCAGCGAATAGATTCAGTACCAGATTATGTCAAAAGCCTTGGGGAGCACTTTCTATATGAGGTAGGAGGACGACTGGGTGCCAGCAAAGCAGAAAGGGACAATACATAAATGAAAAGATATTATGAAGGAAATCAGTAGATCAGTGCCAGAAAGTGTCAGGGGGTAAGAAAGGCTACCTTAACCAGGAATATCAAGAGATTAAGATCTGAAGGATGAGAAGGAGTCAACCAGAGAAGAGCCTGGGGAAGAGCATTCGAGACTAAAAGATCAGCAAGTATAAAGCTTCTGAAGCAGTTAAGAGCTTGGCTGGTTGAAGAATTGAAAGGAGGCCAGTGTAGCTAAAGCTGAACGAGCAAGTATGGCAGTGATGTCATATGAGATTAGCTTGGTGGTCGGGGAGCTAGTTATGAAGGGCCTGGCAGTGTAGCAGGAAAGCACTGAAAATTTTTAAGGAAAGGAGATCCCTGGTCTAACTCATGTTTTAGGAAGATGATTCTGATTGCTGTGCATAGAATGCATTGTAGGGGGCAGGCTGACAAGTTGGGCATTCAGTGCTGTGGCCAATGACAGAATTAATGAGATCTCTCCTTATCAGGGTTTCAGGTGACATTTATTTCTAGATCCTAATACCTTCGTTGTCATTTTCCAGAGAATGACAGAAGAGGTTCTAAGCATTTTCTTTTTCTTTTGTGCTTGCAATAATTAGCTGTTTAGGAAAGAAAGTTCATGCTTTTGGGCACTGATGACACTTTTGCCTAATTTCAGTAAAAGAGATGGAACTTGATGGGGATAAATTTTTTTGAGTCATTGTTGAATTACTGGTTTCCATTAGAACGTTTGTTTCTATTGCCAGTTCCGTTCACTGTAGGTTGGTAGCATTAGCAATATTAGATTAAGTATCGTCAGTCTCCAAATAACTTTTAAAAAACATTTTGTTTAGACTCTGTATAATTTAGTTTTGAGTTTTTAATATGAGAAATGTTAAACATATATAAAAGCAGACATGCATGTATCCCCATAATTCAGTGTCAACAGCAATTTGCTCATGGCTAATCTTGTTTCACTGATATCCCAGAATACTCCTCACCACCCTCATCCTGTTTATTTTTAAGCAAATTCCAGGTAAATCCTCTATAAATATCTCAGTATATACTTCTAAAAGGTAAGGATTTTTCTACGTTTTAGCATTTTGGTTTATTTCCTCTTAGAGCTCATAAATAAGTAACCATATAGCTGGATGGTTTGCCTTTGAGAATGCCGATTTATGCTTGTTGTCCCAGTGTATTTATTAATAGGACCCCTTTTCACTTAAAACAGTGCCTCCATTTGAGCAATAAATTCTATGCTCACCTTATATACATAAGAGAAACCTTTTCATAGTAGACAGTAAATAAATTCTTTAATAGCACCTTCAGTATTGAGTATTTTTCTAATAGCATGTCACTTCTCTATTTTCTATCAGGAGAGCAAGCCCCGGAGTTCACTATTTCCAGAAATTGTATACTGAAGTGTAACGCTACATGAGTCAGAGAAAGGAAGGACCCTGAGCCATATGGTAAGAAGGGAATGAATCAGCTGAGTCGCCTGGATTATGCCTTCTTTTTTTCCTCCACTCCATTCTGTCTTTGTTACGATTTGATCGTAAGAGCAGAGAACATTATTTTGAAACCAAAAAGAGAGATTTTAACATTTGAATTAAAAGGATAATGCTTTAGAAACTTTGACCTACATACTTTGGGATATTTGGTCAGCTCTTAATTATCAAGTTTAGATCATCCAAATTTATGCTTTTCCATGATTATTTTTTGGTTTTTGTTGTCCTTATCTCGGGGTCTCCTTATTCAAACCTTTTAGTAACATTGTCATCACTTTTAATTTTTATTTAAAGGGAGAGAAGACTCTATCAAACATTTAATAGTTATATATCCTTAACAAAGGTAGAAGCTAGAGAGAGTGACTGAGCATCCAAAAGGTACTACTTACTTCACACTGCCTTGTGGTAGTATCCTTGCTATTCGTTTATATCTTTTTAGGCTAAAGGAAGTTCCATGAGGTCGAGGATTATTTTACATCCTAGATTTGCCCACAGTTATACTTAGCATGTCTTAGACATGGAAAGAGTATGGTAAGTACTTTTTGGAGGGAATGAAGGAAGGAAATTGGGGGTATTCTTTGGCACAGAACATTATGAGTTCACTTCTAGATGTATTGAATTTGAGGTGAAAGCAAGTGAAAAGCTTTTGTAACCTGTGATAGTAAAGTTTGGTAAGAGAATAGGACTGGGAATGCCGTTTCAAGATTTTTTAGCCTGAAGTACCCTCACATCCTCTGTCCTTTATTTTCATAGCAACACAATATATGTTGTTATCTCTGTACACTTATCTCCATTTTGGGAGATTAGAAGCCTGGGGCGTAAGGTCTGACAGCAAATCTCTTCCAAGGATAAGAAATAATGCCCCTCATTTCTAAGTATAGTGTTCTTTCTGAAAGACCAGGTTACTATTTATATATTAAGGAGGAGCACATGATGTGTGCTAACAGAAGATAAATGAGAAGCAAACTGGAAAATACATTTTATCTGAATTACTGGACCCACTGCTGGGTAAAGATCGAGAGAGTTCTCATCAGCTTTTTTCAACTCTGAATATAACAGATGGAGCTTCTCACAGAGGTGTTTTTTTGTTTGTTTGTTTGTTTTCCAGTAGTTCAAAAGGCAACTTTCATGTCAGGAATGAACATAGATAGGAGGGTGTTTCTCTTTGTCTAATGATGATGCCTGAGTCTAGAATAACAAATTGTTGTGAACATTTTCGCCCTCTGTTGAATGTAGCTGGTAATCGTTTTATAGGGCTCTAATGCTGCTCTATAGCCAATTAAATAGGAAGAAGGTGTGTGTGTCTAAACACTGAAACTGTTTTTGGACACTTACCTTATCCATCTCTTACTAACCACAAGTAAAATATCCATACCAAACAAAACCTACATTGGACTTAAAATGTTATGTGAGACACACACCAATGATGCAACCATTGTTCCATCTTATAAGATTTAAGCATTTTCCAGAAAGTTACACGGGGAGAGCAGGCTTGTTGAACATAATGTCTTCAAGACTGACATGCTTCTCTTTCTTTTGCAGGCCTGATTGTTGGCAATGACACTGTTAAGAGGCTGGCATTTGTTTCTGTTCTAACCAGCTACTTTATAACTGTGAATAGTAACTATGCATATGTATTGGTCAGCAAAACCAAGGAACGAGAGCTATGGCGGTTGACAAAGTCAATCTGATTCCTGGGTATCTTTCCTGGGTTCCACCATCAGGGACCTCTTCCCTTCCATCTCATCAACAATGTGGTACCTTTTACTATTTGATAAAGATTAAGGACATGTTCTTTGGTCAACAACCAGAACTTAAAATCTGCTGGAGTAGGGTCAGAGACCATTTCAATCATAGCTGAGGAAAATGAAATTTCCGTTTTATTTGGTGCCTTGTCCAGGGAGCACACTAACTCTTTCGGAAACACGGGAGTGAGAGGAGGTTGAGTCTTGTCTGATAGCAACTCATGGTTATGGCGAGTGACCCAACGTGACCATCAGGGGCAGGAGCCACAGAGGAACTCATGACGGGCTACACCATGTTGCGGAATGGGGGCGTGGGCAACGGAGGTCAGACCTGTGTGCTGCGGTGGTCCAACCGCATTCGGCTCACGTGGCTCAGCTTCACGCTCTTCATCATTCTAGTGTTCTTCCCCCTCATCGCCCACTATTATCTCACCACCCTGGACGAAGCGGATGAGGCAGGCAAGCGGATCTTTGGCCCACGGGCTGGTAATGAGCTCTGCGAGGTGAAGCACGTGCTGGATCTCTGCCGCATTCGAGAGTCTGTAAGTGAAGAGCTCTTGCAGCTGGAAGCCAAGCGGCAAGAGCTGAACAGTGAAATCGCCAAGCTGAATCTGAAGATCGAGGCCTGTAAGAAGAGCATTGAGAATGCCAAGCAGGACCTGCTTCAGCTCAAGAACGTCATCAGCCAGACCGAGCACTCTTACAAAGAACTGATGGCCCAAAATCAGCCCAAACTCTCTCTGCCCATCCGACTCCTCCCAGAGAAGGACGATATCGGCCTCCCTCCCCCAAAGGTCCTGCGGAGCTGCCGGCTGCACAACTGTTTTGATTATTCTCGTTGCCCTCTCACCTCTGGTTTCCCAGTCTATGTTTATGACAGTGACCAGTTTGCCTTTGGCAGCTACCTGGATCCCTTGGTCAAGCAGGCTTTTCAGGCCACAGCACGAGCCAACGTTTATGTTACAGAAAATGCAGATATTGCCTGCCTTTATGTGATATTAGTGGGGGAAATGCAGGAGCTGGGAGTGCTGCGGCCTGCTGACCTGGAGAAGCAGCTGTACTCCCTACCACACTGGCGGACAGACGGACACAACCACGTCATCATCAATCTGTCTCGGAAGTCGGACACCCAGAATTTACTGTACAATGTCAGTACAGGCCGGGCCATGGTGGCCCAGTCCACTTTCTATGCTGCCCAATACCGGCCTGGCTTTGACTTGGTGGTATCGCCACTAGTCCACGCCATGTCAGAGCCCAACTTCATGGAAATCCCACCACAGGTGCCAGTGAAGCGGAAATATCTCTTCACCTTCCAGGGTGAGAAGATTGAGTCGCTGAGATCCAGCCTTCAGGAGGCCCGCTCCTTTGAGGAGGAGATGGAGGGTGACCCTCCAGCCGACTACGATGATCGTATCATTGCCACCCTCAAGGCAGTACAGGACAGCAAACTAGATCAGGTCTTGGTAGAATTTACCTGCAAAAACCAGCCTAAACCCAGTCTGCCTACTGAGTGGGCGCTGTGTGGGGAGCGGGAAGACCGCTTAGAATTACTGAAGCTCTCCACCTTCGCCCTCATTATCACTCCTGGGGACCCTCGCTTGGTTATTTCCTCTGGGTGTGCCACACGGCTCTTTGAAGCCCTGGAGGTTGGTGCTGTCCCAGTTGTGCTTGGGGAGCACGTGCAGCTTCCTTACCAGGACGTGCTGCAGTGGAGCGAGGCCGCCCTGGTGGTGCCCAAGCCACGAGTGACCGAGGTCCACTTCCTACTACGGAGCCTCTCCGACAGCGACCTTCTGGCCATGAGGCGGCAAGGCCGCTTCCTCTGGGAGACTTACTTCTCCACCGCGGACAGTATTTTCAGTACTGTGCTGGCTGTGATTAGGACTCGCATCCAGATCCCAGCCGCTCCCATCCGGGAAGAGGCGGCGGCCGAGATCCCCCATCGCTCAGGCAAGGCAGCCGGCACTGACCCCAACATGGCCGACAATGGGGACTTGGACCTGGGGCCCGTGGAGACGGAGCCGCCCTACGCCTCCCCCAAGTACCTCCGCAACTTCACCTTGACCGTCACGGACTTCTATCGCAGCTGGAACTCTGCGCCAGGACCTTTCCATCTTTTCCCCCACACACCGTTTGACCCTGTGCTGCCCTCAGAGGCCAAATTCTTGGGCTCTGGGACTGGCTTTCGGCCTATTGGTGGCGGGGCCGGGGGCTCCGGCAAGGAGTTCCAGGCCTCGCTGGGCGGCAACGTCCCACGGGAGCAGTTCACAGTGGTGATGCTGACCTACGAGCGGGAGGAGGTGCTCATGAACTCGCTCGAGAGGCTGAATGGCCTCCCTTACCTGAACAAGGTCGTGGTGGTGTGGAATTCTCCCAAGCTGCCCTCAGAGGACCTTCTGTGGCCTGACATTGGCGTCCCCATCATGGTAATAGAAGCATGAGCCTTTTGTTTTACTGCATGAGAGAGGAATTCATTCTTAATCTCTTTTCCATAAACATGCTTTTTTTTTTTTTTAAAAAAAACCTATACAGATTCTTTCCCCATGAAATTTTCTCCTTGCCTCTATTTCATTCCTTTCAGGCCTTGCCAGTTCCCTCTCTGCTACTTACTTCAGAAATCTCCTAAGACGCTCCAATACCGAAACTGGCCCTGTGAAGGTTTACAAAACCCTGTCACTGACCTCATGGACTTATTCTGTGTCATCACAAAGATGTTGATAATGAGAATAGTGATGAAAAGCTAACATTTATGAAGCACTCCTAGTCTAGGCACTATAATTTAGCATTTGTGGAACTTATATAATGAACTAGTACGGTTTCTTCATTTTAAATCTCTGGAAACTGAGGCTTAGAGAGGTTAATTATTTCGCCCAAGGTCATGATTAGCAATCATGGAGGAGCTGAGTCTTAGTGTGTCTGATTCCAGAAGCTGCGGTTTTAATCACCTCCCAAAGGATTTAGGAAGGAGACCTGTTTCATTTCACAGGATCGGGTACAAGTCCTCTGGGAGACTGGTGTCGGGGGTTTGATGTTTTTGGAGTTGGAGATCCTGAACCTTTTCTGTAGTCTCTTGCAGGTACTTTCTCATTCTTTACTCCATCTGTTATGGTTAGGATGCTGTATTGTACAGGAAAAGTAATAGCCCAATATGCAGGATAGAGCTTTAGTTCTGAGTACTTTGTTTATCCACCTTCTGATGTAAACTTGTCAATCTAGAGGGAGATTACCCATTTCTCTTAAATGTGAGGCCTTAGAGCAAATCTTAAGCCACCTGGCAACTACTCACCCTGCAGCTTAGGTACTTTCCAGAAAAAGGTAGCAAAGAAGGGCAAAGGTCTGATGGGCCATCATTGCTAGAAGCTTGCTTAAGAAAATTAGTGTAGTATTTAGGAAGAATTTGCCTAGAAGAGGAATGTTCAGGCTACACCAGTTTTTTTAAAAATTTATTTCATTAAGGAACTAATTCACGTGGAATATTTTCTAAGCAGCATCATGGTATAATGGAAAAGTATGCATTTTGGAGTGATATAGACCTGGGATTAAGTAGTCATTTTGTCATCTTTGGTAAGTTAATTAACTCCTTTGACTTCAGGATTAAAGAGGAATCTAACATAGTACAAGTAAGGAATCTAGAAAGGTGCCCCCAAATTATTTGATTCCTACTTATTTCTTCCTGTCAAAGGAGATGGAGGGCAGCGTGGATGTTCTGCTTCTGTTAAGGACTCACTTCACTGATGAAGCCTTGTATCTGCTATATAATTTCCCTTGTGTCATAACTGTTACCACTTTTTCTTCTCTTGTACAAATCTTTGTTTTAAATTTTCTTTCTTAGGAATCCTGCTACTCTCTTACTACTGCTGCTAATCTTTTCTTGTATTTTATTTAATTGAATTTATAATCTGAGGCTATTCAAAGACTGTAGGGTTCTACAAACTTTTGATCCCAGAATTTATCGTGTATATTAAGAAAGTGCTGAACGGGGAGATTTTTTTTTTTGACGTCTTCCCAAATACATTTCACTTATTTTCTTAGTTACAACTTTTGAATGTCATTGAAATTAAAAAAAAAAAAAAACCGTTCTGTGAAAGGTAGATGCTGCTCAAATAGAATAATAAAGCAGCCTTTGTTTTCCGTTTTCCTGAGTTTTCTTTGAATTTGATAGGGATGTAGAGAAGCCGATGCCACAACAGTTAACAGCGACTGAAATTTGTCCGAGAACTTACCAGAACTAATCCTTCCTTTTAACTCTGGTGGGAAATAAGTAGTCCTCTTTGATTACTGGGTAGCTCATTGCAGCAATACAATGCCTAGTCAGAAAATGCCAGAGACTTTCCAAATGGGGGGCTGTTTTGAATAGCTTGTTCGTATTAGTGATACACACCTTTTTTCAAGTTCTTCTGAAAAAGAAAAAAACACTTTCAAGCTGGACAGTTTCACTCCATTCTCTAAATATTTGGACTGTTTTCTATTTAAGAGAGGCAGTATTTTTGGGCAGCAGTTGAATTGTCAACCTCTTGGGCATAGAGTCAACACTCCCCAGGTATCAGGGCTACAAGGGACTGGCAGCTCTCCCCTGTGGGAGAATGGCACTGTTATGAAGCATCTCAGAGTGGATTGTCCACCGAGGGTGAAGACGTGACCTATCCATTATGTTACAGTTAACAGGTCTTTGTAAAGTTAGCAGCAGAGTGGTTCCCAGGCAATCTGTCCGATTCCCGTCCTTCAGGGAAAATGATTTGAAATGAGCATTTTGGCTAAAAGAATCAACCCAGGAACCTACATGCCATTTCAGAAAATCCTGGGCTGTTTGTGCTTCTCTTCTGCTCAGGGTGCCAGCAGCACAATGGGCATGATTGCTAGCTGTTTGTGTAAGGAAAGAGGGGTTGTCTTGGGGGTACCTGCTGGGGTTAATATGTTAAAATCCCTCATTCTTTTCTATTACTTACATCGGGTCTGGCTTAGAGTAAATGTGATCTTCACGGCCACCCTCCTGCCCCAAATGCTTTATATAAAGAGAATTTCAGTTCAGATGGGGTAGGGCCTGGGCGTGGTGACAGCACTGCCCCCAGGGAGATGGGCTATGTGCCACCAGCTGCAGGGGTCTCTCACCTGAATGGTGTGGGACGGCTGCCCCGAGGCTGGGACAGTGGGTGACTGCTCTCTCGCCGTCTCTTGCCTGTTTTCTGAACAGTTGAATCAGGTTCCTTAGCTCCTGGAGCAGAAGACATGGATGTTTAATGGAAGTCGGATGGAGGGTAGCGTTGTGCCGGGGGTTTTGAAGGCTGTCTTCTGAAAAACTCCCTACTAGGTACGGAGGCCACCGCTTTCATGCATCTTAAAGATTTTCCATTGTTTCCAGGCCTCCATTCTTTGAAATGATATGTCAGTGATTCCTCAGATTTCTGTTGCCCTGTATGTAATGTGTTATTTTTCTCTGGCTGCTTTCTTTTTCTTTAAATTTGGTTTTCAGCAATTTGATTGTGATATGCCTCTGCATGGTTTTCTTTGACTTGTGTTTTGAATGGGGTTCACTAAGCCTCCTGAGTCTAGTAATTTCTGTTTTTTTAAATCATATTTCGGGGAATTTTTATTCAGTATTTGTTGATATTTTTCTGTCCCATTCTTGCCCTCCTTTTCTTGGGGACTCCGTTCTATGTATATTAGACCTTTTGATGTTGTCCCACAGTTTTCAGTGGCTCTGTTCATTTTTTAAAAATCTTTTTTATCTTTGATAATTTCTGTGGATCTGTCATCAGGTTTACTGACTTGTGTCTACACTGCTCTTAAGCTCATGAGTCAGTTTTAAATTTCAGATACTGTATTTTCCAGTTCCAGAATTTCCATGTTTTTAAGAATAACAGTTTGTTTCTCTGCTGAGATTTCCTGTTTTGTTTTTGTTTTTTTTCCCATTCTGAGTATGCTTTCCTTCATTGAGCACAGTTATGATAGCTACTTTAACGTCTTAATCTGCTAATTCCAACATATGGGTCATTTGAGTATTTGCTGTAATTGAGTTTTCTTTTTTCCTGAGGACTGGGTCATGTTTTTCTGGTTCTTTGTACATCACATCAAACAGTTTTGTATTAAACATTGTGAATGTTCTGAAGACTGTGGCTTTTGTTTTATTTCTCTGAGAAGTGTTGAGATTTTAGTTTTAGCAGGCAGTTAATTTGGTTGGACTCAGACTGCACGTTCTCTCTCAAGTGGCAACGCAAATGTTAGTTCAGCCCTTTTGTCTTTAGCTGGTCTGCTTGCAAACAGCGCCAAGCATGCATGGTTCAGGAGTGGCCCGGAGACTGGGCAGTTTATACACGGTACATGGAGCTCCCCCTATCTGGCTCTTCATGCTGGAATCTCCTTTCTTCCAGGGGCTGTGGCTGCCCCAGACTCTTTTCCTCATTCTTCAGGCCAGAAAGACTTGGGTGTTGTATGCGTGTTTAAGTCTTGCGTGGTACCGACTTTGGCGTACTCTCAGGGCAGAAGCAACGGTGAGTCTCCCCGTGTCCGTAATTCCTTCCTAAATTTCAGCTCCCCTTCACAATTTGTTGCCTTCTGCTCACTATCTAGTGCTTTCAGGTAATGCTTTTTCGGTATTTTTGTCCAGAGTTTACGTTACTGTCTACAGGAGGCTGGGTCTGGCTGGGGCTTTTTCAGCCATCCTGGAAGCAGGAGCCTCCAGGTGGTCTCTTTTTGGATACATGGCCCCGCCCAGAATTTTGGTTCAAGTTATTACTTTATTCTGACCAGTTAACACATCTTCTTCACTCTGCTTTATAGTCTAGAAAATTGTACTAAATAGGGTGGCCTTGTTGGAGCGTTGACTGGAAATGAGAACGTGAAAGTCTGTCCTTTTGGAGTTTTAAAATGTGGGCTGTTACGGAGGGGACGTTGTCATTCACAGTGTAGTCTTGCCCACTCAAAACATTGCCCATCTCTACGCTACATACTCACTTGTTTCTCAGTCTTGTGACAGCCAGGCCCTTGATTCTTAATTTCTAGTTCTCTTCTCTGTAAAGGGTACAGCTCATTTACACAGGGAGCCTGGGAGGCCCTTTTTGAAGAGGTGATGTTTGAGCAGAAGCCTGAAGGATGTGAGAGAATGGACCACGTAAATTCTGGAGGAATATACAGAGAACGGCAAGTGCAAGAGGCTTGTTGGGTTCAGGACATGGCAGGGGGACCCAGTGTATTGGGGGTGGAGTGATAGACTGGAGAGTTTGAGCAGGTCAGAGGAGGCAGAGGCCAGCACATGTAGACCATGGTAAGGATTCCAGGTTTTATTCTCAGTGCATTAGGGTGCCAGCAGAGGGTTTTGAGCAGGGAGAAATATGGTATGTGTGCGACCGTGGGGAAAAGAGCAGGAACAGTTCAAAGGCTATTGCAGTAGCCCGGGTGAGGGGTGCCAGCGGCTTGGACGGGGCAGTCGTGGTGGAGGTGGTGATTCAGAGATAAGCTATCACGCCGCTCTGGGAGACTCCGAGGTCTCTGGAGGTGAGGCCAGAATGTGCCATGTTTCCAAAATGAAAACTGTAGAGATACGAGGTGATTTTTTAGCCCTTTTCCCTCTTTCCCAGCCCTGGATACTAGAATTGAACAAGGAGGGTTCTGTTTTGGGAACTTAATGTCATGCCAGCGTAGTTATTTTAGTACTGTTGCCCCAGTAGTCTACTAAGGAAGACTGGAAGAGAAACTGGCTGTGTCGTCAGCTCAGTCATTAAGATTCAGGCTTGGGCCTCTGCCAGCCGGGCAGTTGAAGGCTTTATTTCTGGCTGGACCTCAGGCAAGAGTAGAGATAATTCTAAAGCCTTATTCTTTAGAAAGTTGATACGTTTTATTTTTTTTGTCTGTGCCCACTCTACTTTTAAAAATATTACTTGAGGGCTTCCCTGGTGGCGCAGTGCTTGGGAGTCCACCTGCCGATGCAGGGGACACGGGTTCGTGCCCCAGTCTGGGAGGATCCCACATGCCGCGGAGCGGGTGGGCCCGTGAGCCATGGCCGCTGAGCCTGCGCGTCCGGAGCCTGTGCTCCGCAACGGGAGAGGCCACAGCGGTGAGAGGCCCGAGTACCGCAAAAAAAAAAAAGAGTACTACTTGAATGTGTCAGATACTAATTTTCTAAATTCTAGGCAAAGCTAACAGGAGAAACCTTGTCCAGTTTCTCTAGGTCCGAGACTGTACAAAGTCTGGTGAATTCACCAGGTATTGGTACGTCTGGTTTTTTGTTTTGTTTTGTTTTTAAATTTATTAATTTATTTATTTTTGGCTACGTTGGGTCTTCGTTGCTGTGCACGGGCTTTCTCTAGTGGCAGTGAGCAGGGGCTACTCTTCGTTGGTGCTCAGGCTTCTCATTGCGGTGGCTTCTCTTGTTGTGGAGCATGGGCTCTAGGCTCATGGACTTCAGTGGTTCTGGCTCGCGGACTCTAGAGCACGGGCTCAGTAGTTGTGGCGTACGGGCTTAGTTGCTCTGCAGCATGTGGGATCTTCCCGGACCAGGGCTCGAACCCGTGTCCCCTGCATTGGCAGGCGGATTCTTAACCGCTGCGCCACCAGGGAAGCCCTGGGTTTTTTGTTTGTTTACAGTATTTTACTTAATAATCAGGTGGCTACAGTTATAGCTCTCTTTTTCTGTTTGAGAATGGGCTATGGCTGTGAAGAATTACATAAAACAAAGTTACCAGAAATCAGAAATTAATAGCAGATATTATAGATGTGTGATATAAAGGAATTGCTGAAAAGTCATGTTGCATAAATGATGTACTAACTGCAGTAAATCAGTCTTTAGATAATGTCCCCCCTCTTAGTTTATATGTACTCTTTTTTATGAATTCAAAGTAAGGAATCTGAGACAGAATTTTATTGCTTTAGGTCACTTGACTAATTAATACCTAAATTAGAACTTAGGTATTAATTTCTAGTTCAGTGCGTAGTTTTCTTTTTTCACCAAATCTAAGTTTCTTGGAAAGGCACAGCATGTGTGTGTGTGTGTGTGTGTGTGTGTGTGTGTGTGTGTGTGTATGCACACACACACACTCATACATACATAGATACATAGTATATATATTTTACCAATTCAAGTAGGAAAAGGTTTTACTAATCTCATGTAATTGCTAACATTTTTGGAGCATTTTCAATGTGCTAGGTAGGCACTGTGTCATGCTGTTTATATGCATTCTCTCATTTGGTGGTGAACCTGTAACCTATGCTGTTTTACCTACAGTTTCACAGGGATCATTGGCAACTTTTTCTCTTATAAGTTGAGACCATCTTATCTCATAACCTAAAACATATACTGTTTTTTTTATAATGCATTAGACTCAAATTTAAAGTTATAAATGGAAAACCAGTTTGCTGTGTTGCCTTCTTATTCCTTTTCCTTCCTTCTTTGCATTTCCCAGTTTTTGCCCCTACCAATCTGTTTATTAAATGAATGAGCTCCTTGAAAAATCAAGAAGTTTTGATGCTGCTTCTTTTTCAGTTGTCTTTTCTGTTAATAACTTTCCACCCAGTCACCTCAAGCTCTGTTTCACATGGGTCCTCACAAGTAGGTACACATGACCATGTGCTTCCTCTTGGACCTCATTTTCTTGCTTCCTGAGCTCTATGATGGGTTACTTTTTCAAGTTAGAGGAAAGGGGGGGATGGAGGACAAAAGTTAGTTGTTGTTTACCTTTATTGCCTGTAGGATGGCTTGACATAAAGTTCATTCTCAGAAATGGATTCATTACAGAAGTGTATTATGCAGGTGCATGTATTGTTGGAGATTGTTGGGTTTGGCTGGGCAAAATTTGATCTTAAAGAGCAAAAGGACAACATTATACGTGTATTTAAGTTGATGAATTTAGTAGGTGGCATTATGTGTTTGTATGGTGCTTTATAGTGTCCACGTACATTTTCAAATTTTACTACTTCCCAGGTAATGTTCTACTTTTTAGCGTTCTCTGCTCTTGATCTGCCGTATGACTTAGGTTGCTTCACTTAATCTCTTCATGTCCTATTTTTCTTTCCTACCAACTTCAGAGACATGCCTATGGCTCGTCATGAGCTGCTTTCAAAAAGATTCCGTATTTAGGTAGTTCTTCTGTTTGAATCCAGATTCATTATTCTGCTTCACTTGAGCAACTATCACTTACTAAATTGTTGAAATGTTCCATTGTTCCTTGTAAATAGCAATAACTACTTACATTTTCATCCCTTAGATATTGAGATATTTGCTATTAATTGGGACTCAGACTTACCATGGTAGCTAATTAAATACTTATGATGTGAATTGATACTTGGCTAATTAATGTGGATTTGCTGATTCTGCCTGGATTTAGAAACCAAATGCCTGGTTAACACACTAGGAGAAAGGACCCTATTCGAGTAGCAGTTCTTTTATTATTCATAAACTCCAGAATTCCTCAAGAACCAGGCTGAGTGTTAATTGAAGATACTGATTGATTTTTGATCGTGCATACGCTTTATACATTTGCACATGGTAGGATTCTAGGCCGTGCTTGTTGGACTGTTCCGTTGATGATGAGAAGAAGGGCGCCTTCCTGAATGATGGTGAACAGAGAACTAGGGAGACATCATCAGGGAGTGTTGTGTGTGGAACAGGAAAAATGAGTGTTAGTGAGCACCACTTCTGGCCTGTTGTAGGTTGATGGATTTTTTTGCTATAGAAAACTAGATTAGATACTGAGAGGTTTCAGTATATCCAGTGTTTATAGTTTTGATATATAAACTTCTCAAGTCTTTATTCTGTATTCTGAAAACAGGATGGACAGGGCCAAATTAGGTCCTATTTCCTGTTTATTCGTTTATTCATTCATTTATAAAACACTTGTTGAACATCTACTGCATGCCAGGCACTGTGCTCCATACATTCTAGTCAGTGTCATACCAGTATTTAAATCAGTAACTTGAAGGTCAGTCTTCATGTTCACAAGTTACTAAGCTATAATCATAAGGCATGAAAAAAATAGCCACTGTTGAGGGAGGGGGGAGTGTTGTTTTAATTTGGAAAAAAACAAAATAACATAAAAAAAAAAGAGAATATTTCCTAAATGTGACACATTACTTCTGGTTGCCTCATTTCTTTCACATTTGATCTGCCCTTTCTCAGATCTGCCCTTTCTCAGATCCTTTCTCAGATCCTTAGAGGCCAGTGCTGATCTGCATGTCTGCATTACAAATACTGGAATCTTTTCCTTGTTCTGATTTTGGTGCCAGAAAGGACAGCAGTTGGTTTGCTTGGCTTTTGTCTAGCCATTAAGCACTATAGCTCTGAAGCAAATTTGGTAGAAGAAAGCTTTTACTCCCCTCACCCTTTAATTTTAGTTTGTATTTGCAAACTTTGTAAGGTGGAAATCTCTTTTGGTTTATGGGGAAAAGGTGATCGTGCTTAAATTATGAGTTACATTTATTCAGAGTTTGCTTTACTGTCTCCTGGTGGTTGACTGTAAATCAGGGTGTCTCAGCAGTGGCACAGTAACATTTGGGCTGGATAGTTCTGTTTCAGGGGGCTGTCCTGTGCACTGTAGGATCTAGCAGCATCCCTGGCCTCTGCCCACTAGATGCAAGAAACTCCCCCCGCCCCCCCAAGTTGTGACAACCAACAACGTCCACAGATATTGTCAAATGTCTCTTGGGGGGCAAAATCACTCCTAGCTGAGAACCGCCACTCCGAATCCTTAAAGCAGACCTACTGACCACAGTTGTTTGTGAGCTAACCACAAGTAAGCTGCTGCCATACTTGACGTTGTGTTTCTCTGAATCCTTAAAAGTTTTTCTTTTATTCTGATGGATGTTGCTTCAGTTCCCTAATCCTGGGGATCTTACTGTCATCCCAGAGGAGTTGTGCCAGGATGAGCAGAGATGATGGTACATGTGATGTGTTCCTGGAATCCAGAAGACTTGTTCTTAATGGACCTGCCCCTTAATGGACTTTAATAGACTTTCTCAGAAAAACTGCATGTGGAATCTAGGCCAACACATATTTGATATGAGGCCTTCAGCTCTAAGTCTTCCAAAGGACAAGCAGGTCCTCTTGGTTGGATTTACTCTGTAATTAGACAAAAAGTTTGGCTATGTTCTAGGTATCAAATCATGATCATTTTAGTTTTTAATTGTTGTTTCTTGTTTTTATTTATTTATAAATTTATTTTAGGCTGTGTTGGGTCTTCGTTGCTGCACACGGGCTTTCTCTAGTTGTGGCGATCAGGGGCTACTCTTTGTTGTGGTGCGCAGCCTTCTCGTTGCGGTGGCTTCTCTTGTCGCGGAGCACGGGCCCTAGGCACGCGGGCTTCAGGAGTTGTGACACTTGGGCTCAGTTGTTGTGGTGTACGGGCTTAGTTTCTCTGCAGCATGTGGGATCTTCCTGGACCAGGGCTCGAACCCGTGTCCCCTGCACTGGCAGGCGGATTCTTAACCACTGCGCCACCTGGGAAGCCCTTGTATCTTGTTTTTTTTTGTTTTTCTTTTTGTGGTACGCGGGCCTCTCACCGTTGTGGCCTCTCCCGTTGCGGAGCACAGGCTCCGGATGCGCAGGCTCAGCGGCCATGGCTCACGGGCCCAGCCGCTCCACAGCATGTGGGATCTTCCCAGACCGGGGCACAAACCCGTGTCCCCTGCATCGGAAGGCGGACTCTCAACCACTGCACCACCAGGGAAGCCCTGTATCTTGTTTTTAGACTAAGAGGTTTTTTGTAGGGTTGTCAAGTTTGGCTGAATTTTTGCACACAACATGGTGCTGTGACGATTTAGCAGAGAGGTTGCTTACTTACGTTCATACACGTGACAAGTGGTAGAATTGGAATCTGAACGCAAGTTTTTCTGGTTGACTTCAAAGCCATGCTTTTTCCTCTGTACCAGCGCCTGTCAAAATGTAATGTGCATAGGACTCGGGGATCTTGTTAAAATGCAGGTCGGTCCTGACTTGGTAGGTTTAGGGAGGGCTGCATTTCTGCATTTCTGGCAGATCCCAGATGATACCCGTGTTGCTGGTCTTTGGATTGTATTTTGAGTACTGGAGCTCTGTACTATGTTCTTGGATTGTTAATTGTGCTGTAGGTAATCCTCCTGGTGGTTAACTCACAGAATTGGTAATCTACAATTGAATATTCAAGAATTGGATGTTTCACGGATTTTTTTTCTCATTTTAAGCTATGTGTATTCCCTGGTAGAGCCGAGGGACAGCAGTACTCACCTGAACTGGCAGCGTTGCAGGTCTGTGTTAAGTGAATGCCGGGCACATTAGGACAGTAACATGAATGACCTGAGGGTAGCTTGTGGGGCAAGCGTTCGAGTGAACAGCTGCCGTAGTCTGCTGATTCTGGGGTGGACGTTAGTTTACATTTCCACATCTCTGAAATTGGGTGTTTCCTAAGATAGACAGCATTTTACCATCACCAAGGTTGGCATTTGTCTTCGGCTACTTCTGGCCACCCTCCCACTCCCTGAGGTAGAGCCAGGCAGATACCGCGGTGAGCACGTGGCCTTCTCCCCCTTCTTGCTCCTCTCTTTTTCCTGACCCAGGGTTCAGTGCCTTTGTTCTGTCACTGCTGAACCCGAGCTTGGGAGGTCTGGGCTACAAGCTCAGGGATTTTTATATTGGTCAAAAGTGCTGTAGGGCAGGGCTTCCCTGGTGGCGCAGTGGTTGAGAGTCCGCCTGCCGATGCAGGGGACGCCGGTTCGTGCCCCGGCCCGCGAAGATCCCACGTGCCGCGGAGCGGCTGGGCCCGTGAGCCATGGCCGCTGAGCCTGCGAGTCCGGAGCCAGTGCTCCGCAACGGAAAAAAGTGCTGCAGGGCAAGATGGGTTTCTCTGCCTATTGCTTGGCTCTCTGTAGTAGCAAATCTGTTACAGATTTTTCCTTGTCTTGGTAGGAACTCCTCCAGGACTCAGGTAAAGTTTTAAAAAGCTCTTTATTAAACATTCTAAATGATAAACTGTTTCACCTCTTTATTGTTTGGCAGCATTTTTATTTCTTGATGGTACACGAATTAATAATACATTTTCCATGGGGCTTTCGTTGGATGAGATTTATAAACATAATCGAAGTTTAGCAGAGAAGCACTGATTTGGAGTTGGGGTTATTAGTTAGAGTCTGGCTCTGCCACTTGCCAGTCGTCCACATGTAAAGTGAAAGTTGACTGATCTCCAAGGCCCTTCTGGCTCTGAACTAATTGGATTCTAAGTGTGCTAGAATGGATTAATTGAAATATGACGACTCTGCCTTAAGAACACAGAAGAAGTGATTACTTTTGACGAGGTTGGGGAGTGACAGGAGGCCTCTGAACTGGGTCTCCAGGGGGAGAATAATGTGGTAGAGGAATAGGAGAAAGAGTATTTTAAGCCGAAGGGACCATACTCGTGAGGTCATGGGAGTACCTTTGAAACCATTCATAAACTTTTAGACTCTGGATAAAATTACATTCCTTATGCTACGTGGAGGTTAGCCTCATTACAAGTAAGGTGTTTTGTTAAAAGTAAGATGACCCTTCTTGGCTTTCCAAAAAGGTGATTGCTCAAGAAGTTCTCTTTGTTTCTGGTTTTTGAGAATAAAATGATGGTTCCTCACTAGCTGGATTAATTAGGTATAGAAACCGTAAAAATAAAATGAGCTATCAAAGTACTGAGTATGTTCATCCTTGTTTATTTGAGTTATCAGGGACAGGGTGAATAATAAAGCTACTACCCATGTTATAGTAAACTATGCTTAACCTGAGGCAGGTTTAAATAATTTTTAAAATCATAATGTAGTTCTACCATTTGGGCACTAATCTTTGTTTTGTGAAGAAATTGCTGCTTTTCGTAGTGGGTCACTTTGGATAGAGATTCTTTGAATTGGGAATTTCTTTGGACACAAAAGCTGTTAGTTTTACTGGATCAGGTACACCTTGAAAGAAAAACCTCTTGTAAGTGTAGTCAGTGTTGCAGGTAGGAATTGGAAAAGTGAAGTAATAAGTAATTAACCTCAACCGGATGGACTGTCCTTTGTTCTTTTATACCAAAGAGAAAGGCCTTAAAATTGGGGGTCAGAAATTACATAGACTCAAGGGAGTTCTGAGTTTGGTTTTAAAGGGGATTCCAGGGCTGAGAATCATAATCTCAGTTCTACTCTGCCACCTTGTGTTCTCTTGGGAAACTTATTTTTAATTTCCCTAGACTGTGTTTCTTGCATACGTAAAATAATCCTCAGCTGTAGCTTGTTTCACAGAAAAATTAGTTAGCAAATGAATACAGCTTAAAATGTGAAATCTTTATACATTTGCTGAAATATGAGGCAATTTCTGTTCCTAAAAGGCGTATGCTAGATTTTACAAGTGGTAGGTAAGCAGGCGAAATTATTCAGGATGTTTAGCCACAGTCTGCTTTGACCTAAAGGCAGTTTTGCTTTTGCATTGAACGATGCAGCATTGACCGTTAAGTGTTTTTCCTTCCTCGTTACAGGTGGTCCGTACTGAGAAGAACAGTTTGAACAATCGATTCCTGCCCTGGAATGAAATCGAGACAGAGGCCATCCTGTCTATTGATGATGACGCTCACCTCCGCCACGATGAAATCATGTTTGGGTTTCGGTGAGGAGCTGATTTTCAATTACGAAACACTTTTGTTTGCAAGTGACAGGAAGCTAACTCAAAACCTGGATTAGGCAGAAATGAATTTCAAAGCTGAGACATCTTATTGGGCTTAGATATCCCACTTTGAGGGAACAGTACAGGTGAGAGAATGGAGTAGATCAGGGCCACTCAAGGTGTGTCCTGGACTGGTACGCTGGCCCATGAACAGTTTATTACCTGTCCACAGTGAGGTAAGTACAAAAATTGAGAGTAGGCATTTAGAAACTTTAAAATATTTACCATGACATCCAAGTGTGAACTTTTTTCTTACAATTCATTTTTTGGGTAACATTTATTGAATATAATTCATACATCATACAGTTCACTCATTTAAGTGTACCATTCAGTGGTTTTTAGTATAATTACAGAGTTGTGCAACCATCACCAGAATCTAGTTTAGAAATCTTCATTACCACCAAAAGAAATCCAGTACCCATTAGCAGTCATTCCCCATCTTTCTCCAGCTCCTCTGGGACCTTGGCAACCATTAATGTACTTTGTTTCTCTATAAATTTGCCTTTTACAGACATTCCATATACATGGTACCATATAATATGTGCTCTTTGGTAACTGGTTTCTTCACTTAACATGGTGTTTTCAGGGTTCATCCATCTTGTAGCATCTGTCAGTACTTCATCCATTTTGTATGGATGTACACATTTTGTTTGTCCATTTATCCATTGATGGACATTTGGGTTGTTTCTACTCCTTGGCTATTGTGATTAGTGCTGCTATGAACATTCACGTACAAGTTTGTATATGAACATTTCCTTTCTCTTAGATATATACCTTGGAGTGGAATTGCTGGATCATATAGTATCTCTTCGTTTAACATTTTGAGGAACTACACTCCTGTTTTCCAAAGTGGCTGCCCCATTTTATATTGTACCAGCAGTGAATAAGGGTTCCATTTTCTCCACATCCTTGTCAACACTTGTTATTTTCCATTTTTTATTTATAGCCCTCCTACTGGGTGTGAAGTGGTATTTCAATGTAGTTTTGACTTGCATTTCCCTAATGACTCATGTTATTGGCTATCTTTTCATGTGCTTAATAACAACGTCTTAACAAGGTCTATTGAGATCCTTTGCCCATTGTTATTTGGGTGGTCTTTTAATTATTGAATTGTAAGAGTTCTCTAGAACTCTTACATTCTAGATCCAAGTCCCTTATCAGAGATATGATTCGCAAATTTTTTCTCCTGTTCTGTGGGTTGTCATTTCACTTTCTTGGTGGTGTCCTTCAAAGCACAAAAGCTTTTCATTTTAATGAAGTCCAGTTTGTCTATGTTTTCTGTGGTTACTTGTGTTTTTGATGTCATATGTAAGAAACCATGTGATTCATTTTTACTGTATTTTACAGAAGCATGAATAAGCCAGGGGAACATCACTTGTTTGCCACAGGTAGTTTGAGAAGCACTGGAGTAGATACCCTTGGAGATCTTGTTCAAATTAAGTACAGATCCAGGATGGAGAACTCTTTTTCTCTGTGCTTTTGTTCCATTCACTGAAAGCCTGGCCTGACCCCTAGCTTTCAGGCTTCCTTTGGTTTAAGTGGATAAGGGCAGATGCTCAGATGAAAGGAGCAGTGGCTTTATTGCTGTATTTGTCTTAGGTCCATCTATAAAGAATTATTTGACATATTTCTGACAAATCAGAACATCTGTTCTTCCTCTCCCTCACCCAGCCTCTCATTTCCTTTGACTTCTTCCTCCTACTATATTACTGAGGCAAGAGTCTGTTGTTAGCAGTGATAAAAATCCCACTGGAATGTGTTCCTCTGTACCATGACCGTAAGAAGCCAGCTCTCTTTACTTGTTTTTACGAAAGGAAAAAAAGCCATGTGATGGTTCCAGAAATGGGCTTTTGCCATCACAGTTGTCGTTATTAATGGTGGTGGGGAGGGGAGGGAAGGTGGTGTATTTCTGGTACAGCATGATGCAGTTTAGAGCCTGCTAAAGGACTGGGAGCTGTGAACAGAGTCATGGGATGTTAACAGGAGAATTGCCAATCAGCGCTAGATCCCAAGAATGATTAGATAAAGGGTCCTGCTTTGATGAGTTTGAAGCTTATTAAGATAGCTGGCACTTGCTATCTTCTATGGCTCTTGATTTAGGAAGATTTCTTTTTAAAATTAATTATTTATTTTTGGCAGCGTTGGGTCTTTGTTGCTGTGCACGGGCTTTCTCTAGTTGCGGCGAGCAGGGTCTACTCTTCGTTGCAGTGTGCGGGCTTCTCATTGCGGTGGCTTCTCTTGTTGTGGAGCACGGGCTCTAGGCGCGCAGGCTTCAGCAGTTGTGGCATGCAGGCTTCAGTAGTTGTGGTGTGTGGGCTCAGTAGTTGTGGCTCGTGGGCTCTAGAGCTCAGGCTCGGTAGTTGTGGCATGCGGGCTTAGTTGCCCCACAGTATGTGGGATCTTCCCAGACCAGGGCTCGAACCCGTGTCTCCCACATTGGCAGGTGGATTCTTAACCACTGCGCCACCAGGGAAGTCCCTAGGAAGATCTTTGATCTTTTCCATTTGTCAACAGATTTCCAAGTGGTGAGAGAATAATAGGAAGCCTTATGACTGATGATATTGAGTATCTTTTCATGTGCTCAGTGACTGTTTGTATATCTTCTTTGGAGAAATATCTATTCAGATCCTTTGCCTTTTTATTATTGAGCTGTAAGAGTCTCCTAACAGTCATTTGAAATTTGAGGTTTAGCCTCTGGTTATGACTGGTGAATTATCTCTGGCTCGACTTCTAAACCTTTTATTGTCCTGACTCTGTTCTCATTTGTTTGGGCATCCTTTGATCTAAAAACTTTGTTTTCGAATTAGAGTTTTCATCTTTTCCAGATTAGACTTTTAAGGACCCTCCATACTGTTCTCCATAGTGGCTGCACCAATTTACATTCCCACCAACAGTGTAGGAGGGTCCCCTTTTCAAAAAGATAAATGCACCCCAATGTTCATTGCAGCACTATTTACAGTAGTCAAGACATGGAAGCAGCCTAAGTGTCCATCAACAGATAAATGGATAAAGAAGCTGTGGTATATGTATATACAATGGAATACTACTCAGCCATAAGAAAAGAATGAAATAATGCCATTTGCTGCAACCTTGTTGGACCTAGAGATTATCATACTTAGTGAAGCAAGACAGAGAAAGGCAAATAACGTGATATCACTTATATGTGGAATCTAAAAAAATGATGCAAGTGAATTTACTTACAAAACAGAAATAGACTCACAGACATAGAAAACAATCTTATGGTTACCAAAGGGGAAAGTGGGGGGAGGGATAAATTAGGAATTTGGGATGAAAAGATATACACTACTATATATAAAATAGATAACGAGGACCTACTATATAGCATGGGGAAGTATATTCAGTATCTTGTAATAACCTATAATGGAAAAGAATCTGAAAAATAATATATATATGTATAACTGAATCACTTGTAAATCAACTGCACTTTGATTTTAAATAAATAAATAAATAGAAATTCTCCCTCTGGCAAAAGATAATATGGATCTTGGCAAACTTCAGCTTACACAGCAAGGAAGGAAACAGGTATGTTCTTAAGGGACAGATAAAGAGACCCAAGAGAACTGAAAACATATGTCTGCACAGGAGCAGTACATGAATGTTCGTAGCAGCATTATTTATAAGAGTCAGTGAGTATAAATATGATTCTACTTACATGAGGCATCCAGAGTAGTCAGATTCATAGAGACAGAAAGTAGGTGGTGGCTGCCTGGGGCTGGAGGAGGGCAAGAATGCCGAGTTAGTGTTCAGTGGGTCAGAGTTTCAGGCTGGGAAGGTGAAGAAATTCTGGAGATTGATGATCATACAACAGTGTGAATATACTTAATGCCATTGAACTGTACACTTGAAAATGATTAAAATGGTAAATTTTATGTTACATACATTTTGCCACACACCAAAAAAATCAGTTGTCAAAAAAAACTAAAAGAAGTATAAACAGCCCAAATGTCCATCAACTGATGAATGGATAAACAAACCGTGGTGTATGCATACAATGGAATATTATTTAGCAACAAAAAGGAATGAAGTTCAAGGGTGAACCTGCTACAGCATGGGTGAACCTTGAAAACAGGCTAAGTAAAATAAGCTAGTCACATAATATATGAGTCCATTTATATGAAATGTCCACAACAAGCAAATCTGTGGAGACAGAAAGTAGATTAGTGGTTGCCATGGGATGGGGAGGGGGAAAATGGGGAGGGACTGCTAATGGTTATGGAGTTTCTTTTTGGGGTGATGAAAATATTCTGAAATGAGATAGTGGTGATGGTTGCATAGCTCTGTGAATATACTAAAACCCAGTGAGTCGTACACTTTTAAGCTGGTGAGTTTTATGGTATGTGATTTATGTCTCAGTAAACTTTATTTTCAAAAAAGGTGATAGTGTAAGCTGTATGAGGAGGGATGGGGTTGTGGACTGGAAGGTAGGTCTCTCTTCCTGGATCCAAGTATCTCTGTCATCTTGGCCCAGAATTTTTTAATTCCACCACTGGATCTGATATTGATCTTTTTCTCTGTTTGCCATTGCTCTGCTTTGAGGTTTCTTTTCCAAAGGGAGCTAATCAAAACCTTTTTCCTTCACCATGGTTTGGTACACATTCCTTAATATTTTATTTTGGAGAGGAGGAAAAGGCTTACATAATATCATAGAAACATGGAATTTGGAAAAGACTATTGTTTTAGATGGTCAGGAAGCAAAATCTCACCTTATTTTTTAAATACATTTTTTGATTATTAGTTGATTTTACCCTTTATTTTCTTACTGCATTTCAAATCATTTGGTTCTTAATGAATCAGAGGGAGAAACATGGAAATATAACCAAGAAGGATGAGCCTGTCTCTTTGTGTGACGTAGTCCATATTACTTTAATGTACTCAATATCTTTAATATACTGATCTTTATTCAAAACCGTTTGCCTAAGTTTTGAAGATCAGAAAAATCAGTTTTAAATTAAATATTAGCAGTAACATGACCTTTTGCTTCATTCAGGTAACTTATTACATCGTTTTGAGTCTCATAGGATTGCAAGAAAAAGAAATCATCGTTATTTAAAATAATGTAAATATTTGAATTGTCAGGTTTTTTTTAACTTGACTATATTAATATGGAAATGATGGGCCACAGTTTGTGCCATGAGGAGGTTGAATTGATGCACTTATTTCAAAGGTGATAGTATGTAAATCTGAAATGTTAACAGAAGAACGTTAGTCGTGACTCACATTCTTCAGTGGAATAGTATCTTGATTTCATTATTTTAAAATTTCTCTTTAGTTGTTTGGCAAAGTTGAATTTATCCAGTGAATTTTCTTTAAGTTTGAGCTATAGAATTACCTTTGAAACTTTTTCCCTAACATATTTTGTAGGTAATTGGAACATTAACACAGTTGAAAAATAATTCATTAAAGATGAGGTGTACTGAAAAAAAAAAAAAAAAAAAGAGGATAAGGTATACATACCAAAGCATCATCTATGATACTGCACATAGGTTGAAAATACTTAGTGCAGCATAATTTGAATATAATGTTAAGGAACTGGTTATGTGTAACACTTTTATACTTAAATTGATAGCATTATTTATAATTGATATTTTAACATGCCTAACTTTCCGATTCCACTGAGACCTTACTATCTGAAAGTCCTGATGCCTCATCCCAAGGACTTGAGCCTTTACTTGCATTTGTCTGGTGCTTGTGCTTCCATGCTGATTTTTTCCTTATTATTTAACATAATACCTAGTTGGGCATCGACAGCCTTTAACAAATTGGATATGTTGCCTTTTGATATCATGTAGCAAAGGATAGTCTACCTTATTAAAAACTGTATATATTGACTTAAATCAGCCAAATCTGATAATTAAAATAGTGTTTCGCATTCTTTCTTCTGCTGATATTTCGGGACTAGTAGGATCAATAAGCATTTGAAGAGATCAGTATCTTTAGGAGTATTGATATAGCATTTGGATATGCCATTGGTATTGATTAGCAATCCTTACCTTCTGTAAATGTCAAAATGTATTATTAAAACATCTTAGAGCTTTTTAGGTTAGTAATTGGGAGTCAGTTTTAGGAGATAAATCAGGACAGAGGTAGGGATTTGGGTGGGATGTGGCAGAAAGCCCATTTAGACAGCTGCGAAGTTGTGATAGAAGTTGTAGTGTCTCATCTGTTGGACTAGATTAGTCGCTTTCAAACTTAATAGGAGAGGAACTCTTTTGACCTGAAATCTTACGTGTTTTAGGAATTGAAGTTCCACGAGTGATGAAGGAGTTTCTTAGGCAGTTTAAATCACCGTTGGGGTGAGGTGGAGTGGGGAGGTGATGATGGTCTATTGTTTATGGGACCCCCGAAGCACTTCTGCGAGGATGTAGGGTGCTGTGGAACATAAGTGCTTTCAGCTCTATGATTTTAGCCTGTGAAACTGATTTTATTTGTTGTACCTTACCTATAAATTTGAGGATGTTATAAAGGTTTATCCTGGAAACGTTGAATTCTCAATTTATTTCTTGCATTTATGAAGTCTTCCATTTGTATGGTTCTGTAGACCACTTCTTTTCATGCTGTAGGTTTCTACCTGAGCTCTGCTCAAATCAGGAATTAAGACTGTTGCCCCTAACTCCAGGCAGCAGTCTCCTATTTAGACCAGTGGTCTCTAAGCTTTTTTTTTTTTTTTTTCTTCTGGCCGTGCCGTGCGGCATGTGGGATCCTAGTTCCCCAACCAGGGATCCAACCCCAGTCCTCTGCAGTGGAAGCACACAGTCTTATCCACTGGACCACCAGGGAATTCCCCTCTAAGCTTTTTTTTATAGTGTACCCGCTCAGTAAAAGAGAAGTTAAGGATGTAATACACATAAATTATATACAAGTCCTAATATGTCATACACATTAAAAATAAACCGTTTTAGAAATTAAATAAGATTAAAAATAAATAGATATAAAAATCATCTTCTTCCTGCTTCTTAGCAGATTGCTATACTTATCCCATTCTGGAGACCTTTAATGACTTAGACCCTTAGATCCTTAGATCCTTTCTGTGTTATTCCAACTTTTTCCTTCTATAAGGGCTGGAGAGATGCTGGCTGCCAGAAGTTAGAGGATCAATAAACAGGTACTTACTAAGGAAGCTGTGGGTGACACTGTTTGTTTATTTTTTTATGGCCACGTGGCTTGTGGGATCTTAGTTCCCCAACCAGGTATTGAACCTGCGCCCTCAGCAGTGAAAGCACGGAGTCCCAACCACTGGACCGGAGGGAATTCCTGACACTGTTTGTTTTTATCCTTTTTATCTTGTGATTGATACGGTATATACAGTTGTTTGTTTTTTTTTTAAAAGAAGTAACAGCCCAAAGAGTCAGAGTCTGCAAAATAGAGGCAATAATTTTAAACGTTTCTGATAACTTTAGAGCTTTGTACTCAGGAGTGTGCATATACTTGTGTTTTTTGAGGGTGTGGAGAGAAGCGCGGGACCGCATTGTGGGTTTCCCTGGCCGTTACCATGCGTGGGACATCCCTCATCAGTCCTGGCTCTACAACTCCAACTACTCCTGTGAGCTGTCCATGGTGCTGACAGGTGCTGCCTTCTTCCACAAGGTAAGAAAAAGCTGGTAGGATTGACACGAACTTGGTAGGAGTTGAGCCTTTGTGGGGCAGTGAAATGCTGCTTTAAAGTTAGCTCTGCTAGCGCTTCTTATATATCGCTTCTCTGCTAGAATTAAGTTATTTCTGTTTTTAAAGACAGTGATCAAGATGATTAGAGCAACGCTAGAATAAAAAGTCCGGATGAGAAGGCTGCCTGTATAATTGCACATAGGTCAATAGGAAAATCAGTATATCTTCCCGGGCACTGGCTCTCCCTCTGTAAAATTGAGGGCATTGGGCCAAAATGTTGTCCAGTTTCCCCACAACCATTCCAGACATGACCTGGTCAACAGAAGGCTGAACCTGGCCCTCTTCTGACGCAACCACCTCTATCCCAAGCCCCACCACAAACCTCTGTCTGTTGGGGCTCTGCAAGTTCTAGTTGATTCCTGAGAGCTTTTAATTTTCATGTTGCCTCACATCCTGGTTTTCGTTGAAAATTCACTGTGCAAATCCTTCCAGTCATTACTCCTCTCCTGTACTGTTGTCGCTAAACTGTTCTGTTTTCTTGCTCCTGACTCATCTTCCCTCTACATGTCATCTGTTCTGTAAAGTAGCCACTGGCCACATGTGGCTACTGGGCACTTGAAATATGACTAGTCAGTGTTGAGATGTGCTCCACGTATAAAGTACGCAGCAGACTTTGAAAACTTAGCGTGAAAGAAAGAGTGTAAACTATCTCAGTAAGTTTTTATATTGATTGCATGCGAAAGTGCAATTATTTTGGATACACTGGGTTAAATAAAATATATTGCTAATTAATTTTACTGTTTCTTTTTATTTCTTAAAAACGTGGCTACTAGAAAATTTAAAATGACAATTGTTACTCTCAGTATATTTCTGTTGGTTAGTGCTGCACTATACCTTCCCTCCCAAGTCCTCCCTCTGGGTTCTGAAGAATCCCTGTTTTGAGGTCGCCAAACTGCCTCCACCCCCCACTTCACAGCGCACCTCCTCCATCTCCTTGATCTGATTGAAACCTGACTTGTCTCCGAGGACAGTGCTTTCCTTTTATTCCTTCCAGGGCCAGTGATTGAAGCTACTCATTTCCCCCCATTTGTACTTTGGAGCAAGGTGTAGAGAACCATTTGCACTGCTTAGTGGTGACACTTCTAGACAGTTACTTCTCACCTGTCATGTAAAATCTTATTTGAGGTTCATGGTGTCTGTCTTGTTGCTCCATCTGCCAGCCTCCTACTAATCATCCCTTCATGGTCATCAAAGATGTTAGCACCTGGCCCATCACCCTGATCTCCGCTCCATGCCCTCCTGGAAGACCCATCCAGCGCACTGTCTCCCTGTAATTGTTGAAGTATCACAGGGTTCTACTTCTGTCTAGCGCTCTTCTTTTTTTAATTTAATTTTTATTTTATATTGGCGTAAGTTGATTTACAATGTTTTAGTTTCAGGTGTACAGCAAAGTGATTCAGTTATACATACACATATATCTATTCTTTTTCAGATTCTTTTCCCATATAGGTTATTACAGAATACTGTAATACAGAGTTAGAGTTCCCTGTGCTATACAGCAGGTCCTTGTTCATTATTTTATATATAGCTGTCTAGTGCTCTTCTTACTTTGTGTTTTCCTTAAATGTTCTCTTGTACTCTCAGTGTCTTGTGGCTTTTCTTAGCATCTGTAAGCTGGTGATTTCCGTCCTTATATTCCAGCCAAGGCCTTTCCTTGAGAGCTTTACTCGTGTATTTAATTGTTTTCAGGACATCCCCTGTATGTCCCTCTGGTACTTCAAGCTGAACTTTTCCCCAAAAAGCTGATTATCTCTCCCCCCACCCCAGCTTCAAATCTTTTGTCCCTCGTATATTTCACATCTCAGAGGTGGCATCTTGCAAGTCTCCTCAGTTTTACCTTAGAAGTCATCTTACCGGGAGCATTTTGAACCAGCCTTAAGAGGTCATTACACTCTCGCTTTTTTTTTTTCTTTTTAAAATTTAATGTGTGAAGCTGCTGTGCTCATCCCATTCTTGAACTTGGCTCTCATGACTGTTTTCCAAACTTGTGGGCTTTGGTTGGGCTGTGAGTAGAATTAGAAAGCATCGGGCTGAGAAACCACACCTAACTAGGAGTCATTTATTTTCACACTGGTCATTTGAGAAAGAGCCCCCAGTTTTAGCAGTGCATACTCACACCGTGAGAATTTACTTGTCTTCTGGAAAGTCTACCTTATCAAATCTCTGCCTGCTCTTTAAAGATGACAATAGTCAGATCCCTTTACTTTTTTTTTTTTTGGCCACGCTGCACAGCTTGCGGGATATTAGTTCCCCAACCAGGGATCGAATCCGCAACCCCTGCAGTGGAAGCACAGAGTCTTAACCACTGGACCTCCAGGGAAGTCCCAGATCCCTTTACTTCTAAGTAATAAATAATTGACTTAATAAAACTTAGGTTTGTTTGTTTTTTTCTCTTTGAAAATCTAGGGCAAGGTTTACAAACTAGCTGCCCTGAAGCCTTCTGTGGTTACAGATGTTTATTTAGCCCCCTGGTGATGTCCCATACACTGCCAGGTTTTAAAAATCAGAGAATTTTACAAAAAGATCTCAATGAAAATGGAGATCAGGTCATACTGGAGCAGGGTTCCTGCCTGGCACCAGCTGGCTGGAGCTGCATAGCCACCGTTCCCTGGAGGAGGACACGTGTGTGCTTACTTGTCCCGTGGCTGTATTTTTCTTACAGCCGTTTCTTTAACATGTCTATTATTTATTTGCCTTCCTTGTTTGGCCCTTGAAAGCAACTAAGTTGGTCATCCCTAATCTAGAGCAATCAAGTTTTTTTTTTTTTATCCTAAGTGCCTATCAGTAAAATACTTTGGTATCTCACAGATGTATATATTTATTTATAAATTATAATATGCATACTACTGTACTTACAGAAATTTTTATAAGGTTGAGATAAAGATGAAAGAGTTTCACAATAATATTCTCACTAAATGCTTAAATTTTAATGAAAGCAATATGATTGAATATGCTTTATTATTTTTGAAAATCTTGATTCGACACTGTGTATTATGGCAACTCAGAGGTCTATTTCTAAATTAAGCATGTACTTTTTAAATTTCACATCTTTATTGGAGTATAATTGCTTTACAATGGTGTGTTAGTTTCTGCTGTATAACAAAGTGAATCAGCTATATGTATACATATATCCCCATATCTCCTCCCTCTTGCGTCTCCCTCCCATCCTCCCTATCCCACTCCTCTAGGTGGACACAAAGCACCGAGCTGATCTCCCTGTGCTATGCAGCTGCTTCTCACTAGCTATCTATTTTACATTTGGTAGTGTATATATATCCAAAATTAAGCATATTTCTGATACTTGGTTTTAATCACTGCCCCTGGAAGAAATACCTTATTGCCATGCTTCCTAAGTTGTGATACTTATCCACCAATTTGGTAGCATTTTGTTGAAATTGGACTAGAATTTCCATCTTCTACGATGCGTTCAGTTTTTTTTAGCAAACTAATGAGAAGATGTTACATTTTTATATTTTAGAGTAGGTTCTAAATTCACTGAAACTTTTCATTTAGAAGATTTTTAAACAGGTTACAAAAGTTTTTCTATATTTTAAAAATGATTTTTGGCATGAAAAAATCACATAATAGTGGCAGTACTTCTAAACATTTGTTTTCATAATGCTTTCTCCGTATATTTTTAAGTCAGTTTGTTCTTTTTTTCTTTTATAGTGTCACATTTCCCTTGATAAAGATATGGATTGTATTCAATTAATAAATATTCTCATTAGCCTACTGATGACAGTCACTGGCCATTTAAAGGGTACACAGATTTTAATCACCTGTCTTTTTGTAAAAGAAAAATGTGTAATTCATCTTTTAAGTTCACCATCTCTTAAGTACTTTGCCACAAGATAACCAGCAAACCACTCTTTGGTACAAAAATTTTATGATTATTTCGTTATATAGATTCTACTATTTAAGGTAGTAAGGTTTTATTAGGCACCTCACCTGTTCATCGTCAGCATATTGCAACACATCACCATTAACATTTGCTGTTTTATGGCATTTGCCCATTTCTGTGGTGTAAATATTCTTACCATGGCCGAGTTCAAGTTATCAGTATGAGTCAATGAACATGGTGTTTGGAAGAGATGGGCAGGTCCATGCCAGTTATATAGTATTTTCACCATACAGATATGATAGACATAAACAGCCTCAAGATGACAGTTAATGTGGGACATCCCTGGCGGTACAGTGGTTAAGACTCTGCACTTTGACTGCAGGGGGCACGGGTTTGATCCCTGGTTAGGGAACTAGGATCCCGCATGCCATGAGGCATGACCAAACAATTAAAAAACAAAAAAAAGATGACAGTAAATGTAATAAATAATTGTAAAATGTATTAATTAGTTAACTAATAAATGATGAGCTTTAGGTATTTATTGGCTTTTATTGTAACTTTTAGTATAACTTATTTAATTTTAAGTATGTGTAATTATATTTTTAATGGCTACTTTTCATAACAAGCTCACAAAATTCTTAAATAGTCTCACAAAACCCCTGAAAGTTCAGCAGTCGACATTCACTGGCAGGTTTGAACTAGCACAAACCATTCTGTGGGCCTTGCAGGGCATTTTAAGAACTTAGGCTTTTACTCTGAGTGAGATGAGAAGCCTTTCAGGGGTTTGGAGTAAAGGAGAGATGAGCTCAGTTGGACTTGTGTGTTTTTTTGTTTTGTTTTGTTTTGTTTTGCTTTTTTGCGGTACGCGGGCTTCTCACTGTTGTGGCCTCTCCCGTTGTGGAGCACGGGGTCCGGATGCGCAGGCTCAGCGGCCATGGCTCACGGGCCCAGCCGCTCCGCGGCATGTGGGATCTTTCCGGACCGGGGCACAAATCCGTGTCCCCTGCATTGGCAGGCGGAATCTCAACCACTGCACCACCAGGGAAGCCCTGGACTTGTGTTTTAACACGATTGCTCTGCTGTGCTGAGAATGGACTGTAGGGAGGAAAATATGGCAGCAGGGAGGCTGTTTAGGGGACTGTATGAATAATGCGGGCCAGAGGTGATGGTGGCTTGGAGCAGGGGGTAGCCGGTGCCAATAGTGAGAAGTGAGGCACGGAGGGATCGGATGTCTCATGGCTCAGTGACTTATTGAGGTCTGAGAAGATAACCAGGCTTTCCCCCTTGCGTATCCCTTATTGCCTTTGTCAGAGAGAGAGAAGGCTGTTCAGCTGAACTAGTGTCCCACCTAATTTAATAAATCTTTATATTGTTGCAGAATCACTATGGTACCAAGGAGATTACACGACGTTTTGATTCTCAAAGGGGGTGATAAGGGCAATTTGGACGGGCTGATTCTTCACTGCAGAAGATCTGCCTTGCAGGGTGTTTAGCATCCCTGGACCCGACTCCCTAAATGCCAGTGGCGCTTCTCAGTGATTGCCATACCCCACCTCCCACCACAGCACCCTTCCTTCCGAGCATATTTTTGCTGAAAGCTAAAGAACTGTGGCCTCTGACAAAGTATGTGATTCTGTTTCTGCCCGACAGTATTATGCCTACCTGTATTCTTACGTGATGCCCCAGGCCATCCGAGATATGGTGGACGAATACATCAACTGTGAGGACATCGCCATGAACTTCCTCGTCTCCCACATCACTCGGAAACCCCCCATCAAGGTGAGGTCCTCTCACTTACGGGACTGGGGGCACATGTGTACTTAATTCACTTATTTTGTAGTTGTGCGGTGGGTAACAACCGTACCTCAGAGTCCTCATCCATAAAATGGGGACGATGACGCCACCAACTAAATAAGATCGTCTTAGGGTTAATTGAGCTCTTCATACAGGGGCTCTTCGCTTCCTAGGTGTAAATGGATAGAAATCAGAGGGTTTGGAACTTGAATGGGAAAAATATTACATCTTTAATTTTCACTAATCTCAAACTGGAATTTATCCTTTTTATCAGTTATGAAACAGGCTATAATTCATAAGAGTATTTGCAGTAACTGTGATCTGTCACCAGCAGAACTCATAGCTATTTTCGTATCATGTTACATTTGTTGCCACATCTCGAAGTATTGTTTATGTTCATTACTGCTTTGAAATTATGGTAGTTACTAACTTTACCGTAGATCTTGTTAACTTAATAAGGTAAAATAATAAGAGTGCACACGTTTGTATATTTCAGTATAACTTGTTTCCTTTGTAATCTCACGTATTTTATGCATTTAAAAGCATTTGAGGAGTGCACAGGCTTCACCAGACTGCCAACCCAGAGTGGCAGCGGTGTCCATGGCACACAGTTTAAGAACTTCTCAGTTAAGGTGTGTAAAGCTCTAAGAATAGTGCCTGGCACGTAAGTACTTTATAAGGTATTTACACAAAAGCAAAAGTACCCTCAAAATTCTAGAAATTTGAGTTCTTTTTTTTGTCTTTGAGTTGGTGAATAGATTTGACCATAATATAACCAATTTCATACTCAGTGCACAGAAGGACCAGTTCCATCACCCACTCTGTCATTACTGCAGATTCAGACAAGTGAAAGGTCCCCTGGTGAGGGTTAGGGTAGGCCTGGTAAAGGCCTTGTAACAATTAATACTGGAGAATCTGTCCATTCAAATTAATAGTATTTATGACTAGGCTCTGTCAGTGTTTATGCTGTGGATTCACAGCTGATATCCTTAGGTTAATGTCAAAGAGTGTATTATTTAATTTTATAAAATAGTAAGTTTACCTTCATGGATATCATTAGTCCAATGAGTAAATAATAATTGGGTGCATATTTCATTGTTCTTACATTTTGAAAGTAAGTTCTAGACCAAGTAACCACTAGTGTGGCTCAGGGTTATAACTTAACTCCTGAATTACCCCATAGTTTCTTCGACTCCTTAGCCTTCTGCTAAAGCCTCACAAAAGAAGAAGAATTAGCAAAATGATGCACCAGATTGTGTTTTTTTTTTTTTTTTTTTTTTTTGCGGTACGCGGGCCTCTCACTGTTGTGGCCTCTCCCGTTGCGGAGCACAGGCTCCGGACGCGCAGGCTCAGCGGCCATGGCTCACGGGCCCAGCCGCTCTGCGGCATGTGGGATCTTCCCAGACCGGGGCACGAACCTGTGTCCCCTGCATCGGCAGGCGGACTCCCAACCACTGCACCACCAGGGAAGCCCAGATTATGTGTTTTTAAAAACTGTAAATGATGATAGTATTTTTTATATAAAAATAGCATGTTTTCCAGCTGTAGTGGTAGATCTGATATTAAACAATGAAAAGCACACTTTGTAAACTTTAAGGTAGGGAGGCAAGGGTCTTAGAGGTTAATGACTAGTGCAGTTTTCTATTCCTTATTTATCCTTTCTTGTGTAGCTAGGGACTGGACTCCAGCCAAGACGTATGCTTTCTATTTATACCTCCCTAGTAGATCAGAAAACATTATCCATGAAAATTTAAAGTATCTGAGGGATTAGGTACCTAATAATATCATCAGTCACTTGACGCACTCACAGACATGGTGCATTTTTCATCTTCATGGAAGCGTGTTTGTTATATTATTAGGCCAGTGTTTCATCAAACATCTCTTCAGTGTAGAGAGTGAGATGGAAATAATTTGCACATGGTATACATAATTCTTCCCAAGTGAAAACTTGAAAAGTAAGTAGCCTCTGAATTTTCTTAATCTGATGGAAATATAAGAACAGTTCAAGATTAGGATGACTTTTTAAAATGAAAGGCTCAATAAGTTGAGCCTGTCTTCAAATTCTGAGTTAATTCCCTCAAATTTTGAGTCCAGTTATTTATTTCATATTATAGAACCAGTTTAAGCTGAATATTTTCATTAACTTACCTAATTTTATCAGGTATATGTACTATTTTATGTTATAAAATAGTAATTTTTTTTGCTTTAAATACTTCAAATTGTCACTGTCCCCTCCCTTGTTATAATTAGGAAGGCATGACTTTTATATGATAGCAGTATTCTTTCAATAATGTTAATATCTTAACAATATTGACTGAATAAACAGGGAGTTAATTTCATATTATTGCTTTGAATAATGTACTGTTATCTTTTTGAGGAGGAAAAGATCTAGAATGTAAATAGGCTTCATTCAGAATAAAGGATTAAAAATTCATAAAGCATTGAGACGATAGATGGCTGGCTTAGGGGATAAGGAAGTAGAGAGAGGACGCATAGGTAAGCATCTTAATATTAATGTTGAGTAAGTTCTCAACATCTATTAATGATTTTCCTTACTGTTACTAAGCATAACTTCTCTTAGACTAAAATTACCTGGAATGTTCCCGTGTAAAATACAGTCCATGGTATTGCTGAAGTAAATAGCCAAGCTTCAACTTACAGTTGTTACTTTATTCCTCTTAATTTTTTGTATGTTTTATTATGTAATATATAAATATTTATATATATATATTTTAAATAAATACACTGGGGTTGCAATCTCAAAATTTTTTACTGATGGGTTACATGATTAAAAATGTTTATTTGGAAACCACTGCTTCAGTGAAAACAACAGTATAAAATAACTTTTTTGTGCCAAAGTGGAGTCATTTGCAGGTTAAGGGACTATTCCCCGAGGTTGTATGCTGGCGTCTGAGATGAGGAGGAAGATTTTTAGGTACAGGGAGAACAAAGTAGAATACTGGACGTAGATGCTGTTTGCCTTGACATCCGTCTCCTGCTTCAGGGAAAGCTGGTGGGAATAGTAGTAAGTGACTCATTGTAAACTGGAAGAGCTCTAGAGAGCTGCCGATGGGTGGGAGGGCGAAGGAAGGGGACCGGTGGGGTCCTGTGAAGGGACCTCTGGGGGTTGTGACTCCCTCAGAGTTTTGTCTCTGAGGTGTGTCCCTTGGAGCCTGGCCTGTGATCATGATCACTCCTCAGTTTCAACTCTAGAGACCTGGCTTCTGATGGCTGATATTGGCTGTGTGTGAGGATTATTCTTCAGTTATAATGAACAGGATGGGCCATTCAATTTTAATGTTTTTCTCAATTTATAGTAGTAATAATAATTTTAAAATTATTCAGGAAAAGGCAGACATTCAGAAAGAAAACAGAACAAACAGGTTTGAAAGACCTAAATAGAACCACTGGAAATGAAAATTATAGTTATTAAAATGAAAATCTCTGTGAATGGGATAAAAAGATAAGACTTAGCTGAAGACAAAATTAATGACCTAGAAGATAAATGTGAAGAAATTTCCAAGGAAGTATTACAGAGATATAAAGAGATGGAAAATAAGAAAGGTTAAGAGACATGGAGGGGCTTCCCTGGTGGCACAGTGGTTAAGAGTCCACCTGCCAATGCAGGGGACACGGGTTTGAGCCCTGGTCCGGGAAGATCCCACATGCCATGGAGCAACTAAGCCCGTGCGCCACAACTACTGAGCCTGCGCTCTAGAGCCCGCGAGCCACAACTACTAAGCCCACATGCCACAACTACTGAAGCCCGTGTGCCTAGAGCCTGTGCTCTGCAATGAGAGAAGCCACTGCAATGAGAAGCCCGTGCACTGCAACCAAGAGTAGCCCCTGCTCACTGCAACTAGAGCAGCAATGAACACCTAACACAGCCAAAAATAAATAAATAAATAAATAAATAAATAAATAAATTAGAAAAAGAGAGACATGGAGGCTGTAAGGAGAAGGTGTAACATAAAACCAGGAAGGGAAGAGTAGAGAGAAAGTGGGAGGGGCAGTTGAAAAATATGAGAATTTCCAGAATTTATTGAAAACCTGAATACTACAGCAAACATTACGCTGAATCGTGAAAGTTTAGAAGATCCCCATTGAAGTCAGTAGTAAGATAAGGTTACCCACTAAATAAATGGAGATAGAGACCACATCCACATTCATATCATCAGGATAGCAGTTCTCCCCAAGTCTAAAATGTCAGTGTAACTCTAATCAGAATCCTGTTGGGATACTTTATTTGGTTTAATTTGGCTTGGAGTGAAACTTGACACACAGATCCTCAAACTTGTATCGAAAGGCAAAGGACCAGAATAGCGAAGACACCAGTGAAGAAGATGTGGATTTGCCTTGTCAGAAACCATGACATGGTAATAAAATACATAATTAGGACAAGGTGATATTGGCACAGGGGTTGACAGATAAATCAGTGGCACAAAGCAGAGTCTAGACACAGACCCACGCCTGTGTGGAAACTTGCTACGTGATAAAGGTGGCATCTGCGAATGAATGCTGGGATAATTGGTTTTCTCTGTGAAACAGAAATACATGTCATCATACCATACGCAAAGTAAATTCCAGATAGGTTAATCAACCAAATGTGAATGCAAGCTTTAACACTTCTAACAAAAAGTACAGAAGTATTTTTGTGATCATGGACAAAGAGAGACGAAAAGTGCAAAATATAGAGGAAAAGACTGATTGGTTTGAATATATTAAAATTCAAAACTTTGTTCAGCAAACCTCTATGTCCACAGACTGGGACATTTACAATGCTGATAAATGACAAAGAATTAATACTCAGAGAAAGAATTTCCAAACGAGAAAAAAAGACTACTCAATTGATTCATTTAGTTTGTAAAAAAGTAGTTCAATGAAGTAGAAACCTAGATGACTAATAAACATGTGGAAAGATGCTCAACTTCTGTAATAATTAGGGAAGTGTAAGGTAAAACAATGGGGTATAGTTTATACACATCAGATGGGCAGAAATGAAAGTGATAGTAACAGATGTTAGTAAGGATGTGTTAAAATTGCAGATACTGTACAGAGCTGGTGGGTATGTACATTGAGATATCTGTTCTGAAGAAAGTTTGATTTTATCAAGTATAATTAAAGGTCATGTTCCCCATGACCTAGCAGGAGAGGAAAGGAAGGAGGGAGGATGGCACAAGGAATAACTCTATTTGTAATGTTTTGTTTCTTAAAAAAAAAAAAAGGAAAAATATATATGTAATCTGAAACAAATAGGGCAAAGTGTCATTATTTGACACAACTGGTGGGTTTGCTTGTTTGTTACATTCTTCCCCTTTTTTAAGCATAACATTTCATTTCTGTATTTTAAACTAGTAACATGTGTTTCATACATATATAGTCATATGATTCTTTAAATATATACCGTCTTTAAACAAAGACCCGTGGAATAAAAATGATACTGAAAATAAGGTGTAATATTTTAAATACCCATCCATTGTACATGTACCTCCATAATCCCAGCCTGCTTCTTCCTTCCATAGATAATTGCCAGCCTGAGTTTTGTTTTAAAAATCCCCTTCCCCTCCTCCCTTAAAAAAATGCTTTTACCATATGCGTATTCATCTCTAAATGATCGGCATTTTTAAGCTTTATGTAAATGAAATCAAACTATGAGCATTCCTCTGCATTTAGCTTTTAAAAAACTCAGTCTGTTTGTGAGCTTAGTCAGTGTTGATGCTTGTAACTATAGTTTATTCATGTTCATTGTCCCAAAGTCTCCCCCATACTCTTCTAAAAGTTTTAGGTTTTGCCCTGTTGTATTTAAATCATTAATCCATGTGGAAGTGATTTTTGTGTATAATGTGAGATAGGGTCCCAATTTCATTTTTGTCTCCTAAGCAGTTTTTATTGCACACTTAGTTCATCCATACCCAGTGATCTGCGGTGCTGGTCTGTCATTGTTCAAATGTCTGTGTGTACATGGATCTGTTTAAGGATTCTTTTATTCTGGTCTGTTGGTCCAGTTTGTTCATGTGCCAAAATCACATTAATTGTCGTATCTTTAGAATTATTTTTTTTTATCTGCTAAGACAAATCCTCTTTAACTTAACCCTGTATTTCAAGAGTGTCTTGCCTATTGTTGGCCCTTTCTCCTCCCACATAAATTTTGGAATCATTAGCTTGGCAAGACAGACACAGACACACACAGAGTTGGGATTTTGATAGGAATTGAATCTGTAGGTGAAATGGGGAAAATTGATATCTTTTAAAAATTATCGAATATTATATAATCCCCAGGCTATAAAGTTCCACAATAATTTTGCAATAGAGGTCTCTGAACATCTTTTGTTAGACTTATTTCTAGGTATTCTGTATATTTTGTTGATATTTTAAATGGTATTTTCCAAACGTTACATTTTCTTTCATCGTTATAGAACTATTTGTTTCTTATATCTAGGAAACTTGCTAAAACTCCATTTAAAAATTTTTGTTGATTGATATGGGTTTTCTGTGTTGACCGTCATATATCCTTCATGCAAAGAACTGTTTTGTTTTTTCCTTTCCAATCCTCATAAGCCATTTTATTTTATTTTTTATAGTAGCCAGGACCTCTAGTACAGTATTGAATAGAAATAGTGATGACGGGCATCTTGGTTTTATTCGTGATTTTAAAGGGATGCTTCAGATAGTGTGCTGTTAGGTGTGATGCTTGCTTTTCATTTTGGCTTACTGAAGTTTCTTCCTGTTCCTTATTAGCTAAGGATCTTTATTATGAATGATTCTTTAATTTTATTGAGTACATTTCCTATTATCCATTGATACAGTCATGTGTTTTATCTTTAATCTCTTGTGTTGACATTCATGCTTTCTTTGGATAAACGCATTTGGTCACAATTCTTTTTATAAATTTCTGGATTTGGTTTTCTGGTATTTTGTTTGGATTACTTGAATTCGTGTTCATGAGTAAGTGAGCCTGTGATTTTTCCTTTCTAGTATTATTATTATTTTTTAAAATTTATTTATTTATTTTTGGTTGCATTGGGTCTTCGTTGCTGTGTGTGGGCTTTCCCTAGTTGCGGCAAGTGGGGGGCTACTCTTTGTTGCGGTGCGCGGGCTTCTCATTGTGGTTGCTTCTCGTTGTGGAGCACGGGTTCTAGGTGCACGGGCTTCAGTAATTGTGGCACATGGGCTCAGTAGTTGTGGCTCGCGGGCTCTAGAGTGCAGGCTCAGTAGTTGTGGTGCACGGGCTTCGTTGCTCTGCAGCATGTGGGATCTTCCTGGACCAGGGATCAAACCTGTGTCCCCTGCATTGGCAGGCGGATTCTTAACCACTGCTCTACCAGGGAAGTTCCTTTCTAGTATTATTTATTTCTGGTTTTGGTATGAAAATTGTAATTAGTCTCATTATATGAGTTTGGGGCAAGTTCCCCTTTTTTTCTATTTTATGGAAGAGTTTGTGCACAATTGGGATTGTGTTTTCTAGGAGGCTTGGTAGAACTCAACCTTTGACATCTTTTGGGGCTTTGCATGTCTTTTGTAGGAGGGTACTAAACTATAGATTCAATTTCTTTAATGATTATAAAAATTTTCAGGTTGCTTGTTTCTTCATTTTCTTTATTTTTTTCAAACTTTTAAGTTGTAAAATATAATGCTCATATAGAAAAAGGCATAAAATTTAAGTGCACAGCTTAATTATTATAAAACAACCCATTTAACATGGGGTGTCAGGACCCCAGAAGCTCCCGCATGCCCCTTCCCAATCTCAACCTTCCTCAGCCCCAGTTTTAATCACTGTTGTGGGTTGAATTGTGTCTCCCCCCGCCAAAAAAAAAAGAAAGATATGTTTGAGTCCTAATCCCAGTACTTGTGTATGTAATCTTAACTGTAAATAGGGTCTTTGCAAACGCAGTCAAGTTGAAACGAAGTCAGACTGGAGTAGGGTGAGCCCTTAATCGTATGGCTGGTGTCCTGTTATGAGAGGTGAAGAGACCCAGAGGCACACACACAGGGAGAACCCCATGTGACGTGAGGCAGAGATGCGAGTGATGTGTGAGCCAAGGAACCCCAGAGAGAAAGGCGTAGAACCGATTCCTCCTGGGCCCCTCACAGAGCAGCACGTGGCCCTGACAACACCTCGATTTCTGACTTCCAGCTTCCAGAAATCAGGACCACTGCGAGCTTGAGCCGAAGGGGACAGAGACAGGGCGAACTGAAAGAAGGAACTCCTGGGATTCTACCAGCAGGAAGTGGGCCGATAGAGCTAGTTGGCTGAGAATGTGTTACTCGCTTCAGGTGATGGGAAGAATGGCTCAGAGGCTGGTGGGGCTGCTGCGGTCACCAGTGGCCCAGAGGCAGGACCACACCCGCTGGGCTCCGGAGGCCGGGGCCACCTCCTGAGGGCTGCTGCACCCCCAGTCCAGGAGGACAGAGAGGGTTGCTCTCGTGCCTTGAAACCTAAGGGGACTTGCCCTGCTGAGGTTTTGACTTGTTCGGGATGCATGGCCTCTTTTTCTTCCCTGTTTCTCTCTTTTGAAATAGAATGTCTATCTTATGCCTGTCCCACCGTTGCATTTTTGAGATAGATAATTGTCCTCTAGGTTTCACGTGTCCACAGATAGAGAGGAATTTTATCCCAGGATGGACCATATCCACAGTCTTAACCATATCCAATTTAGACGATTTAAAAGAGATTTGGGACTGAGTTGATTGTATTTGGATGAGATTTTGGACTTAGTGTTGATCCTGGAATGGGTTAAGAGTTTTAAGAGATGCTGGATGAATGTATTTTGCATAGAGGAAGGACATAACATTTTTGAGGCCAGAGGGCAGGCTGTTTATTGTGACCCGCCAAAAGATATGTTTAAGTCCTAACCCCTGTTAACGTGTGAATGTGACTTTATTTGGCAATAGGGTCTTTGCAGATATAATCAAGTTGAGATGAAGTCATAGTAGAGTACAGTGGGCCCTCAGTCCATGATGACTGATGTCCTTGTAAGAAGAGACACAGAGGCACAGACGCTTGAGGGGAGAGTGCTGTGTGATGATGGGGCATCATCTACAAGCCAGGGAAGGCCAAGGGCTGCGGCAGTGCAGGCACTAAGAGAAGGGCATGGAGCAGGCTGTTTCCTACAGCCTTCAGAGAGAGGATGCCCAGCTGACACCTTGATTATAGACTCCAGCCTCCAGAGCTGTGAGAGAGTAAATTTCTGGTTTCTTAAGTCACTGAATTTGTGGTAGTTTGTTACAACAGCCCTAGGAGATGAATACAGTTACTGTCATATCTTTAATGGTATCCACTTCATTGTTGTTTTTCTTTACACTTTTATCACCTAAGTATGTATCCCTAAACACTATGGCTTACCTTTAAAATAAACTCTTGATATTAAAATAGAAGTTACGAAGACAGTGCAGAATTCCCATATACCCCCATATAGTTTCCCCTATTATTAACATCTTACATTAGTATGGTACATTTGTCCCAATTAATGAATCAATATTGATACATTTTATATTACCAGGGTTTATCCTTTATTCAGATTTCCATAATTTTTGCTGAGTCTTTTTTTTTTTTTTTTAAACTAGAATGATCGGGTAGCAAAATAACATAGAATACAACACAGAGCCGCATGAGAGCGAGCTGCGCCCTCAGGCCTGGGGTTGGGAACTCTTAGTCCCCATATTCTCGGAACACGTTCCATGATTCTCTGGGGCAGCAAGGCTGGCTGGAGCCCGAGCATCTCCCTGCTGACGGCGTAACTGGTCCAGGCCCAGGGCACAGGCTACACACGTGGAGTGAGGCCGGACAAGTTACACCTGCTCCCCGATGAGCCCTTAGAAGAGGAACGCTCTCTACAAAGGTCCTACACCTGGCAGGGATCGCTGGACCAGGGAGAGCTCAGAGGTTTAGTTCCTCTGTGGCTGAGACACATAAAAAGCCTAGACCAATCTACGCGCAGATTCTCACTAACTGGAGAGGCAGGGGAGGGAGACTGCCTCCAAGCCAGTGTTTGGTCTTTGGTAAACAAGGATAAATACAAAACATGTTCCTCAAGTGGGCTTGAGCAGAACTGGGCACAACAGGTAAAAGATTCCAAAGCACCATTTAGTGCCCGACACAGAAGGAGACGGGAGGGTGTCGGGGTGGGGCGTGCTCTGCCGTAGTCTCTGCTGCCCTGGCCCCGACTCTGCACTCCTCCCTGCTTTCCGCATCTGCCCGCACTTCCCCGGCCTAACCCTCCCAGCCTGGAGCGACGGAGTGGAAACCCCGGAGGCGGAGGCTGTCTGCCGGGGCTCAGAACCTGAGGCTGAGCGCCTGCAGCAGGGGGCGGGCAGGGCAGAGCATGTGCTGGGCCCCGGAGGCTGGGGCGAGGCGCTCAGAGCAGGAAGGAGTGCTCAGCTGCCAGAATGATGGCTGTCTTCTGCTCCAGGATCAGTTTTGAACTTTATATAAATGGAATCATACAGTATCTCTTTCCATGTCTCTTAATCTTGCTTTCATATTTCTTTAAAGCTTTTTTTCAATATTTTCCATTCTGGGTAATAATTTTAGTATAGTTTTCGTCACTAATTTTCTCTTCACCCATCCATTGAGTATCTGAGTTAATTCAGTATACTTACTTCCCCCCAGTTTTATTGAGATGTAATTGACGCACAGCACTTTATAAGGCGTACAACATAACGATTTGTTACAAACCATCATGAGGTGATGACCACAGTAAGTTTAATATGCTTTTCAATTCTGTTGTCCTATTTGGTTCTTTCTTCTCTTTCTAATTTTTTTCTTTTAGCAGTGCCATGCGGCATATGGGATCTTATTTCCCCGACCAGGGATTGAACCTGCGCCTCTTGCATGGGAAGTGCAGAGTCTTAACCACTGGACCGCCAGGGAAGTCCCTATTTGGTTCTTTTTCATATCCACAAGGATTTTTTTGATAGTCCCTGTTTCTTCCATCAAACCTTGAGTAATCTTTCAGAATTTTATTGTACATATGGTACACATTTATTGTTGCCGTCCCTATCTGATATTTCTGCTGTTTTGCAGTGTTTTGGGGTCTGGTTCTATTGTTTCTTTCCGCAGTCTCCTTCATGCGACCCATCCCCTTTTTTGTGACTTTTGATTGTGACGTCATATTCTTTGGGGTTTTGCTGATAGCACTTCTTTGAGGCCTGAGTCTGAGAGGATCTGTACTTGCTTCTTCCATGTGCCTTGGCTTACTACCTCCTTGAGACCTATTTAAGCTAAATTAGCATGTTGGGGCTTTTCAGGACACACAGGGGGTTATAATTCTCGCCTCAGCTGTGTGAGGGCCGGCTTCTGGTTGTCAGCTTCTCAGAGGGGATGTTTCCTCCTCCACTTAGAGCTCAGACTGAGAAGGAAATGCTGCTTCACCGCCTCTCTCTGCAGGGCTTGCCTCCTGCCCTTGTGGCCTTCCACTGGGTCCCAGGGTTTCAAAAAGTCTCCAATCTGATTTCCTGACTGTGGGCGCTCCAGCCTCATGAAAACCCGAGCTCCTGGCTGTCTTGCTGGATTCAGGCCTTTTCATTACTTTGGCTTCTGAGGACTTGACTTACTTCATTATAAGCTCAGCCAATATATTTAAAGAGACGGTTTCTGTATTTCATCCTGCCTTTTCAGGGATTCTGTGCTCAGGGGGGTTTATGTTGTTTAATCTGCCATGTTGTTGATAGTGAAGCTGTTGTATTATTCTTCATACTCTTCTAATTGCTTGGAATTTCATCATCATAATAACCACTAAACTATAATATGACCACTTTTCCATGTCTTTAAATATAACTTTCTTAAACATCTTTTTTAATGGACATGTAGTATTTTATAATGATTTATCTATCCCCTTTTGATGGGTAGTTTTCCAGTAGTTTGCTATTAAAAACACTGATGAAATGAACAACTTCATACCTACATCTTGCTGTGCAACCAAGATAAATAGTAGAAGTAGTGTTACTGAGATAAGCACCACTGAACACCTCAAGGCTTTTGATATTGGTTACGTATAGGCCGTTTGGAAGCGTGTCCTTAATAATAATGTAGATCTGTCCGTGGCAGGAAGAGAGCCCTGGGCTCTGGCTCCCGACTTGCTCTGAGTGAGTGTAGCCATCGACTTCGGTGTCGTCACCGTGGAAGAGGAGGCATCGGTTGGTTAAGCTCTGGGGTCTCTGTCTCAGCACCTGTGGTTCTCACTTTGTGCTCTTTCTTCCCCGCTCCCAGGTGACGTCACGGTGGACTTTCCGATGCCCAGGATGCCCTCAGGCTCTGTCACACGACGATTCCCACTTTCACGAGCGGCACAAGTGTATCAACTTCTTTGTCAAGGTGTACGGCTATATGCCCCTGCTGTACACACAGTTCCGCGTGGACTCTGTGCTCTTCAAGACCCGCCTGCCCCACGACAAGACCAAGTGCTTCAAGTTCATCTAGGGGCGTTGCGCATATGGGAGAGGATGAGCAGAGTGAGGGAGGCAGCTCCTGAGGTCCCTAGACGTGGAAGGACCTCAGGGATGCCCACTGGGTGGGTGGCTCAGACCCTCTGCTGGGAGAGCCGGCAGGGAGAGTGGGAGGGACAGAGCTGCCTTGCTCTTGAAATCAGCCACACTGGCCGGAGCCCTGGTCCCAGGACACCAGGGCTCCCTACACAGGGCACTGGTGATAGCTTACACTGAGGGCCACAGGGACTCTGGAGAGTCACTCACACAGTTCATAAGCCCAGGGCAGCTGGTTTGTGGTTTTTAATTCACTAACAACTACTATTATTATTTAAAAAGAAAGTTTCAGATTTGCCATTCGAGGCTTATTTATATACATGTGTATATATATACACATATATGTGTATATACATGTGCGTGTATATGTATATATGCACACACACTCACATATACATATATATATATATATATTTGAGGGGGAGTTTGGCATTTCTGCCCATCTCACAAAGTGAGGGACGTACCACGGTGGTCTGTATTTTGGTGGAGATGGATCCTGGCCTTCTGGTATCTGGCTCATCTTTACAGATCATCTCCGTCCTCCCCAGGGGCATCTATCTGTGTGCAGAAACAAGAAAGGGCTGGGCGTGGCCCTGTTACAGGGCCCTGCCCAAGATAGTACCTGTTGCCAACCAGGGCTCTGTAGCTCGAGGTATGGGGATCTGCACCTTTGGGGGCAGTGGAGCCTCCCTGTGCAGGACTTGGTGGGTTTGAGGACTCCCCGCTGGGTCGTGCTGTCTGGGTTCTCAGCCCAGCTCTCTCCCTACCCCCTGTTTGGGAGAGAAGACTGAGGAAGGACCGAGACCTGCAGACAAACCCCCAAATGGCTCTTCTTGTTCGACCCTCCTTTGAAAGACATGTTGTGCTTTGGCTGCAGACTTTCCTGCAGGTTCTCTCATGTACGAGAACAGAAGCCCGGTGGGCTGCACTTCAGGTGTGGTCTGAGTGGTTGCAGGTCGGCCTACTCTCTGCCGCAGAGCAAACGAGCATCCTCTGATCCCCACCCGGCTGGCCGGGGAGTCACAGCAAGGCACCTGCCTTGGGATAATACCTTGGTGAAATTCACCTTCCCCGACCCCTGTCTGGACCCACATCCTGTAGTTATTGGATCCCTCACGCCGGGTTGGTTCCGGGACCCCCTGAGGTTTGGTATGTGTCAGAATGGTGGGAGGATAGGATTTGTTAGGTTAAGCTCAAATCCAGCCTGAGACAGGCATTCACACCCCACATTACCACGTTCCGCTCTGGGTTTAAATTTCTATTTCCTGGGCTGAAATAAAAGTAAGCTAATTTTTTTTTTTTTTTTTTTGGGGGTGGTGGCAGCAGTAGGGGAACCAAAGAGGGCGTTAGTGGCTTTTGGCAGGGATTTAGCCCGTGGCCTCTACCGTATTTCTGGTCCCGACTTTCCTCCACTGAAGTCGAATCTAGGAGGTTCCCCACAACTGACTGAACAAAGGCTCAGCCTTGTCCTGGGCACGTACATGCCTTAAGCCAGCTCCGTCTTCCCCTGACCTTGACATCCTGTGCTCCTGTGTCCAGGGGGCACATCCTCCTCTGACCTGCCTGCCCCAGATGGGTTCTCTTCAAGTATCATTTTGAAGCCAGGCTCTGTCCTGTGGGTGACACCCACCTGTAGGGCCGCTTGACCCAAGGGACTCTCCCCGTCGGTGGACAGGACCAGGGCTCCGTCCTCCGGACATTCCCACTGGCATCTTCCTGTGGTTCCCCTGCTGAGGCAGCTACCTAGGAAATTGAGCTCTGCTGCTCAGCAGCCCAGCGAAGGGGTCCAGACCCCCTGCTTCCTAACTTTCTAACTCCCCCTTCTTTGACCTTGGACTTTATTCTTTTTAGCAGTAGCCTTCTTCCCTTTGGGAAGCCAAAGAGTGTGGTGTTTTGAGCTATAAATGTGGCTGCTATTTTTATCTTGTCTCTCTTAATGTGAGGAGCTCCTAGACTGCCTCTGAGCGGGCCTGATGAGAAAGGAGCTGTGTCAGGATCCCCTGCACTGGAGCCAGAGCGCGGGGTCCCTGAGCACTGGCGGCAGATCCAGAGCAACTGGTGCTCTGAGGCTGTGGAGGACGTCACAGGGCACTGTAGGGGGGGGGGGGTGGTGATGTCTGAGCACAGACGAGGGTGGCACTACTTGGACCTGAACAGGACACTGACTTGAAGGACTCCAGACAGCAGTCTCTGATGGACACTGGCCACGTTCGTGAAGGACGCTCCTCATGGTGAGAGGGAGGGTGGCGAGAGCTTTCGGAGGCCTGGTTGGTTCTTCTGGAGAATGGCCGCTGCTTTTTGCAAGGCGGGTTAGGTAGAGCCCCCGGTCCAGGCTTCGAATGCCTTTGATGCCGATCGGTCACCTTGGGAAGCCCAGATGTCACCTGCACCACCTGATTGACTCACCTGGAGCACGGGACAGCCTTGCAGCGCACGTGGGCTTCCTCGGCTGTCCCGTGAACCCCCGTTGCTGTCTTTGCTCCCAGGGCCCGGCACGTCTTTGCTCTCCAGCTGGCCAGTTTGCTCTTCACTGAGAGGCACCCAAATGAGGGGGAGCCCCCAAGGTGCTCATCAGGCCTTTCTGGGCTTTTGCACCCGTGCTGTGTCCTCTGCCTATGTGGCCTGCACCTCAAGCCAGGGCCCGTGTGCTGGGCGTGCAGGAGTGGTCTCCTCAGGAGCGGCCTGCCTGTGTGTGTGCTCGGGGAGCTCCTGTTTGCAGTGCTGGCGTTTGAAGGGGGAAGCTCTCTGATACTCATGCCATGTCCATCCGCCCCACCCCTTTTCCAGTCATGAGCACAATGGTCTTACGTTGGATTTTTTGTAAAAAAGAAATAAAATGGAGACTTTAACTCATGAAGCTTGGAAGTCTTTTGTGGTTTTCCTCTGCAGGACGCTAGAGTGGCCTGAGGGAAGGTGCCTGCCCGGTTCCAGGAGCCACCCGTGCACGGCCAGCGGGCCCCTCCCAGCATGACTGTACGCTGTGATTTGGTCCCGGAGCAGCCTGCGTGCCTGAGCCCGGCTGATGCTGTCAGTGTGCGTGGACGCCGGCAGCCTTGTCTGCGTCCGTCTCTGGGATTAGTCATTTGATTACACAGAGAGGAACGTAGGTGTCACCGAACTGGTTTGAGCGGGATGTGGGGTGGCATGTGGCACGTGTTGGCCTCCTTTACTTTTTCGCGGTAGCTTTTCAGTGTGTGTGGTGTGGTGCCGGGGAGCTCAAGTGTACGTGTTCCCAGCCCAGAGGAGAGGGCTGGCTTCGAATGGCCCCGTCGGTCTGGGGGTTGTTTGCTGACTTCCAAGGAGCCACAGAAAGCTCCCGCATCTAGTTGGTGCATAACTGTCCTTTTGATGTCTGGCTTCTGCTCAGCTGTGGGGTCAGAGCCATCCTCAGGGAGCGAGCACCGAGTCACGGGCTTGGAGAAGACGGATGGAGACAGGAAGGAGGATGGAAGGCAGAGAAAAGCTGAGTTGGGGGTGCTCCTCTCCTGGGTTCTGCAGTTGGGAGTTTGGTTTGTACTAACAAGCCTAAGAATGCCTGGGACCCACAGTTCAGCGTTACTCCGAGACTAGGGTTGACAACTGATGCGGTAGGTTTGCGGCAGGTGAGGGGGGAAGATGATGTCATATCGGGTGGGGATGCCTACTTGGTCTGGAGTTGGAGCTGCCAGGCTCCTATTCTTGCAGCCATCCATCTCCTTGTTACCACGTGTGCTGGGGCCAGAGAGACGAAGTGACATGAGGCTGTCGAGATGGGCGTGGTACTAGACAGAGATAACATGTCTAACTTAGGTTCTGTTCCTGCTAGTTCTGGCTTGGACTTAGCAAGGTAAGCCAAAGTGGTGAATGTTAGCGGTTGATGTTATTGTCACTGAAATCGAAGATTCCACCATATTTTCAAAAATGTGGTTAAGAAGGATAATGCTGTGGTTAAGGATATGGACCCTGGAGTAGACTCTGTGGGTTCAGATCCTGGGTCACCCATTAAACTGGCGGGGAGCACGTTATATTCTAAACTTCTTATCCATAAAATGGCAAGGAGTGTGCCCACGTCTTGAAGATGTGTTGAAAGTAAACCTAATAAACGTGAAGAGTCCACTGTTCGGCACACAACAGAAAGGCACTGTCATTGGGGTAACATACTGGAAACTTCTTAGTGGCACTTTCTGCATTCCAGCTCATTCCAGGCTCAGCTGAAGCATTGCCTTCAAGAAACCCTCCCTTCTCAGAAGTTGCTTGTCCCCCTCTAACGGCCGCCACCGCCCCTGGCCCACCTCCTGTTACAGCAGCTGACCTGTCTTACTTCACCGCACACTGTAATGGTTATGGGTCTGCTTCCCACACCAGCTTGTAAGCCTCTTGAGAATAGAGCACTTAAGTGCTAAACAGTTTTTTTTCCTCCCTCTCTTCCTCCTTGCGAAATAGATTTTTGATGAATGAAATGATTTGACGACAAAATTAAGGGGGGGGGGTCACATAGAAATCATAGCTGGCAACAAGCTGAAGAGTAATCAGTACCATGGTGCTTTGGGAATATAGCTAACGTGGTATTACCAGAGTGTGGCAGGAAGTTGGCACGCAACAGCTAAGAAGTATTATATTCACTATTTTTATTATTTAAATCTTCATTGACAAAGGGGGTTAAGAGAGCATGGCAAGAAGAATTAAACACCCAGAATGGATTCCAGAAGAGATCATGAAGTACGGTGGGAAGCCTTTGCACTAGGACCAGCCTTGGGTTGCTGTTTAATTTCACCTGTTTCTTGACCTGTTTTAATGAGGCAAATTGTTTTATCCTTCTTCACTTGTCTTCATATTGCGAAAGAGTACGAATCTTGGTCATATTGTAGGGTTGTTATGTGAGAATTTAATCTATTTAGATTTTATTTAACCTATTGGTCCTAATATTTAATTATGGAAAATTTCAAATGTACAGGGAAGTTTAAATAATTTTTATACTGTAAACCTGTATAGCTAACAGTCATTTTACTACACTTGCTTTATAAAGCTATCTATAGATTCATTCCTCTATCCATTTTTTTATTCTTCTATTCTTTTTTTTATCCCTTTTATCCATCCTATTTTTGGTGCATTTCTAAGTATATAATTACTGGCATTAATACACTTCCCTCTAAATACATAAGCACACACATCATTAACTGGAGGTCAATATTAGTTTCTATGTGTTTAATGTAAAATTTCCATATTAAATTTATACATTGAAATGCACAAATCTTAAGTGTACTTTCTCTTGACTTTTGACAAATGCATACACTTGTGTAACCAACCCCATCAAGATACAGAGCATTTCTGTCAAACCCAGGATGTTTCCTCATGTTCATTCCTAGTCAATCTCCACCTCCACCCCACAGTGATTTATTCTTTCACCTTGGATTAGTTTTCCTGTTCCTAGAATTTCATATAAATAGTGTCATACAATTTTTACTCTTTTGTGCAAGGCTTCTAGAAACTCAAGTGTGTTTCTGAGATTCATCCAGTGTTGCACGTATTAGTAATTTGTTCCTTTTATTGAGAGAGGTATTCCCTTGATTAACAACATTTGTCCATTCTCTTGATAGGCACTGGAGATGTTTCCAGTTTTTGGCTGTTATGAATAAAACTGCTAAGAACGTTCACGTGCAAGTCTTCTTGTGGATTTATGTTTTTCTCTCGGGTAAATACCTAGGCGTATAATTGTTGTGTGATAAGGTAGGGATACACGTTTAGTTTTATAAGAAACTGCCAGACCTTTTTCCATAGTGATCGTACTCATTCGTATTCCCACCAATAATTTTGTGTTTCAGTTGCTCTACATCCTCGCCAGCCTCGCCAATGGTGGTGTCAGGCCTTGTCGTTTTAGCCATTCTGGTTGGTGAGTAATGGTATCTCGTAGTTTGAATTCGCATTTTCCTGATGACTAATGATAAGTACCTTTTCATGTGCTTACTCCATTTATATGTATTTCCTTTGTGAAATTTTTGCCCATTAAACTTTGTTTTGGTTTGTCTTCTTTTTTTATCATTGCTTTATTTAAAAAATATATTTTTGGGAATTCCCTGGTGGTCTAGTGGTTAGGACTGAGTGCTTTCACTGCCATGTCCCGGGTTCAACCCCTGGCCGGGGAACTAACATCCCACACACCGTGTGACAAACATTTTTAATTTTTTTGAGCAGTTTTAGGTTTAGAGGAAAATTGAGTGAAAAGTACAGTTTGTCCTCCCCCATTTTCCCCTTGCATTAGTGTGGTACATTTATTACAATTGATAAGCCAGTATTGACATATTAAAGTCATAGCTTATGTTAGGCTTCATTATTTGTGCAGCATATTCTTATGGGAGTTGACAAAAGTATAATGACCTGTATCCACTTACAGTATCTATAGAACAGTTTCACTTTCCTAAAAGTCCTTTGTGTCCCACCCATTCCTCTCTCCAACCATTGGCAACCACTGTTCTTTTTTACTGTCTTTTTTAGTTTTGCCTTTTCCAGAATGTCATGTCATATGCCAGTTAAAAATCATACAATATATAGGCTTTTCAGGTTGGCTTCCTTCATTTAGCAATATGCATTTAAGGTTCCTCCATCTTTCTGTGGTTTGATAGTTCATTTTTTTTTTTTTTTTCCTTGGCGGTACGCGGGCCTCTCACTGTTGTGGCCCCTCCTGTCGCGGAGCACAGGCTCCGGACGCGCAGGCCCAGCGGCCACGGCCCACGGGCCCAGCCGCTCCACAGCACGCGGGATCCTCCCGGACCGGGGCACGAACCCGCGTCCCCCGCATCGGCAGGCCGACTCTCAACCACTGCGCCACCAGGGAAGCCAGTTCATTTCTTTTTTATTGCTGAATAATATTCCACTGTATGGATGTATTGTTTTTCTTTTTATTGTTGAGTTGTGGGAATTGTTTACCCTGGATACTAGTCCATTGTCAGATGTATGTGCTGTAAATATTTTCCCCAATTTGGGGGTTGCCTATCCATTTTCTTTATGGTATCGTGTGCTGAGCAGAAGCTTTTCATTTTGATGAGATCTAATTTAGAACTTTTTTCTTTTTTGTCATTGCTTTCTGTGACTCAAGAACCCTGTGCTTACCCAAAGTCATGAAGATATTCTTTTAATTTTTCCACTAAAAGCTGTATGGTCTAGGCTGCATCTCAAGTTAATATTTGTGTGTGGTGTGTGGTAGTGGTCAGAGTTCTATTCTTTTTTTTAAAAATTATTTATTTATTTATTTTTGGCTGCCTTGGGTCTTCATTGTTGTGTGCGGGCTTTCTCTAATTGCGGCGAGGGGGGGCTACTCTTCGTTTGCGGTGCACGGGCTTCTCATTGCGGTGGCTTCTCTTGTTGTGGAGCACGGGCTCTAGGCGCATGGGCTTCAGTAGTTGTGGCACGTGGGCTCAGTAGTTGCGGCTTGAGGGTTCTAGAGCGCAGGCTCAGTAGTTGCGGTGCACGGGCTTAGTTGCTCCGCTGCATGTGGGATCTCCCCAGACCAGGGCACGAACCCGTGTCCCCTGCATTGGCAGGTGGATTCTTAACCACTGCACCACCAAGGAAGTCCTCTTTCTTTCTTTTCTTTCTCTCTTTTTTTTTTTTTTTGCACATGAATATCTAGTTGTTTCAGCACCATTTGTTAAAAAGAATTTCCTTTCTCCACTGAATTGGTTGGGCCTTTGTTGACAACGTAATGACTGTATAAGTGTGGGTATTCTGAGCTCTCTTTCCTGTCATGCTGATTTGTTACTAGTACCAGATTGTCTGAATTAATGTAGCTTTCTTGTTTGTCTTGAAATAAAGTAGTATAAGTTCTACAACTTGATCATCTTTCTCAAAATTGCTTTGGATATTATAGTTACTTTGTATTTCTCTATATAAATTTTAGAATTAGTTTGTCAATTTTTTTTCTAAAAAAAAAATGATTTTCTATCCTGCTGGAATTGACAATTAAAAAAAAAATTCTTGTAAATTACACAGAACTTAAAATGACCATTTTAGCCACTTTTTAAAAATTAAAAAAAATTGAAGTGTAGCTGATTTACAATGTTGTGTTAATTTCTGCTATACAGCAAAGTGATTCATACATACATATGTATATGTACATACATACACATTCTTTTAAAAAATATTTTCCATTATGGTTTATCATAGGATACTGAATATAGTTCTCTGTGCTATACAGTAGGACTTTGTTTATCCATTCTCTATATAAAAGCTTACATCTGCTAACCCCACCTCCCACTCCATCCCTCCCCCAAGTCCCTCCCCCTTGGCAACCACCAGCCTGTTCTGAGTTTGCTTCTGTTTCGCAGATAGGTTCATTTGTGTCATATTTTAGATTCCATGTATGTGATATCATGTGGTATTTGTGTTTCTGACTTACTTCACTTAGTATGGTAATCTCTAATTGCATCCATGTTGCTGCAAATGGCATTATTTTGTTCTTTTTTATGGCTGAGTAATATTCCAACGTACATATGTACCACGTCTTCTTTATCCACTCATCTGTTGATGGACATTTAGGTTGTTTCCATGTCTTGCCTATTGTGAATAGTGCTGCTGTGAACATAGGGGTGCATGTATCTTTTTGGATTAGAGTTTTGTCTTGATATATGCCTAGGAGTGGGATTGATGGGTCATATGGTAACTCTATTTTTAGTTTTCTGAGGAACCACCATACTTTTTTCCACAGTGGCTGCACCAACTTACATTCCCACCAACAGTGTAGGAGGGTTCCCTTTTCTCCACACTTTCTCCAGCATTTGTTATTTGTAGATTTTTTAATGATGGCCATTCTGACTGGTGTGAGGTGATACCTCACTGTAGTTTTGATTTGCGTTTCTCTAGTGATGTTGAGCATCTTGTGCCTATTGGCCATTTGTATTTCTTCTTTGGAGAAATGTCTATTTAGGTCTTCTGCTCATTTTTCAATTGGGTTGTTTGTTTTTTTGTTGTTGAGTTTTATGAGCTGTTTGTGTATTTTGGAAATTAAGCCCTTGTTGGTTGCATCATTTGCAAATATTTTCTCCCATTCTGTAGGTTGTCTTTTTGGTTTTTTAATGGTTTCTTTTGCTGTGCAAAAAGCTCGTAAGTTTGATTAGGTCCCATTTGTTTATTTTTGCTTTTATTTGTATTGCTTTGGTAGAGTGACCCAGGAAAACATTGGTACAATTTATGTCAGAAAATGTTTTGCCTGTGTTCTCTTCTAGGAGCTTTATGGTGTCATGTCTTATGTTTAAGTCTTTAAGCCATTTTGAGTTTATTTTTGTGTATGGTGAGAGGATGTGTTCTAACTTCAATTTAAATGTGGCATTTTAGCCACTGTTAAGTGTACAATTCAGTGGCATTATTAAGTATATTCACAATGTGTAACCATCACCACTAGCTATTTCCAGAACTTTTTTGTCTTCCCAAACAGAAAGTCTGTGCCCATTAGACAGTAACTCTCATTCCCCCTTCCTTTCAGCTCCTGATAACCTCTATTTTGTGTCTATGGATTTCCCTATTCTGGATATTCATTTAAACGGAATCATAGAGTATTAAGTCTTTTTTGTCTGGCTTATTTTATATAGCATGTTTTCAAGGTTCATCCATGTTGTAGCATGTATCAGAATTTCATTCTTTTTTACGGCTGGACAATATTTCATTGTGCGTGTATAGTTATGGCATAAAATATTTTGTCCATTCACCTGTTGAAGGATACTTGGGTTACTTCCACATTTTGGCCATCATAAGTACCGTTATGGACATGGATGTACAAACATGTTTGAGTCCCTGCTTTCAATTCTTTTGTGTATATACTGATCAGTGGAATTGTTGGATATGGTAACTCAACGTTTAATTTTTGGGGGAACTGCCAACAGTTTCCACAGCAGCTGTACCATTTAACATTTCCACCAGCAGTGCACAAGGGTTCAGTGTCTCCACATCCTTTCCATTACTTGTTTTGTTTTGTAATTAATAATTTAAAAATTATTGCCATCCTAGTAGGTGTGCAGTGATACCTCATTGACAGTTTGATTTACATTTCCCTAATGACTAATCATGTTCAATACCTTCTCATGTGCTTATTGGCCATTTGTATATTTTATTCAGAGAAATGTCTATTCAAGTCCTTTGCCCATTTAAAAAAAAAACCATTTTTTTTGTTAGCCACTGGGATTTTGATGAGATTGTATTGAATCTGTATATCAATGTGTAGAATTGAAATACTAATAATACTGAGTCTCTAATCCATGAACATGATATATCTTTTCATGTATTCTGATCTTATTTAATTTCTGTCATCACATCACAATTTTGAGACTTTTAGTGTAGAGATCTTACACATTTTTTTCAAAAGTTTATTCCTGTGTCTTTTCACACTACTAAGAGTAGAACTGCTGTTTTTTAACAAGTTCTTTTTCTAATTATTTATTACTAATATATAAAATAGTTGATTTTGTATATTAACCTTGTATTCTGCAATCTTGCTAACTTATTAATTCTATGTATGATTTTCTATTTAAACAATATTTTGCTCATGTTCCTGGAAATCTGCTTCTCTATACTTGTGAGAAGTTTGGGAGAAACTTGTATTTTGTCTGTTATTCTGGTGAGTTAAAAGTCATCGGAGACAACACAATGCACAGGATATAATAGGTGCTTAATAAATACTCACTGATGGCTGGAAGGGTCTATAGATGATTGGAAAAGACTTTGTAACAAAAATAAAGAACAAAGTTCTTTATTTTCAAAATCTTGTCAGCAGTAATTAGTTACTAGATTAAAAATTTATATTAGATATTCTAAAAAATGTTATCAAACTTTTAGTTGGTGTGTTTAGTAACCCCAAATTACTGTAATGATGTGCATTAAAGTGAGTTTTCATTTGTGACTGATTGCATAGTTGTATGTCATGAAGACTTATAAATGCCTTAGAAATTACTATTGTGGTTTATCGTAGAGAAGGGTAAAGGATAAATTCTGCTAACATAAGAATTATCATGCAGACGATACACCCCTATTTTTTTCAGTGGCCTCAGATAACAATATAAGGGAGAGAAGAAATACTCCACATGTTTTATGACAAGATGTGGGCAAAACACCTTTCAAAGATCTGTGGTCCTATGACTCAAAAAATGCTTAAGTTTAATACATGTAATTTTTTCCCAGTTTTATTGAGATATTATTGACGTACAGCATATGTAAGTTTAAGGTGTACACATGATTTGATACACATATACACTGAGAAATGATTACTACAATAAGGTTAACTCTATCCTGTCACATAATTACCTTTTTGTGTGGTAATAACTTTTAAGATCTACTCTCTTAACAGCTTTCAAGTATATAATACAGCATTGTTAATTACAGTCACAATGCTGTACATTAGATCCCTAGAACTTATTCATTTTATAGCTGGACATTTGTATCTCCCCATTTCCCCACCTCCTATCCTAGCCCCTGGCAACCACCATTCTACTCTATCCTTTGAGTTCAGCTCTTTTAGATTCTACATGAGTGAGAACATATAGTGCTTGTCTGACTTATTTCATTTAGCATAATGCCCATGTTGTTGTAAAAGATGGGAATTCCTTCCTTTTTATGGCTGAATAATATTGCATTGTGTATGTGTATGGTAATGGTTTGTGATGTTGAACACCTTATCATGTACCTTTTGGCCCATTCGTATGTCTTTGGAAAAATGTATATTCAAGTCCTGTGCCCACTTCTTTTGCTATTGATTTGTATGAGTTCCTGATATATTTTGGCTCTTAACCCCTCATCAGATAGTTTGCAAACATTCTCTCCCATTGGGTGGCCTCTTCATTTTGCTGGTTTCCTTTGCTATGCAGAAGCTTTTTAGTTTGATGTAGTCCCAGTTGTTTATTTTCCTCTTGTTGCTTGTGCTTTTGGTGTCAGAGCCAAAAAACTGTTGCCAAGACCAATGTCAAGGAGGTTTCACCCTACGTTTTCTTCCAGTAGTTCTAGTTTTGGGTCTTAAACATTTAAGTCTTTATTCCTTTTCAAGTTAATTTTTATGAGTGGTGTAAGATATTTTATTCTTCTGTGCGTGGTTATCCAGTTTTCCCAACACCACTTACCGACAAGACTGTCCTTCCCTCATTGAGTCTTCTTGGCTCCCTTGTTGATATTAGTTGACTGTATATGTGTGGGTTTATTTCTGGGCCCTTGATTTTGTTCCATTGGCCTGTGTGTCTATTTTTGTCAGTACCATACTGCTTTGGTTACTATAGCTTTGTACTAAAGCTTAAAATGAGGAATTGTGCCTCCAGCTTTTGTTCTTCTTTCTCATGATTTTTTTTTTTGGGGGGGGCGCTATTCAGGGTCTTCTCTGGTTCCATACAAATTTGACTTTTTTCTTCTGTGAAAAATGCAATTGGAATTTTGATAGGGATGGCATTGAATCTATAGATGGTAAAATGCCTCTATGATGTGATTAAACCTAAAATGGGATCCAAGAACAGTGTTGGCTGCAGCCTCCTGCAAGATTAGACATGTTTGGCTCAGTTCTACATTGCCTATCTCCATAATTTAGTTGCGACTTCTGTCAGAACTGTAGTTGGTTATTTTTACCTCATTCTAGGTTTGAAAAAGAGTAATTTACCCATAGTTCCACTGCAGTGAATTTGGGGACATCAGAGGTTTTCTACCTTCCCACAGTATGGCATGAAAACAATGAGACAGCATTCAACTTTCCTCATGGCTGTAGGGGAAAAACTGGACTTGGGCCAAAGGAAAGTAGCTCCCTTTCCTCACCAGTTTGCTTGGCTCACATGAATATATGATCATACAGCTTTGGAGGTTTCTGCACTCTCATTTCTGTTGATACTTCACTGTACAGGCAAACCTCATTTTATTGTGCTTTGCAGATACTGCTTTTTTTTTTTTTTTAACAGATTGAAGGTTTGTGGCAACCCTGCATCAAGTAAGTCTATCAGTGCCATTTCCCCAGCAGCATTATTTTAAAATTAAGGTCTGTACACTTTTTAAAAAAAAATAATGCTATTGCACATTTAATAGACTACAGTATAAACATAATTTTTATATGCACTGGGAAATGAAAAAATCCATGTGACTTGCTTTATTGTGATCATGTGCTTTATTGTTGTGGTCTGGAACCAAAGCAGCAATATCCCCAAGGTATGTCTATAGTTTGGAAAAGCCAACTTCCGCCTCTATAGGACAACGGTGAGGCCCAAAGGCTTCAAGCTCTCCAGGGGTCAAGACGACAAAGAGTTGTTACCATTACTTAAAAAGAAATGGACGATACGCCTCAAGTCCCTTCCCCAGCTCCTGACCCCTGGTGCTCACACACGATGTTAAGGTAAGGCAGAAGCCACTTACTGGCGATGGGTTTTGGGGAAGGTTAATTGCTGTACCTCAGTTTCCTCATCCAGCGCCTTGACTGTGGCCCTGTGGAGAGATGCCCCTGAACCAGGAGCGCCCAGCTAAGCCACACCAGATTTCTGACCCACAGAAGCAGTGAGATAAGAAGTGTTTGCTATTTTAAGCCACTAAATTTTGGGCTAATTTGCTACACAGCAATAGATATACTACTTTGCAGAAAGATCAAAAGAAATAAGAAAATCAGGTCCCTCCTCACTATTTCTAATGTTTTTTCAGTTACTATTTAATCATTAGGCGTTTGTTGGGCTTATGAGTAGAAATTTTTCTAAATGTCAGTCTCTTCCCCAGATCGGTGTGAATAGTCAGCGGGCTGCATTTCCAAATAACAAAGCCACTATGGGTGGTATAATTCTAGCGCTAACAGCAGGTCCCACCATTTCTTCTGGGTCTTCTATTCACCAACCTGGTTTGGTATCCAAATACCTGAACTCTAGGTAGAGTTATTCATAACTGCTCTCTCCTAATACTTGGGAGGGCCAGCTCTAGGTTTCTCCGCTCTAACAAATGATTCTTTGCTTCTTCCTCTCTCTGGCTTCTGCCATGAAGTAGGTGGTAATGACAATTAGAACCGTCATCATTTCTTATTTCCTGCACATCAGTTTATGGACTGTTTGCCTCTTTAGTAACCACCTCTCAAGCACCTCTCACTGATCCCCTGGGATTAATCAAGCCCTTAACAGAAATCCAACTTGGACAAATCCAGGTCATTCCTGGACCTATCATTGTTGGAACATTTAAGTAAAATAACCATTTTGATTTTTCTATTTCATACTGCATTTGCATTTTTCAAGATGTTAAGAAAACTTTAAAAAACTTGATTTCTCTCAAGTTTTATTAGGAAGTATGCCTACATGTGCTGCATATTTACAATTCTCCTACTAAAAACAAAACTAAATTTTCATAACCATGGCATGTCCGTCTCTTGTAATGTTAATCCTCTCCCGAAGTTTATTCTGTAGACACACCCTGGGCCCCTCGATTGGACTGACCTGCACATTGGGAAACAGAACGGTTGAACCATTCCTGGGCCCAAGGCTGGCAAAGTTGGAGATGGCAAAAATGAAGTTGCCTTTTTCCTCCTCTAATGAAGAACTGCTTCCCACTGACATGTCCATTCCAGAGACAGAACTGACAGCCAACTCTCCATGAAACCTGAGGAAGTAGTTCTATAGTGTTACAGTTCTTGGGTCACTAAAGCCCTTTGTGATGCTTTGCTGCTGGCCAGGTTGGACTGACCTCCGACTGAATTTCAACTGGTTCAACTGGTCCGAAAAGACGGTAAGCGTCTACTTCTACTGCTGGCCAGTTCTAAGACTTGTATGCTACTCTCCACATTTTAATACTTGCTATCTCAGAGTTGATGTAATCTGGTAAATACCTGTTTTAAGCAATTCCATTATTTCAGGCACAGGCATCTGAGTTTACTGCTCAGCGCAATGCGGAGAATCCTGATCATCTGTGGGAGAAGCAGTGGTGAGCGGAGGTTGTGGGTGGAGCCTGAGATGCTGGTTCAGGCCCTCCCCCAGAAGGTCAAGGTCAGTGTCAGCGCTCTGTGCTGGTGTTTCTCATACTGACACAGCTCAGATGAAGTTAAGCACCCGTTCGTACAATTTAAGAAATATACTAATGCACATACCAAACTAAAATTTGCTGTGGTGTTTTCTCAGTTCAGTTCTGTATATTTTCATATTCTTTCAGATACTAAATGGCTATATAAATTGTAGGTTTACCAGAACACAGCTACTTCTATAAAAAATAAGTTTTATTAACAAAATGAGCTCACATTGTAAAATACAGATAGATGGGTTCATTTTGCTAATTTTGGGGGATCATTTTTCTTATCAGGTACAGCACTGTAGACAATAAAACAAACTCAAAGACTAGTTCCCCTGCCCAAGGCCTGTGAAACCTGAAAACAGGTCACAAGTCCTCATCTTTTTACCTCTCCGTCCGCTATTAACCTCCTGGAAAGCTGCTGTAGCTCTCAGCCTTCTCCTCGGCTTGTTGCCTCACCTGCCTGGCTACCTGAGAGAGGCAGGACTGGGAAGAAGACGAGGCTGAAGGTTAAAGGAAAAGCTCTTGCCTGAAACAGTACCAAGAAGCCAGACTGGGAGATTCTGGCCGTAACTCCTGAGAATGTTGCTCAAGCCAGAGACCACCACCACAGAGACCTGCCAGGCTGCATGGCCTTCCTCCGCTGGGTGCTGGGCAGCCACAGTGAAGGACTGCAGCAGGGTCTCAGGGAAGCGGAGATGGCTTTCGTGTTCCACTCAGAACTTCTGTAGGAATTTGAGGACAAGGTCCCGCAGCCGTACCCTGAGCATCTCGTCATTGTCGCAGATGATATGGGTCGAATCTTCCTCGATCTGGATGAGTGTCTCAGCTTCCTGTAGCAGGACGATATGGCCCTTGGCTGTGTCTTCCACCTTAATATCACTGAAGCCATGCTGCTCCAAAAGAAAAGGGACAGGAGGATGTTGGGTGCTCTGAGAAGCCAGAGGATATTTCAGCAACTGAGAGTTCTAAAATCACGCTTCCTAGAATTGGCTAAACTGAACATCCTAGAAACTGGCATTTTGGACACTCAGTACAATTCTACAGACTAATCACAGGACCAGCTACAGCAACAGAATTCAAACTGAAGCCCCCAAACATGCAAATATCTCATGCAAAACACAGCAGAATTCCCACAACCTGCTTAAGCTTTTATCTGAGGAGCACATCTAAGCACCTGAGCTCAGGAGCCTGGGATGCCAGGCTGTTCCACACCAGCCTCCATACCACGCCTGTGGTCCCTGGTAAAACTCCATCCTGTCCCAGGAAAATGCCATTCTTCACAGCAAGATACCACTGACCTTTTGATGTGGCAAATTCCTCCCAAGGGAGAAGACAGATAAGGCAGCATATCAAATACTTCTCCAGGGTCACCTCCAATGCTAATTCAGAATTTTCTTACACACCACATGTCAAGTTGAGAAAGAAGAAAAGAAATGGAAAGAGGACTAATTTGCCTGGAAAGGACCCAGGCTAGTGACCTAGGGAGATTCTCCACACGTGGCTCTGGAAATCTCCCGTGTAGTTTGGGGCAGCCACAGATATTCCTCCTGCAAAGGAGGTGGGGCAGAAATGGTGGGGGGAGTAGCTAGGGTCGGGGCCTAGGGGTCAACTCCCGAGCACCCAGGCAGAAGAGCTAAACAAAATCCTTCTGGGATAGCAAAAGCTGTCTGAAGATTTTAAGAAACAAGTCAAGCGTGGGTCCCGCCAGCAGGGCCGGGGGGCGCAGCACGGTCGGGAGGAAGCTGCTACTGGTGTGATCACGGCGCATGGAGCTCCCTGGGGTAATTCCCACGGGTGTCCCCATGCCACTAGGGGCCAGGAGAGCCACACAACTCGGGGAAAGCCCTCCCTTCAGGGAAAATTAAACGACTACTGAAGAAAACAATTCTCAATAAAGAGAAAGCTTTTAAGATTTGAAAGAACTCAGCGGCTGAGTTATTTAGTTTGGACAAAAGGCAGTAAACAGTTTAACAGAAGAAAGTCTCTTTTCCTGTAATGATCTACTATAGTTGCAGTTCTTCTTGCAAGAAGCAACACGAATAATATTATCTTTAGCCAATTCCTCCTCTTTTCTATAAAGGATTCTATAATTCTGATGCCAAAACAGGGATCTCTGAAGTCCTGTGACTAAAGCCAGAATTACAAAATCTTTTCAGGTTCAACTTTTTTCTTTTTACTTGTAGTCATGGAATCTGTGCCTTGCGGGGAGCAGCCAGCAGGGACAAGGGGCGGGATGGCCGCTGAGCCAGTGCAGGCACCACCATCCTCCACAATGACTGCCTGCTTCTCTCTCCTCCCACCCGGTCTGGGAATTGCTGGCTCTGCTTCCTGAGTGCCTGCGGATCTGGCATCAGTGACCCCTGTGCCCCCGAGTCTCGCCCGAGACTCGTATCTCCTCTGACCTGGCCATGCTAGCTCTGACAGCAAGGGGTCTTCTCATAGGAAAGTGGGGCTCTAGAGGGGGCAGACCCTTCTTTCTCCTGGCCGTCCCCCTGCCCCATCTGTCACAGCTACGTCCTCGAAGAAAGAAAGGCCCCTCCTTGGTCTGGTTCCCACGAGAAGTGGGGGTGGGGGGCAGCCTGGTGCTGGGGGGAAGGGGGGCCCGCTCTCCTCTAAGTCTCCGTGGCCCTCGCCTGGTTCTGTCCCCGCCATGACCGAGGAGCAAGCAGATGCTGCAGGGCCAGCAGCGCAGACGGTGGAGACGGCGAACAGCGGCAGCACGCGCTCCCGGGAGCGGGGCCGCGGGGCCTCAGACGGCGCACCCCACCCGCTCACCTTCTCCAGCGTCTGCACGAACTGCTCCACGGGGATAGAGCCGCTCAGCAGAGGCTTCAAAACCTTGCAGTCTGGAATGTCGTCACTGGCCCGCTTTCTCTTCTTGCCGCCTGTGGGCTGGGCAGGCCTGGGCGGGGGCTGGGTGGGAGGAAAACAGGGATCTCATCAAGGAGTCACCCGGGAGCCCGAGTGAAGCTACCCGGCCCACGGGACCCGCTTCCTGGAAGGGCCCTGGGCCTGCGTTCAGGGTCACCATCAGCTGGGGCTCCAGCTGGATTTCCACATGATGCACACAAGCTAAAGCCCACTATCCACATAGAATTAACACCTTATTCGGCAAAGATATCTTCCTTTTATCAAAATCTATTCTTAATTTTCAGTTGACAACTCAGTGCTGTCTGCGTAAGGTCTTCATAACCCGTGTCGGTTATGAAGGGGCAGCAGCTCCGAGAACACTGGCTGTGGGGTCAGACTGACTGGCTACAGTCCTTCTGTCAAGAAAATGAAGGGCAGAGAGACTGCCTCTAAGACGGTGATAGTAAAGAGAACTTTGTGAGGATTAAATAAGACAACACCCGGTAGGGCCCTGGCCCGGGGTCCAGCGCACTTTAAGTGGCCGCTATGGGCGCACGTGATGCAGAGGAACAAGAGCAACACAGCCCAACCCTGAAGGGGGTTTTTCTCGGGGCGGGGGTGAAGACAAGGGCCCAAAGAGCTGCCCCCAAGGCGCACACGTGCCATGAAGTGAGGCGCAAGGCGCTGGGGGGAGGGCCCCCACCTGCACGGGGTTCTTCCCGCAGGTCCGCTGTATCTCAGGGCCCTCGCCCTCCCCGACAATACCTGGAGAATGTGCTTGTTATCTTTAGTGTGCAGCACGGCCGAGACGGTTGCCAAGGAAACGCCAGGCTTGATCTCCATGGGTACCAGTGAGTCTGCAAGCTGGGAGCAAACAGAGGGGTTTCAGTCAGGCTCCCTGTAAACTGGGGGGACGAGGGTGCTGCCATCGTGCTGTGCAGAGGCGGGGGCTAGGAGGCCACACTGGGCAGCAGTGCCACCCCTGTGCACGGCCCAGGATTGGATGGTGACACCCAGGGTCAGGGTCACCCTGGCCAGCAGGCCCGCAGCACCATGTGCCCCTGCCAGTCTGGTGGAACGGTACCAGACGTCAAATGTCAAAACAGCCTTTAGTGATCACCATTATTCGTTTTCTTTTGAATTTTTATTTACATCACTGCAGTCTAAAATGACCAAATAACTTTAAGAAGTAAAAAAACTTAGAACAATCATTTTTAATCAAAAATACATCTCTCTCTCTCTCACACACACACACACACACACACACACACACACACACGGTTTCTCCTCACTCAAAATATACACCAAGTGCCGACTTTCACCTCTCCAGGGGACTAATGACAGGCAGGAAGGGCAGGGACAGCAGCATTTGGACTGACTGAGCTAATTCCTGGGAATCTGACTTCTCCCAAAGGTGAAGTACACAGCTTTTACCTGTGGGCCATCTCTTTCTCTAACACCCGAGTCTGATGTGTACCCGTTCCTCTGCAACTTCAGAGTCCCCTAACCCAGCCACCAGTAGTGACATGTGATCTTACGAGAGGCCCTAACACTCGAGTTTAGTTGACTACTGTTCTTAAACGCATGCAGACCTCAACCTATCCAAGCCTCCTTTATTAAAAAAAGTACGCAAGATGCCATTTATGTAAACATGAAGATCAGTATCAAATGGGCAGAGGAAGCAGGTGAGGATATTTGAAATGACTGGCAAACGGATGTGAGGACTATTTCATGAACCAAAAAACGGGGGGTGGGGGGGTGGCCAAGATGGCAGAGTAGGAAGACCCTGAGCTCACCTCCTCCATGGGCACTCCACAATTACAACTGTAGATATAGCAACCATAGATGAGAATGATTGGAAGACTAGCAGAAAATAATCTTCTACAACTAAAGATATGAAGGAGTCACAATGAGAAGGAGTGGGGCAGAGACATGGTAGAGTCAAGACCCACACACTTGGGTAGGTGACCTGGCAGCCCCACCTACCAGTGTTCCTGTGGTAGTCAGCTCTGCCCTCAAAGGGGGTGACCCTAGAGCATATATCTGGTGACCAGAGGGGTGTGTGCTGCTGGGCCCCATAGGACGTCTCCTACAAAAGTCCAGTTCTCCAAGATTGGGAAATGTAACCAATTTACCTAACACACAGAAATAAAAACAGAATTAGGCAAAATGAGGAGACTGAGGAATATGTTACAAACAAAGGAATAAGATAAAACCCCAGAAGAACTGAGCAAAGGGGAGACAGGCAATTGACCTGCTAAGTTCAAGGTAATGATCATAAAGATGCTCAATGAACTTGGGAGAGGAATGGATGGAACACAGTGAGACGTTAGAAGTTTTTAATAAAGTGTTAGAAAATATAAAGAAGAACCAGAGCTGAAGAACACAGTAACTGAAACAAAAAATACACTGGAAGGAATCAAGAGTAGATTAGTTGACACAAAGGAGCAGATCAGCACACTAGAAGACAGAGTAGTAGAAATCACCCTATCTAAACAGAAAAAAGAGAAAAGAAAATCGTTTAAGAGACTTCTGGGACAATATCAAGTGCACTAACGTTCACATAATAGGGAACTTGAGAATAGAGAAAGGGGCAGAGAACTGTTTGAAGAGATAGTAACTGAAAACTTCCCTAACCTGGGAAACGAACAGACATGCAGGCCCAGAGAGTCCCAAATAAGATGAACCCAAAGAGGTCCACACCAAGACATATTGTAATTGAAATGGCAAAAATTAAAGAATCTTAAAAGCGGCAAGGGAAAAGCAACTAGTTACATACAACGGAACTCCCATAAGACTATTAGCTAACTTTTCCAAAAGTATTACAAAAACAACCAGAAAATAATTAAGAAAATGGCAATAAGTACATACCTATAAAATAATGATTTTAAATGTGAATGGGCTGAATTTGCCACTCAAAAGACATAGAGTACTGAATGGATTAAAAAATAAGGCCCATCTACATGTGGCCTACAAAAGACTCATTTCAGAAATAAGGAGAGACACAGACTGAAGGTGAAGGGATGGAAAGAGATATTCTATGAAATGAAAAGCTATACTCAGACAAAATAGACTTTGAAACAAAGACTGAAGAGGCATTACATAATGATAAACAGGTCAATCCAGCAAGAAGATGTAACATAAATGTATATACACCTAACACAGAAGCACCATGATCTATAAAGCAAACATTAATGGACTTAAAGGGAGAAACTGAAAGCAATACAGTAATACTAAGAGACTTTTAACACCCCACTCACATCGTTGAATAGATCATCTAGACATAAAATCAATAAGGAAACACCTTAAATGACACATTAGACCAAATGGTGTGCACATATATATATAAATATATAAAACATTCCAGCCCAAAGCAGCAGAATATACATTCTTTTCAAGTGCACATGGAACATTCTCCATGATAGATCACATGATGCTAGGCCACTAAACAAGTCTCAGTAGATTTAAGAAGACTGAAATCATATCAAGCATCTTTTCCAACCACACTATGAAACTAGAAATCAACTACATGAAAAAAACTTCAAAAAACACAAAACACGGAGGCTAAGCAATATGCTCCTCAACAACCAGTGCACCAATGAAGAAACCAAAGAAGAATTTCAGAAATACCTGGAGACAAATAAAAATGTAAACACAATGATTCAAAATCTGTGGGAAGCAGCAAAGGCAGTTCTAAGGGAAGCTTACAGTGAAACAAGCCTACCTCAGGAAACAAGAAAAATCTCAAACAAGCTAATCTTATCCCTACAGGAACTAGAAAAGGAAAAAACAAAACCCAAAGTTAGCAGAAGAAATTCGAAAGCAATGAAACTAAGAGCTACTTCTTTGAAAAGAAAAACAAAATTGATATACCTTTAGAATCATCAAGAGAAGAGAGAGAGGGACCAAACAAAACCAGAAATGAAAGAGGGGAAGTTAAAACTGACACCACAGAAACACAAAGGATCATAAGAGATTACTATGAACAATTACAAGCCAATAAAATGAATAAATTGCTAGAAATGTACAATCTCCTAAGACTAAATCAGGAAGAAACAGAAAATATGAACAGACCGATTACCAGTAATGAAACTGAATCAGTAATAACAAACAAAAGTCCAGAACCAGCTGGCTTCGCTGGTGAATTCTACCAAAAATTTAAATCAGAGTTAACACTTATTCTTCTCAAACCTTTCCAAAACTGAAGAGGAAGGAATGCCTCCAAACTCATTCTACAAGACCAGCATCACCCTGATACCCAAACCAGACAAAGACAGCACACAAAAAAGAAAATCTCAGGCCAATATCACTGAGGAACGTAGATGAAAAAAGTCTCAACAAAATATTAGCAAACCGAATTCAACAATACATTAAAAGGATCATATACCATGATCAAGTGGGATTTAGCCCAGGGATGCAAGAATGGTTCAATATTCACGGAACAGTCAACAGGATACACCACATTAACAAGCAGAAGAATAAAACTCACATGATCATCTTAATAGACTCAGAAAAAGCTTTGGACCAAATTTAACATCCAATCATGATAAAAACTCTTAAGAAAGTGGGTATAGAGGGAACATACTAAATATAGGGCACATATATGTGCCATAGATGACAAGCACACAGCTAACATCATACTCAATGGTGAAAAGTTGAAAGCATTTCCTCCAGGATAAGGAACAATACAAGGATGCCCACTCTTGACACTGTTATTCAACATAGTACTGGAAGTCCTAGCCACAGCAATCAGAAAAGAAATAAAAGGAATCCAAATCGGAAAGGAAGAAGTAAAACTGTCACTGTTGGCAGATGACATGATACTATATATAGAAAATCTAAAGATACAACCAAACTGTTAGAACTAATAAATGAATTCAGTAAGGTTGCAGGATACAAAATCACTATACAGAAATCTGCTGCATTTCCATACAGTATCAACAAACTATCTGAAAGAGGAATTAGGAAAACAATCCCATTTACAACTGCATCAAAAAGAATAAAACACCATGGAATAAATCTAACCAAGGAGGTAAAATACCTATACTTGGAAAATTCTAAGACACTGATGAAAGAAATTGATGACAACAGAAACAAATGGAAAGATATACTGTGCTCATGGATTGGAAGAATATTGTTAAAATAACCATACTTCCCAAGGCAATCTATAGATTCAATGCAAACTCTATAAAAATACCAATGGCATTTTTTACAGAACTAGAATAATTCTAAAATTTATATGGAAACACAAAAAACACCAAATAACCAAAACAATCTTGAGAAAGAAGAACAAAGCCCAAGGTATCACACTCTCTGAGTTTCAACTATACTACAAAGCTACAGTAATTAAAACAAAATGGCAGGGGCTTCCCTGGTGGTGCAGTGGCTGGGAGTCTGCCTGCCGATGCAGGGGACGCGGGTTCATGCCCTGGTCCGGGAGGATCCCGCATGCCGTGGAGTGGCTGGGTCCGTGAGTTATGGCCGCTGGGCCTGCGCGTCCAGAGCCTGTGCTCCGCAATGGGAGGGGCCCACGACAGTGGGAGGCCCGTGTACCACATAAAAACAAAAAACCCCAAAAAAACCCAAAATGGCATTGGCACAAAAACAGACATATAGGTTAATGGAACAGAATAGAGAGCCCAGAAATAAACACATGCTTATATGGTCATTTAATCTATGATAAAGGAGGCAAGAATATGCAATGGGGAAAAGACAGCCTCTTCAATAAATGTTATTGGGAAAACTGAACAACCACATGCAAAAGTCTCATGTCTTATACCATATAAAAAATAAACTCAAAATAGATTAAAGACTTAAATCTAAGACCTTAAACCACAAAACTCCTAGGAGAAAACATAGGCAATATGCTCTTTGACGGCAGTCTTTTATCAATTTTTTTTTTTTTTTCTTTTTGCGGTACGCAGGACTTTCACTGCTGTGGCCTCTCCCGTTGCGGAGCACAGGCTCCAGACACGCAGGCTCAGCGGCCATGGCTCACGGGCCCAGCCGCTCCGCGGCATGTGGGATCCTCCCGGACCAGGGCACGAACGTGCGTCCCCTGCATTGGCAGGCGGACTCTCAACCACTGTGCCACCATGGAAGCCCCAATTTTTTTTTTTTTGGATGTCTCCTCAGACAAGGGATTCAAAAGCAAAAATAAACAAATGGAACAACATCAAACAAAAAGCTTTTGCACAGTGAAGGATACTACCAACAATACAAAAAGGCTGCCTACTGCATGGGAGAAGATATTTGTAAAGAATATATCAGATGGGGTTAATATCCAAAATATACAAAGAACTCATATAATTCAACATAAAAAAACCCCAAAAACCTGACTGAAAAATTGGCAGAAGACCTGAATAGGCATTTTCCCAAAGAAGACATACAGATGGCCAACAGACACATGAAAAGATGCTCAACATCACTATCATCAGGCAAGCGGAAATTGAAACCATAATGAGGTATCACCTCATACCTGTCAGAACAGCTATTATCAAAAACACAACAAATAACAAGTGTTGGCAAGGATGCAGAGAAAAGGGAACACTTGTGCACTATTGGTGGGATTGTAAATTAGTGTAGCTGCTATGGAAAAGTTCCTCAAAAAATTAAAAATAGAACTACCATATGATCCAGCAATTCCACTTCTGGGTATTTACCCAAAGAAAACAAAACACTAATCTGAAAAGATATATGCACCCCTATGTTCACTGTAGCATTATTTACAATAGCCAAGATATGGAAGCAACCTAAGTGTCCACTGACAGATGAATGGATAAAGAAGATGTGGTCTGTGTATGTACGTGTGTGTGTGCGTGTGTGTGTGTGTGTGTATGCAGTGGGATATTATTCATCCATAAAAAAAAAGGAATCTTGCCACTTGTGACAACATGGATAGACCTAGAGGGTATTATGCTAAGTGAAATAATATAACAAATACCATGATTTCACTTATATGTGGAATCTAAAAAACAAATGAACAAACATTAAAAAAAAAAAGAAATACACTCATAGATACAGAGAACAAACAGGTGGATGCCAGAGGGGAAGGGATAAGGGGATGAGTGAAATAGGTAAGAGAGATTGATTTACAGGGATGAAACGTACATTACAGGAAACACAGTCAGTAATGTAATAAAGTCATATGGTAACAGACAGTAACTAGACTTAGTGTGATGATCATTTTGTAATGTATAGAAATATTAAATTGCTATGTTGTGCACCAGGAACTAACACAGCAGTAGGTCAATTATACTTCAGTTAAAAAAAAAAAGGGATAAAAAGAGAAAACATATGAAACCAGTGTGAAATGTTCCCACTGAGATGCATGTGTGCTCTGAGCTCCTGACAATGCCCATCCATAAATAATCTTTTCCTTCCTACACTGTATTGTTCCCATCAAAGGATCAAAGGTCAGGTTGTCTGGCAGAACTTTAAAGTCAAAGAATTGGCTTGGGAGGTTTGCAGATAGCACTGTGGGAACCAAGCAGGGGAGAGGCTCTCCCTGGGCAGCCCCAGGAATAAATTCTGTCTCCAAGAAGACTCTCTGAAGTGGCAGCCCTGCCACAAGGGAAGTCTACCTAGAGCTCACAAGACGACTCAGCCAGACACCTCTGCGAAGGAGGATGCATCCACCTACCACCCCAGAAATAGAATTTTTCTATTAGCGCATGCCCATCAGCTCTCCCACTTTGCAGCTACAGGGACCAAGAGGGAGGATTTACAAGGAAGCTGCACAGGACACACTTTCATTTGGGGGAGAAACAAGCATCCATTAGTAGTAGCAAAACCTAAAGAACAGCAGCAGATTTTAACCCCTTCACGTCCCACATGCATTTCCCAGGCAAAACCAAATGATACTTTTAGTTCTATATCTACATTCCACATACAAAGATTTATGTAAAAGAATGTTTCTGAAAGTATTATTTATAGTTTGAAACAGCAGAAATAATAAATGTCCACCAGTAAAGGAACAGTTAAATAACGATGCATTTATGATAGACCATTATATACCTAAGATACTTTTGAAATATATTTAATGACAATATACTGTTACTTCACAAAGATATCATACGAGGTATGACTCAAACACACACACAGAGTGAACGCACAAAGCAAATACAAAAAAACTGGACAGTAATTATGTCTGGTATTGGGATTAGAACTGATTTTTTTTGTCTTTATCCTTTTTTCCAAGTTTTCTAGAATGAACAAGCTTATTTTTATTGAAAAATGAATCTTACGACAGAGTCATAAACATAAAAGCTTGAGAAGCCTGAGGGGCCTTAAAAACAGAAGACCATCCAGAGTGCTGGTTCTCAGGTGTGGTGGCAGAGACCCCTGCGGCTCCTGAGGCTCTTGTGTAGCATCGAGGTCAATATGATTGTCATTAATAATGTTTTGCCTTTTCACTCTCATTCTCTCACAAGGGTTCACTAGAATTTTCTAGAGGCTACATGACTTGTATATCACAACAGACTGAAAGCAAAAGGGGACAGGAGAATCCAGCCCAACAGGCAGACGTTAAAGAGATTTGCAAACATAAAACAGTGCCCTTCTTCTCTTTATCTTTTTTTTTTGAAACATTTTCCAAAAAAGACCTTTTAGGGGCTTCCCTGGCAGCTCAGTAGTTAAGAATTCGCCTGCCAATGCAGGGGACACGGGTTTGGTCCCTGATCTGGGAAGATCCCACATGCCGTAGAGCAACTAAGCCCACAAGCCACAACTACTGAGCCCGCGTGCTGCAACTACTGAAGCCCATGCATCTAGAGCCCGTGCTTCACAACAAAGAGAAGCCCACGTAATGAGAAGCCCGTGCACCGCAACGAAGAGTAGTCCCCCCCCTCCGCCATTATAGAGAAAGCCTGCGTGCAGCAACGAAGACCCAACGCAGCCAAAAATAAATGAAAATTAAAAAAAAAATCTTTTAGTAATGTTAACGTCTAATGGGTTTATATTATTTTTTATTTAATAATTCATTAATTATTCACTTAAGAATTAAATATTTTTAAAATGTCTTAGTTTTAACTTCTATTATAGCAAATATCAATAGATATAACCCGCATACACAAAAGCTCTCTGGGGTTCTAATTTTTAAGAAGTCTTGAGACCAAAAAGTTTGAGGACTGCTGGCTTAGAGTACTGTAATCTAACCCTAAGCCTTCAAGCCCAGCCACTGTAAGACAGACCTTGGCCAGAAGGTAAATACCAGACAAAAATAACGCAAAGACTCTGGGTCACAGCCTTTCACTTTGAGATGAGCAAAATGCAGAGGAAATGAAAAGCACCATCATAAAACATATTAAACAACCAAAATAACTAGAAGTGGGGATGGTTAGTGCCATCAACCACAAAACAAAAACTTGGCCCCTTTTTGGAGGGGAACTTGCTTTCATCTCTCCCTCCCAATCAAAAATAAATAAATAAATAAAAATCCATCATCAACGCCAAACTACTAAAACGAAACAAAAAATTCCAACACAGGCAATATTAACCTGATGGGTTAGGCAACTGGAAGTCTAAAGCAAAGAGCAATTATTTCAGTGTTCTAGCAGGAGGCTTCAGGAGGACAGCTGGTCAAAAAGAGCCCTGGCCGACCTGCAGGAAGACGGAGGTGACCCCCCAGAGACCAGCAGTGACAAACAGGTGGGCGTGGGGCAGGTCTCAGGGTCAAGGCTGCTGGTCTACTCCCACTGGACTTGAGGGAGGAGCTTCACGAAAGATAGAAGAGCGTGCTGTGCACTCCCCAAAGCCAATCCCTTCCTTCTCTGGCTCAGTGTCAGAAGGCATAAAAGAGGTAGATTTATCTTTTATTTTGGTAATTTAAAATGGGAACAGACAAGCTTAATGTGGACTGTTTAATCACAGTGAGGATAAACTTGGGCATGGGAAATGCCAGAAGCTTATTAGTAAGACTGTTTCTTTGTAGATGGATAGTAATTTTGTTTTCGTCTTTAAAAACTCAACATTCTCCCTTCTTTTTGCCTTTTGTATTGAATACTGGCATATATGAAATAGGTCTCTTACACCAGCGGTCCTCAAATTTTAGCAAGCATTGGCTCCCGGGGAGGGCTGGCTGAAACCCAGACTGCTGGGCCTCACCCTGGAGTGCCGATTCAGCAGGTCTGAGGTGGGGCTGGAGAACCTGCACTGTTAACGAGTCCCCAGTGCTGCTGCTGCGGCTGGTGATGGATTACACGGAGCCCCGCACTGCGATCCCCACAGGAAGGCCGTGGGCTGGGTGCCCCATTGCCGCAGTGGCACAGATCAACTGGGGGCTCTACTCTGACTTACAGGACAAAATCTGTGACATATGTTAGGAATGACCTTTGGGGCACAAAGGGCACATACTGGTGATCACCTAGGTTTCCTCACGGATGGAAAAGACCAGGTCTAATTGAGTAAGTGTACCTATCTCATAAGATGGGTGAGACAGTCCATGGGAAGTGCTGAGTACAGATCCTGGCCCATAGTGACACCTCAATAAACATATTATTTGCATTACAATTAAATGGGGGAGCCAAAGGGCTGGGCCAATGAAATATGGAGAAAGGATAACCTGGAATTCAGAGCTGAAAGAACTTTCTTCATTCTCTTGGGTCTCAGTAGGACGTGGCCTCAAAGGGAAGAGCAGAGGAGAGGCCAGTTCCCTGCTCACTGTCAGGTGTACTAAGGTCGTGAGGAAACTCCTGACACAGGTAGCCCTGGCCACCTCTCTTGTGAAGGAGCTGTTATCAGAGAGAAATGCAAGTCAGCTGCTGAGCCGAGATACCAGGGCGTGAGCAGCTGCTCTCACAAGCTCCAACGAAAAATGGCTATTTTCCTTTTAAAGAACTAGCAGACCACAAACATCCCAATGACACTCAAAGCAGTCAACCTGAGGAACCATACATATCTCTCCACCGGTTTACTGCTTACCATAAGCAATAAACTGCCCCTTTAAAAAAATCACCCTTATAACTTTCCCCACGTCATCTCTCCAGCCTGGGCTCCCCTCAATCCGGCCACATGCCGTTTGCTGAGGGGACACGTGCTGTGACGGCTCCCTCCCCAGGAACCAAGAGTGAAATGAAAATGGATGTGAAATGTGAACGATCATCTACTTCTATGTGTCTTAGTGAAAAACACGACCACTTGCTAGTTTTATCTAGCAAACAAGTCTTGCTAGTTTTATCTTGCTGAATCAATTTTCTCTAAATTAGTTATGGAAATCTGTTTGGATCTCCTTTGTCTATTGCTCTATTTTTTAAAAAATAAATTTATTTATTTATTGTTGGCTGCACTGGGTCTTCGTTGCTGTGCGTGGGCTTTCTCTATTTGCAGCGAGTGGGGGCTACTCTTTGTTGCGGTGCGCGGGCTTCTCATTGTGGTGGCTTCTCTTGTTGTAGAGCATGGGCTCTAGGCGTGTGGGCTTCAGTAGTTGTGGTACACAGGCTCAGTAGTTGTGGCCCATGGGCTTAGCTGCTCCGTGGCATGTGGGATCTTCCTGGACCAGGGCTCAAACCCATGTCCCCTGCATTGGCAGGCGGATTCTTAACCACTGTGCCACCAGGGAAGCCCCTGTCTATTGCTCTTAATTTAAAAAAGAACAACTCAGGTTAACTGTGGAAAGGACTGAATGTACTGGACACTGGGTCCCCACTGATGGCACCTGGCCTTGTTCCACCACCAGCCTTTGTTAGGGTCTTGGAAATGGGCAACATTCAGGGCCTTAGCCTTCAAAGTCCAAGATCTGGCTACTCTTCTGAGCTCCAGAGAGAACCGGGGGACACTGCTTTAAAGTTTTCCTACTTCTTTTTCCTGTTTGCTAAAAACATGTTCAAGCGTCTCCGGCGGCAACAGCAAGCCAAAAGCAGCGTCCTCAGAGCTCGGCACACCGTCACTGTGGCAGCTGGGCTACATGCTTCCCACTGCCCCTCCCCACACCTGTCACTCAGGCGCAACCCACCTCAGCTGTCCCACATGCACGACATGCTTTTTACCTTTTTTCCCTATTAAAACAAGCTCAGATATCATAGAACTAAAAAATATTAGACTTCAGTAGAATAAAATCTTTAAGTTATACTAAAATGCATGCAAATAGTAATCAAAGTTTACATTCCTTACTTTTTGGTTACTCTCATCTCCTCCATCTATCTCTGAACTTGGTGAAACTTGGCCCTCACTCATAAATGGGGTCCAGGAGGGACGAGGAAACCCACACCCTCAGGTGGTTAGAGACAGAGCTGACGCTGGCTTACCTGTTCTCCACGCTATGGCCTGCGCCCTGGCCTCGCACACACATTAAGCTTTAATATAAGCAGTGCTCCAGCAGGCCTGATGTTGACAGCTGTTACTTCATTACTGGAAAAATGAGGAGGTTCTGAAAATCCCACCTCTCTTCCCAGTTACTTGCTTAAGGGTCGATGTGCTTTGGTTCATCCATGTGTGATACAAAACCCAAAGAAAGCCACTGCTGGGACGGTCTTCCGCAGACTCAAGTGGAAAACCCGGTTGTGACCCTGGGAAGCAGCACAGCTCACCTCTGGCATGATTTCTATCTTCTCATACCGACGCTTGAAGGGCAGGGCGAGGACCTCGGCGCGCCGATAGGACATGGCGGGTGGCTGGCAGTCAATCATCAGGTCTATCCGGTGGGACTGCGCTGGGGGCGGCTGGGTGTACTGCTCAGGACAGACCACGTGGAGGGGCTGAGGAACCAGCGTGACAGAGGCAGGTGGGGGCAGAAGAAGGAGGAAACAAGAGGAGGCTGTGAGGCAGGAGGGGGCCGCGTCCTGAGCTAAGCCTCTCTTTGCAGTGCTCAGGCTCACCATTTGGCCGTTTCGAATTCTCGTCCTGTCAAACCCAAGTAACCAGCGAAGTGGGGGGAAAGAAGAACAAAAATTTCAGGGAAAAGCCCTGATCTGCCGGCCATGTTGATGAGCAAGGGATTTACTGTCTTGGTTTGCATTTATTTTTTCATTATATTTAAGTCACTTTGATGGTGACAGCCATGGGTCTACCCTCAAATGACCTCTGAGCCCCTTGAGGGCAGTCTTGTCGTCACTTCCCATCATCGACTTGGTACCACTACTGGCTGATGAGCAAGAACTGTGACTTTTTGTGCTAGTTTGGATTTCTGGTCTGGATCTGCAGGTCTACTGGTACTACGCAGTGCGCAATGGTGAGGCCTTATCCTCAGCTGTGTAGGACACACTGAATCGGATAGAATTTTTTAATTTTTTAACAGATGTCTCTTTTTATTATCTTGAGAGAAAACCAATTAGTAAGTCAATGTTTACTTTGGCCAAATACCACCCAACTGCCAACCGAACGTGGCACCCAGAGGGTCAAGGCATTGTCACTGCGTTTACTGAAGAGTCTGGACTGAGCCTCAACTTCCCGGAAGAACAAGGCTTCCAACAGACCTGACGGGTTGCGTTTCAAACCGCACTTGTCCTTTAGGACTGACACCTCTCCCCCTCTTCAGACTGCCTTTCACCCTCCTTCCTGCCTGGTTAGCATCTTATAACTGTCTCAAAGCCAGTCGACTCCACAGTCACTGCCTGAGGACTCTCCCCAGGTTCTCCTCCCCTGCAGTGGAGACCAGGCGGCCTCCTGTTTCCCTTATTCACACACCACCGAGGGGCTGCGGAGTCTGCCGTGGTTCAGGGACAGAGGGTGACATTACTCAGGAGTGAAAACAACAGGCTCTTAACTGTTTCTTCCAGCAAGTTGACAGGCACACAGTGGTGTATCAGATCGCTCATGGAAATCGGAAGTGGCTTAACTGCTCCAACCATGTCTAGAGAAATGCCCAGCAAGCTTGGGGTCACCGTCAGCTGTTACCCCTGCGCTCCGGAGGCCTCCAGCTTTCTCTGTTTCCTGCTACCCTTCCTTAGAGTTTCCTGTTAGTGCCTCTCCTCCTGAGGTCAGGGGTTCTGTGAAGAGGAGGAAAGTGATCTCCCAGCTCAGGCCGAGAAATGTAGGGAGCCAACCACACCTCGCTCAGCGACTAGGGCCCAGGGCACCCCAGTGCTCACGTAAGGTCCCGGGCACACCGAGGTGATGGGACATAGAACCCTTCCTCTCGCCTGTTCCGAGCTGTTTTCCTCACCAACTGCCACCACCCCTCCAACCCCGAAACACGGGCCACCCGAATGATAAGTGACCCAGGTGAGTTTTTCCTCCCCATTCTCCTGGGCCAACAGTGCTCCTTTCGCCTATGCTTTACCCCAACTACTCCCTCCCTTTCTCTAAGGCAGAAAATGCAAAATGAAACAAACAAAAAAGCAACAACCACCAAACCAAAACAATCCGCTAACAAGAGCGTAACACTGTGGTACTAACCCACGCGTGCAACAAGGGCCCAATATATGTTTCAGTTCAGCTGTCTTTCAGCTTGACGAGTATGTTTCTAGAATGATTTTTTTTGGTGGTGGGAGGGGGTAATTTGCTTTTAACTGGACACAAATGGTCCTCATCAAAAATGAGACACTGTTTACACTTTCTTTTCCTCCCACTTTTGATTTCTTTAGAGGAGAAACTTCTTTCAGGGTGTAAAGCCCACCGGTTTGGAGTCTGGAGGGTACCGGGCTGAGCACTCCGCAGACCGAGAACGGGTGAGGAAGACAAGCAGTGCAGCTTGCCATCCTGGCCCTCACACCGCAGACACAATCCGCACAGAGATGCCAGGACCGCGGGAGCCGCCAGCACAATTTCCCCATTACCTGCACTTCCTTGAGCAGCTTTGACACTTGGATGAAATTCAGTCTTGTATCAATGGGGCAGTATATGCATTTCATGGCCAAGGGCTGGTAGGGAGCCAGTGCTTCCAGGTATGAGAAGTCGGGTTCTAAGGGGAGCACAAGAAAGAAAATTTTAAATGCAGGCAACCGAGGAACGGCCCAGCGAGGAAGCAGCTGGCATGGTCGAGGCCCAGCAGACGGGCAGCATGACAGGAAAGGCACTGAAGGTTACAGGAGCCAGATTCCCCATCACGGGAGAGAGGAGTGATTTACAAATAAGGAGAGGGGGAGGCTGGACTGAACACTGCAGGATGGATATGGAATTGGAGGGACGGCGTGAGCGCCAGGTTTTCAACACAGATGGAGAGAGAGATGAGACAAATGAGGGGATAAATAAGTAAATGGGTGAGAAAGGAAAGCTCTTCTTTACAACAAAATGCCAACTAATAAATGTAAAAGAAGCGATGAAATTGAAAAAAAAATTCATCATTTGGCAACCATCACAGTAATAATTTATTTGGACCAGAATCAATAGATGCTAAAAAAAATTAGATAAACACCTGGGGAAGACCAGGATAAGTACATAGGCTCAAAGTGTCCCCCACAAGATACTGATCGACACAGAGCGGTGACTTCACAGTGGAGAAATCCGGCACAAGCCACTCAAACGGAGCGCTCAAAGGTCACCCCCAGGTAGGAGACAGACCATGTGCCTCCTACTTGACAGGATGCACCCAGAAGAAAAAAAAGAAGGATCCTGACCCCGTGTCAACAAAGTGCTTGTGCTGAGGCTGCGATGCCCCATCAGCAGAGCCAGTGCAGCGCCTGGGAACCGTCCTTGCCACGCTGGCTGGTTTGTTCTCTGCAGAGCCGCTCACCACGGCCAGCCTGGCGGGGATTGTTTGCTCCGCAGGAGGAAGCTGCCCACCTCGGGCCAAAAGCAGTGGCTCATTCCTGGTGTGAAAAACGACACGCAGGTTCCTGACACAGTCTGTGCCCTGCGAGGACGCCACTTCCTACGGCCCCAGCTTTCCACACACCGCTCCCAGGAACTTACTCGGTGACCTCAGGGCAACTCACAGAACTTCCAGATTTTTTAAATGACCTCCCCTGCAGTGGATCCTGTCTACCCAGGAAGAACCCAGAGACCACCCAAATGAGGCCAGCACGGCTGCCTGGGGGATAAGCGGCTCTCTCTGTACGGATACTGTGTGAGCTACAACTCCCACAGTCATAATACAACCAGATAAGGTGGCCCCAAACCTCGCAGACATTGTCAACGACACAACTTGTGCTCTGGAAGTGAACACACCAGTTTAAATGTATACTCCTTACCCAGATGAATGTCTGGTAACGAATGCCACGGACAATCACGTAGCCCTTGCTTTCTTCTTAGCTGGCTGGAGGGACGTTTGGAGTATAGCCACGCCTCTTCTGTGTCTCTGTAATACTGTACCCACTGTCACATCAGAGCCAACATCTCCTCAGAAAGAACAGGAGAGACCCCCTCAGTCCTACTACAGACAGCGTTCTCTGGATGACTTCCTGCTTAGCAGAACTTGGCAATGGTGAGGCTCTGGGTAGCGTGAATCAACGTCTTAGGGCCTGACTTCCTCTGCCTGTGGCTGAAAGGAGGTCTGCGAGGGAGAACAGCAGCGCCCGATGGCTGCTCTTCTGAGCGCCCCCGGCACTCACGGCCAGGCCACGGTGGCACCCGCTTACTGGACATAAACCACCTCACATGACACTGACATGAGAAAAGGCCACGCAGTGACCACGATGGATCAAGACAAAAGTAAGACCCTTCCTAATCATGCCTGAACGTAAGACCACAGCATGTCTGAACCACAAAACAAGCAAACACTGCCCTCTCCTGGCTCCATTCTTCTCACCTTCTAGACAAGAATCACTAAGATACCCAGCCAGAGAACTACTGCTTCCTGATGGTACCCAAGCCAGGACAAGGAACCCACCTCCAAAATCACGTAAGCCAAGGCCTGTAAGTTCTTCTGAACGTGCCCGGCGATGCCTCCTGCCTCCCCATGGCGGTTCCCCCTCACTGCAAGGAGTCAGTACCCCAACTTTGTTCCATTACTGGTGCGTTCCTGGTGGCCTCTGGTTGGTCCTCACAACAGGCTGAGCACAGGGAAGGGCCCAAGCATCCCTGACCCCAAAGCTTTGGGCATAACTCGACTCTCCTCCATGGCTCACGTCTTAAAGGTAATTAGAGAACTCTAAGAAGGCTACTGGTACTTTCTCAACAGGCTTTTGTGCCAGGCACTATAAGGAGTGCTTTCTTATAACATTTCACTAAATGCACAGAGCTGCCTGAGGATGAGCGACCAACAACCCCATTTTACAGAGGAAAGTGAGGCTCAGAGCGGTGAGTAACCCGGCTGAGGTTACAGTAACTCGGACCAGATTTCAGATCAAGGTGTTTTTACTTCATTGCCCTGAGATTTTCAAATCCTAAGGCTGTCTGAAGACCGTGAATTGATAAAATAAGATAGTGATTAAGTAAAACCCCTAACTTGCCCTCATTTAAGGATCAGTTTTATTCTGAGGGGTTGGTCTCCACAAGAAAAACGGCAAGCCAGAGTAAACTACAACCAAAGGAGAGAGATCCACCTCCGTAAGTAAGTCCTAAAGCAAGTAAAGCAAGACTGATTATTAGAATGATTATTAGAATTCCTGCCGTTCTTGAACAGCTTACAAAATCCTATCCAAAGTAGTTCTAGACCAGAAATCTGTCTCGGTGAAAATCTACAAAAACAGATATGAAAGCTCTGTCCAGTGCACAGTGATCTAACAGGACATTTTGCTTTGTTCTTACCCTTTCCCTTCCAGTTGCTTTATCCTTTGGTATTTACAACAGAATAGGGATCATATTTATACCTTATAACTTACTGTCAAATTCTTCCCAGTGTCTCTACCTGGTAGGTACCTCCTACCAGGTTATGCAGGGATGGTCCCAGTGGGAAGGGCAGGTTTTTGTTTTGCTGGTTTATTTACCTGTGAATATGACAGTGTTGAGACTAGATTTTCCCCAGAGCTCCATGAAATGGACCACGTCCCCGAATCGGAGGGAAGGGTGTCCAGTGAAAACCACACACGGCTGTCTGAAGTCGTTGCTGAAGTCTCCGTGGATGCTGGGGTAGTGCTTCAGCTTGTTGGTCTGAATGAGCTAGAATGCGTATCAAAAGCACATGAAGAGATGTTAGCCTACCCAGGAAGGAAGAACCACAGCATGGGAGAGTGAACAAATTAAAAATACAAGATAACGCTATTAATATTAGCCAAAGATCCAAATTCTTTACCTACAATGTGACTTTCTCAAAAGATGGGACCTTTCGGTAAAATCACCAAACTTAATGGAAACTTCTTTTCAGGTTGTTATGTCCTGATTCTGCCTAACCCTTCCTTTATAGCTTCCTGACACTCCACGCTCCAGGCCCCAAAGTCCCCAGATTAGTTACTGTTTGAAGTACAAGTTTCCCAAACTCCGTGCACCACCGAGCTCTGTCAACAGTAAACACTTCACACAGGAAAAACTGTTTACCAGCACAGGACTGCCTCTTGAGACGGTACAGCTGTGTTAAGTTACTGTGGCGAGGGGCAGGGGACTTAATAAACACAAGAACAAACTGGCTTTCGGCAATGCGGGAGATGTGATGTCCTCGCGACAGAGAGCTATAGTAAGAAGCAGGCCACGCACAGTCTCAAACCTGTCTCAAAAGTGAATGTTTTGAACCAAAAAGGTCTTCCTTCTAGCACAACACTTGGAACTACTCTCCTAACGCCAGGCCCGACCCAAGGCAACGCCATATACAGTTACAACCACAGATGGCATCTTGTGGCACTGCTCAGAAGTTCTTCCTGCTGCCTCAGCCCTGCCCCCACGGCCCCACTCTAGCAACAAAAAGATGGCAAACACCCATACTTCAGAGACCCTAAATATCAACTAGTAGTGCCCTGAGATGCTGTCTGATGGGTAAAGAATTGGTCTGTTACCCAGCTCAATCCTGTAGCCACGCATAACGCCTACGAAGGGAGCCCAGCCAACAACTCCAAGCCCACTGTAGTCACCCCAACGGTGAGGATGTGGCCAGAATGGGGCCGCCCACAAATGGAAGCTGACTCTCTTCATCTTGAAGATTTAATCTTTAATTCAGAGAGACTGCTTTCATTAGCAAGACTACCCTGGAGATCTTAATTAGGTGTCACATGCTTGGATGGGATATGAATAGTAAAGATGCAACAATCACTGCATTCCCACTTCCCTTCCAAGTTATATACAAATAAAACTGACATTCTTTGTATAACCCATCTGGCCAAAATCATTACTTGCCCCAGTTAAACAGGTGAATGGCTGACTAAAGGACTAGTTCTACTGTATCCATAGATGTCAAGGAGATGAATGGGATTCTAAGAGCAGCAGGTCTTTGCACATAAATTAAGTCACTTTTTAAGGCAAACAGATTTTTTTTTTTTGCCAATCAGATCTACTTTTCCAGCGGACTTACTACCTTTTTGACCATCCAGAATTACCTTTGTGCTGATTTAAGGTCCAAACTGTATAGGCAATGAAGCTGTAGGGTAGGAATTCTGTAAAGCAATTTTTTAAATCAGTACTAAGGGCAGAACTGTATGTTCTCATGGGCACTGGTCACATAATACCGATTATCAACTCCAGCACGCCCTAATATTGACAAGTGCATTTCAGGAACCCTGATCATGCACCTATGGTCTTTTCACATTCTTAACTGTAAACGGGACAAAGGTCATCCATGACATACTTGTGGGTAAGAACACGGTAACACCCTTAGAGAACACGTTCTGAAGAAAGGCTAATTCTTATTAGGGAAGAGGCAAATAGACTTTCAGTGTTTTGCTACACTTAATGTTTTGCTACACTTAATTTTCTGACATGAGATATCTAGCCTGAATTTCACTGTAGTAATGACAGAGCTTGCAAAAATCTTGGCTGCTGTAAGAGAGTATAAGGACTGCAAATAACTTCCTCAAAACCTTCCACTTGACATTCTGGTTCATGAGAGACCTGTCCTTTGGAGTAGGAAAACAGTAGTCAGATTTAAAATAATCAGCAGGACAACTGCTGCAATGTTCTTGAGCCGAATAGTTAACTGCATAGCAAATAAGTCAACAAAATCCCTATGCATAAGTACCTGCACAGACATCCCTAACTTGATGGAATTTTTACAAACTGAAAACTTCCACGTTCCCATATGCACATCAATAAACAGCATTACCAGCTCCTCAGAAATCCCCCTTTGTCCCCTTCCTGGCCCCACTGCTACCTCCAGGATAACCATTCTCCTGGCTTTTAATATCACAGATGAGTTTTCTGTGTGTTTGAACTTTTATATAAATAAAATCACACCATATCTACTTTTATATCTGGCTTCATTCACTAACATTATGTTTGTGAAATTTATCTACATTGTTGCAGATAATCGGAGTCCCTTCATCCTCTTTGATGTAAGGTGTGAATATACCACAAAATTCATTCACCCGTTGATGGACATTTGGGTACATTTCAGCACTATTACCAAGAGGGCTATGAAGATTTCTGTGCGGATCTCTGGGTGACACACCTGCATTTCTGTTCAGTACAGACTTTGGGAACGAAACAGCTGAAGCACAGAGGACGTCACAGTCCTAGGTTCAACTTTACTGTCAGTTTCCTAAAGTGGTTATACCAATTTACACATCCTTTTCAAAAAACAGAACAAAAAACTGGGAGTAACGCTATTGTCCAATAGGAAGGGAATGGTTAAGTACACTATAGTATGTTCACATGATATGCTATGGAATATTAGGTAGCAATAATAACAGTGAGGTGCACAGATAAATGTCCAGGATACACCCAGCACTGGGTGAAAAAAAAAGCAGTAGAAACAAAATTGGGCACACACAGCCACATAAAATCACTCACTGGTTCTGTGAGGAAGGGGGAATTTTTCTGTTTTCTAAACTGCAATGTTCTTATTTTCATCATTAAAAATTTATACCAATGACAGACATGACCAAACAAAAAGAAGACTTTGGCAATAAGTAAATCATTTATGCAAAAAAGTAGAATAAAATTCCTCACTCGGTCAATGAAACAGAGGTAGGCTATTAACTGAATAACATACTGGTAATATAATGTGTTAAGAAGAAGAGAAAGTAACGAATCTTGAGTCACAGTACTTCACTGCCATCTTACAAGGGAAACAAAGGGCCATATCAAACTACCTTCGGATTTTTAAAAGCTAATGACCTGCTATATCCACCCATATCTATTTATCTACATTTTGTTCTTGCTCTGACCCAGTGATTCCATTTTCTTACCTCTGCATGAGGAAAAGGCGGTTCTGGGAGATACACCTTAGTCTGTTTGTTGTGACAAAGCCTTTTGAGGAGGAAAAACAGATCAGCAGGTTAGGCAAGGGCGTACAGTGGCATCTGTTGCCACCTAGTGGTAGCAGCGCAAATACTTAATACCGAAGTTTTTTTGAAAATTTCCTGTCAGTGTATCTCACGGTGAATAAAACACCAGCATTTATAGCGTAATCAGGACATAAGTCACTTGTGAGCACAGTTTTAACCTTTGAAATTGCTCAATACATTTTTTTCTTTAAAAATAAGCTTCTTATTTTGAAGTACTTTTAGATTTACAGAAAAGTTGCAAAGACAGTACAGAGTTCCCATGTACCTTTTAGCTGGTATCCCACTATGTTTGTTAAACTAAGAAATAAACATTAGTACTTTACAGTTAACTAAACTCTAGACTTTACTCAGCTTTCACCAATTTTTCCACTAATGTTCTTTTTCTGTTCCAGGATCTAATCTAAGATACCGTATTGCATTTAGTTGTGATCAAAAAAAAAAAAAAAAAATTTTTTTTGGCTGTACCTCGCAGCTTGCAGGATCTGAGTTCCCCAACCAGGGATCGAACCTGTGCCCGCTGCAGTGGAAGCACAGAGCCCTAATCACTGGACCGCCAAGGAATTCCCTAGTTGTGATCAATTTTGAGGAGAAAGTGATACACTTTTTTGTTTTTGAGACATAGCTTTTCTATTTTATACATGCACCATTTCATTAATAGCAGAATTGGTAACTCAAACTGGAGAATAATAAATCTCTCCAGTAACTCTATCTTAATCTAGACACCATGAATGTTTTAGGTAGTCTATGTTTTTCCCTAGCCAGGTATGACATTTAAAATATGGAGATTTCTGGAAAAGCAAACGTGGCAAAAGGTTAACAATTGTTAAATCAAAGTACGTGGGTGTTCTGTAGCTCTGACATTTTTAAAAGTTGGAAAAAATATATGTAGTGATTATGTTTGTTAAAGCCTGCTTCTAAGAATTCTATCAAAATAGAACTAAAGCATTTCAACAATTCTAATAGATGTTACTTTTGGCAGAATAATTCAGAACTCTGGGGCTTGGATTTTGTCTGAACTTCATTAATACAATTATCTAATGTTTCCTTCTTTAGTTTAACTCGATTTCAAAAACATTACTTTATATCCTTTTTGGAAGAAGTTGTACATATGGGAACAAGATACTTTTGAAGGGTTACTTATTAATAATATCTAAACAGACAACAGTACTGTCTTTATTTCAAACTCAGGAGGAGAGACAAAAGTTCTTAGCTTAAAAGTTTAATTTCGATTGTTGCAAAGGATAATATGCTATATCACTTAGCATCAATACATAAAGCTGTAAAACTAAAATACTTCTGTCAAAATAATCAAAGAGCTAAATGCAATGTGGTACCTTGGATTGGATCCTGGAATAGGAAACAAGCATTAGTGAAAAAACTGGTGCAATTTGAATAAAGACTGGAGTTCAGTTAATAATAGAGTGCTCATGTTAATTTCTTAGTTTTGGTACAGAATGCATGGCCATGTAAGATGTTAACGTTGGGGGGAAACTGAGCGGAAGGTATATGGGAGTTTCTGTATTATCTCTGCAACTTTTCTGTGCCTAAAATTATTCACTAAAGTAACAAGTTATTATTCAAAAAACAAAATCAAAGACGAAATTGAAAAAAAGTATCACAATGGGAAACAATGTCTGCAGATATAACAAAGTGTTAGGACCTTTAATACATATATGGAGTTCAAATAAATAGATAAAAGTACAACACCTCTGATAAGTAAATGGGCAAAAAAGGAACAATTTACAGATGACATAAAAATTTTTCTGGAAAGCAGTTTAGATTTGTATAATGAACATTAAAAGCTATTTATACCCTTTGTTCCAGTAATCTTATTTTTAGTAACTAACCCAAAGCAAAAGACGTAGTCATATATACACAGAATGATATTAATTGAAAATTTATCACTAAAAGGAAAAAAATTGGGAAAAGCCTGTCCACCCCTTCAGACAATAGTTAAGTAAATTATACTACATATAAATGATGATTAATGATGTAATAATGCAGTCAAGCAATAATTATGGTCTCAAAGATTTTATAATGCTCTAATCTAGTATTAAAAAATTTAAAGGCAGGATTCACAATTAAATATGCAGCACGATCCCTATATAGAAAGAAGAAATACATCCGATTCTAACAGTGATATTATTTCTGGACAGTGGGATCACGGGTTCAGTTTTTTTTACTGTTCTCTGTTAACTTGTTATCTTTTTCTATAGTAAACATGTATTACACACATATTAAAAACAAATATCAAAAAATAAAAACTCAAAAACAACCTACTCTTATTTTAGCAGTCCTGAATTCTACCCAATCAGACATTTTGACAATAAGAAAAGCATGTAATGGGTCAAGAGTGGACTTGAAGGGCACACACCCGGCTAGGACACCATCCACAGGGGCCCACAAGGGCTTGCCCAGGAGCTTGTAGTTTTCAATATTTTTAACTGAGGATCTGGATGAAGAAATTCAGAACATGCTGATTAAATGTGCAAGTCATCCTTAGGGTGGACTACCACTTATTCAAGATTATCTTCCTGTGTTGGGGGAGAAAAAACTCTAAGCAAAGGATAAAATTCAGTGGCTACCAATAAAAGTGAATTTTTATTATTAGTCACTAACAATAAGTCAAATATAAATAACAACGAAAAGTCCTATGGACAAACATGAATAATATGCACATGGGATGGAGAAGCCTGCCTGGATCTAAAAACAGAAAAAAAGGACCTTCACCACAACTAAAATGGAGAGAAAAAAACTGTATTTAAAAAGGTGGGGAGGGGAGGGTGCACACCATAATGCTGGGATATGTTGTACAAATGACGTATGTTGTACAGAACGATGTACAAATTACTTTTTTTTTTTTGTGGTATGCGGGCCTCTCACTGTTGTGGCCTCTCCCATTGCGGAGCACAGGCTCCGGACGCGCAGACTCAGCGGCCATGGCTCACGGGCCCAGCCACTACGCGGCATGTGGGATCTTCCCGGACTGGGGCACGAACCCGTGTCCCCTGCATCGGCAGGCGGACTCTCAACCACTGCGCCACTAGGGAAGCCCAAAAATTCCTTTTAAAGTAGAAGCTTCGTAGAAGAATACTGTGTCTATTAGGCTATCACACCACTAAACGGGATTAAGCACACCCTATATATATGTATGTCACAGTCCCATCCTAAGGCACTACTGGATCCACTGTAAAAGCTAAGTTGCTCTATTTCTTCCTACCCTGACTTTTTTTGGCCAGGCGAGTTAGATTCAAATATCCATCTAAATAATCCTAAAAAGGCTCACCCACTTCATATTGTTCAATAATTTACCCATCCTAGGATTTGATCAAACAATTTCCTGTTGTAGTAAAACTTGATTTTGCCAAATATACTATTGAAATGAAAAAATAAGCTAGTTTTTCCTATCAGATTTGGTATTATAAATTTTAGACAACATGAGCTTGGACTTTGAACTTTTTTTGGCTTTTACCTTTTGTAATAGATAGAGGGTAGCATGTGAGAAGGTAAGTGTATAATAGTTTTGTTACTGATTTTCAAAGTGCTGGCTAAGCTATGTCTTCGCTCTCCCACCTTCCCTCCTTCCCTTCTTAATAACAATTCCTCTAAACTCTGGCAATATCACAGATCTGGCTTTCATTAATATAATCTTCACATCAGACAGGGAAAAACAACAAAATGAAGGTTTCATAGTAATATGAGAAAAATATAGGATTACTTCTATTTCTTTTTAAATTAAAATTAAGAACATTTTTCTTTTCTTACTGCTTGAATGTACTGAATCACAGGAAGAACAGAGACATACCACTCGGCAAAAATCTGGGAAAACTCGAGTGAACTGTTAGCCACTGGGGAGATGAAGTAGAAAGGAATGCTGGAGAGGCCGGCAGAGTCAATGTACTGATACAGGCATTCCAGAAGGTCATAGATCACTCCAGAAGGGTAGCAGGGGACCAACACGTTTCCTCCATTCCGGACTGTCAGTGCTAGAAAGGTTGAAGCCACACAACATTGTAAATCAACTATACTTCAATTAAAAAAAAAAAAAACAAAGAAAAGAAAGGTTGAAGCCAGAGGGGGAAAAAAAGTAGTATCAAAAGAACAGTTTAACACAGGGAGAACAGAACTTTAAAAATAATATTTGCATTTCTCTCATTTCCTACATCTGTTCCTCTAATTCACTTCGTATGTATAACAATTTACTTCTTTTGAAGACTAGCACCGGAGTGGGAGGATCCAGAGGCTGACTGATGATCAGCTGAGTTTTTAACCAATGTCTCAGTGCCTGGGAACAGGGTGTGCAGTTAGGGGTCTGGGTTGTCAAGGTTCCCAATGGCAGATGAGCTTCAGGACAGACCCTCCAAGCTCCTTCTCTTTTTAGCTCCTGCTCAAAACTCTGTTGGATTTGTCTCTCTTCAGCCTCTGACCACTGCTGAATGACCTATAAGGAAACAGGCCAAGTTTCTTCTGTTTGACTCATTTTAGTAGCATTTTCTTTCATTAATGTTTTGGCTATAAGAAAATCCTCTATACTTTAAATACTTAAAATAAGTTATCAAATGAGGAATTGCAACTTACGGTAAAATCATATTAGAAGCTATAATTGGCTACAAAAAAGGCCAAAGATCTCTTAAGTTTGTTTTTTGTTCAGTTTCCAACATAGACTGAAACAAGCAGCGTTTGGGTACAGAACTTGAAGTCTCTGATGACTTTTATCCTTCTCCTACATGTTCCCAACTCTGACATCCAGGTTCTCCTGGATGCTGTGCCTGGAATACTGGCCGACTTGCTATTACTAGAGTACGGAACCACGGAAAAGACCAGATAGCCATCAGCGCTCAAGAGGCCTGGCTCTAGACCCGCCTCTGTCACAAGCTATGGGACCTTAGTTAGGCCACTGTAACCTCCTGGGCCTCAGCTTCCTCATCGCTGATGAGAGGAGTGAACTAGATCAGTGGCTTTCAAGCTTTATTTTGCATGAAAACTGCCAGAACATGTTAAAAATGCAACTTTTCTATGGGTCTCTCTTACTAGGTCTGTGGTGGGGCCTCAAAATTTGCATTTTTGAGAAGTGGCCTCACTGATGTTGAGGCAGGTGGTTAGTGGACCCCACTTTGAGAAACAGTGGATTAGATGTAAAGTTCCTTTAAGACCTGAAGTTCTCTGAGTCCATGATTCTGGATTATACACAAACATACAAATCAAAGATTCTATTTGAGACCAGTCTGATACTTTTTCCAAGCTAAGAATAAATTACCTTTGTCTTAAAATCAGCCAAGAACAAAAAAAGACTAGGATTATTGGCAAGGGCAAGTGAAATTTCAAAGGATAGTGCCTTCCATGTAAATATTAGATGACAACCACTTCTTTCCCCCAGAGTTGCCAGGGATGGGGGGCCTGAGCGTATTAACTCCTCTTTGGCAACAGTTTTGGAGTGAAAGTTTGTGTCTCCTAAAGTTCATGTATTGAAGCCCTCACCCCCAATTAGGTATTAGGAGGGGGAACCTTTGGGAGGTACCCACATCTAGATGAGGCCATTAGGCCATTAGGGTGGAGCCCCCATGATGGGATTAGCACACTTATAAGAAGAGGAAGAGGAAGAGGCACCAGAACAGCTTTTCTTCACCAGTGAGGACACAGCAAGAAGGCTGCCGTCTGCAAGCCAGAAAGAGGGTCCCTCACCAGAACCCAGCCATGCTGGCAACCTTCTGACTTCCTAGCCTCCAGAACTATGAGAAATTAGTGTTGTTTAAAGCTTATACTAAGGTATTTTGTTACAGTAGCCTAAGCTAAGACAATACGCAACCTACACATTTCTAAAAGAAATGCAGCATTTCTAGATTTTACGGACAATTATATCCAAAGAAACATACATTTCCTCCAAATACCCAACAAGTGTCTCAATTCAGTCTTCCCCCAAAAGAAGAAAAAAATCATACCAACCAAATAGTGGGGAAAAAAATACAACTGTTTCACCTGTATCACTGTTGTGAATTCAAAGTATCAACAGTCTTTTCTGTGTTATTATTTGCAAAGCAAAGATATGATTCTTTCCTTCTTTAACTTTGCTTACTCTATAAGCACCCCTGACCCACTCTCAAATCCCACCAGAAAACAAGAAGAGTTTCTACATAAATCAAGTGGGCGAAATGTTGAGCATTTGTTGTATAAAGTGCTAAAAATTCTAATTTACCGTTATAACCACCATTCCTATCGTGCTTTCAGATTTAAGTTGCTTAAGAATTGCTTTTGTTGACAACAGTAGGCTTTGAAGGATGAGCAGAAAGGGTGGGAATAAATGGGTGGGAATAAATGGGGGGAAAGGCCGTAGTAGGGGGCATCAGAGGGTGTGAATGTGAAGGAAAGGGACAAAAAATACCACAGAATCAAGGTACCAAAAAATAAATGTAAAACATTTTATCTTGTTTAAGATTTGCATTGGATACATACCCAGGTTGCTGCAGAACTCTCCCACCATGCTGTCTGGGTTTGCGGTGGGAATCTGGGTAAGGCCTGTCAGAATGAGAACATCGCTGTTTTTGAGAGAAGCTTGGTCCATGGGCTGAAAAACCACAGAGAACTATGATTAGTGATTTAAAAAAAGAAAAGGTTAGATATAAGTAGTAAAGGAGGATACAGTTATTGCTCTTTCCATGTCCAACTCATCATCAAATCATCTCACCTCCTCTAACGAAAAGTCTATCACTGAACAGCGGTTGCCCAAGGGGGATGGGGACCCATGGGAGGGAACTTTATGGGGTGATAGTTCTATGTCTTGTTTGGTATGGTGATGACATGATATGAAAATTCATGAATTGTGCATTTAAGATCTTTGGGTTTCACTATACATAAATTTTACCTCAATGAAAAATAAGCACATTATCTTATATTTCTATAATGCTTTGCTCTTTTCAAAAGGCTATCTCACACACATCGTTGGTGGCCCTCAAACTTGAGCGTGCATCAGAATCACCTGGAGGTGGATCGCTGGGCCCCACCCCCAGAGCTTCCGATTCAGGTTTGAGGAGGGCCTGAAAATCTGCATTTCTAACAAGCTCCCAGGAGATGGTCCTGTTGCCGGTCTGGGGATCATGCCTTGAGAACCACTGCACTATAAAATTTGGTTCTCAAAACAGCTCTGCCAAGTACATGAAATAGGGTACATTTTGAAAATACAGAAGTTGGGACTCAAAGAGCTGGGGTGCATTTCCCTAAGAGTCAGTGGCAGAGGAGCAAAGAAGGACACTGGATTAGGAACCAGAAATGTAAAGCCTCCTTCAATTCCATTACCAGCACTGGACCTCAGCCAAGCCTCCGAGCTGGGTTTCTTATAGAATGGGCCTATTTCTTGACCCATCTCCCTTCAGTGGCTTCTGAGAGTCTCATGTGCTAAGACACATGATCTTCCCATAGCCTATGAAGTCCTATGGTGTACTATTGTGTGGTCCTTAGGAGGATTTATTTTTGAATTTAACTTTGTTTTCAGAGCATTTCAAAAAAATACTAATTACTTTTTCCAAATAAATCAGGATTAAAATTGGAAACAAAAATGAAGGCCCATGTAAGGATGTATTGTACAACATGGGGAATATAGCCAATATTTTGCAATAACTGTAAATAGAAAGTAACCTTTAAAAATTGTAAAAAAATTAAAAAAAAATTAAAAAGTACGTAATAAGAGGAATAGAAAGGGGAAAAAAACGAAGGCCCATGGATTGAGATGCTGGAGAGCTCATCAATGTTTTCACTTTGTAATGCATCTTTTCCTCAGTTTCATTTAACATACTCACCAGAACATCAGAAGAAAAAAGCCAGAAACACCGTTTACTGAGAAGGCTTATCCCTCTTCTTTCTGTTCCACCCAGACTCCCCCCCGCCCCAAATTTCAAATAGCAGTGCAGCAAACACCTACCATCTGCATTGCTATCTCTGAGTATACATGCCTTTTGATGTATCATCCTTTAGCATTTTATATACACAAGGATATATGGGCTTCATTATTTTTTAAAATAACATGAGTGTGGTTATATAAGTTGCTTTATAACCTGAAAAATACTTCTTTCACACGAATAAAGGAGAAGTACAGCTGTGACAATTACAATGAGTAGCTTCTAATTCCTATTTGCACAGATACATAACACTGCGTGTAAGAGCTTTTCTTCTCAGGCAGAGCTAACCTACCTATTTGCACTTCTCCAACACACACACACACACACACACACACACACACACACACACACACACACACACACACATATACGTTCATTGTTTCCAGAGAAGGAGGAAACGAGAAGTAAAGTACAGAGGTTTATAGCAGCTGATGTGTAATGAGCCTGGGAACGTTCATTGTGTGCACACACCAAGCAGAAGGAAACTGGAACGGTGACCAAAAGGACCGAGCTTCACTGGATAGCATATTCAGCTTAAAAGCACAACAATTTTATAAGAATCTTATTAGAACAAGCCACTAATGATTCACAGGGCTGATGGGGGATTCAGAGGGCCTAGGAACCTCCTGAAATGGTACACACAATTCCGTGTGCCTGTATACATTTTTCCACAGATTTAATTAGGTTGTCATTTGGGGCCATGACCCCCAAAAGGTTAATTAAGGACTATTGATCTAAACAAAGACTCAGTGGGGAGAAAACTCTGGCACTGAAAACATTATCATCTCTGAACCTCAGCCATTACCAATGCCTTCCTTTGAAAATTAAATGCCCATAATAAAAAACAAAGGCAGTACTACAACACGACTACCACTGAGCTGGACACTGAGATACTTCATGATCAAGTCAGACTAGATGTTCATAGTTTTAGCCCTAAAACTTGGGAGACATTTCTTGTGGATTCCCAGGGCTACTATAAAAAAAGTAGTCTTAAAAGGCTTTTAGTGACACTCTCCAAACCAAGCTGACACCACCACCATCTCCATTTCACCACCAAAGAGCAAACGCATATATTACTGGTGTCAGTGGTCACTCGCTGAGCGCCTGAAGTGCGAACATTTTGTTTAAACACACAAAAACAGAAAATTCCACTGTGTCCAAGAATCAAATAAAAATACCTTACAAAGTTGACAGTCACAATCAAACTTGTGGAATAAAATTTTGAAAAAGCCTAGGTCCAAGGATGCTGTGGTCTTTGTGCTGGTCCTCTGCTGATTAATTTTTTTTATACATATATATATATTTTTTAATTAAAAAAATTTTTTTAGCTGTGTTGGGTCTTTGTTGCTGTGCATGGCTTTCTCTAAGTTACAGCATGCGGGCTTCTCACTGAGGCTCCTCTTGCTGTGGAGCAGGACTCTAGGCACGCAGGCTTCAGTAGTTGCAGCATGTGGGCTCAGTAGTTGCGGCACTCGGGCCCTAGAGGGCACGGGCTTCAGTAGTTGTGGTGCGTGGGCTCTAGGGCGTGCAGGCTTCAGTAGTTGCAGCATGTGGGCTCAGCAGTTGCGGCACTTGGGCCCTACAGCGCATGGGCTTCAGTAGTTGTGGCGCGTGGGCTCTAGGGCGTGCAGGCTTCAGTAGTTGCAGCATGTGGGCTCAGCAGTTGCGGCACTCGGGCCCTAGAGTGCATGGGCTTCAGTAGTTGTGGCTCGTGGGCTCTAGAGTGCAGGCTCAGTAGTTATGGCACACGGGCTTAGCTGCTCCATGGCATGTGGGATCTTCCCAGACAAGGGATTGAACCCGTGTCCCCTGCATTGGCAGGTGGATTCTTAACCACTGTGCCACAGGGAAGTCCCCTCTGCTGATTAAGTTTTACTGGACACTTTGCACAGGGCATGAGAAAAAGGAGATCCAGTTTCTAGGCCCTAGAAGCTTATGACCGAGTTGAAGAGAAAACAAGTATGTATAATCAAAAAGGAGGATTTTCCCAAAAGCCATAAAAAATGTAATTCAAATTTCTTGAGTCTGCACTGAGTATCTAAGTGCCAGGACGAATGCAGACTACAGGGCTGCACTAGGCCAGGGGAGGTTACTTGTATATGGTTTTTTGGCAGATGAAGTTTTGGTTCTAGTTTTCTTTCTCTCTTTGGCTAAGGAACTTAAGACTCAATTTCAGGCGGACTTTGGAATGGCTGAGTGACACCCCTCTCCCCCAAACCCCCCACACCAAGACGTCCCTCCTACATGTGCCCTCATGGCCTCCAAGACTCACTATCCCAGCACCAACCATACTGAATTGTAATCGCCTGTTTACCTGTCTGTGTCCCCCATGGGACTATGAAGCTCCCTGAGAGCAAGGACTTTGTATCCTTACTTCCTGGCAAGATGCCTGGCACACAGCAAACAGTAAATAAACATTCACTGAATAAATGAACACATGAAAAGAACATGCATTCTGGTAAGCAAAGTGAGAACATTCCATGCTAGGAAACAGGCACTACAAGTCAGGAACATGAGATAAGCATGTCAACAGAGGGAGGAGGGCCAGGGAGGGCAGAGGGCAGGGGAAGGCAGCCTGTAGATGCCAAACGGATTTATTTGAGAAAAGAAATTAGGAAAAAGAGAGAAAGTATTATTGGTTAAGGGCCTAAAAGGTCAGAATTGTGAAGACTGATAGGCTAGGCAATAAGGAGTCAATGGTCTCAAGCCGGAGGATGACATTTTTTTAAGCATTTTTTATTTATTTATTTATTTTTGCGGTACGCGGGCCTCTCACTGTTGTGGCCTCTCCCGTTGCGGAGCACAGGCTCCAGACGCGCAGGCTCAGCGGCCATGGCTCACGGGCCCGGCCACTCCACAGCATGTGGGATCCTCCCAGACCAGGGCACGAACCCGTGTCCCCTGCATCGGCAGGCGGACTCTCAACCACTGCGCCACCAGGGAAGCCCGAGGCTGACATTTTTAAACAATAAACACAGACAATAGCTGAAGGAAGAGGAGTGAGACCAAACAGATGGAGAACACTTTGAAGGCAGCCCAGACAGACATAAAGGGAAAAAAATTACAACTTCATGGCATTTGAGGAGCTGGAAGAAGCAGATCTACACATCATACAAAACAATTAACAGACTTTGGGGAATGGATTGAATACACAGAACAAGGGAGAAAGCAGACTTTAACATGCTCCAAAATCTGAAGTCAGAAATGTAGTCAAAGGGAAATTCAGATGCAGTGATTTAAAAGAATAAGGAGGCAATAATAAGTCCAGCATCAGCAAGCTGCAGGTGTTCTGAGGGTAGGGAAATGATTTAATCTGAGCTTAAAGATAAAACAGTGGCATGTGATGTATATGGAGACCTGTTAGGTACCTTCATCAAAGTACGTAACAGAAATGTCAGTTCATTTGGAGTGAGGAAAAGAGAAGTGGGTCTAGGTCCAAGGCTGGAGGGACGCTGTAAGGAACGTGGGAGAGGGGCAAAGACAAGAGAAGTACAAGATGCAGTGAAGAGCTTCCTACCTGTAAAACTCAGGGGTTTGGGAAAGGTTAAGTTTATGGTGCATTCACCCTGTAATATGGCAAAAGATCAGGTAGAGCAAGAAGAGGAATACAACAGCAACAAAAAGATTGCTACAGAAGCCTAGACTAAAAAGAATGTCAACAAGAGACTGATGAATGGTGCAGCTGTGAGATGCTGTGGAAAACGGAAAAAGTTAAGTCTGACCAGAAACTGATCACTGTTGAGCTAGAGATGTGAAATAAATCCAGGAGGTAAAAGATGAGAAAGTAATGTTCACAGACCAAGTTGAACAAGGTGAACAGGAGAAATCTCATCATGGTTAAGAGAGAGGCTACGGCAGCAGGTGATGAGACAGTCTTCTGAAAGCCTTTTTCCATATTAAAACCCCTCTGATTTGCTTAAAGGCAGAAAAGGAGGAATCCGTGAAAAAGTTAAGGCCCCAATGACCTATGCTTCTTTGATGATAGGAAGTAGGAAGTATATTTGGAATCATGAAGCACATCATACCCAGCCTTCTAAGGCCAATTAAAAGCCCCCTCTTCCAAGAGGTCTCCTAATCCCCAACAGGAAGGGGTGCACCCTACTTCTGAATCCCATGGTACTTCACTGGATTTCTGATCTGAAAGGATCAATCACTTGTACCCTGGAGAAAAGCCCTGTGGCACTCATCTTCTTTCTCTATGGTAACTTGTGTAAATCCGGCACCTGCCCATCTATGTTCCCCTTACAGCCTAGCACATTTCAGTGCCCAAAGCAGGGGTTTAGGAAATAAAACAGACTAGATGACGGAAGGAAGGAATGAATAAACAAGTGAATGCACGTAAGTAGCATATATTACTTTTGAGAGAAGGAAATACTCTGCAGAGAGAAGCTGTCTGCCAGAGAAGAAACAAAACAGCAAGTGTGGAAAGAAACAGACAGGAGTCCAGCAAGTTGTTCAGTCTCTCCCCCCTCGCCTCATGGGATCTGCTTACTAAGCCCCATTCTCCAAACCAACCACAAACCGTGTGTAGCTCAGCTTCCTCACCGCTCCTGCCCCCAAATATATCAAGTTTAACTTTTACTGGTTGGTGCTACGTTGCCAGTGAGGACAGAGCTTTGCTTCCTCAGGACCAACCTGAGGAGGCCGAGGCTTTGGGACAACTTGGGGCTGCACCCATGGACAGGAACAAGCTTCCTGCCCACAGCCCTGGCAGCTGAGGAAGGACCTGTATGCTGTGGTTTGTCCCAGACATTTTTCCTAAATAACATTTCGGGGACATGGCTGTGTCCTTTACCCAGGAAGAGTGGGCCCTTCGTGGACATATCCCAGGGACAGCTAGCTGTACAGAGATGTGATGCTGAAGAATGTCAGTCATCTGGTCTCCGTAGAGTAACTGAGGCCCAGAGAAGTGATAGTTTTCAGGTTGCCCCCTCTTGACGGGTCAACACTCAGCCCAGGCCTGGCTCTCACGCAGTGGGCTCTGATGCTACAGAAGGGACTGCAGAATTGAAGCCCAGGTGTTCCATGGGGACCAGGTTACCAGGGGGGCAAAGGAAGCCTCAACCACCTATATTAACATGAGTTTTGTGGATGCGGGACAATGTCTTTGTGTTGACCTTCATCCCCAGCTCTGCTCTGTGCATGAGGGTAACCATGTGATTTTAACCCCCCAGTTCTGTACCAGGGTAACTCTGACACTCCTAGAAAATTCCCAAGGACTGAACCTGATTGACTGTAAGATCCCCATGAAGCCAGGTCTGGAGCAAGAAGTAGCAGCCTACAGATATTTCCATCAGAAGACTAAGGACTAGCTGAAAAATGCTAACATGTACATCCACATGGAGATTTGGAGCAAGTCACTGATTTATTACAATAAAATAAAATACAGTAGAAAACCCAAAAAGACAAAAAAACCTTTTACTGCAGAGCATCTAGATTAAAGAATTGCATAAACAATAACAAAACATTTGGGGAATTCAGAGGGAAGAAGAAAAATATATATATATAAAAAAAAAAAAGAGCAAAACAACCCAAGCAACTGCCTGAGCTCTAAAAACCTGATTCAAGGACTCCAAATTTAAGATATTTTCTTTAGATTTAAGGGAAGAATCTACATTTATTACTGCCAAAGTCTTTAAGACCTCAGGAAAACAAACCAGGAGGAGCATCTCCCTGAACTCCAAAGGGAGAAGGATAGGAAGGGAGACAGAGTAAATATGGGCAGTGTGGGGTAGAAGGAAACGTTCTCTCATGCCAGCTACCAGCCTCCTCCAACCCCAAGGGCAAGAAGGAATTCCCACTGTGAACATCAGAAGCTTCAGGGAATTGATTGGGTAGAAATTCTCAATTAATTAAAAAAAAATTATTTCTTACAAAAAAGAAGATTCTTTCCACAGTTCTAAGTCAGGGATTCTTAACCTGATGAATAACAATGGGCTTCTGAGCTCTATAAACTCACAGTCTCCAGAAAATAAATGTAAAACCTTGTGTAGGTGTGCAGATTAAGAAAAAAAAAGTTCTCATCAAATTCTTACCACCAGGCTTGTGGGTCCATGACCCACAAAATCTTAAGAACCACTGTTCTAAGGCAGAAGTTCCCAAATGGAGAGAAGTTTCCTGCTCTCAAAACATCTCTAGCCTCATTCTTCCTGATAGCCACCACCCATCTACTAAGATGTTCTTAGTGGTTCATGGCCTCATAAGGTTTACCTCTTGGTGAACATTCCTCAAGTATTCTTGAAAAAAGAAGAGTAAATCTCGAAGGCTTATGAGATTTATGGGAAATAAGGTTGGGAAGAAAGAAAAAATGAACAAAGTTCACTGTTGTCTAAATATGCAATATATTCACCACCCTACGTATATTTTAAATAACATGAGACTAAATTTCTAGACACTACTGACAATGGGGGGCAGCGGGGGAAGGTGGGAGGAAGGAAGAGGAAAAAGATGGGAGGGACAAGAGGAAGGTGTGGCTCTGGAGGGAGAGATACAGACAGTGATAAGATACTCACAGGAAGGACAAATGAAGGAATAACACGGAAGAATAAAAATAAAATATATATGGATAGCTAACAAGAATCTACTGTATAGCACAAGGAACTCTACTCAATATTATGTAACAACCTAAATGGGAAAAGAATTTGAAGAAGAACAGATACATGTATACATATAACTGAATCACTTTGCTGTCCACCTGAAACTGATACAACATTGTTAAATCAACTCTACTGCAATATAAAATAAAAAGTTAAAAGATATATATGTCTTCAAACTTGCAGAAGGACATTTAGACTTCTAAAAGAAGGCAAGAAAACATGGGGAAAAGAATGAAGTAAACAAAAAAACATGAAGATGGCAAAAATAAGCCCCCAATACAATAGTGATTATAAGAAACATAAACGGTTTCACTAATCAAAGAGACTCTCTAGATTGAAAAAGGAAAAAAAAAATTCCCTTACTATGTTGTCTACAAGGGATTCAGTAGAAAAGGACACAGAAAGAGTGGGGAAAAAAAAAAAAAGGGGATGAAAAACACTAGCAGGCAAGTATGGAAGGGGAAAAAGTCTCCTGGTTTTTAATGTAGTTTTGATAGAGAAAAAAAAGAAAACATCCTGATAGAAGGAATAATTGATCAATAAGACACAATGATCACATGAACATATATACTCCTGAGTATACAGCTTAAAAATATAAACAGCAATAATCAGTAAAACTATAAGGAGAAATAGATAAATCAACAAATAACACACCCTTTTCAGAAACTGGTAGCTAAGGAAAGATAGGAGACTTAAAAACACAACAGACTCAAATGAATAAATACATACAGAAGAAATTTTCACTCAGCACTGAATACACAGTCTTTTCCAATATATGTTGAACATTTACCAAAAAGGATTGTGTTTCAAAGTAAGCCAAACAAATTTCAAAGAATCAGTATACTCTTATTATAATGTAAAAGAAAATTAGAAAAGAATCCTGAAATGTAAGTATAACATGACAAAAGTCTTGTCTAACGCTAAGTCTAACCATACTGGGATAGACTAGAAACAAACAAAAGTATACTATAAAATAACCTTTGGTTATTTAAATCAGGAACATTAAGAAGGAAATTATGATATGCTTAGATATGAATGACAAAGCACTTCATATCAACATTTAACAGTTAAATGATACTGAGAGAAACTGAGAGCTTTAAATATACTTATTGGAGAGCAAAGAAAGACTGAAACAAATGAGCTAAGTATTAAAAGAAATGCAGCAAGGTACACCCAAGGAAGGAAATAATAAAGGGCAGAACAGAGAATAGAAATACAACAAAAACCACTGAAAGCAAAAATTTTTCTTTGAAGAAAATCAGTAATGTAGGCAAACCTCTGGCAAGTCTGAACAAGGGGAAAAAAAAAAAAGACATAATGAAAAAAATTTAGAATGAAAATTACACAAAAGTTTAAAATAGAAATTGTACACATATAATTCCATGTGTATGATTTTTGAAAACCTAGGAAAAATGGACAAATTTCTGCAAAACTGGCATTTGACCCAGAAAATATAATTCAATAGCTATGAAAAAATTAAAATGGTAATCCCACACTTAGACAATTTTATGGGGAATCTGACTTTCAAGAGAAGATAATCCCTATCTTGTAAATTTCTGGCCATCAGATAAAGAGGGAAAGGTGCCCAAATCATCTGATGAGACTAATGTACCTTGATTCCAAAAACAAATGAAGATAGTACAAGAAAATAATGTATGGGTCCATTTTTCACTTATGGATACAGATTATAAACTTCAATAAAATACTGACCAAATGATTCCAGGAAGGTATTTTGAAAAGAATAAATTATATGATCAAGTAAGATTTATCCCAGGAATGCAAGGATGGTTACATGCGAGAAAAGTTAACATTACAATTCACTACATTAATGGTCTCAATGAAAGAAATCACATGATTAACTCACAGACTCAGAAAAGGTATTTGATAAAAACAACACCTATATCTGGTTTTAAAAAACCAGAAAATTAGGAACAGAGGAGAAACTCCTTAACCTGACCAATAAAGACATGTAAGCATCATATTTAATGAAGAGACTAGGAAAGCGTTCCCTTTAAAATCAGATATAAAACAATGATGCTGCTATCATTACTTCTGTTTAACATGGAACTAGAGAGCTTAGTTACAAGATGGGAAAAAGAAAAGATACAAGGATTGGAAGCTTAGTGACAAAACTCTTACTTCTTTGCAGATACTACCATCAACAGATAAATATCAGAATTACTATGAGAATTCACCATGGTTGCTGAATATTAGATCGATTTAAGAAATTAATACTGAGACGGTGTGCTCAGTAAAGGCTAGTTCTCTTCCTTTTCCATTTGGGATGCTGTACTTTTTTTGGCCTCAATTCTCCAAACATTCTTATTCAAGACCATTTTTCTTCCTTCCACTGTTTCCCACAGCTCAGTCTTTAATCCTCAGCATGTTATATATTTAAAAAAATCTGATGGCTCTCCAATTTGTCTCCAGGCTTGCCTTCAAATCCAGCTTCCAGCTCTGCATTTCCATCTGTCCAATGTTCTCTCTAATTCCTATTCATCACACACACCACCCCCTTCTGAAACTAATGACCGCAGCTGCCTCCCCACCCCCGCCAACTCCTCCTTGTCAACTGGATTAGTGTCATTATCATCATTCTCAGTGTCGTCCAGGCATAAGATCTTTGACTTGTATTTTTCCTTCCCCGAAGACAGCAGTTATTCAAGAAATGTTTGTTGAATTAAAGATCTGCCAATGTTTCTTTAACTTACATTTCCATTCTTACTGTTACAGGCTTAATCCAAAGCCTCATTTCCATATGCTTATTAGATCAGTATAGCTGCCTGCCACATTATTCCTAGGTCATGGGGTTCCATTACTAAAGCCGATCGGTGATTGGCCCTTTTCTATAAAGTCGAAAAGTATAACTGCCATGATAGGGTGTAATCAGCCACAAACAACCCATGAAGCAAATGGGTGTGACGGTATTCCAACAAAACATTATTTACCAGAACAGGTGGTGTGCTGATCTCTGAAGTAAAATATCAAGTTTTTTCAAACCAAACCTTTCCTTATCCCTGCTAATTCAATATAGAATCCAATTATCTGGGTAAAAGAAAATCTAATTTACTTTCTTTTTAACATACAATAGTGGTTGCCAGCTAGAAATTAAAATTAATTACTTAGGTATGCTGCTCATTACTTTCAAGACCTTATTTTCCCTTTAAATTTACAGACCTTGTAAGTATAATTTACTGGAAATTACATCAATAGTATTGCAAAGGCAGGACAAATTGGAAGAGTTGGCAGCCAAGTAATCTTTCTGTCTTTTATGGGAGAATATATCAGGAATGATAGAAGCTGCCAATAAAAAATTTGTTTCAGTGAAGCAGATTAGGATGACATTGATGGGCTTTTGATTTCAATAAGCGGGAAAGGCCAAGAATTCTGCTAGCTATAGGAAAAAATAGCCACTTGTTCCCTCTAGACCTTGAAATGAAACTTGATTATAAAAAAGGTACAAAAACAATGCAGAGTGGCAGCTCAGAAGAATCCTACTGTTCTGGACTTACAGCAGTCATTCTTTTTCCTATATTAAAATGGGACATGGGCTCCCCCAAGTTATCTATCTATCCATCCATCCACCCATCCACCGGCTAACTAACAATATCTAACTAACAATATCTAATCTCCCTTGCCATCCTTTACAAACATGGAAAGAACCAGGATCTATGAAATGAACAATAAATTCTTTACAAATACCTAAAATGGAATAACTAACATTTATAACAGTATTTATGCACTTAGGTGCTTGCCAATGTGACTGATAATGAATGACTACCTAAAACTTTCCAATAGCTTCAGTCTATACATTCAAATAAAATCCAAATTTCTCATCATGGCCTACAAAGTCCTACATGGCCTGGTGTCTGCTCACCTCTTGGACATGTCCTGATCATACTTAGTATGCTGCAAACACAATGGTCTCCTCTGCTCTGCAGACATGCCCAGCTTGTTCTGGTGTTAGGAGCCCTTCATCTGCCATGTCCCTGTGATGCTTTGTCCACAGCTTTACATGCCTCATTTCTCCAGGTCTCAGTTCCAATGAGACTGTCCCTAGAAGCTTCCTCTGACCATCCAATTTAAACTAGTCTCCATCACTCTATATATAACTCTGCTTTGTTGTTTTCAGTACTTGTGTCAGAATCTGGAATTACGTTGCTCATTTATTTTCAGCACACCATTCTCTCTCTATACATCAACGAAGGCAGATTCATGAAAAGGGACTTTGGCTGTGGGTCACCACTGAATCTCTAATACCTAGGTGAGCGCTTGACACATAGTAGGCCCTTAGTAAATATTAAGTAATTAATATTTATTGAGTAAACAAGTGATCAACTCTGTTACGCTCATCAGGCTCTGGTTATTGGAAGTGTTGGGAAATCTCTAAATCCTAGAGGTGACCTAAAGGCAGCAGGATCTTACAGAGGAACTATGGACATGAATACTCTAACTCTGATAAAGAGGAGGACATAAAGTCTCAGGTAAGCAAGATGAGTAAGCTCTACAGATCTGCTATACAACGTCGCACTTACATTCAACAATCATGTATTGTACAGTTACACATTTATTATGAGGGTATATCTTATGTTAAGTGTTCTTACCACAATAAAAAAAAGAGTGTTTGGGCTTCCCTGGTGGCGCAGTGGTTGAGAGTCCGCCTGCCGATGCAGGGGACACGGGTTCGTGCCCCGGTCCAGGAGGATCCCACATGTTGTGGAACGGCTGGGCCCGTGAGCCATGGCCTCTGAGCCTGCGCGTCCGGAGCCTGTGCTCCGCAACGGGAGAGGCCACAACAGTGAGAGGCCCGCGTACCGCAAAAAACAAACAAACAAACAAAAAACAGAGTGTTTGTAGAAACTGAAATTAGGAAGATGGTACTTTGGACACATTCTGAATTTAGGGTAAATAACCAAAAAGCTGAGCTGTTAAAAGAGAATTTAGAATTACCTGGGGGTGTGTGGTAAGCAAGGAGGATCCAGAGACGTAAGCCACTTTCTCATAATGGGATTGGATAATCCAGTTGGAGCTTCCAAGGGCATAGCCAGAGCTTAAAGGAGTCACCTGGACTGCACCAAAAAGTTCCTAGAAAAGAACCACAATAAGAATGTGTGATGAGCATTCAGCAGTACAGTCATGCCAGATAAGTTCGCAGGGAAAAATAACAGAAACATTCTGCTCCGCTTAGAAACTATTTTCAAGTGAACCAGAAAGTTTAAAGTAAAACAGAAAGATGATGGAGACCATTTGGGAGACACATCCGACAGTCTTTACTTGTCACATCTCTGAGAGATTCAGTCTATCCACATGGCACCAGGCACCTAGGCCTCACTCATTAAAAGGCAGAGATGCTATATTATGAAACAGACCGAAGAGACAAATACTTCGGTTTTCTTCTTCTTTTTTTCCTTCCCTTTTCAGGTTAGGAATTAATATCTTGGTTGTTCTGTACTTAGTGGCTCTGGGCACAAGTTAACAGGAATGGGAACCCTTATCATGATCAGGTCAGAGCTCAAAAGTTATATTTGCCAAATTATTTCTTGATCTCTTTTATTCTGTTTCCTGTTTCACTAGTCCAAAATCCGTAAAGTGGTGTCAACTGTTCTAACGTAAACAGGATGAGATGCCTTTCTCCTGATTCATTACATGCTAGCTAGCGATGGGGAATGTAAGGGTTAGGAAAGAGTGCCAATAAGAACCTGGGAAAGATGGAGGAAAACAACAGATGTTCTATCTTTTCACTATGTACTAGTACAAGATTTGTAGTGACTGAGTGGCTTAAAAAAGGAAACTAGGGACTTCCCTGGTGGCGCAGTGGTTAAGAATCCGCCTGCCAAGGCAGGGGACACAGATTCGAGCCCTGGTCTGGGAAGATCCCACATGCCATGGGACAACTAAGCCCGTGCGTCACAACTACTGAGCCTGCACTCTAGAGCCCCCGAGCCACAACTACTGAAGCCCGCGCTCCTAGAGCCTGTGCTCTGCAACAAGAGAAGCCACCGCAAGAAGAGTAGCCCCCGCTCACCGCAACTAGAGAAAGCCCGTGCAGCAACGAAGACCCAACATAGCCAAAATAAATTAAAAAAAAAAAAAGATACTTAGAAAAAAGGCAGTATAGGATCCTTCCAAAGAACAACAGTATGAATCGGAAGCATTCATCAGTCACTTAAAATCATATTAACACTCACAATTTTCTGAGAATATCCCACCAGCTGGATTTTACTAAGGGCAGAGTTCACCTCTTGCATTGTATAGCATCTTCTCCAGGTTGATACTTCTACTGCATCCTTGAGAGGAGAAGGCAGCAGCCTGCAAAGGTATCATAAAGTCAGTTCTTACCTATAGAGGATTCTGTTCAAGTAATTTGTCCATTTAATCTAAGTTGTCCAACTTACTGGCATATCTGAATGTTCACAGGAATCTGTTATAATTGTTTTTTTTTCTGTAAGGTTGGTAGTACGCTCCCCTCTTTCATTTCTGACTCTAGTAATTGCAGTATTCTCTCCTTTTTTTCTTGGTCAATCTAGCTAAAGGTTTGTCAGTTCTGTTCACCTTTTCAAAGAAGCAACTTTTGGTTTCATTGATTTTTCTCTACTGTTTTTCTATCCTCTATTTTGTTTATCCAGCATATAGCTGGGTCTTCTTTTTGTCTTTATTTTTTTAAACCCATGTGATAATCTCTGTCATTTGACTGAATTGCTTAAGCCATTCACATTTAATGTTATTACTGATGTAGTTGGCTTATGTCTGCCAATTTAATTTTAGTTTTCTATATATTACATATCTTTTTTGTTCCTCTATTCTTCCCCTACTACTTTTTAAAAACAGTAAGTGAATATTTTCTGATATAGCCTCTTAATTCCTTTCTTGATTTGTTACTTTTTTTTTTTTAGTTATTTCTTTAGTGGTTGTTCTGGGGCTTATCATATACATCTTAATATAGAGCATTTCTGTATGACACCTCACATTGTCTTCCCTGTTCACAAAAGATAAATGAAATAAATATTACTTGTGGGCCTGCAAAGCTATAGAAAAGAACTGGCTTAAACACAACTGAGGCTTGGCAGAAAGCGGAAAATAAAACATATTTTGCAGGTAGGCGGGGCGGGGAGAGCGTGGGGCCGGTGGGAGGACACGCGGCGCGCCGCAGGTCCCATGCCGCGCTGCGACCCCCGTGCCCCTGCCGCCTGAGCCCGCCCCTCGCGTCCTTAGCTGGTCCACCAAGCGATGTCCGCTGGGCGCCTGCGAAAGTCTGTTGGCTCCCGCTGAAGGGCAATAGCGCCCCTGAGCCCCCGCGCCCTGCTCCGGCCAGGAGCCTTCACGTAAATGGGTCCAGTCATGCCTCCCAGTGAGAAACCAGAAAGCTCAGGAATTAGTGTCTCCGGTGGGCTGAGTCAGTGTTACCGGGGCAGCGGTTTCTCCAAGGCCCTTCAGGAAGACGATGACCTCGACTTTTCTCTGCCTGACATCCGATAAGAAGAGGGGGCCATGGAAGATGAAGAGCTGACCAACCTGAACTGGCTGCACGAGAGCAAGAACCTGCTGAAGAGCTTTGGGGACTCGGTCCTGCAGAGCGTCAGCCCCGTCCAGGACCTGGACGATGACACGCCCCCATCCCCTGCCCACTCCGACATGCCCTATGATGCCAGGCAGAACCCCAACTGCAAGCCCGCCTACTCCTTCAGCTGCCTCATATTTATGGCTATTGAGGACTCTCCAACCAAGCGCCTGCCGGGAAAGGATATCTACAACTGGATCTTGGAACATTTTCCGTATTTTGCAAACGCACCTACTGGGTGGAAAAACTCAGTGAGACATAATTTGTCCTTGAATAAGTGTTTTAAGAAAGTGGACAAAGAGAGGAGTCAGAGTATCGGGAAAGGGTCATTGTACAGAGTACAACGTCTAATCCAGAGTACAGACAAAGAAAGTCTAATTCAGGCTTTGAAAAAGACACCTTATCACCCACACTCGAACGTGTTCAATACACCTCCCGCCTCTACTCAGGCATAACAAAGCACATCAGGTCCACCCCTCTGGCAAGACAGCACCTTCTTTAAGAGAAATGGAGCCTTTCTACAAGATCCTGACGTTGATGCTGCCAGTGCCATGATGCTTTTGAATACTCCCCGAGATACAAGCAGTTCCTCCAAGAGCGATACAAAACGGAACGCAGGTTCGGAGCCGGGGCCTGTTTCCTGGAGTCCGGCCGTTGCCAATCACTCCCACTGGAATGACAGCAGCCGGGAAGAATGGCCTCATCAGCTGCCAGATGCGGACTGAGAGCGAGCCGTCCTGTGGCTCCCTAGTGGGCAGTGGAGACCCAAGGAGGATGACAACTACAGCAGTGCCAAGTGCTTCAGTGCCAGGAGCACCTCGCCCGCCAGCGACTCCATCTCCTCCTCCTTGGCCAACGACCACTACGAGTTTGCCACCAAGGGGAGCGAGAATGGCAGCGAGGGCAGCTTCCAGAGCCACGAGAGCCACAGCGAGACGGAGGAGGATGACAGGAAATGCAGCCCGAAGGAGGCCAAGGATGCTCTGGGGGACAGCATCTATGTGTCCCAGCACAAGAAGCACCAGCACTTCGCCAAGGCAAGGAAGATCCCCAGCGACATGCTGCCTCTCAAAAAGAGATGCACAGAAAAGCCCCCCGAGAGCGATGACGAGATGAAAGAGGCGGCGGGGTCGATCCTGCACTTGGCGGGGATTCGGTCCTGTTTGAATAACATCACCAATCTGACGGCAAAGGGGCAGAAAGAACAAAAGGAAACCACGAAAAATTAAAAACAAGTCACTGATTTGTTTTGAACTTACGGCCATTTGGTTTCAGCATGTCAGGAGATTTCTAATGATTTGTGGCAATACCAGCAATTTATTATTATTATTTATTTCATTTTTCTTTTTTTTTTTTTGGTTTGGTTTTCTTTGTTTCTTTTTTTTTTTTTTAACTTTCCCCCCTCCTTTGTTTTGGACCCTTAAGAATATTATGTTTAAAGGAGATTGAAGCCACAGAAATCATATTGACCTTCAGCTGTTTTACAAAAGCTTTTCATTATCTGAAGACAAAACCGAAAAAGCCAAAATTACCATTGTTTCCTCCAGCTTGTCAGAAACCCGTGGCTGAATCCACAGGGACGGCAACGATAATGCCACGGGGATACACATCCGGCACTTAGAAGGCACGTGTGCAAAGTAACCATTGATCAGGCCCAACCTTTAGGTTTAAAAGGTCAGGATGTGCACCCAGTTGGGTTCGCTGAGTGCATGCCCATAAAGCAACTGAGGAGAAGGAAGGACCCCTGGTCCCCCCAAGAGCAGACCCAAGCTCGTGGCACTGGGCATCAAATTGTGCCAGGAAAACCCCTGGCACTGTCCCAAGCGTGTGATGCGGGGGTGGGAGGGCGGTCACCAGTCCTCTGTGCTTCTTAACTGTGAAGCCTAGTAGCATCTTCCGGGGTGGACACTGGACCATTCGTATTCAACAGGTGTCAGTGACTCATGAGAAGAGACTGGGTCAGTTTTAGTGATGTTGCTAATCATTGAATTCTGTTTTACATTAAATTAAGAGAAGGTTCCACAAGCCATAAGCCTGAAGCCTGCACATGAGCGTGTGCAAACACAGACACACACACACACACACAAGAGAGAGAAAGAGAGAAAAAAACTGATGCAAAAAACAAGCGTTGTCTTCTTAACTGCCCAAGTGAAAATCAAGTTCCAAGAAATTACAATAGCTGTTAACGAAGGAAAGGGTGGTACAAATCTTTTTCTGTCTGTCAAAACCATTTGATCCAAGTGAAAACAAAACAAAACAAAAAGCTACAGAACATGCCATTAGCACTGTGGTGTATTTTCAAAAGATGAAAGGCACATTGATGGACAAACTAAAGTAAAACATGGCAAAAAAGAAAGGAAAAAAAATTCCTATACTGCCCTCAAAATGGAGTTTGCAATTAATGTTAGTCAGGATTCATCTTTGTGAAAATCAGTGATTTCCACATTCAGCCAGTGTAGCCAGCAGAAATTTCTTTGGTTTTTTTTGGCGGTACGCGGGCCTCTCACTGTTGTGGCCTCTCCCGTTGCAGAGCACAGGCTCCGGACGCGCAGGCTCAGCGGCCATGGCTCATGGGCCCAGACACTCCGCGGCACGTGGGATCTTCCCGGACCGGGGCACGAACCCCTGCATCGGCAGGTGGACTCTCAACCACTGCGCCACCAGGGAAGCCTGCCAGCAGAAATTTCTGATCCACAATGCATGGAATTGCTTTGAAAAAAATAAAAAAAAGCACAAAAACACAAACTTTTTAAATTCAAAAATAAAGTTCCTGTAAGGTAAACAATGTATTTAGCATGAAGATGAATTATTTTCATGTAAATATAGAAAAGAGGAAAAAAAAAACATTTTTCAACCTTCCAGACCAGCATCAGGAGCATCCATTAAAACAAACAAACAAAAATGTGTCATTAGAAAAACATGTTATCATTTGCTCGAACACAATCAAGAATAGGCCTGAAGAGTGACTTCTCTGAGATTCTCTGTACAGTACAGGTGAAGGGCCTTCTGGAGAACTGAACCTGTACGTTAGCTCTGTGCTGTCTCCTAAACTATCACTGAACAACAGTAAAGGGCTTCTCTCTCTCTCTCTCTCACACACACACACACACACACACACACCACTTCAGACAAAGAGATGAGAGAAGAGAGAATAGCAACAGCATTTTAGAAAGTGGAAAGGAAAAAGACAAATGATAACTGACTTAGCCGACCCAGGAAACTTCAATTCAAGTGACTTAATTTATACTGCAAACCCACAAAAAGCTCAGCAATTGGAAACAATAGGTATGTCTTGAAGTGAGATTGAAGGTGAGCCTAAACACAAGAAAATTCCTGGGCTTCCCTGGTGGCGCAGTGGTTAGGAATCTGCCTGCCAGTGCAGGGGACATGGGTTCCAGCCCTGGTCTGGGAGGATCCCACATGCCGCGGAGCAACTAAGCCCGTGAGCCACAACTACTGAGCCTGCACGTCTGGAGCCTGTGTTCCGCAATGGGAGAGGCCGTGACAGTGAGAGGCCCACGCACCGTGATGAAGCGTGGCCCCCGCTCGCCGCAACTGGAGAAAGCCCTTGCACAGAAACGAAGACCCAACACAGCCAAAAATAAATAAATAAATTTATTTAAAAAAAAAAAGAAAATTCCTAGAAAAAACTGATTAAGAAATAGAACCTTCCAATTCTCTTCACCTATTCCATATAGCTCAGCAATTGACCCTTCCCCTCCCAGGCATGTCACGAGATTGTTCTCTGGAGAGAATAAAAATGAGAGTCCATACTAGGAGAAACCATTGACAATTAGAGGCAGCCACCTTAAGCAAAAGTTTACATACTGAGAGTAACAATTTTCTTTTCCTCAGATCAGAACACCATCAGTTAGGCTTATACCCTGCAGGGTAGGAGACTGGAAGAAGCTTCTCTGAAAAATATGATCAGCACCAAAGAAAAAACTCAACGAAAAGATACTCACACCAGGGGTTTCACAACGAAATTTCCGAACCAGATTATGCTATAGTGTATTCTATTAAGTCTAGAATATAGAAGATACAACATACAGATAACAGGAGCTCCTTACAGAAATCCAAGCAAGGGAACAGAATAATAAAAACCATAACTGCTAAATAAAAAGAAACTATACACTGAAAGAACACATTGCATACCTGAAAATACTGGCCCAGAAGAATTAACACCAGATATATTCTGGGAAAATAGTTACATTATAAAGAAAACAGACAAATCTTTGGCTGTGTGCCAATAAAACTTTATTTATAGAAACATTGGCAGGCCAGATGTGGCCATAAAACAGAGACTTGGCCATAGTTGCCACCACTGTTCTAGATTGAAAGGGCCCACTAAGCTCAACACATGAATGTAAACTGTCTTTAGGTCTGAGACATCATCATAAACTTTAAGAACAAGAGAAGATTCTAAAAGTCCACAGAGAGATAAACAGGATACATATTGAAGATGTAGACTCAATAGCATTGGACTTTTCAACAGCATTTCTGGAAGACAGAAGAAAATAGAGCAATGCTTTCAAAATTCTATGAGAAAACTACATCTAACTCACATTTCTATCAGAGCGTGAGAGTAGAATGAAGACGTTTTAGACGTGCAGGGTCTCAGACAATTTACCTCCCATGCGCTCTTTCTCAGGGAGTTGTTGGAGGATGTGCCCTGCAAAATGAAGGCGTAAACAAAAAAAAGAAAGGCCCAGAAAACAGAGCTTCTAAGAGAAGAACGAGAAATCTTCAGGATCACAGTGGAGAAAGTCTTAAACTGAATGCCATGCCATAGGCCCAAGAGCAGCTGACACCAGGCAGGGCAAGAGTGAAGGCTCTGGGAGATGACTTTTCAAGAAGGTAAAATTGTTAGACCACCCATCGAATTTGAACATACTGAGGAGAGACTTAGACAAATGCGGGAGGGGTTAGAGATAAATTAGTAATATGTACACAGAAAACTAAGCAAATAAGCAAACAAGATAGTTACTAACTCAAGGGAAAACAAAGAGTTGTGCAAGAAGAAGAAAAAAATCGTAACAATGTTGTATGGCCAGTGAAGTGCATGTTCCTGGTCATATAAACATGGAATAGAGATTTAGCCAAAATAGCACACAGATCATGATGTTCCAATTCTCTTCACCTTTGTTTCTCCAGCAACAAAGTATCAACAACTCTTCTCTTTACCTTCTGCATAAACAGGTGAAGATTCTCTTATTTCACTTATCTGAGGATTTTCTTATGTCACTTATCTGTCCTATGTGTAGTGAATTGCTTTAGGTTTTACAATATTTAGTCAATAAATATTTACTTAGCCCTGACTATGGCCATAGAATTTAAGTCCTGTAAGGGATTTAACAGGTACAACATAAAGGCCTGTGCTCACAAGGAACTTAAGTCTAGGAAAAATTTTACAACAGTACAAAGCAATAAAAGAGATGTGGAAAGCCATGAGTCATCCTTGCCTGCACACTTGCCTTCACTCCCAGAAGGCCCTAAAGGATATATTGAAAATGCAAATCTACACATATACACACATACACACACTCCCCTCCTCCACTTTAACAGTGCACCATTCCATTCAGGATAAAATCCAAGACTCTTAGCATGACTTTATAAGGCCTTCTTTATCGAGGTCCTGCCTTGGCCTACATTCTATATACTGAGCTATAAACAGCTCTCGCGGCGCCAGGCTCCCTCAAGCCTGTAACATTCCACCACAGTCCTCTTCGTCATATTTTGTGTGCACAACACCCCTGCTTTAAAATCTAGACCACCTGTCACCTTTCCTCAGGTCTTGAGATACTCGTCTAGGTCAGGTACACATCGTTTGTGCTCTTTGGGAAGATGGCCCGAGTCTCAGAGCCAGGGAAGTGGCACAGAAGCTCTCTTTGAGGAGGTTACTGGCAGGGCCCGCTGCTACCGCTTCTCTCCCCTTCCGCACCCCTGCAACTCTCTGCCACCCACTCTGAGGAAGGAGAGGTTTCTCTCAGAGGCACATCATGGGGAAAGTGGAGGATTTACAGACTTGTCTAGATTTAAATCTCAGCACTGCCTCTTCACCTCTGAGCCGGTCTTCTCGTTTGTAAAACAGGGAGAGTATCACTTCCTTTTTAGAGCTGTTCTGTGAGGGATAAATGATACAATGCACGTAAGCGTCTGGCACAGAACAGATGCTGAGTAAGGACTGTCTCCAACCATCTCCAATATACACAGCCATCGTGGCCCCAGAACATGCATTTTCCAACAATACTGTAGTGGACTTCAGTACAGGTGACTGTGCTGAAATCACCCAAGGTGATTTACTCTGATGAGCAGCAATGACTCTGAACTTGAGTGGCCCAGGCACTGCTCTAGAGGGGCTGAAGGAAGAACTCATATTACTCCCCTGCTTTAGCTCCTCCTTTAAATTCCTCCAGATCAGGGAGCCCCATGGCTTGGGCTTCCTAGGACTGCCCCTCACAAAAAATAAAGACTTCTTACTCTGGGCTGGATAGGAGCAGAAGCGTTTACACCAGAGCTGGAAGGCTATCATGCGAGTGGCTAGAGTGGGGAGGGTGGTGAATAGCAATGCAGCCCAACCACATCTTTCATCTCAGTTGGATTTGTTTTAATTGCCCTTAGCTCTGCCAAGGCCCTGCAACTGAGACACCTCTGGCTCGAGGCTGAGCTAATAAGTCGCACACCAGCTAGATTAGACCCACGTTCTTTAACTGGCCATAGGTGTGTGGGTTCATTTCTGGGCTCTCTATTCTGTTCCGCTGATCCATATGTCTGTTTTATCTGAAGGGCACCAGTAAGTGTGTGCCGAGGTGCTAAAAACGCCAGGGAGGAACAGACCGGTGAGCCGGAAGAGGAAGGCCAAGCAGGTCCCAATGACTCTGGTGTCAAGTCTGACCTGCTCAGCTTAGGGTTCGGTGGCAGGCAGCTTCTGACAGGGTTCCCCAGGCTCCCCGCCTCCCATATTCACCCCCTTGCCTGGGCTCCTCCCGCTGAGTGTGGGCTGCACCAACCGGCTTGCTTCTAGTGAAGAGACTGTGACAAAAGTGACAAGATGTCACTTCCAAGATTAGGTTACAGAAGACCAAGACTTCCTGCTCGTCCACAGTCTCTCTCTTGCCCTCTTGTTCACTCTGATGAAACCAGCTGCCACGTGGTGAGACGCTCTGAGGAGATGCCCATGTGACAGGGACCCGAGAGAGGCTTCGGCTACCCACCAACCCCGAGGAACTGAATCCTGCCAACCACCGCGTGAGTGAGCCAAGAATGGGATCCTCCCGGTGGAGCCTGAGATAAGGGCAGCCTGGTGGGAGACCCAGAACTACTAATAAGTTAGGAAGTGTTCTGGGCCATGTTCTAGTACAGAGGCAGCGTTTTAATACCTCAACTCAGCCTGGGCTTTTCTCAGGTCTCATCAATGACATTTTTACAAACTCTAATTGTACAGAACATTTGTAGAAGGTTGGTCTTCATACCTAATTTAGTTGCTTTAGTTGCAATATTCAATAATTTACCTACCCTCTTTTTTCCCTTCATGTATCTAAACTGAGGGTAAAATGTTTCCTTCAAAAACTGTTGAAGACCACAGCAAATGAGAAATTACACACACACACACACACACGCATACGTATGTGTCTATATAATATATATTATTAACATTATATATCTATGATATTCAGTGCCTATGAATTCCTCCCCTTCACTCTATGCTTAAATTCTTCGGGTATCTTATTCTGGCACCTTATATACTGACTACACTACTTTCAGATCTAAAACTAATTATTTGTCATTTCTCTCTTTGGAAATGTTAGAGGTTTCCTTTATCACACAGGTTTGGTGACTATGTTTTCACAAACAATTGTGATAAGTTTTCTATCAGCTAGACAAAAGATTTAAACGAGGAATTAGTCAAATGTATTGTTGGCTTTTCCAAAAGAAGAAACTTTCAATATTCTTTTGTACAAGGTTAGCTTTCAATGTTTTTCTCTCCTTCCTGGTGCGCACTGGCTGATTTTAACCAAGCCAGTCCCCTCTCAATCATGCCGTGTTGCTATGTTTTTGCCCACAATGTTCTCTTATCTTGGAGCGATCTCTTCCCTCATTCAAACCCTGCTTAACCTGCCAAACCCAGCTTGAGTCTCGCCACTTAGTACGTAATCTCTGCTCAACAAGCTCCTTGGGTACAGGGACTATGCCTTAAACTTTGGGGGGCATTTCCCTGAAAACTTATAATGCCAGGCACTTGGTAGTTAATGAACAAATGAGACTGAAGTCCTCTAAATTTCCTATTTATACCCCCAAATTTCTTTCGCTAACACCTTTTTTACTCTTTTGAGATATTTAGTCACTTCCTCATTACTTCCTTCTATCTCCTAACATCTTGTCTAACTCAGCTTTCCCTAAAACTCTCCTTATACTTGAGGCCATAATTACAGAGGCATTTACAGAGCCATTCAAAGCCATTAGGATTATTGGCTGATTAAGGATAAGTCGGATAAGGAAACCCAATGGGAACTAGTTCTGTTTTTTCTGGCTTTCCAATTTATCAAAGTCAAGTTCTCAGAGTCTAAATGCTTAATAAGTACTTTCTAAAAGATTTCATTTTTTTGTTTTGTTCTTATCACACTTGAGTGCTTAATAAACTTTTTTCCCAGGGCTTGACATCATGCCAGAGCTCTGCTGTCTCTTCTTCCATCCTACCAGCACAACATCGTGTGTTTTCTTAAAAGAGCAGGACTTTTAGGTCCACAGGGACCACTTAAAAGCTTATAAATAAAACACTGGTTGGGCTTTTTCTAAGTGTTTGATGAGTGAATGACTGAACAAAATAAATATAAGAGCAGAATACAAAGAATACAAGAAGCAGTAAAGTTTCTTTCCTCTCATTACAGTGAAGTGTGCTTACTATACATGTGAGTGGGGTGGGGTGGACATGGGTTAGCAGAGTGATCTTTATGGAATTTACCAAAAGTAAAGCCTGAAGATCAAGCACTTCTCAATACTAAACTGAAACCAGATTATAATGCCTGTTTTTTTGTTTTAGATCAATTTCTCTCTCAAAAGTACAAAGGCAATTTGCTCAGGCTACCGAAGCATGATAGAAACAATTCTTGAGAGGGGCTAAACCATCTCTGCTTTAATTTTATGCTCATCAAAAACCTCTTACCTATAATTTGATCTCTTTAAGTGGACTTGCTGCCCAGAACAGAGAGTCCTAGACAGATGAACCACCCTAGTTCTGGAGCTACGCAGATATCTCAGGATAAAGTAATTAAATGGGATTTTTGTTTCTCAGTCAGTATCCTGGGAGTTTAGTTAGCCCAAACCAGTCTTCAGAGGCTAATCAACTCTGAGTGAAATGAAATGATTAAGTTTCTGGAAGTGCAAAGCTGAAGAACTGCAAAGTTGTGACGACTCCATCAAAGTACTGCCACTCTCTGAGCACCTGCTTAAGGGCATCTTTAAAAACTATAACATAAGCGAACTTAGAGATAGTTTAATTCAATTCTCCTATTTTACAGAAAAGAAGACTGAGTCCCAGGATCTGAATGACACTGCTAACTAGAGGCAACAGTGGGATTAGGAAAACAGTCTTCCTTCTACTATACTACTTTGCTCTCATCAGGAAAGGTAGCACTGAAAGATAAATAAGGCTGTGGAAGGCAGTCGTGTGCTGGTTACTGAAAGGGGGTTATGTGAACCAAGTGTATCATTAAAGGGAGAAAGGTTGTTGGTGTTTACTGAGCACCTACTGTGTGCCTGGCACTGTTTTAAGGACTTTACTTGTATTACTCATTTAGTCCTCACAACAACCTTGTGAAGTTGCTAATGTTATTTCTATTTTATAAACGAGGAAACAGAACCTAGAAGAAATAAACTTCTGCATTTAAGAAGCAGATCTGGAAGGAACTCAAACACCAGTCTATTTGACCTCCAAGCCCATAGCTTTCATTTTCTTCCTACTACATAGTTAGACCTGATAAATTCCTCTATAAATACCCAAGGAGTGTCAGAGCAGAGGAACTTCAAGTACAATATGATTTTTAAAAAAATTTTATGTCTTCTAAAAGATATAAACCCACATTTTAAGCTCTGAGTACTGAAAACTGCCGTAACACTTCAGCCAGGAATATATTAATGCATAACTCCTTAATGCTTGTCAGAGGATTATGACAATACCCTGTAGTGATTTATTCTTAATTATAATTGTAAATTTCTAGTTTTATACAAAAAATGCTGCCCTTATATTAAAAATACTAGAGACTGGGTAAGTTTCTTCAGTGGAATATTGTGCTTTAAATTTTCCCATTAAAAACCTAAATTTTGAAGTGCGTATGGGAACGTCAGAGGCTCGAAAATTTGTAAGGCATTCTCCTTTTCCTACCCTTCAAAAATCTCTTTTTCAAGAAGTATAAGCTACAATGTCAAAATGAGGAAGAAGGATGGCTAACTTCTAAATAAATCTCAGGGAGCAGTGTCGACTGAGGCAGGGAGCGAGGCAGCTGCCAAAAAGCAAGAGTAATGGTTTTTTTTTTTTTGGTAAACATACTAATACTAAATCAAATGCTAATTCAAACTAACTTCCTGTGATTTAAAGGAATTTGTCAGAAACCAATGAATCTGAAAGATTTTAATTCATTTTTTTTTTTAGTTGGTCCTATTCTTAAGCTACTAAGATGCCTTAATTCTTGACATTTAACCTAGAGACTGCCTGTAAAGGTTTAAGCATAAGTCAAAACCTGGGGGCTCAAATCCAACTCATGGAGGCGTTTTGCTTGGATCATACAGAATTTTACTTTAATGTGAGAGCCAACATTTTTTAAAGATGAAAAAAAAATCACATTTAAAACATCCAGATCTAGAGCTTCTTTAAAAAAAAAAAGTAAAAGGGAAGATTTGGCAGTGATGCACTCACTTTCCCATACGGCCAAAAGTCTGCTGAAGCCCTGTGTCAGCTGCCCTTTTAGAGAGGTGTGGCCACTGGTCCACAATTCCTGGCAGCCCACCTCACTCCTGTACTTACCTATAAACCCCTTCCTCACCCCTGGAGGCACCTGAGTTTGTGACCCCTATTTTATAGGAACTGGACAAGGAGAATGCAGGAATTTAAAAAAAAAAAAAAATAAATAGAAGACAAAGCCCACATCACTTAGTCACTGTACTAGACAGCAAAAACAAACAAACAAACAAAAACAGAAAACCCCAGTGCTTCTCAATACAGTATGTCACAGTATCTTGGGACACTTGATATCAACTAGCTCATGACGGAGGGAACTTTTAAAGTGGTGTAAATCCTTCAGCATAAATGTTCAAATGCAGCACTTTTAGTATTCTGGCCCAAGATTAAATTCTAGGTGAATATTTCAAAAGAATTCTCTTATCTGATGTCAATTAAAAAACAGCTCCTCAAATTTTTCTACCACTTCTAATATTTATGCTGAGTTTCTCCAAGAGAAAAACAGGACACAGCTTTCTTGGTTTGTCTAACACCTCAGCACAATCTTTCCAATAATTAGACCCTTCTCTTTGTCTGTCAGTAACTATGGCTCATCTCACACTCAAAAGCCAAAACAAAATGCTGGACCAGGATCGGAACTATGGTCAGGATGCATGAAGTAATGAAATACAGTCTCCGACTGGCCCAACTTCTTCTCTACCAAGTTAGCTCTCAACAGCTTCTGATTTTTGCCCACCTGGTGGCGAGACAGCAAATTCAAGGATTTTTTGGGGTTTTTTTGCGGTACGTGGGCCTCTCACTGTTGTGGCCTCTCCCGTTGCGGAGCACAGGCTCCGGACGCGCAGGCTCAGCGGCCATGGCTCATGGGCCCAGCTGCTCTGCGGCATGTGGGATCTTCCCGGACCGGGGCACGAACCCGCGTCCCCTGCATCGGCAGGCGGACTCCCAACCACCGCGCCACCAGGGAAGCCCCAAATTCAAGGTTTTATTTCAACTAGCACCTTTGTTAAAAAGGGCGGTTTCCTAAGCACCTTAGGAAATAACTTTCTGGCCCCCTCCCTAGTCCTCTGCTCCTTCAAGTTCAATTCACCTTTTTCCCTAATATATGACGGCCCTTTTTCTGGTGAGCCAGTTATCTTGTATTTTACAAAGAATGGGAAGCAAAGAAAACTGCCAAGGACTCTGCCCAAGGTCACAGAAAAAAAAGGCAAAATAAGGACTTGGACTTCCTTAAGACTTAGCCCAGGGTTTGGGATTCAGGAAACAGTGACCTTTGAACATCATTTCTGGTGTGCCAAAATTATTTGTAGCAGAATATTTAAGGGTATAAATTTAAAAGGAGGAAGTGAGGGAAGCCAAGATGTACGTGTTCCACAGGGAAAGAAAACAAAGTCCTCAGGTTTCTAAGGAGGGAGATGGAGAGAAGTGAGTTGAATGTGGGCCAGTGGGCACGGGGGAGAGGGAGAAAAGGGGAAGGAGGCATGCAGTGGGCAGGAGGAAGGGAGCTGAGAATAAGCACGCACAACGAGGACAGGAGGGGACCTGTACCGAGTGGGTGGGCGGACAGATCAAGGAAGCCATCCATGTGTACAGAGAAGACTCAGACAAGTGCGTGTCCAGAAGGCGTTTCCTAATGAGAAGCCAGACAGACACCCTATCCCCAGTCAAGGAAACAGAGAAACAAGAAGATCCATAAAACACAGGAGAAAATGTGCACAGTTATGTTACTTCTTCCCTCACATGAGAGGGGGCTCACATGCCCGTGAGAAGCCTGTATGTGGCTGAGAAGCAGCCCAGCACAGGCGTTAAGGGCACGGACTCTGGAACCAGACTAGCCCAGCTGCCTGGGTTTGAATCCAAATCCTACTGCCCACTAGTTGGCTGACCTTGAATAACTTACTTAACCTCTCTGTGACTGTTTTCTCTTCTGTAAAATGATAACGTTAAAGAACTAAGTGAATTAAATAAAGCACTGAGAAGAGTGTCTGGCACATAACAAGTGCTACATAAGTTAAATAAAATAAATAACACGTACAAAAAGGAATGCATAAAGGAGGAGACTCACGTCCTCAAACTCTGAGACAGTTACAGTATAAAAACCACAGCATATTCTCCTAGCTACATATTCATATCCTTGTAGAAAGAATGTCACAAAAGCCAAGACATTCTAAAGTTTAGTTAAGTAGATGGCAAACAAATCACAGACCTAGAGGGAAAGAGAACCCAGTGGCGAGGTAGCTGGAGAAGAGCGGACTTGGGTAGGAGTGTAAGGAACACACGTGACCTAAGAAGTCACAGACGGGCTTTTACTCCAGACTCTGGACACCAGGCCTGGATGGCTGGGGCTGCGGTGCCGGGAGGTGAGGGCAGCAGTTGGCAGGGCTGGACCAACTGCAGTATGTTAGGGCTGACTCGTGTCCTCTGCTGCCGATCAAATATGAGAGTGGAAGTAGAATCAAGCTGCCTCCCGCCTCCTCTACTGCATTTCTACTTACTTCACCTCATCATCTACAGCCTTAGCCCAGGCCTTTGTTCTCTCGCCTGCATTTCTGAATCAGCTCTGCCGCTGGGCTTCCCGCCCCCATCTCTGCACCCCCATCCATCCTCTCTTATGCTTCCAGGGTTACTTCCCCTAAAAAAATATGCAATCACGTCATTCACCGCCTTGTCAACCTCCCCTGATGGGCTTCCCGCTCTCAATAATAAAAAGTTCCATCTTGACACAGCAGATGCTTCATTATCTTGCTCCAATGTCCCTGTCTGGTTTCGCCTTTCACCTCTTTACTCAGCTAATTCTAACCCACCCTGAACTTCTCACTGTTCCCTAATATACTATATGCTACGGTGCTGTGCCTGGACCCCACTTTACGACCCTTTCTATCAGGAAAAGTCCTTTCCTTCCTCTGAGACCCACCTTAATTGTCATCTCCTAAGGAATGTCCCCCTCAGTTCCCTAAGCAGAGAAAGTTCTTCATTTTCTGAGTGCCTACAGCATTGTGACCAGGCATCTCTTATAACACATGCCACCCAAGACTGTAATTTAGCTGTTTAATTGTCCGATTTCCCATTAACCCCTCAGCACCTCATAGAGACAGCCAACTGTTTTACTTATTTTTAAAAACTCCCAGGGCTTCCCTGGTGGCGCAGTGGTTGAGCGTCCGCCTGCCGATGCAGGGGACACGGGTTCGTGCCCCGGTCCGGGAAGATCCCACCTGCTGCGGAGCGGCTAGGCCCGTGAGCCATGGCCGCTGAGCCTGCACGTCCGGAGCCTGTGCTCCACAACGGGAGAGGCCACAACAGTGAGAGGCCCGAGTACTGCAAAAAAAAAAAACCAAAAACCTCCCAGACCTAGCATACTACCTCGCATATGGTATGGTTGCCTGTCAAATACGACGGTTGAATCAAACACAACCCTTCCATAACACAGGGAAAGGGGAATCTTAATTCTAACAGTATAAACGTTTGAGCAGAAAATACGGTAACATTTGAGACTGTTCTGCAAAGCCCCCAGCTCTACTGCCATGGTGGGTAGACGGCCTGCTGCTTACCGCTGAATATCCTTGTTCTTCCACAAGGAGGCAGACTGAGCCTTGGGCACGCGTTCAATGAAGTTCACCAACTCTTCCATGAGAAGCCTGAGTTTAAACAAAGAAAGTGATGAACACTCAAAAAGGAATCAGAAAAACATGGCACTCTTAACACTGTAGCCAAGAGAAGCGGGCTTGCCTGCCTGCCCTCCCCAGTCGTCTTTCCTCTCTCTGCTGCACATAAACGTGGGCACCATTTTACATAAAGTTGAACAAAAACCTAGCCTTTGCGTTGAATTTTCACGTTAAAAATTCTGAATGTAAATGATTTAATTCATAAGCCTGGTGTGCTTCTTGTCTCTAAACAATGAAATATATAAGCCTATGGTTTAACTCACACTCTTAAGACCTCTGTCTTTATTTATTTAGGTAATTAAAAACACAAAAGGACAAATAGTTAAATGAGCATGAAGTACCTGATTTTGGTGGCATTAGAGGTGGGGGTAGGATTTTTTTTAATGACAATATTAAATGGACATTTTAAACTGGTAAAATAAGTTTTCTTCATTAGGAATTAACAAAATTCCACATGGAAGAATACTCGAAGGCCTAATCCTAAAACTGTAACTCAAGGACCTGCCAGAGGACAGGCTCTGCAGATCACAAGCTGGATCACCACAGAATCACAACTGAGGGAATCTAAGAGATGCCTCACTCAACTGGATCGATGATCCCATGCTCTGAGGAATACATGGGAACAGAGCACTGATGGGGCCCTGGATGGCTAGGGGACGACCAAAAAGCTAGAAATAGACTTTCAACATCTTGAATCCCCTACATAATCCAGTACAGATGTTCCACATTGACTTAAATCCTCTCCCAATAAACACACAGACATGGCAAGCCATAAGTTTATTAGCATTTGAATGCCGAACAACTTCATTTCCACTTATTTACTTATTCCTAACACTATCATCGTCTTTCTTTTTTTTTTTTTAAATTGTCTTTCATCTTGAAGGAGCAGTACCAGTTCCAGCATTCTAAGATCCGGGATCCAGGCTCATTATTGTTCTGGCTGTAGCTTTCTGGAGAAGTGTCTGGTATGTCCATCCTCAGGCTTTAACTTTTTCAGACTAGAATCTAATGTTTTCAGCTTGTCCTCTCACCAAAACTGTTAAATCACCTTGAGTGCTTTACTTTCCTACAATGTCTCTTCCTCAGATCCTTTATGTTTTTCTGTACACACCGCAGGTAATATGGTTTGACACAAAAACAAGGACATATTTTGTTTCATTTCTGGTAATTCCATCGTATTGGACTTCAGTCAGATTCTAGAACCCAAAGCACTTAGATCCCATATTTCGGGTCTTGATAGTATTACCTTATACCATACTTCTTTGTTTGCTTCAACACAATTCTTTTCTTCTGGGGTAATTTTCTTCTCACTAAATGATGCTATGGTTACTTGAAACAACCATCTGTCCCATGGAGGCTTGGGAGGGGCAGGGGAAGGACAGCACAGCGTTCTCAGAGTCAAAGAAGGGCTCTGAGGTTTTTATTCCATACAGTCCCGAGTTTCACTATGTCAACAGTACAGACAACGTAACCATCTAATTACCCTGTTTTCTACAAGCCGTCCCCATTTATAGTCTGCACTAAACCATAAGAGGGGGGAAATTTTGAAAACAAAGTAGTAAAATTTCTTCCTCTTTTCTTAAATATGCTGTGTTCCTTTCTCTCCCGAAGCTCTCTGCACTGCATCCTGGTGGCATCCTACTGAATGATACTTCCCCTAATTAGTATCATCTGCACAGAGGAGCTGTCTCTGCAAACTCCCTGTTCCCGTTTTTCTAAAAAAGACTAACGACCATTACTCGCAGCATCAGTCTCTAGGCAACTCCAAAGAACATTTGTTTTATCTGGAGAGTTGTCTATTCGTGCCTGTTCTCTGGGTCAGCTGCTCAGAGGGAAATAACAATCCCACCTCGCACAACACTCTATTAACAGTCACCACTGAAGGGAGGAGCTCGCCAGCCACTCTCTAATGGCACAAGAAGAAATGCTCTCACCTGCCGATCTGAACGGAGGGCTCTGTGGCATAGACCGTGCCTGTGAACCCCGTGTGCTCAGTGATGTAGGGCAGAGCCATCATGCAGTGATAGTTAGAGATGAGGATCACATCTACCGTAGACAGATCTATTAGCTCGGTCTGAAAAGAAAGGGGAGGGAATGATAGATATCTGTGCGGGGCACATAGATCAATGTGATGGGACTGAAAAATGATGTTGCCAGAATGCAGAGGAGTGGCTTTGGTACTACAGAATAATGATGCCTTTCCTGCAACACTTCTATTCTCTCCTTTTAGGATATTTCCTAATGTTGACATTACGCGGCAGGACAGGATGGCTACTGATGAGAGCGCAGCCCGTCCGCCAGAGATGCTCTGATTTTACCAAAACAGAGTTCTGCGAGTCAGACGTGTGAGGATGAATGACAACAGGACACTTCAGCAGCTGCTGCCTGGCAGGGGGAACCATGTAACACGAAGCAGACAGCACAGTATCAGCCGTGAGGGAGAGGCACACAGAAACCAGCTCTTCAGAAGTCAAATGTGGGAGGCAACTGTTTTTGGAGTAACTTCTGACCACTAGTGTTGGGTATAGAGCCCCCCGCAAACGTAGTGGCAGAGTCATAAGAGGAGGTTATACTCTTGTGTTCTACCCTAATCACAACCCCTGCTCTACCCTTCACTCCATTATTAAGGTCATGTGAAAAGGGAAAAGACAGGTTGGCAGGTGAGAAAAAAATGCTACCCATGTTTGGTAAATTTTTATGAAAACTCTTTTAGTAGAAGGGAACTTTTTTTCCATAAATTTAAGTCCTACCTGCCTTTTAAGGCTCAATTCTCTTCTCCCACTAAGCCTTCCTTATTTGCCCAGACGAAAGAAACCACTTCTTCCTCTGAACTGTCAAGGCACTTAATGAATATCCCTCTCGTGGCAGTTATTATTCTGTATAAAGGCAGGCAGCTCAAAGTTATCATTTTGTCCCCCTAAAACTGAATGTCTCTGAGCTCAAGAATCCCGTGTGACTCAGCTCTGTCCCCTCCCCGCTGTGGTAGCCAGGACATAACAGGCCTTGGCGCACTGTTGTTGGAGGACTGCATCGTTATAAGCAGCACCCTCTGTGGAGAAAAGTGAGATGCAGCGGTTCAGAGACATCATCTTAGTCTCTGAGCTCTCCCTCACGGAACTTACCCCGTGGAAACTGTATGGTACAGTACGGACAGCATGGGGTAACTCAAGAAAGAGTTTTAGTTAGCAGAATGGGTCACAGAGCTACTATGTCCCCCACGGAGTAGAAGTAACAAAGATGTCTGTGCCCTCTTTGCAAATAACAGAGACAGTGTGCCATTTTGGCTGTGGGTATCTTCTGGTTGGTGACTTTATGTGTAAAGTAAGTTGATTTAATAAAGCCGCCAAGGCATAATCAGCTCCTGAGGACAGCGTGGAGATTAGAGGTCAGAAGCTGCTCACCGCCGGGGCAATGGCAATCTGTGTGAATAAAATGTCTAAGGACATAACTTAACTCCATGCTGTGTACTGCACTTCCAAGACAATATCCTCACATAACAAAGGGTCATGGGACATCCTGCTGGTCCTATTCCCCACCAACTCTCTAGAAGCATTTTTAAACAAATGAGAAGATTAAGACATAGCAGCAGAGTGATACGTCCAGAAGAAAACAAGGGAAGAAGAGTTGAAGCAACAGTAAAACCCCAAAGCATCCCTACCTTCCTTCTACCTATACAGAAACTGGGTAGGAATATTTGAAATTTCTCTTTACTATTTAAGAAACAACCCATAGAGTCTAGAATGATAAGAAATTTGGTGAGGACAGCTGGGGAGAAAAAATATATATATATATATTTTCTGCTTGTATATATATCAAGAGTGCCTACATAAAAAATTTTCCCCTGAGAAATAAATTTAACACCCAAACTATGTTTATATATTCACATCTATATGTTTACTTGCATACTTTCACTCAGTGAAATCCCATAAAGACTATTTTAATTTTAAACTTTTACATACAGACACTTGGGTTCTACAGACCATGAATTGGGTCAAAACAATCATAATTTATTGGTTGCTTACTATACTGTCCTAGACTTTATGCACAGTCTACAGTGTAGACTTTGGGGGAATACAAAGATATTTAAGGTAGCTGCACTAGATTATAAATTCCACGAGGACTAGGACTTCAGTTCTGCCTGGCTCAGCCACAAGTCAGCCAAGATTGGATAGCGTAGTAAGTCCCTCTCTCCTAATTCAACAACTCTCATATTTTCTCCTGATCATACAATGCCCTGGTTTCCCTTAAAATAGTGACTACTAATAACTTGTCATAAACCACAAATTATGACACTAGTTGAAAAAACCTATATGGCTTTAGAACCCTAAATATAACAGTGCTGCTTTAGCTTGGCAAGGGTGAACTGTGAAACGGTGACTGTTTAATTTCAAAGCTTAGTAGTTGATGGAGCAAGTCAGAAAGTCACCAGAACTCCAAGCCAGGTATCCTCCACTGAGGGCCACAAGCTGAAGGCTGCAGCAGTCAGTGCCACAGGCAATAAACTGACAATAAATGTAGCACCTACGATTAGGAATCTTTGAACAGATGGGGAACTGCCCCACCAACTCCTAAATGACAAATGAAGATCACGAAAAAGATTTTATTAGCAGTTAGGGAGAGCTCAGGATTCTCAATAACTGTCTACCTTCACACTTGTTCCTACTAGTTTACCTCAAACTCTCCCTTATTTGCCAGTTTCAATTACCACGTCCTTCTTTGTTTTTCTTCCTCTCTTTCACTCTGGTGTCCTAAAAGGGCACATCACCTACTTCAAAGAGAGAAAAAAAAAAGTTTATCTAAAGGATATCAAAGGAAGTTGTAGAAATGGAAGGAGAGAGAGGAAGAAAGGACAAAAATAAGGGACACAGCACTCCCAATTTCTTTTTTCTCTGGCACTGAAATGTGAAAGTATTTTCGACAGGCACTGACATCCCCTGGGCACACGGAAAGAATAGAATGGTAGCTTCTTATTGATTTCCTCAGGAACCCTGGACTGGCTACTGGCTTCCCTATACTTCATCTGTGAGCTGAGAACTCCATCTAGGCCACTCTGGGGATTAGGCCTGTCAGCTGAGATTAGTTTCCTTTAAGACTAATGCAAACTGATCTTTGTTTCCTTTAAAACAATGAAACTGGACTCAAACACTTATAACAAGTCTCACTGTGATGATAATATGTAAGCGACAGATATCCATGACTCAGTTCAGAATCCATGAATTTCAAGCAATATTCTATATGTCATTTCAAGTCAGCAAGAATTTTTACAGTTTACTATACTGGCTAGATAACAGCAACTCCCAATTACCCAAGACTAGAAAAAGTATGGCTAACCTAAGACACAGGCATTATCCAGTCGGCCTTCTGTATCTGTGGCTGTGAAACCTCTATTCATTGCACTCCATCATTTTATATAAAGTGCTTGAGTATCCGTGGATTTTGGTATCCACAGGGGCTCCTGGAACCAATCCCCCGCAGATACCGACGGATGACTGTAATTACAAAATTAAAAGGCTTGAGATATTTCTTTACCTTGCTCAAAACTATGCTCCAGTGTGACTGTCAATGTGGATTATAGAAAAAGCTAGGGACGGGAAGAAGAGAGTGACTTCAGTGATTTACAGACAATATAAAAAGCTCCTAAATGATATTTTAGCTGTAAAACAAAGTACCTAGAATAACAGATCCATTTCAATTTGAAAACAGGAAGCTAAGCCCCTGAAAATTATTTCCTGATTTCAGTTTGAGAGATGATAAGATATGCTTTGTTTCTACAACAAGATTCACTTTAATCTTACCTCTGGTAGGCAGAATTCGGGCACAGAATCCACAAATACATGACCTGAGCACTCCTTTAGCTCCTAAAAGACACGAAAAGAAAAAATTCTAGGAAGTAATATCCAATAGATACAGCGCCAAAGAAATTTCATCCCCAAACCAAACTTTCCATGAAATATCACAGATTGCTGGAGTTGGAGGGAAGCTGGAAGCTTATTTAGGCCAACTGTTCATTGTTTAAGCTCAGGGAGGCTAAATGTTTTATTTAGGATTAAAAAAATGCTGGCTGGTGGCTGACTCAGGACTTGAATGCACATTTCTTGATGCCTCTTCAAGGAAGCCATGTGTGGACACATGCTGCTTCCATAACTCATGACCCAAAGCTTTCCAAATAATTGTTAGATGGACCATACCAGCAATATCAGAATGATCTGGAACACTGATGGAAGTAGATTCCTGGGCCCTACCTAAGATCTAAGGGATGAGAAACTAAGGATGAGGCCATGGAACCTGTGTTTATAACAAGCACCTCCAGCTATTTTGTTCTGCAATTAGGTTAGGAGTCCAGGGCATAGACAAATGATTTAGAGCCCCTTTCTCCTCCTACCAAGGTTTGAGGGGCAAATAAGGAGGGAGATGAAGAGTACAGGGTAGGGATTAAACCACCACCACCACCACTCAAAAGAAAAAAGTGTACTTATAAAGAGAGAGAATTTAGTGCAGCTCCCACTCTGCCCGTGACCTATAGTATTTAATGTGCCTGTCTTACTTTGGATTCTTTCACAAACAGATCCTGAGAAAGGGTGTGTGAAAGCTTATAAGGGAGGTGCTAAAAACAAACAAACAACAAAAAACCCAGCAGGAGGAAGGGCAAGTGATAAAGGGAAAAGCAGGTGACCGATGACGAATATGTTACAGAGCTACATACCACTGTGGGCAACAGGGAGTCACTCCCATGGGGAAACTCGAAGAAACAGTATCAAACATATACCTGGGAGTTATTCCACTCAGGGGCAAGGGACCTGGGATGTTTATATAGCAACTCATGCATTTGGGGCAGCTTTAGGAAAAAACTGTCAGGCAAAGCCATACAGGTATTGGCATCTGGATTTATGACATAGGACACTGAAGAGACAGGAGTGGGCCACCAACAGAGTCTGCTACAATGCCCCCAGGAGGCCACCAGAGTTGCTGCCTTCCCTTGATGACACTTTATACTGAACTCTATGCAGGAGTTTTTGCTCCAAAGTTAAAGCTATCTATGACTCTATAATGAAACCACTAAAAGATAGATTTTGGTTGACAGTTTCCTCTTTCTGGAAAGAGAAAAATACTGTTAGAACTTTGTTCCATTGTGTTTTCATTAGTCACCAAACATAAATTTCTATATATTCATATATATGTACCTATATTTATATACTGGAGTCTGAATGATTTTACTCTCAATCTTTACCTGAAAATAAGGTATTAACTGTATGTTATTTTCCTTTTGAATTTTACAAGTCTCCTATCAGAACCTTGATAGAATATTTCCTCCCCTTGCCTTCCACTGTAAACTCTGGTTCCTCTCCTTATATGAGTACCATTTAACCAGTAGAGTGCTGAGCCAAAAAAAGACTGAAAGCCATTCTTTTTTTTCTTTCCTTTTCCTTTTCTCTGCAGTACGTGGGCCTCTCACTGTTGTGGTCTCTCCCGTTGCGGAGCACAGGCTCCAGACGCGCAGGCTCAGCGGCCATAGCTCAGGGGCCCAGCCGCTCCGCGGCATGTGGGATCCTCCCGGACCGGGGCACGAACCCGTGTCCCCTGCATTGGCAGGCGGACTCTCAACCACTATGCCACCAGGGAAGCCCTGAAAACCATCCTTAATTACAATGTACCTGCCAGCTTAAAACAAATGAGCAATTATGTTTAATGGAAGAAGACTCCCAGCTCCCCTAGGATGAGGTTAAAAATGATTAAAGACAAATCATGGGAAATTTATAAGCGCTGCCCGGCCTTAAATTGACTATGTAATCTTCTTCGCCATATTGCCATGTACCAGGGTATGTGTACCTCACATGACAGAGCCTCCTCTGAGGCTCTCATCCTTCCTGGCCTGGAGCAGCATATTTGCCATTCCACGCACTTACAATGTTACTCTATTTTATTCACCACTCCCTCCTAATGAAATGCTCCCACACAGACATGCAAGTCATTTTGCTCACAATGCACAGGTAATGGGATGCTTCTGAGCCTTTCCCAGGGAACAATGATTTACAGCCAGCAGAGAGTTAGGCTGAAATTTCATCAAGTGCACAGATTCTTGATTGTCACATAATTTTTACAGTTAGCTATGAGGGAAATCTGGTTTCAAATCATGCATTTGGCTTGCACTCGAGGTTGGGGTGTAGGTACAGGAGTTAATTCTGTAAAAAGAGCACCTCTTTATTTAACAATACCAATTACAAGAAGGAAATGCCTTATTCGATTCAGATGAATCATTTTAAGGATCCTTACACTTATTCAGTCTTTCAATTTTGAAACTGGGGAGAGGAAGAATGATTTGGAGGCCTAAGAATGGCATGGATAAGCTTGACAGTTTTTAATCTTCCTTTACCCTCTGATTTTTTTCAGGAGAAAATTTGACTAGATTATAGTTTTAACATTTTTTTTGTATCTCTGGTCTCTCACGTATACGTTAAATGCCCAGAAACTGATCTGAGGAAGGAATTATTGTGAAGATAATCTAATGTTAAAAATTTAATAGCCTTGAAAAAAAAAAGTAATTTGAGTCATTTACTTTAGGCCTAGTTAGTGATTAAAGTCATAATAGGACCCCAAATCCTAGATTCCTAGAACTATGTTGTTTTCTCACAACCTATAGGAGTGTCCACTCCAGGCTACCAGGATCACAGATCATAGTCTGGAAGGCCCTTTGTTCATATTTACCTGAAAACATGCTTCCCTCTCACTCCCCCAAGAGCACACTGCCCGGCAGTTAAACACTCAGCTCCTCAGTCTGTTCTCCACATGGCAGCCAAAGCGGTCTGAGCAGAGGAAGACACTGCCCGCTGCAACCCTTGGTGGCCTCTTATCACCCAAAGAATAAGACTCAGACTTTTTACAAAGCCCTAGCTGATTTGACCCCTGACAGAGCAGTTTAAAACTCACAATGTCTGGGGGGATTTTAAAGTTATTAAAAAAAAAAAGTTCACTCCTTACAGGTGGAGAGTCAGTACAGCCTCAAAATGAAATGAGCTAGGGACTTCCCTGGTGGTCCAGTGGTTGGGACTTCACCTTCTGATGGGGTGCGGTTCGGTCCCTGGTCAGGGAGCTGGGATCCCGCATGCCTCGGGGCCAAAAAACCAAGAAAAGGCAGTATTGTAAAAAATTCAATAGAGACTTTGGGGATGGTCCACATCAAAGAAAATCTTTTTGAAAAAAAAAAGAAGAAACGAGCTAGATGGAATTCTCTAATAAGCATCACCACTGAAACTCTCATTGCAATTCTAAAAATAATAGTTTTCTTTTTGTGGTGGTAAAATGTATTTGCAGCAGAAGTTCTTAGATTTTACACATGAGAAAACTGGATCTGTACCTGAACACTGAGACTCCTTAAAAGGCTCTTAAAAACAATAATTACCAAGTACTGAAGACTTTACATGGGATTTTTCAGGGAGAAGACACAGGGGAAATAATGAGCCCATCAGTCACATTATTATCGGGTGGCTCCGGTATGACAAGATGGCTTTCCAGTGGGTGTAGATACACTTCAGCTAATCATTACCTTGTCCAAGAAAGCATTTCCATCCTTTAGGGACCAGCCAGGAAGATTAGACAGCCTGGGACTGCAAAACAAAAGATTAAATTATCCTAAATAGATTATAATCCTCAGTGATTTCACGGTGACTGTACTGGCTCCATAAAGTGAAAAACAGTTTGAAATTACTGGCAGCAATGCCTACCCAAAATACTAATCAAAAAGATGAAAAATAACCATGTGGTATCAAGCTTAAGAATTAGTGGCAGTGGAACATTAAAAAGCCAAATAGTTTTGCGCTAAATTGGGAAAATTAAAAGAATGCTATGCAGAATAATAAAGAGAAAAAAGAATGATGAGACACTAGAGTATTGTACAGTTTTCCCATCACTGGCCCCGACTTCACCTTGCTTGTGTTTGACAACAAGCCTGAGGGGAAGGCCGAATGGGACCATTATATTGTGGATGACAAAACAGACTCAGAGGGGTCAGGTGTCTGATAAGAGCACTTAAGCTGCCTACCAGCCAGAATTCACCACAAATAACCTGAATTCTGCTTGAGTCCACCTTCTGGATTCATTGCTTATAAATGAATTAGTCAACTTGTTACCTGCGGCTTGAGTTTCCAATTCTGGAAAATGAAGCTAGTTTTCCTAAGCGTTACGAAATACATACCTAAGCGAGTAATTTCTAGAAGGTGAGGTTAATTTCACATATACATTACATTAAAGAAGTCTGAATCAGAAATCATTCACTCTGGTAAGCTCAGGATTTAACTGTGTGCTATTGGTTGACCAATACTGGAGGTTGAAAATGCAAATAACTCTGGAGAAAAAAGAATGCTGGTAAAAAGAAAAACTTAACGATCAAGGTGATATATGAAGAAAAGCACACAGAAGTACAAGTTGGATGGCAGAAGGATTTAGCACTTCAACACAAAATTAGTCTGTGAAGTAAAAATTAAAGGCAAAGTATGGGCGTGGGACTAAAAGACTCTATAATCAGAAACCAAGTTAACGTATAGTACTGGATACTCTCTCTAAAATAAGTTTATCAAATTCTGACTTTGTAATTAGGTGGTAGGTACGAAAGTCAAATTGAAACATAGATATGTGAATATTTGTCAATCTTCTAGGAAAGATTAAAAACCTGAATAAAATATAAATGCATCTAATTTTAGAAAAAAAGTGAGAATTTAAGGGGTAACTTTTAATTTTGACATAATTACTAGCTCATAGAAAAGCTGTAAGAATGTAAGTACAATGATGTCCCGCATACCCCTTGCCTAGATTCTCTGTTTACATTTTCCCTTTATTAATCAAAAAGTGAGAATTTTTGGATTTCATTCTTGAGAATGAAAATTACTACTAGGAGAATCAAGTTTGGTTGGCATAAATTATACCTGAAAAACTTTTTTTAAAACTCTGGGAGCTTTCCCAGAAAAAAACTCTATTACCATTAGCTGTTTAATTCCCATCTCATTTCAGTCACATATATACCTTCACTTATAGACTTCTTACTTCTTAAAAAATATTATTTACTACCAGATCAGATTAAAAAACCAAGCATTCTAATAAAAGTGTAATGACAAGACAATCCGAATACTGTTCTCATTTCATGCACACTAACTCTCTAAAAGAAGTTGTAAATACCCACTTCCCTTTACAAAGAGAACTGGATCAAAGGACATGCATCCTGTCTGTTCTCCATCAGACACACACAAGTCAACCTCCAAATTACAGATGACTGATTCAATTAGTTTTGTCCTCATCAAGTGATTAGAAATGGTACACTGTTTATGGGACTTCCCTGGTGGTCCAGTGGTTAAGACTCTGCACTCCCAATGTAGGGGGCCCAGGTTTGATCCCTGGTCAGGGAACTAGATCCCGCATGCTGCAACTAACAGCCTGCATGCTAAAACTGAAAAAAAAAAGATCCCGCGTGCCACAACTAAGACCTGGTGCAGCAAAATTAAAAAACAAAAGAAGAAATGGTACACTGCTTATAAAAAGACATTTTTTTTAAGTAAAAATTTCAGGTATTGTGGTTTTAACTCTTGCTAAACATTTTTTTATAACGTCAAAGCCTTCTATGAAGTATCTGTAGTTATTCTGGATTTAAGAAATTGCTAGTAGATGGTACTGAATGCTCAAAGGAGAGCAAGACCATGTTATAACAACAGTGCCAATGATAAAGGGGCACACAAATGCGTCATCAGATGGCAAATGGATGCTGACTACAGAGATGAAAATATTTTGTTACTGGGGACCAACAAGTTAATGACCAAACCATGAAGAGTTAGCAAACTTTAAGCTACCAAAGAGGAAGAGATTTATTACTTTGTTCCTAATGATTACAAAATCTGAGAGGGAACAGGAGTTACGAGGTGAAGACAGAGGGCGATTTTCCAGAAAGAGGGACAGGAAACAACCTCATCATTTGGTGAAGTACTGAAGGAGGATAAGGTATTCATCTTCACTCATTCATTAATGAATCTTGATTTATGTGTCGAGCACTCAGCTGCTGGTGATACGACCATGAGCAAAACGCGCCTGTCCTCCTGAGGGGTTAGGGAAGACAGACAGATCAAGTAATCACACAGAGAACAAGCTGTTATGAATGATGAGGCAGCACACAGCGCACAAGGCACCACAAAGTCTCCTAACAAGGGACTCGTCTAGGCAGCATCAAGGCAGCAGTTCTTCTTGAGTCTCTGAAGAACGAGCTGACATCTGGATGGTAGCAGAGTCAAGGGGAAACTGTGTCAAGGGGCAAGGTCTGGAGGGAATAAAGAAAGAAGACAGCTACAAGGCCCAGGACTTTCCTCCAACCATTCTCACCAGGCTTTGGCATGGATATCTTAAAAAAAAAAAAAGGTTATCCAAATGAAATTTCAAGGAGGGTCCTATATATACCCTCCCCCTCAACCAACTAAAATGCCTTCTCTCTGTCCTTCCCATATAGAAACTGGAGTCATAAATGATCTGAGAGAGGAGCTCCTGCTAAATAGACTAAGGGAAGGTGGGTTCAGGGAGGGGTGAAGAGCCTTCCTGGCTGAAGGAACAATCTGTGTGACTGTTCCCAGGCAGGAGATGAGACTTCTTTGAAACTGAAAGAAAAGAAAAGAGCAAGATACTAGAAGAGAGGCATAAAGCCTAATGTACCAAGACTGACTTGGTATTTATCCTAACAGCAATGGAAGGGACTTCCCTGGTGGCACAGTGGTTAAGAATCTGCCTGCCAATGCAGGGAACACGGGTTTGAGCCCTGGTCTGGGAAGATCCCATATGCCGCGGAGCAACTAAGCCTGTGTGCCACAACTACTGAAGCCCACCCGCCTAGAGCCCGTGCTCTGCAACAAGAGAAGCCACCGCAATGAGAAGCCCGCGCACCGCAAAGAAGAGTAGCCCCTGCTTGCCGCAACTAGAGAAAGCCCGCACACAGCAACGAAGACCCAACGCAGCCAAAAATAATAAATAAATAAATTTAAAAGCAAAGGAAAAACCACTGAAAGGTCTTAAACAGGTGAAAGACGAGATTAGATCTGTATTTCTAAAAGGTGATTTTGGAGAAAATTGACATCAAGTGCCTTCTGATAACACGTACCATCATTTGTGTGGTATTCCTACCGAAAATAGTAACCCCAACCTAATTATGAGGAAACGTGAGACAAACCCATATTGAAAGATGTTATATAAAATAATTGGCCTGCACTCCTAAAAATGGCAAGGTCGTGAAAGACATAGAGACTGAAACTCTTCCAGATTAAAGGAGATTAAAGACGTGACCAAATGCAATGTGTGATCTGGATTGGATCCTAGACCAGTAAGTTATTTTTCTTTTTTGCTATAAAAGGCACTACAGTGAAATATGAACTGGTATAACTTGGGAAATGTACATAAGGTACACAGCTCAGATACTTGTATAGTATCGACGTTAAGTTAACTGATTTTCTTTATTGTACTGTGGTTATGTAAGAGAATGTCCTTCTTCTTATAAGACAGGCACGTAAGTATTTAGGTGGCAAAGGAGCACGGTGTCTATCTTTCGAATGGGTCAGAAAAAACTACATGCGTATGTAACATAAAGAGGCAGTGATAAAGCAAATGTGATAAAATGTTAGTAACTGGTAAGAGTAACTGGGAATTGTCTGTAACTATTCTTGCAACTTTTCTGTAAATCTGAAGCAATTTCAAAATAAAAAGTTACACAAAAAGAAGACTCTGGATTCAGACAGGGGCAAGAACAGAATTGAAGAAACTGGTTAGGAAGCTTTACCAGTAATGCCTGTAAAAGAGGATGATGACTACCACAGTAGCACTTAAGAGAAGTAACTGGATTCTAGAGCTATCTAGAAGGTAAAAATGACAATGCTTAATGAAAGGTTGGATGTGGGAAGCGAGGAAGGGGGCATCTAAGTGAACTCCCAGCTCTCTGGCTTTTATAACAGGGTGCCATTCCCTAAGATAGGGCAGCATGGGGGGAAACCAGGTCTGGGAGGGTATACTCTCCTCTTCTGGACCAAGTCTAATCATAAACTCAGTTTGGGGTACGGTGAGGTCTGAAGTGCTTTCAAAGGCACATCTGAGGAGAGAAACCAAGTAGGCATTTTGGATTTATGGTTATGAATGTGGAACTCACATGTGGAACTTAACGAAAAATACACATTTGTAAGTTATTGTCTGGATGGTTATCGAGGCCCTGAGCATTTATCTTTTATTTTATTTTTTAAAATTTATTTATTTTTGGCTGTGTTGGGTCTTTGCTGCTGCACGTGGGCTTTCCCTACTTGCGGCGAGCGGGGGCTACTCTTCGTTGTGGTGTGCATACTTCTCATTGCGGTGGCTTCTCTTGTTGCGGAGCACGGGCTCTAGGCACGAGGGCTTCAGTAGTTGTGGCACACGGGCTTAGTTGCCCCACAGCACGTGGGATCTTCCCGGACCAGGGCTTGAACCCGTGTCCCTGCCTTGGCAGGCGGATTCTTAACCAATGCGCCACCAGGGAAGTCCCTCTGAACATTTATTAAATTCCCTTGGTAGAGCCTCTGTGGCCAAGCACTGAATACTAAAGAATTCTCATGCGTGATGACCAGTTAGAGGAAAATGAATCTCCAACGTAGATAGAAGAGAAAGATTCAGAGAAGTAACGAAAACCAGGACTGTATTATCATGGAGGAGAGTGATGCTGAGTGGCTAAGGAGGGTGAGGATGACAAATGCGTATTATAGCTACATGACGTGGAAGTCATTCGTGATTTACTGAAAGATGTTCTGGTGGTTGGTGTGGGCAAAGCAGACTGGGAAGGAGTTAGGAATGCTGAAGGGGAAAGTGGGGTTGAGAGAAGGTTAAAAAGATTTATTTATTTTTTTTTTACATTTTAAGTTAGAAGTGACAGCATAATTAAATGGGAAGGACTGAGTCAAGATGGAAAGATTCAAGATAAAGGAAAGATTACAATAGCAAAATGATGCAGAAGGAGAGAAGGGTTGAAATCCAGAGAAGACAAAGGGATTCATTCCTATGACAAATATTTACGGAGCAGCTACTGCATGCCAAGAACTCTTTTAGGCACTGGGAATACAGTGGAGAGCAAACAAAATCTCTGCCCTTATAAAACTTACCTTTTAGTGGAGAAGAAAGACAGTATATAAACCAAGTATGTATATATGATGTAATGCGAAGTGCTCTGAAGACAAATAAAGCAGGATGAGGGGACAGAGAGGGACTGGGGATACTATTTTAGCCAAGTGGACCTCCAAGGTTTCTGGCCTGAGCAAATGAAGACACTTTTTGTAAGGAACTGCCATGGGCTGTTAATCATCCCATTAGTATAACCTCCCTCTGAGAGAAAAACAATGACAAGGGGAAGAGAGAGTAGAAGTGGATTCTGTATTCACTTGAGAATACAGAATTAGGTAAAGACAGGAATGAACAGGAAAGGGAAAACATGTAGCTAGGACTGTGTGCCCAACTCAGGTTTTGAACACCTAGATGATTCATGACCCTGCAGAGCATGTAGGCCCCCATTTGGGAACCCTCAGCATACCCTGTATTTTATTTTCTTTAGTAATTATCACAAGTATATAGCTATTTTTTGTACCACAAGTATAATTAAATCTTCAACTGTGTAATTCTTTCTCCTCTGACAGACTATAAATTCCATGAGGAAAGAAAAGTTGTCTTGTTCATGTCTGTATCCCCTGGTCTAGGACACTGCAGATTCTTAACACCGAGTGAATGAGGATTTTAAGCTTTGGAAGGAAACAGACAATGATATCAGGCTATTTTAATAAAAAACATGCAGTCATTTTTGTTGAGAAATATATATGACACCTACAGTTCCTAAATCAACTATAAACACATTTTTTTCCCCTTCTGGATAATATCTCTGGATGGTAAAAGTATTTCTAAGTGCTGGATATGATTATAACTGAATTTTATCAGCTATGCATAAAATGTAACCTGGAATTAACTCTGACCTTGTCCCCATCACCTTACTGTATCCCTTATCTTAGAAAAAAGTCAATCGTTGATTTTTTTTTTTTTTTCTTTGCGGTAGCGGGCGGCCCCTCCCGTTGCGGAGCACAGGCTCCAGACGCACAGGCTCAGCGGCCATGGATCACGGGCCTAGCCGCTCCGCGGCATGTGGGATCCTCCCGGACCGGGACACGAACCTGTGTCGCCTGCATCGGCAGGCGGACTCTCAACCACTGCGCCACCAGGGAAGTCCCAATCGTTGATTTTTAATTCTACTTTTCCTAGATGGTTCACAGGGTTATCATTATGAATAATCATTGCACACAGTGAAGTCTTCAGCAGTGAATGAGATACGTTAGATGGTTTAACTAGCTCGTTATGCTTTTAAGCTCTTAAATCTGCTTTAGATAGCTTTTCTGTCTCCCCTCCTTCATGCGGTATCACTTTTTGCTGCTGGGAGTATATCTGCTTCTAAAAGTTACCCACTCCTTTTATAAAGTGCTGCTTCTAAATAACAGCAAGCTGGAAAACCAATCTCCTAGACAAGGTCTTAGTAAGAGTAAACAGTGCTGCCTGTAGGCCTGGGGTAATCTGTCTACTTTAAGACATGGACTTCGGCTTCATGTAAGATTCTATGATATCTACAGCTGACTAGTATGAAAATAATGCATAGATACCTATCAAAAAGAAATGTCAGGCTCTATGATGTCAAGTCCCTGCAAAGGCAGTTAAATGATTCTAAAATTCAATTCGTGGGGCTCATCAGTTGACCATTTATCAGCTCCTACATGAATTAGCAAGAAAGATGAAATATATATGACCTCACTTGCACTGAGTAGTTGCAGGAACATTTAACAGAAGCTCAGAAGAAGTTATAATAAAGAAGTCAATCAATAAATCAATACAACACTTTCCATCAACCCAGCCAAAGGAAATTATTTTGATGAAGAACATTTTTAAGGGAACAAAGTAAACTTAGGACAACACACAAGGTAGTGGTCATCTTGATGCTATTGTGTACCATTTTTCAGCAAACCAAAGCTCATTTTGTCTCGGATGCATCAGCACATACCTTTGAACAAGTGGCAAAGGAAGGAAATTGAGGGTGGAAGTCATGTCCAGTCCACAGTCCAGCATAATGGTGGTTGATTTGAATTTGAGCACATTGCATGGTAAGGTTGGGTGCCCTGACAGGCAATACTGAAAAACAAACAAACAAACAAATCACTTTTGTCAATAATCAGTTACAGAAAAAGCCTAAAAAATAAAGTGAATTAAATAAAGCTGATCATCTTCTCTCATTAGAGCACTGTGTAAATTCAGCTAACTTTCTATATGGCTTCCTCCCTTTACAGTGCTGGATACCCTTCCCCTAGCACTCAGCATCCTCAAAAATCTCAGATCATACCCAGTTCTTCGCAGGGTACCAACTTACATCTCAGGCAAGTAGAGTTTTGGAGGGGCCAAGGTTATTCTAAACAGAAGGTTTCCTGGCTGTAGTTTTCTGCTCCACTCTCAAATGACACTTGCAAATTCTCACTATCCTGTCAGACCTAAGTACTGTGTAAAGTCAATAAAATTCTAAGCTGGAACCTCAAACTGTGCTACAGGTTAGGTTTGCTCCTCTGTAAATAAGTCGGGTGACTTTCCTCCAAGAGGAAATGCTTGGGAAGGGTTAACAAACAAGCATCAGTAAGGCGGTGATGGCTCAGCCTTGTCAGAAGAAATGACTCCAAAGGACAAGTGACTTCCCTGACATGCAGACACTAGGCAGGAGTGAGGGACACCCATTCCCAACCAATCAAGAGCCTCTTGCCTGTGGCCGCAGTCCTCAGAAGTCAAAGGGGCACAAGCCACAAAGGCGTATTCAAAGGGGAGTGATGAAGCAAACCAGCACACTGACCTCAAACATCCCTCAGGTCCTCCTCAATGGAGTGGGGATGACAGATACGCCACACTGAAAATTATTTACATGGGATGGACCCTGTGTCACCTTTCATAATTCGACTGCTGTTCTGAAGACAATGAATGAAAGAAGAGAGAAAAGACCTTTTCTCCCACTTCTCTCTTCTTCATTCCGTAGAAGCCTCCCTTGAACAGCAAAGCCCAGAAGATGGAGGGGTCAATGGTTCCCATCTCCTGACAGACACATTCTTTCGGATTTAAGCACAAGTCAGGGTAGCGCGACATCAGTGCTTGCCCCCACACGGCCACCGCAGCGCACGCCAAGTCTTCGTTGCTCATTGGTTCTGTCACTCGATAAATTTCCTAGTTTTCTCCAGAAGACATTACAGGAACTGATGAGTTTTTAAAACTGCAGGTTCTAAAAGGTCAGGAGCCAAGAAATTGTGAGTATTTTGCAACCTTCTTTTTTGGCTGCACTGCATGGCTTGTGGGATCTTAGTTCCCCGAGCAGGGATCGAACTCATAGCCCCTCACTGGAAGCACAGAGCCCTACCCACTGGACTGCCAGGGAAGTCCCTTGCGAGCTTCTTTATTCCAAGTTTGTGAAAGATAATTATATTTCCCAATCCATAATTCACAACTCATGGCCTGAAAGGGTACATGGTTACTTACAATGAAAACAGTAACAAAAAAAATACTAAAAAGTCCAGGAAGCATGATTTGGGTAATTATTCTTTACCTAAGTTCATTCTTTGATAGGTATCAGAACTACGGGAAAAATTTTCCTACTAATCAAAGCAGAGCTATTCCTACCCCACCCTTCTCCATCTGGTTCCCTATTGCTAGCTTGGTCTTTATCCTTATCTAAGAATTACGTATTTGTTAAAGAAAAACTATCTCAAAATGAACACAAAGCACCCTGTTAAACCTGCCCCAAACATGACAGAGGACTTTCCTACATTTCCCCTTTATAAAGAAGAAAATCAGATACTCAGAAAAACCTAAAAAGAAAATAAATGAAATGTATATAATGGTTATTTCTGGGTTTAAAGATTATGGTGTAATTTTCTCCTTTCAGTTTTCTGCATTTTCCAAACATTTGACAATGAGCATTTACCATGCTTTTATAATCAGAAAAAAAAATATGATTAAAACAAAACTGAAAATTTATCCAGTCACACTGAATGACAAAATCTTTTTTATCTTCATCTTTAAATCATGGATAACAAATTGCAGCAGAAGACAGAAGATGGACATGTAAAAGCTTCTGCTCAAAAGATTTCAGGCAAAGGAAGTTAGCCAACAGACTTCACATTTGCTCTTATCGTCCAAGGATAAAGAAAGGTGAGGAACACTTTATAAGGGCCATGACTGAATGGGAGAAACATTTTCAGAGCGTCTACTGAAAGAGCGCCAGACCTTGATCTCACTAGCTCCAATTTTATGGATCAGGAAATTGAGTTTTACACAGTTTGAAGGGCTTGTCTGAGAAGAGAGAGCCAAAGACACACAGCAAGGTCTCCTGACTCCATAGATCCCACTTGTGCTTCCCAAAGTGCACTGCTCACTTTGTGGGTCAACTCAGTCTGCTGAGACACAGAGTAACTGTCATCAGTAAATGAGGCACCTGGCAAGGTTCCCGAAGTTTCCCTGGCTCCAGTGGTACTCTTTGCACGTTTCTAATATGCTGCCTACAGTCACCAAGCAGATTATAATCTAGCGAGAGGTAGGGACTAATACACAAAAACATTAAGTAATCGTGTGATTTTAATTTTGCAATTAGAAATAAATATGACAGAAAATTTGAAAAATACCAGAAAGAAAAATATTACCCACAGCATTTCTACAGTCCCTGTCTTTTTTCATATTTGTAAAAGCTATAATTTTGGTGCACCTATTGCTCTGTATGCTGCTTTTAAGATTCATGGCTGTGTTTTGTCTATGTTGCATATCACTTCATTTTATTGGCTGCCTAAGTAAATATACCATCACTTGTTTAATTATTCTCTTACTGTTGAACATTTAGGGCTGCTTTCAGTTGCTTTATTACAAACATGGCTGTGGTGATAACTTTAGTGCTCAAGGCTTTTTCCATATTGGACTGTTTCTTCAGAGGATTCCCAGAAGTGGCATTAACTAGGTCAAAAAATATGAGCATTTTATGGCTTTTGAAATATGCTGCCAAAATGCTTTCCAAAAAAGGCTGTGCCTATTTACAATGTCATCAGGAATATAGCAGAAGATCTGTTTCACTGCTTATTCCCATCAGCATTATGGTCAAAACCATCTAGAATCTACACCAAAATGCCTCTATAATGTTAGTACATGTTAGTAGCAGCTATCTAGGAGCAATTAAATGGCCCTAAACAGGAAATCAACTACTTGATAAATGAATTAATTTTGAGAGGCAGTTTGAAGCAATGATTTAAAGCAGGGAGTTTGAAGTAAGACTGCCTAGGCTCAAATCTCGGTTGTGCTCACTACCGTGTGATTTGGGGAAAGTTACTTAACTTCGCCAAGATTGAGCTTCCTTATCTGCAGGATGCAGTAATAGAAGCTACCCTCCTAAAGTTGTGAGGACTAAATGAAAAGATACAGAACCTGACACACAGTATGTGCTCATGGTTGCTATAGTTATAAAATCATTAAGAGGCTGAAGAGGTCACCTAAATATTTTTTTGGGGGGGGCACCTAAGTTTACAGGATTTTAGAGAAGAAATTCTATTCTGTGTGGCATTCACTAATGTTTTAGACATCTGTGTATCCCATAAGACTAGGTAAAGGGAATGAATAATTTTACAAATATTTTTCTATTGCTAGTTTTCCCTCCAGGAAGATACAGTTACTACTGAGTACAGAAGCGAATATTGTAGCCAACATAAGGTTTTACAATTTTTATTTTTTCTAGCTTAATAAGCACACAGCAGTGCTTTCATGTTAATTTTATTTCTACTTAATAACAAAGCAGCAGATTTTTCTGTGTAATAATTTATTATCTGTATTTCCTCATGTGCCTGCTGATTTCTTTTTACCACTGAATAAATCTGGTTTCAGAACTTATATATGATTAACATATATAAGCACTGTTTATATTTTTTGGGTAAAAATTTTTATCAGTTATACTTAGTACATATATTTCTCATTCTCTTACTTTCATTTAAAAAAGTTTTATTATGGAAAATTTCAAACATACAGGTAAGCAAAATTAGTACAGTAAACTCCCATTACTCAGATTTAACAACTATCCATATTCTGCCTTTCTCTTTGTTGCTTTCCTTTTTTTAAAAAAATGTATTTATTTATTTATTTATGGCTGTGTTGGGTCTTCGTTTCTGTGCATGGGCTTTCTCTAGTTGTGGCAAGCGGGGGCCACTCTTCATCGTGGTACGCAGGCCTCTCACTATCGTGGCCTCTGTTGTTGCGGAGCACAGGCTCCAGACGCGCAGGCTCAGTAATTGTGGCTCACGGGCCCAGTTGCTCCACGGCATGTGGGATCTTCCCAGACCAGGGCTCGAACCTGTGTCCCCTGCATTGGCAGGCAGATTCTGAACCACTGCGCCACTAGGGAAGCCCTGTTGCTTTCCTTTTGATACTGACACACTTCTGAGGAATAGCTATTATGTTGACAAACCAATCTGATCTCTGAAAATACTGTTTTCATAAATAGTCCTAAAATGATCTCTTATGCACAACTGGGACAAAAACATGAGTCCATTTTCCTAAATGTTCTTGCAGAATTCATTAAAGGCAACTCCTTTCGCCTTTAACTTATCCTTGGTTTTCAACACCTGAGTCCTTTAGTAGTTTGAATATATTTCTGAAATCTCTATTCTGTCCACTGGTTTTTTGTTTTTCGTTTTCACCTCAATGCTGTAAAGTTTTTACTTTGTAATATTTGAAAATAAGCTAGAATGACTAGATTTCAATTCTAAAAAAAAGTTTTTCTAAGGATGTAAATGGAAGCTACATTTAATCTATATATTTAGTGAATGCTGCCATTTTTACTATACAATAACATTTCTCTGAGTCAGGTGCAATGCACTGCTTTCTCTTTTATTTTTTCTTCCTTTACAGTTTAAAATGTTGTATTCCTTTAGCTCATAACCAACAAGTCAATTATCATTAACATAAATATGTTTGCTTTTCAATTTCTATTTAATTTCTGCTCTGAGTCTTATTGTTCTATTTCAAGTTTTATCTGTTATGCTTTTTAAATTTCTGCAGTTAGATGTGTAGCTGATTAAAATATGCATTCAGGTTACAGATAGCCCTGTAAGTGATGCTCTGGATATATTTTACAAGTTTACATTGTGTTTTCAATTTACCCATTTCTAAATACAATGAAATTTTTATTGTGATTTCTACTTTGAGCTACAAAAGAACTGTGTGTTGTGTGTGTGTGTGTGTTTGGTTTAACTTCCAAATATAAAGGTGGAAATGGTTATCTTTTGGTTACTGATTTCTAATTTTCTTGTGGGCAGGGAACAGATTTTATAATACTTTTTTGATATTTATTGAAACTTGCTTTGTAAGTCTGTACACTGCGAATAGCTGATTTTTACAAATGATCCAGTGTGCATGAAAATTGGAAATATATAATCTAATTGTTGTATACAGAGCAGATTAAGTTTATTATCTTATCTAAATCTCCTATATCCTTACCTACTTTGAGTCTTAGGAGAGAAGAAACTGGCAATTTCTTCTTGTAATTCTGTCATATTTTGCTTTATACACCTTGAGGCTATATTGCTAGGTACATAATGGTTAGGATTAATACTAGTGCATGGTTTAACATTATGTAATGCTCTTTGTCTTAAAATCTATTTCTAGATTTATTTCTAAATAATATAGCTATACCAATTTTTCCTTCAGTCAACAGTCTTCTTTTTTTTTTTTTTTGCGGTACGTGGGCCTCTCACTGTTGTGGCCTCTCCCGTTGCGGAGCACAGGCTCCGGACGCGCAGGCTCAGCGGCCGTGGCTCACGGGCCTAGCCGCACCGTGGCATGTGGGATCTTCCCGGACCGGGGCACGAACCCGTGTCCCCTGCATCGGCAGGCGGACTCTCAACCACTGCGCCACCAGGGAAGTCCAGTCTTCTGTTTTTTTAAATGAAATTTTACACATATACACACACAGTTAAAAATGAATCACCAATTTGAGAGGCAACTACTTTTGACTCTTACAGCTACTTCTTCTAGTTACCTCTGTATTTCTCAACAATATTGTTATCCTGTTATTTCTTGAGTTCTTGAATTTTAGTTGTTGTTGATTTTTTTCTACTATGGAAGCTATTTACAAATAGATGAAACTTTGCTATGGTCCGTAACCAAGATATGTACAAAAGGATTCCCTATCACATTTGAAGCAATGCACATGAAGGCAACTGCCAAATTCCTTGGAGTGGATAAAAGAAATTTAAAAGGAAAGAGAAGTTTTTTTTTTTTTTTTTTGCGGTACGCGGGCCTCTCACTGTTGTGGCCTCTCCTGTTGCGGAGCACAGGATCCGGACGCACAGGCTCAGCGGCCATGACTCACGGGCCCAGCTGCTCCACGGCATGTGGGATCTTCCCGGACAGGGGCACGAACCTGTGTCCCCTGAACCTGTGTCCCTTGCATTGGCAGGCAGACTCTCAACCACTGTGCCACCAGGGAAGCCCAGAAAGAGAAGTTTGTGTAACAGATTTATGTACTGATCAACACCATCATTAAAGCAACTTGTCATGGTTCAATTCTCAGTGTTGCTTTTTCCCTCAGTGCTATGTAAATAAAAGAAAGATATGTCCTAACAATAGTACTGTAGAGTCAATGAATTATTTTACATTATTTTTCACAGTTAATGATTATTTACTATCATTTTAACCAATTTATTTGTTCACCAATCCTTCTTGTATCCCATTTCTTGGGTTCAATTCCCTTTTTCCTGAAATACATCCTTTAGTCTACTTCCTTTAAATGGTGTTCAAAATGTAAACTCTTAGTCATTATTAGTCTGGAAATTTCTTAATTTTGAATTTACTTCTCAACAGTGATGGTGGTGGAATTATAGGGTAGCAAGTTACCTTAGAACGGTAAAAATACTAATCCAACTGTCTTCTGGCATCTATCATAGCTGATGAGAAATCTGCTGCCAGTCTAACTGGTAATCCCTTATAGGTTGCTATTAAAATCTATTTGCCATTGATGTTTTGATCTTTCATTAAGATATACATTGGCATGACTTTCTTTTTTTGGGGGGGGATTATACTTTTAACATATAAAGACTCATCTTTGACAACTGTGAAAAACACTGTCAGTCATTATCATCTTGAATACGATTTCTCCTCCATTCTTTCTAGTTTCTACTAGTGGAATGCCTATTAAATACTCATTGTAATGTTTCATTTTACTCTCTGTCTCTGTAACTAAATTATCCTTTCATATTTTGCTTTTATAGCCCTGTACAGTGCATTCTGGATACTTTCCTCAGCTCTATCTGAATTTGCTAATTCTTTCTTATTGGTGTCAAGTCTGCTATTTAACTCAACTTTTCAATGACTGCTTTTCATTTCTAGAAGTTCTCTTTAAAAATTAGCATCTTGGGCTTCCCTGGTGGCGCAGTGGTTGAGAGTCCGCCTGCCGATGCAGGGGACACGGGTTCGTGCCCCGGTATGGGAAGATCCCACATGCCACGGAGCGGCTGGGCCCGTGAGCCATGGCCGCTGGGCCTGCGCGTCCGGAGCCTGTGCTCCGCAACGGGAGAGGCCACAACAGTGAGAGGCCCGTGTACCGCAAAAAACAAAACAAAACAAAAAAAAACAACGAGCATCTTGCTCTTTTCATAGGTTTGATATCTTCGTATATGTCTTTGATCATTTTAACGTTTTAATTTTAGACTCTCCATCAGATTGTACAATTGTCTGAAGTTCTTGGGAGTCTGGTTATGTTTGCTGATTCTAACTCATGGTGGCTTTCATTACTGTTGTTTTAAAATTCTGGATGGTGAGCCCATCTTTGGTGGGGCTACATCTGTGGGAATTCTATGTAGAACAGGTCGAGGCAGGTCCCCAAGAAGTATCTTGAGATCAATCTTTAAGTTGATTTCTCAGCTTGAATATTCGTACTTATAGGGGAGCATACAAATCAGACTTTCACACTCTCAAAGCACCGGCACAAGCTCCTTGCACAGACAATCTTCCTTATTGACCTCTTAAGCAAGCAAATGGTATTTTTCTAATACTCCTTTCATACGTAGCTCTTGGGGGTTTCTGGTTACTGATTTTGAAATGTGTTTCTGAATATTACAACGATTACTAAGAAGACTCATATTATGACCTCAGATTTCAGCAAATCTAACACTTAAAAAGCTGCTATGAACACAAAATGACAACCAGCCAATCCAGCCTCACAGAAATCTTCAAAAGCAGTATGAATTACTGTAAACTTCAGGAAAAAAAACCACCACAACCACAAACCACAAAACAACAACACAAGAATTTGGCAAATCAACTATATCTCATAAAAAAAATAAAAAATAAAGAATTTGGCAAGTTAGTACATTTGGTAAATTTGGCAATTTCATCATATGGCAAATTTAATTTTAGTGAGTTGCCTTTGAGAAATATTTAAGTCTGTCTTTTGCAGAAAGAACCATGGACTAAAACATCATATATGTTCTTCTCTTTCCTAGTCTTATTTAAAATAATTATAATATACATAGTTATTATGATATGGTATTTATTAAATGTCAGGCACTCTGCAAGAACTTTACATTTAATTCCTTTAATCCTCCCAGGAATGCTATGAGGTAGGAACTATATTCCCATTTTACAGAGGAAAAAAATGAAGCACAGAAATTATGAGGTCCCAAAGCTGTAAAGGCTGTGCCAGGACTTGAACCCAGGCGAATGAGATCCAGAGAGAGTACACTTCACCACCACAGCATGCTATGCTACAGAGAGAAAGGAATTGTCAGAGACTAAGAAAAATTTGCAGAGATGATGTGCTCTAAAAGGCCATACTTTGAGTTGATAAGAATATAGACTGAATTTATAAGCTAGTGAACAAAGAAAATTAGTTAGCTGGCTAATATAAGGTAAAGCAAAGATTAAATTATTAAATATGTCTGCAATCCATCATAAGCAGTAATTTTCTTTTGTTGTGTTTTCCCTTCCATTCAAAAAAAGAAAGAAACAAACAAAAAGGTGATAAGATTCTCTCACTCTAAAGCAGTTTTACTGCTGAAACTACCTTTAAATATCTGTAATGTAACCTATAACCTTTAGGTTGAGTTAATGCCGAAAGCTGTTGAATCTTGTTCAGGAGAATTGTACACACCATAAAGGAACTTTTTTACAGGTAAGAGTGTTAATGAAGTAAGTTGTAAATGACATCACATTTTTTTCCTATTTTTCTCCTTTTTCTATTTAATCAACACATATATTCACTGTGGAGACCTATGAGCAGAGAAAAGAGGTTCAGTTTTCTTTTCTCTCTGGCAGTGGAATAGACTTTGGTTCTTTCTGATTCAAATATAACATTAAAAAGATATGTCTAGCAAATTGATTTTTATGTAATGCTTTTGCTTCCTGGCACAACATTAGAAAACCTATCAGCATAATTCACACATAAATGAATACAGGGAAAAACAAATCTTAAAAGATTCCAAAAATGTATTTAAAAAACTCAACATCAATTCAAAGGCAAAAACTCTTACCAAACTATAAATAGAAAAATATTTCTTTAATCTGATAAAGGGTTCTAACCAAATCCTACATCATAGTTGATGATGTAGCATAAGAAACAGTTCCCTCAACGTCAAGAACAAAAGGATACCCACTATGACTGCTTAAATTTAATACTATACTGGAAATGATATATAATGCAATAAGACAAGAAAAATAAAGGATAAAATGATTAGAAGTGGAGAAATAAAATGTCACTGTCCACAGATGATATTATTAGAAGACATTCTGAAGGAAACCTATTACAACTAATAGGAGAGTTCATCAAGACTGCTAGATAGAAAAAAATCAATGTACAAAAATTGAGTTCTTACATGCCAGCCATGAACGATCAGTAAAAGTAATAAGAATTAAAATGAGAATACCATTCATATGGCAAAAAATTAAATGTATCATAAAATAAAAGAGAAGTATAAAATCACATAAAAACTTTTAAAAACCTATAAAACTCTCCTTAAAAATAATGTTAATTGGAAAGGAAAATAAACTCTTGTTAAAAATAGAAATAAATAGGTAAGAGAGATTAAGAGGTTCAAACTTCCAGATGCAAAATTAATGAGTCATGGGTTTGAAATATACAGTGTGGAGAATATAATCAATAATTATATAATATCTTTGTATGGTGACAGATGGTACTAGACTTATCATGGTGATCATTTTGAAATATATAGAAATACTGAATCACTATGTTGTGTAATGGGAACTACTAGTTATATGTCAATTATACTTCAAAACAAACAAACAAACAAACTCATAGAAAAAGAGATCAAATCTGTGGTTACCAGAGGTTGGGGTGGGGGGAGGAGGAATTGGATGAAGGTGGTCAAAAGGTACAAATTTCCAGTTATAAGATAGGTAAGTACTAGGAATATAATGTATAACATGATAAATATAATTAACACTGCTCTATGTTATATATGAAAGCTGATAAGAGAGTAAATCCTAAGAGTTCTCATCACAAGGAAAAAAAATTTTCTATTTCTTTAATTTTATACCTATATGAAATAATCAGTGTTCACTAAATTTACTGTGGTCATCATCTTGTGATATATGTAAGTTAAATCATGATGCTGTACACCTTAAACTGATACAGTGCTGTATGTTAATTATATCTCATTAAAACTGGAAGAAAAAAGGTAAAAAACAAAGGGAAACTTAGCTGAAAAAAAGAGACTCTGAGACAAATAAAAGGTGAGAGAATTCATTGCCAACAGACTCTGTTACAAAAATGTTAAGGAAGTTCTTTAGAAAGAAGGAATATTATAATAGAATCTATAAAAAAAGTGAAGAACTCTGAAAGTGGTGAAAATAAAAGAAAATATAAAAAGCTACTTTTCTTTTAAAAATTGTTTAAAAACATAATTAACTGTCTAAAGGAAAAATGGTAACAACATATTGTGGAATTTATAACATGTATAAAAATAAAATGTGTGAGCACCACAGCACAAAGAATGGGAGAGAGGACTTGGAAGTACACCGTTGTAAGGTTCTTACGTTATACGTGAAGTGAGCCTATTCCTTAAAATAAATCTCTCTACTAAAAAAAAAAAAAAAATCAGTTCTCACTAATTTACTTTTTATGGAAATTAAGAATCATATGAGGGCTTCCCTGGTGGCGCAGTGGTTGAGAATCTGCCTGCCAATGCAGGGAACACGGGTTCGAGCCCTGGTCTGGGAAGATCCCACATGCCACAGAGCAACTAGGCCCCTGAGCCACAACTACTGAGCTTGCGCATCTGGAGCTTGTGCTCCGCAACAAGAGAGGCCGCGATAGTGAGAGGCCCGTGCACCACGATGAAGAGTGGCCACCGCTCGCCGCAACTAGAGAAAGCCCACGCACAGAAATGAAGACCCAACACAGCCAAAAATAAATAAATAAATAAAATTAAAAAAAAATCATATGAAAGAGTCAAGGGCTATGATTAGCTAAAAAATATTAAAGAACAATGATTAGAGAGGATTTAAGTTTTCTGGTATTACAACTTACTATAATGTAATTAACAGTAGAATGTTGCACTAAGATAGGTAATGGACCAATGGAAAAGAAATAAACAGTCCAGAAAAGAGGCACATACATGTCTAGGACATATGATAAAAGTACCATTGTCAACATACGGTGCTGGGAAAGTTTGTAACCCATTTGGAAAAAATTATTTCACACCACACAAAAAAATTAATTCCAGATGCCTTAAATACTTAAGATATGAAGACAAAAACTTTACAACTTGTAGTGAAAAATAAAACAAAAAGAGGAAAATACCTTATCACTCTGGGATAGTGGAGAATTTCTTAAGAGACAAGAAGCACAAACTGTAAGACAAAGATTCATATATTTGACTATGGTACTTTGAAAATCTTCAAAAGACACCATTAACAGAGTGAAAACACAAGCCAGAGATTGAGAGAAGATATTTCCATTATGTGTTATTAAAAAAAGCATTGGGAACCTATTCAGTATAAAAAGCTCGTATAAATCAACAACAATAAAAAGATTTTAAAACTCAACAGAAATGGACTTCCCTGGCGGTCCAGTGGTTAAGACTCTGCGCTTCCACTGCAGAGGGCATGGGTTGGATCCCTGGTTGGGGAAGTTCGGCATGCTGCACAGTGCAGCCAAAAAGAAATAAACCAAAAACCAAAAAAACCCAACAGAATGGGAAAAAAAAGAGTGGTCATAAAATAAAGATATAAAGAACTCGGTATCATTAGAATCAAGGACATGCAAAATAAAACAATAATTGATAGGCTAAATAAGACAATTTAGATAGGCTAAAATCAGACTAATACTACAATGTATTGGAAATATGTAGTCAAAATGTAGTATAAATTGGTACAATCATTCTGGAGGATAATTTGGCAATACCTAATAATACTGAATATACACACACCTTAACATATACTAATCTAATAAAAGCACATATGGGTATGATACACATCAACTTGAAGAAAGTAGTAACCTCTGGAGAGGGAGGAAAAGTAAAGGTTGGGGATCTTAGCTTTAGATACAACTTACGTCAAAAGCGGGGAGGGGAGGAAGGAGATCTGATCTAAAAAAAAAAAAAGGTAAACTATTAACATCTATTTAATGTTAGTAATGAGGCCAAGAGTGTCTTTCCTGTCTGGTTATCAGACACCTCTCCGCAGACATCAGAATTATGTAACTATACCTTTCCTACTATTGTCAAAATTTGTAGTGCTCTTTTCCTTATGACAAAAGTCTCATGGTACAAAAATAAAATCTAAGAGATCTTAATGGATATTTTAGTATTAGTATAGCATTTGCTAGGTATACTTGTTAATTTTCAAGGAACTACTAATGATAATAGTTCATGATTTTCATTTTGATACTATATTTGTCCTGATGCAAAGTGAACAACACTTACAACTACTGACATGGCAATGGAAATGAAATAAAGTGAGACTGCTACCTCATGATTCAACAAGATATTGCCTTGGAGGAAGGAAACAAAACTAACTCCCAGATTTTGTCTAAATTTTTGAGATTACGTTAGTAACTTTAATAAACTCCTTGATGCTTTATAGTCTTATGCAGTTTGGCAAAACACTTCTCTAACAAGATTCAGCAAAGCTTTTTAATTTTATGAGAAGATTTTCAAATGATATTGATAATTATCTAATTACCAGAAATGTTATATTAATATGATAGTTATATTTATAAAACATACATATTCATAAAAATACACATCAAAGCTGACACTTGAAAGGGAATTCTAAAAATAAAAGTAGACCCTTGCTTAGAAAGGAGTAGGAATTGAAAATATCATTGTATGAATTACCTTCACTAACAATAAGAATTATGGACAAATATTTTCTATACAATATTTAATTAGCTCTTACCCCAAAACTGAGTGAAGTAAATACTATCGATACCAATCCAGTTGTCAAGGCCCAAGGTCACCCAGTTAATAACAAACTGATTCTGCACTCAAGCGAGTACAAGTTCCAAATACTTTCTCTTAAATCATTCCACTAATATGTTAGAAAGAAGAAAAACTGTAAGTGTATTATACTAAGAGCAACAGATTTGATATGGATAGGATAGTTGGAGAGAAAAAAAAAAATCCAAGAATCTTAGCAATAAAAGTGACTATAGTTTTTTCTAGTCATTTTTCTAACTTCTCCCTCAATATCGTTTCCCTGTTGAACCACTACCTAACCCCTGTTAGGTTACTTCTAAGACAGACAGCTTGGAACAGACCAAGAAGGGAGAGCATTCAATTAGTTAATTAAGACTGCCGACAGTCATTTCCATATCCCTGAGAAGTTGTACGCTAGTATATTTTAACATTTAAAAAATGTGGCATTTCCTAATGATAGTCATTTAAAAAACAACAACAACAATTTGACTTGTTAAGGTGGGGGAAGTGAATTGACTTTTTTTTAAATTAATTAATTTATTTTTGGCTGCGTTGGGTCTTCAATGCTGTGCACGGGCTTTCTCTAGTTGAGCGGGAGCTACTCTTCCTTGCGGTGCTCGGGCTTCTCATTGCCGTGGCTTCTCTTGTTGAGGAGCACGGGCTCTAGACCACAGGCTTCAGTAGTTGTGGCACACGGCCTTGGCTGCTCCGTGGCATGTGGGATCTTCCTGGATCAGGGCTCGAACCCGTGTCCCCTGCATTGACAGGCGGATTTGTAACCAGTGCGCTGCCTGGGAAGTCCCTAACTTTTCTTAAAAATATATTAATTAATTAATTAATTCATTTATTTATTTGGCTGCGTTGGGTCTTAGTTGCGGCATGCGGGATCTTCATTGCGGTGTGCGGGATCTTTAGTTGTGGCATATGGGAATCTTTCAGTTGCGGCATGCAGGCTCTTAGTTGTGGCATGTGGGATCCCTGGCCAGGGATTGAACCTGGGCCCCCTTCATTGGGAGCACAGAATCTTAACCACTGGACCACCAGGGAAGTCGCATGATAAAGTCATGATAAAGTTTTCTTTTTTTAATAGTTTTAGTTAGATTTTAGTTAGATCTTCTGAACATACTTAAAATTTCCTCAATAACTGAATCAAGTATCAGCTTTTAATTTAAAGTTTAATTAATTAAAATAAAATAGAATTTTAAATTCTATTGTTTAATAGTCACATGCAACTGATGGATACTGTATAGGATAGGGCAATTCTAGAAAAAGAGAGGGAAAGTTAGGCAAAGATTTCTTAGATTAAAGAACAAGAACATGAAAAGAAAACCTATAAATTGAACTTAATAAAAATTTAAAACTTCTTCAAAAGACACCCTTAAAACGAAAGGTAACTCAGAGATTGGGAGAAAATATTTACAACACACGTATCTGATAAAGAACTTGAAAACAGAAAATTAAAAAGAATTCTTACAACTCCAGCCAAAGTAATAAACAAATAAATTGGTCTTCCCTTGTGGCGCAGCAGTTAAGAATCCACCCGCCAATACAGGGGACACGGTTCGAGCCCTGGTCTGGGAAGATCCCACATACCGCGGAGCAACTAAGCCCATGCGCCACAACTACTGGGCCTGCGTTCTAGAGCCCGTGAGCCACAACTACTGAGCCCGCATGCCACAACTACTGAAGCCCGAGTGCCTAGAGCCTGTGCTCCGCAACGAGAAGCCACTGCAATGAGAAGCAACCGTATCGCAACAAAGAGTAGCCCCCGCTCGCCACAACTAGAAAAAGCCTGCGTGCAGCAACAAAGACCCAACACAGCCAAAAATAAATAAATAAATTCATTTAAAAAAAAACACAAATAAATTCAATGTTAATTCAGGAAGGTAGTTCCCTGACCCTTGATTTCAGATTTTTGTGTTTATCAGAAGAGCCTCATTCTTCCTCATTGACTGATTTTATGGTACATAAATGTAACGATTTTTAACTTAGAAAATAAATTCACATTAATAAAGTATCATTTTTATGTTTTATAAAAAAAGAATTCTTACAACTCAACAACAGCATAAACAATGCAATAAAAATGGGTAAAATATGTGAGGAGGCATTCGCTGAAGAAGACATAAGGATGGCAAATGAAGAGATGCTAAACATGAGTCCTTAGAGAAATACCAATTAAAACCACAGTGAGGTACCACTACACTCTTACAAGAAGGGTCAAAACTAAAGACTGATGAGTGCTGGCAAGGATGTAGAGCAACTGGAAATCTCGAACACTACCAGTATAATGCTTTTGAGAGTCATCCTTGTTGTTGCATATATCAATAGCCCACTCTTTTTTTTATTGCTAAGAAGTATTCCATTGTATAGATGTACCATAGGTGTTTATTGATAACATCCACAAGCTGATGGATATGTGGGTTGTTGTTTTCAGTTTTTGTCAACTATGAATAAAGCTGCCATAAATATTCACATACAGATTTTTGTAGAGCCATACAATTTCATTTCCCTTGGGTAAAAATTTAAAGAGTGGAATTGCTAGGCTATATATGTTTAACCTTTTAAGAAACTACCAAACTGTTTTCCAAAGTGAAAATTTATTTTTAGCTTAAATAAACCAGAGTCAGATCTTACTGCTGAGCTGTACACCATAGTATCCAACATCTCCTTTAACCTAGTCATAAAGCATTAGTTCTAACTCTGCCTCTAAATTAGTGTTAATCCAAACGAATCCCTAAATTCTTTGGGCCTCAAATGTCTTCATCTGGAGACTTGACTAGATTCTTTCTCTTTCTCTCTTTCTTTCTCTCTCTCTCCCACTCCCTCCCTCCCTCTCTCTCCTTCCTTCCTTTCCTTTCCCTTCCTTCCTCTTTCTTTCCCTCTCTCTTTCTCTTTCTTTCCTTCCTCCCACCCTCCTCCCTCCCTCCCTCCCTCCCTTTCACTGCACCATGGGGTATGCGGGATCTTAGTTCTCCAACCAGGGATAGAACCTGTTACCCCTGCAGTGGAAGCATGGATTCTTAACCACTGGACCTCCAGGGAAGTCCCGACTAGATTATTTCTAAGCTCTCTTTTAACACAAAAATATTGTCTCTCATTATTCTATCATTTCACTGGGTCAACCAAAACTCTTTGGTCTTTTATATAACCAGTCAAGAAATATCTATGCCACTGTGTTCTTTTATAACTAGCTCTATGCAAATAAGAAATTACATGATTTATAAGATGGAAGGGATTCTAAGATAATCTAGTCCAAATACCTCTTTTAAAAATGAGGAACCAAGCTCTTCCAAGGCTTGTGAACTTTCCTCTGCACCTACACACCCGAGTATACACATTTACAGCCATCGATAACTATAGCTTGCTAGAAGACACGCCATGCCCTAACAGGGTGTATAAGAAGATTCTTAGTGTGGCAGGAAAGGGGAAAGCACACTCTGTGGAGAATCCCTGCCTGATACCACAGCATCCTGAGTTAAACCGGCTTCCACTGAGCCAAACCTGCCTAATTTGGAACTATTACCCCTGCTAAGAATTTTGGGCCAGGTCCTCCAACACTCAGAAATTTCTATAAATACATTTCAATTTTACTCGGTAATCTTTCACTTTCTTCCACTTTGTCTCTTGATTCTATCTTGCAGGAGAGCTGTTAAAGGTGCCAATCGCACTCACTGTCACACTGACTACACAGCTGGATAAAATAGAGGGCTAATTTTCCACTTGAGCAGCAAATCTCTAGCATGCATGGTAAACACAGAGAAGCCACTTTCTGGTTGGAGCGTGGCTAAACATCACCCACAGCTGGGTAACTGACACTTATGGCTGCTCCCTCTTGCTTATCCTGTCCTCTGACTTGGCTTTCCATGAAAATGAGTAAAGAAGGAGAGAGTTGTCATAAAAAGCAACACCCCCCCTGCCCCCAATAGAAGCTCACGAAGGGTGGAAGTGTTGACAGTAAATATTAAGGGTGAGGGAAGGAAAACAGGGGTTGGCTTGGGAACAAACATTGTTGGCTGTCTCTCTCTACGCTGAGAGAAAATGCTCTCTCCGCACACTAGCACAGGATAAAGAAACTGATCATGAGGATGTGGGGAAATGGAAACTCTCATTTACCTCTGTTGAGTGAAAAGGAAAGAGTATCTGAAGAGCAATACTGAATCAAAATTTAAAATGTGCATATATAGCAATTTTACTTAAGGAATTGACACTAAGCAAACACCCAGATGGGTGCAAAAAAATGTAAATAAAAATACGTTGTCTTTAGTATTGTGTGGGATAGTAGGGAATGGAAACCAAAATGTTCAATAGCAGAATAAATCCATACAACGTAATACTATAAAAAGATTCAATGTTCAGTGTTCAATGTTCAGATGTTCAATGTTCAATGTTCAGATTCATGAACATTCAAAATGGAAAGGCTTGTAACAGAAAGTTGTCTCATTATCTGTATTCCCCTTCGCCCTTTCACAGGAGAACCCCAAATCTCAGCTGGAATTATGGCCACCTGGAATAGAGATTTCCCAGTCTCTCTTGCAACTAACTGTAGTCATGTAACTTCATGTAAATTCTGGCCAAAAAGAATATATTGAAGTCTATGTGTGCAACTCTGAGAAATAATCAAAGGGAAGGGGCATGCCTTTCCCTGTCCCTTCCTCCTTCCTGCTGTCTAGAAAAAGGATCTGATGGCCTGAGCTGGTCAACTCACATTGGATCACAAACAGTAAGGCATATATTGAAGATTGTGGGGCAGCAAGCTAGCAGGAGACCCTGGGTCTCTAATGGTCACAGACCTGGACTCTTTACCCCTGGACTTCCTTTGTAAGAGAGAAACAAACATCTAAACTGTTAAGCCATGGTTACTTCAGGCTTCTTATCACTCAGAGCTGAATCTGATCCTAACAGATTTATAGCCTAAGAGCAACTAAAGGATATCAGTGCACACATCCATCATAGGAGATTATATACCAAAATGTTACACAGTGATTACTCTAGGTGGTGAGATTACAGGTGATTTGTGTTTTCTTCTTTATATCTTTCCATTATATTCAGAAAAAAATTTATGAGTATGTATTGGTTCTATAATAGAGCTATTTTTATTTTGAGAAAAGCATTCTAAAACTTCAAGTGAATTAAAGAAACAAGTTTTCTTTTATTTAGTCCCTTTGAAGAACTCTGACAGTTTAGTTGGATGGATTTCTTTATAAAAGAAACCATGTTGTCTCAGCTAACATCTCCCATTGAATGGCAGCAGCTTGCCTAGCCCAGAAATAGGTTTTGCCAGGCTGAATATCTCAGGGCCCCCTCAAGAACACTCCAAGGAGATGGTAATCCCACAGTCACTTTGCCAGTCCTCCACCAGGTTGCTATGTACAGCTGGGTCACACAGTTTAACCAACAAGGCAACAATTTCATCCTTCAAAACTTTCAGGTCAACGAAGTGTTGAGTTATAGAAGCCAGACACGAAAGAGAACACACTCAGATGCGTAACTAGATAAAAATTCATCAAACTGCACTCACACTTGAAATTTATGTTAGTTTTACTATCTGAAAATGTTATTTAAAAAAATACCCTGAGGACAGCATCACACTTTCTGGTGATTTCTCTCTACTCAACCTGTTGATGTGACCAAGAATATTCTACGCATTTAGCAGGTCTGCAGGAATGGGGCTCCCCAACTCTTTCTCAGTAAAGGTGAACATCAAGGAATCAATGAGGGTGTCTGTTCTCTCCTTTTTCCTATCTGGGCACTCTTCTTACATGGCGCCCAACAACTGGTCCCACTGATTCTCTGGATCCCTTTCACTTTTTGATGTATTTATTAATTCTGTTACTGTTTATGAGGTCCTTGTAAGGTGCTCAGAAAAATCTTGTCCTAAGTAGGTAATTCTGACTTTGATTTACTTTGATGCATTTGCTAAGCTCCCTAATGCTTCTTGTTTTGATTATATTTCACTTTTAAAAATATTTTCTGTAACTGCAATGAATCATACTTTTTGATTTCACATTCCAAAGTTTTTAAGTGTGTAAAATACAGTTCTTCTAACTCCTTTGTCCTAGGTTTCAGAAGGGATGAATTTAAAGGCTCTAGGTGTTAAAAAATTCTTAAACTTCCCTGAAACTTTTTCTTAAAAAAAAATCCTTATTTTGTTACTTCTCAAACCGCTAAGTCTTATATTCCAAGTCCACCACTGTGGCTTCAATCTACCTTTCTAACTTTCGTTCCTAGTACACTCAGCAAGGTCCCAACTGCAGTGAGCTAGAGCTCCAATCACACGTACTAACCTTTCAGATGTTAACAACACACATATAATAAAAATGTTGATATTCTAAAGTAATGAATTAGGAGAATGTGAGAAGACAGAAATGTGTCTATTTTTGTACACACTGCTACAGAGCAAAAAACATATAAAGTGCATATGCACATTATGGGAAAACTGAACACCTCACTTCCAAATCTTTTTAAAAACCACTCTATTGAGATGTGACTGACATGTGAAAAGATGTATGTATTTAATATAAATAAGTTGCTGAGTTTGGGGATAAGTATACATCCATGAAACCATCACCACCATCAAGTTTATAAACGTATCTATCACCTCTCAAAGTTTCCTCTCACTCCTACTATTATTATTACTATTTTGTGGGGTGGGAGTGGTAGGGAAGAGGGTAGGAACTACCTGGGATAAGACCATCATGTTCCTCCTCCGATATATTTGTCAGCCAAGGTACTTTCCAAGGCCAGCTCAAATTTTACTTCTCTAGGAAACTTTGATTCTCTGGGTGGAATTCATCTTTCATAATCCTCATCTTACTATTGCCTTTATCACAGTCTGTCACTAAAACCACATACACTCACTCACATACATCAATAGTATACACAGTACACTTATCTATGGTTTGTTGAATAGTGAGTTACTGAGAGGTAAGGTCTGTGTCTTACTCATCTTTAGTTTGCTCCACAGCACCGAGGTTTTGTAGGCATTTAATAACATTCATTGGCTATACAATTAGAGCCAAACGATGTACGGCTTCTCTTATCTGTTAGTTTTAACTATCACACAGTTGTTCATCAACAGTTTCTTCCTATTGGATCTATGCAGCTTGACTCAAATACAGTTTAAAATAAATAAGCCACTGCCTAGGGCTCTGAATCCCTTTTTGTTTCTACAGATTTTTTTTGTGTGGTAATTATGTTTATTTTAACAGACAATTTGTTTACATTTCTTGCCTTTATCAGGCCTGTCTCTTAAGTACAAAAAGAGAGAAACTATTTCTGGCTGTTCTGTTTTCCAAGGAAACCTTGCAATTTTCTTTTAAGGTCATAGAAGTCTTTTACTTCTACAAGTCTGCTACGTACCACCTAAGACTTTAAGTTATAAAAACCATTGTTTTCTCAAAAGTCTGGAAATGGCTTGCAAGATATAATTAACTGCCTAGAACAAACAATACAACACAAATAGATCTTCCTCTTAGAAAATAACTTACTGTTGGGCTATGTGAAAGAATCTCACTTTTTTTAGTGACTAGAAAATTTTGGAGCAAGAAAGCAGTTGTAGTATGTAAATTAAAATACACAAAAATTTCAAGCCAGAAGTCAATGTAACAGTGCCATGTTGAGTTCAAGCATCATGTCCACTCACATCAGAAATAGAACACAGATGTCTACGACCACCACTGCTGTTCCAAAATATTCTGGAAGTATAAGCCAATGTAATTACACCACAGGAAAAAGAAATGAGGTTAAAAAAATTATCTGCAAAGTTATACACCTAAAAACCTAAGAGAATTAAATGGAAAGATTACTAAATATTAAAATAAGACAGTTCAGCATAGGGCTGTGTAGAGAATGCAAAAAAGAAATACCCTTCTTGTAAGTAAACAATGTAGGAAAAGATTCCAATTACAGTAACAACAAAAAAGATATGCTTAAAAAAAGGTTTAAATAAAGGAAAAGACATTTCTTGTTCTTAGATAGACTCAATGATATGTTGGAAGAAATAAGTAAATTCTCTCCTTAAATTCTGTAAATTTAACCTGATTCCAAGCAAAATATGAAACGGATTTTATTGGAAACTAATAATTCTAAATTTTATATGAAAAATAAAGGAGAGTAGTCTGGAAAATTCTGAAGTGAGGAACAATGAGTGGGAACAAGTACTACAAGATATTAAAATACACTCTAGAGCTACAGAAGGTAAAATAGTTTAGCAGTGTAGTATTAATAGATCAAGTAGGGGAGAAGAGAGATGAAAAGGAAATGGAAATACAGGTGCTTTTCTACACATATGAAAAGATGTTCCACGTCTTATACATAATGAGAGAAAAATAACATAAAAAAGTATAATGACATACCATTTTTTTCACTTTCCCAGGAGAAAAAAATAAGACAGCTTGATGATAACACTGTAGTGGTGAGTTGGGATATGCTGCTGGCAAGAGTGTATCTGCTAAGTCGCGATGGGGGCATTTTGGCAATAAAATGAAATAAAAAATGCATATGCCCTTTGACATATATCCTACAGATATACTTCCAAAAATGCTCACAAAAGAGATTATCTATGCGACAAGATTTCTAATCACTAAAGACTGGAAACAACCTCATGCTCACAGAGGAAGGTTTGGTTAGCTAAATTACGGTATACCTAAACAACAAAACACTGTGCAACTGACTTTTTTTTCTAGCAATAGTTTGAACATATTTTTGAGCCATGCTGACACTAATTTCACACGTTATGTATTATATTAGCAACAAAAACCATGCCCTAAACTTTAAGTAACAATGAATGATACTCAAATAGTTGGGAGGGATATATGTGGAGGAAGGAGAACTCTACCTTCCAGCCTAACATCCATGATTCTAAACTCCTCCTTTAGACAATGAAAAGACAAAGTGTCTGTTACAAATATTAAAAAAAAAATTTTTTTTGAAAGGAGTACTGAAACTATTTCATTGTTTAGAATGAAAGTAACATGAAAACAAATGACCCAGGATCTTGTTAAATGCAGACTCAATTAGGTGTGGATATGCTGTTTTATAAAATGAAGCTGTTCTAAATTTCGACATGAAATGATCTCTAAGATGCATTTCTAACTTTAAAAAGAAAAAGGAATATGCAAAACTAGTGTGGGCAGTATCTCACCATTTATGCAAAAAACAAAAGAGGGATGGAAATTACACACATGTGTATATTTCCACGGAATATCTCTGAAGGATCCACAAGAAACTGACAACTGAGATTGCTCTTGGGGAGGAAGATAAAGGTGGCACAGGATCTTCTCTCTCTTTTTTTTAAACTTGTGTACAGATTTTTAAAAAATTAAACAATGTGCATGTATTACCTATTTTAAGAAACACAAAAAGATGCTCAACATCACCAATCATTAGGTAAATGTAAATCAAAACCTTACTGAGATACTACTTCACATCCATTAGGATAGCTATTATCTAAACGAACAAAGATAAGATGACAAGTGTTGACGAGCGGTGAAGATGTGGAGAAATCAGAACCCCTGTGCATCGCTGGTGGGAATGTAAAAAACGGAAAGCAGTATGTTGGTTCCTCAGAAAATTAAATTAGAATTACTGTATGATCCAGCAATTCAACTTCTGGGCGTATACCAAAAAAATTTGAAAGCAGAGACTTGAACAGATTTTTGTACATCCATGTTCACAGCAGCTTTAGTCACAACAAGCAAAAGGTGGAAACAACCCAAGTGTCTACTGACAGATGAATGTATAAAACATATGTGGTATACAAAAGAATATTATTCAGCCTTAAAAAGGAAGGAAATTTTGACACAGGCTACAACATGGATGAACCTTGATGATATGCTAAGTGATGTCTGGAAATGGATGGTGGTGATGGCTGCACAACAATGTGAATGTAATGTCACTGGGCTGTACACTTAAAAATGGTTAAAACAGTAAATTTTATGTTGTGTATATTTTATCACAATTTTTAAAAAATGTAATGCACAGGGCTTCCCTGGTGGCGCAGTGGTTGAGAGTCCGCCTGCCTTTGCAGGGGACACGGGTTCGTGCCCCGGTCCGGGAAGATCCCACATGCCACCGAGCGGCTGGGCCCGTGAGCCATGGCAGCTGAGCCTGTGCTCTGCAACGGGAGAGGCCACAACAGTGAGAGGCCCATGCACCGCAAAAAAAAAAAAAAAAAAAAAAAAAAAAATGTAATGCACAAAGAGAAAATCTGAAGAGACCTATAGCAGGTAAAGAAATTGACTTAGTCATTTAAAAATCTTCCCAGAAAAGCCCAGGCCCAGATGACTTCATTGATGAATTCTATCAAACATTTAAAGAGAAATACCAATTCTTCACACATACTCTCCTGGAATCTAGAGGAGAGAACATTTCCCAGCTCATTCTATGAGAACAATATTACTGATACGAAAGCCAGACAAAGACATCATAAGAACACTACAGACCAATTTCTCTCATGAATATATATATATAAATATATGCAAAAATCGTCAACAAAATATCAGCAAACTAAATCCAGCAATATCTACAAAGGATTCTACATCATGACTAACTGGGAATTATGCCTGGAATGCAAGATTGATTTAACATTAAAAATTCAACTAAGTTAATATACTATATTAATATAATAAAGGACAAAAACCATATGATCATCTTGATACACAAAGGAAAAGCATTTGATGAAATCCAAGACCCATTCATGATAAAAATGGTCAACAAACCAGGAACAGAAGGGAACATCATCAACTTGATAAAGGGCAACTATGAAAAACCTACAGCTCATATTGTATTCAGTGGTGAAAGACTGAATGCTTTCTCCCTAAGACTGGGAAGGGGAAAAAAGACTGGCACCATTGCTTGCACCACTTCTATTCAATATTGTATTGGAGGTTCTAGCCAGTGTAATCATGAAAGACAAAGAAATGAAAACATGGAGACATCAGAAATAAAAACTTATGTCCGCACAATATTAATAGCCCCAAAGTGGAAACAATCCAGATGTCTATCAACTGGTACCTGGATAAACAAAATGTGACCTATTCATATAGAATATTACTGAGCAATACATGCTACAACATGGATGAACCTCAAAAACACTATGCTAAATGAAAAGTCAGACACAGAAGACTGCATATTGCATGAATCAATTCATATGAAATGACCAGAAAGGGCAAATCTACAAGACAGAAGATAGATTAGTGGTTGCCTGGGCCTGGAGGTAGTTATGGGGATTGCTAATGGGCACAAGGGATCTTTTTGGAGTAACGAAAATATTCTAAAACTGGATTGTGGTGATTGTTGGATAACTCTGTAAATTTACTAAAAGTCACTGCAATGTACCTTTTAAATGTATGAGTTTTGTGGTATGTTAATTATACCTCAATAAAGCTATTTAAAAAATGTTAATAAAAAGCAACAATTATAATAATATCCTTTACATTATTAATACTACTTGTTTACCTGTATTTTCATACACTGAGAAAACATACGAGAAGAAAGACTTATTAAATTAGAACATCTAATTATGCCTTTCTCTATTTTACTGGAATAGAAAAATGCAGAAATACTGTATTTAAGAAAAGCCAATCTCTGCTTAGGCCATAAATCTGAAGAATAGATTATGCAAGACCTTTTATTATTCACGTTCCCCCACCCCATTCATAAGCATGAGTGATGAAAAATAAACTGCACCTTAAGGGCAAAAAGGGTGTTAGTTTTACAATTCCTATTAAAGAATGCCTTTCTTGAACATCATCTATCTGATTATCTATCCTTGAGAGAGCTAAAGTTCATTCAGCTGTGCTTTCAATAAATTAAAATGTTTTAGACCCTTAGGGCATTTCCTTCAGATATATGGTCAATCAGGGGCAATTTAAACTTCCTGTTTCCTCACAGTAAAATTCCCACTACAGGCTGGGAATTTAGTCTTGATCACCGAGCCCCTTGGGGCTTTCAAGCTAACTCCTTTCTCCTACGGTCTTTCCTATTCCCCTTCATCTTCTGTTAGCATTCTTGCCTTTTCTCAGGATCTCTGCAAATTCTGACATCTGTCCTGACTTAGCCCTTCCTGATATGCCAACTCCTAGTTTCATCTCACCGGTCATCCCTTTCCTTTCTGGGGGGCACGGAGGTCTCCTCTGCCATTTACACACACTTGACCCAGCTGCCTCTCCAATCTGCCGGACCCCATAATACTTATAATAACAACTACTGCTCCCACGCATCAGCATTTTCAAAGCAACACCAGAGGTTCTTTGAAAAATTCCTTTTAAAGATTCTCACGGCACCACTTTTTTATCTGAAGAAATCTGCTCCTCTTTTTGGTACATTTTCCCACATCCATACATCACTACTGTAAGGACCTTTTACTAAATATAGCCGAAGTCTAAGAGACAAGAGGGTGTGAGGATTGACGAAAGAAGATGGTTACATTAGTAAGACACATAGTAAGAGTAAAGAAACAGATGGCATCCCTGGCAAGAGTGGGGAAATGTATTCTCATACATGATTGGTACAATGGTAAACCAGTGGGCAAATTGGCCATGTCTGTTACAATTTTAAGAAGGCATCTTCTAGGATACAATTAAATGCATTTTGAAGCATTATATTCAAAAACTACTTGAGCCAGGGCCCAACAATATCACTACATCAGAAAATTCACTGTAATATTGTTTGAACTGCACAGTAAGCCCGCTGGACTTTACATTCCATAAAGGCAGACAGTAAATCCGTTTTCTTCACTGGAATATGCCTAGTACCTTGGGTAATGCATAGCACAGAAGAGGCAGGTGTTCAGGAAGATCTGTTGAATGAATAAATTAATGATGATGACTGAAGAGCAGTTTACCCCTGGACCTCTGCTGGTATTCAGCAAGCCAGGAGAGAACTTTCCATTTGGAATGCTAGGTTTTACTGAGTTCCGTGGCCATGATGCATTCTTGGCCCTTGTCCTTCAAGTACACTTTGCGGATCATCAGAGCAAATGGCAGAGGGATTTGAGTACCCAGAGTAAGCCAGTCACAAAACAAATGTGCTACTGCAGTTATAGGTAACAGCAATGCTGTCATGCTTGTTCTGTATGTCAGACTATATGTATTACATGCAAATATAAAATTTTCTTTTCAAGTCAACTGTTACTGAAAAAAACCTTGCTATATATATTTTTTTGCCTTAAGTATAAAAGATTTAATCTTCAGGGTAACCATTAAGACTTTGAAATGCCCAAGACTAAAATAGTCGGTTTTACCTGAGAGCTCTATTGAACAATGTCTGTGATTTGGCCTTATGTCACTTTTCAGAGTTTGAGGAAAGCATTCTAAAGGGAAAAAACCTATCACACTGAGGTGGTGATGATAAAACGTGACCTTTCTAAAACTTGAAATGATATTAAATCATAAAGACACACGAGGGCACTCTAATCAACCAGCAAAGAGAAACACAGAAAAGATAGTGAAATCAGGTTGACATTTTAACAATTGTACTGAAATAGGTGAATTAAGTCCTGGTAAAATTGCGAGTGTTTGTACTTTACAGCGAGAAATTCTCTGTTCCTGATCCAAAGCCTAAGAAGCCAAAAGGATTCTGCAAGTCTGAAAACTGCAGGAAGAATTCATCGCACTCAGGTCCAAGGTGAGGATTAACCACACCCCTTTCTAATGATTTGTTAAATTGACCTTGGAGCAGGATTTGCCCCTTTCAAGCCAATATTTTCTGTATAATCTACAATTCCACTTGGTGCTTTACTTGTCCTCCACTGGAAGCGGCCCATGGATCCACTGCTTTGCTCCATCTGTTCTCCTAAGAGACATGGTGAGTTAAGTTTGAGCCTCCCCGCCACTCCCCAAAGCCAGTAGTAATGAAACAGCATTTTCATAAAGGAGCATAGACCACCAAAGAATATACCTCAAGGCCTTCTTGAGGCTTTAAATTTGTAAATAAAACTACAGCATATAATTTCCTCCATCAAATTCAAAAAGTATAACGTAACAAGCGTTTAAGTGACCTTTCTTTCAGACCTTTAACAAGTGGGCCACAAGAACTGCAGAGAGCCCTGGATTCTGAGGCAATCAGGCTCATTCACTAAGGATTGTCATTCAACTTCTTTTTTTTTTGTGGTACACGGGCCTCTCACTGCTGTGGCCTCTCCCGCTGCGGCTCCGTACACGCAGGCTCAGCGGCCATGGCTCATGGGCCCAGCCGCTCAGCGGCATGGGGGATCTTCCCCGACTGGGGCACGAACCCGTGTCTCCTGCATGTCCCCTGCATCGGCAGGCGGACTCTCAACCACTGCGCCACCAGGGAAGCCCCTGTCATTCATCTTAAAGGCACATTCAAATTTGTGCCTCAGCAAAATTACAAATAATTCCCTGTCATCGATCTTTGGGGTCAAATGTAATAGTTAGAATGGAAAGTATTAAAACTTTGAATGCCAAAGGTATACTGTGGTTGTATAATAAAATCTTTGTTGACTGAATAAACTAGAAGATTCTCTCCATCACTGGAACTATCTATAGGAAGTATGACACACGATGCATTCTTGAACTGCTTATCATTTTATTCACTTTAACCTTCATCTATTTTAATGACTAAATTCCTGGCCATAATGTTTCCAATTCAATTTCTGTCAATGTATTCGGTATTTTTTTTTTTTGGTCTCATGGTCTTTTGTTAAAGACCCAGGTGAATTCTAGTTTCTACCCTTTGATGAATTTGGCCATCAGGGTGCACCCAATCAGGCTCAATCTATACTAAAAGCAGAACATGCTCTAAAATGTGCTAATTTAGAGGACACGTTTCTAATTTTCCTGTTCCTTTCAAAATTATTCTGATTAATTGAAGGTGCCAATTAATTTTCCTTAGTTAAATAAAGCTGCCTGATATTATAGACAGTCATTAAAATCCTTTGAGCTGGTATCTCTCTAAGAAGGAGCTATCCAAGGATTACATTATATTGGCATCCAGCGTCTTCCTTTGGGTGTGTGAAAAGCCACCAAGACAGTGATGGGTAAGGTTAGAGAACTATAAATGGCATCACAGAGGCTAAATTGGGTAGTATAGACACCAACCTGGGCACTCAACTAGTATGCTCTGATATGGAGCCCTTTAGATGATCAAGGAAGTCCCCAGAGTTTAGTTTTTTACCAATAATCTTTCTTAAGATCTTAATTCAGCCAAACTCAGATTTAAAGCTAATTTAGAAAATATCCTTGAATGAACTTTCTCTCAGTCTGCACTTTGGCTTCGTTTCTGTGAGAGATAACCCAGCATGTGCTGGTCCCTGTGCAAAGCACCAGAGTCCCTGCCCTCATTAAGCAACAGACTCTGGAGGAAGGAATCTTGGGTTCAGATCCTGGGTCTACCACTCTTTTCATGTGTGTAACTTCGAGCCACTTCATCTCCTGAAGGCTCAGTTTTTCTTCCATAAAATGGGAACACTATCATCTAGATCAAAGGATAAAATGTGACACTAAATAGCAAGTACCTCCCTAGCACAACGCCTGGCACACAGTTAGTGCTCCATAAAAGGCAGCAATCATTCTTTTTCACTCCAATGGTTATTGCTTATTGTAATGTTTTGACTTCACCCCTTAATCTTTTCTCAAGAATATTAACAGACCTTAACAATCTTTCAAGAATTATTTATTCAACTACTATTTAGTGGCATCACACAATGCGTCGGGCCCTGGGAATTCAAGAATCCACAAGATGGAGGACAGACATAAAACCAATAATTACAAGTGCCATAAAAAAGGAAGTGTGCCATGGAAGCACATAACAGGGGTACTTAATTCAAGGAAACCTTGAAGAAGTGCTATTTAAACAGAGATCTGAAATATATAAAGAAATATATAAGTCAGGCAAAAAAGAAGTGGAGGCAATGGAACAGATTTCAAGTCCCAGAGGCAAAAGAGTGGGGTGGGGGGCACTTCCCTGGTGGCACAGTGGCTAAGACCCCGCACTCCCAAAGCAGGGGGCCCGGGTTCGATCCCTGGCCAGGGAACTAGATCCCACATGCCACAACTAAAGATCCCACATGCTGCAACTAAGACCTGGTGCAGCTGAAATTAATTAATTAATTAATTTTAAAAAAAGAGAGCAGGGGGAGTTCAAGGAACTGGAAGACGTGCAATATAATTGGAATGAGGAGATCAAGGGAGAGGAGGGCTGGAGAAGTTGGGAGGACCAGGTAAGTCAAGAATTGTTAACACTTTATCCTAAGGGCAAAGGAAGCTACTGAGGGGTTTTAGGGAACGCTGCAATTTCAAGCAACTTCTGGGACACCGGGTAGAGAATGGATTGGAGGGTGTTGAGACTGAGTGCAGGGAGACCAGTTAGAAGGCCTTGTTGAAATCCAAGTGTCAAGTGAAAAGAGCCCGTACAAAGGGAGTATTAGTGGGACTGAAGAGACACAGACCAGTTCAAGAACTGCAGAATCAACAAGATGTGGTCATAGATTGTGCGTGGGATGGATATTTGGAGAAGCCATCATCTCCAAAACAAGAATGTGCTTGATAAAATGTATTTCTGTGTTTCATGATATAAATACAAAATATGGCTTACTACATATTTCTGATGCAGTACACAAAGTTAAAATTTTTAGGCCATGGAGGATTTATTCCAACTCTATGGGAGGCATGACACAAAAAAGAAGTCTAACTTACTGAGTGCTAATGTGCAAATGTTTTTGAAACCACTTTGCTGTGTTGAAAGATATTCTGCATTATAAATCATCAACTACCAAATGATTTTTAGTTATGTACTACGTGGATGACAAGTAAAGAGGGAGGGAGTATAGACAATACTTCCTCTTCCTCTGAGGCATTTTATGGTTCTTAAAGGGAAAAAAGTGAGTTTCTACTTTTTTCCACGTTTTTACATCTTTAAATAACATCAGGAGGAGTTTATAAGCAAACCAAAGTATATGTAAACTAAACCCTAACTCTCTGATACCCTCAGCAAATGAGTTGTTATGGAAAAAAACTGTTTCCCACTTGCCTGCCTTTGCACCAAGCACACCAATTGTGATTTATTTTTTATTGAGGAAACATGGTATGTGTTTCAACCATTCTGGTGCCAAGTTCTGTTGCTTCTATAAACTGAGCCCTCTTCAAGAAGGTCCTAGCCTACTCACCCTTCTTATCAGTTAAAGAGTCACCTTTCCAAGGAAATGTCTCACACTCCCCATGCACCCTCATTATCCTCTCGATCCCCAAACCCTGAACATGAACACAGTGAATTATAACTTTTTCATTACCTTTGTATCTTCTTCATTAGATTGCATGCTTCTTTAGATCAAGGGTGGTGACTTTCAATTCTGCATTTTTAAATGTTTCCTAAACTGACCCAGGAGCAAATTGTTACTCTCAAGGTTTATTGATCTGTGCCCTTCTCCTTACCTAAAACAGCTGTAGATAGAGACAGTTTTGGAGTTGAATTCACTTTTAATACTTACTCTGACTTCTCAGAAAACAGCTGACACTGTGCAGAGTATATATGCCTGTAGCGTGTGTGTGTACATACACGTGCACTTTGCAAAAGCATGCTCAAATAATTAAGAAAAGAAACCTTTTGTTTTTCTACAAAAACTACAGAAAGTAAAGCCTGACAACACTTGGCTGCAGGAACATGAATTTTAAAAGGTTGAGAAACAGCATCTCACACCTGTTTCTCTACTCTAATTATGCTATTACTAATCCCATACAGTTGGAGTAAACTAGTTAAATCTGTGTGCACAGAGTAAAATGGCTCAAAACAAAGGCCTGAGCAGCTTTCCTATAAGCCAAATGTTTGAGTTTTGTGATGCAAAGACTTTCCCAGGTATCCTGGCATGCTCCATCTAACCTTGGCTCACGCAGTCCCTTACAGCTCTAGACTGGAACGCCTTAACACTTCCTCGCAGCCCATCTTACACAGGGTTTAAGATTCAAATCCTCCAAGATCACACCCTGACCTCGTCCTTCTCTTAAAAGCAAGGGCAGTTAGGAGTCTATAACGGAAAATTTAATAAGAGATTACGCTCTGCCCAGTATTTTCTAAACTCTGTTCATATGTTAACCAAAGCCTTCTCAACAACCGTAGGAAGAAACGCTAATCAAGTGCCGATCTCGTGGAAAGAAATTAACCCATTATAACACTCACGTGGCAGCTGAGAAACAAATCAGACCTGGTTCATTAAGCCCAATGTTAGTTTGTATGTGAAGAAAGGTGACAGAGTCAATCTCTTATCTAACCAAAGGGACCCGCCAAGGAATGAATAAGACCAGGCAGTTACGGGGGGTCGGGGGTGGGATTCAAACTCCTCAGCAACAAACAGTAGCTTTCCTTAGTCCACCCCACTTTCTAGTCCCTGACACCCCTCCTCCGCGACGGTTCCCTTCCCAAGGTGGAAACGAGGAAGTCCAAAAGGATATGCCCTCTGACCTAGGAGCGGAGACTCACCAGTTTCATATTGGACTTTTGGCTGTTCAATACCAGTCACTCCACTCCTCAGACCCAGAAAGCGTCTTCCGGTTCAATCTCCGCCACCGGCCAGCCGAGAGCATCGCGGGACATGCAGTCTTTCTTCCCTACGACCCCCCCCCCCGCTGCATCATGGGAAATGTAGTAATCTCTCCGTGCATCATGGGAACTGTGGTCGTCTTTCCTTTTCCTCCCTTTCCTCTCAGAATACCTCCTTCCGTCAGCTCAAATTCATCCCGGCCGCCAATTCATCCTCCCTCTCCACCCCAGCATGATATCACGTCCCCCTTCTGGGCCCGGGATCCATGGTATTCTGGGATGTGTAGTCCCTACGGCTTCGGCGCCCCTTTCCCCGCCTCCCTGTGGGAAGGCGGATGGGCGCGGTACTTGCCGGGAGCTGTAGTTCCCTGGGGCCTCCGGACGCCCGGTCCGGCGCCTTTACTCAAGGGAGGCAGGAACTACAACTCCCAGGGCCGCTAGGCGGCAGCAGGTGGGAGCGGGGCTGTTGATATCAATATGGCGGTTGTCAGCCAGACAAAGACAGTCAGTCTGATGTGATTGAGACAAGGGAGGTTTTCAGGGGGAGACTGGGAGATAGGGGCCTCCCCTCCCCCTTCTCCTCTTCCTGCGCCGGCCTCAACCCCTCCCCAGTCCCCTCCCGACGGGCGCCCCACGCGGAAGACACCCCTCCCCCTCCCGCTTTCCCCTCCTCCCTACTTCAGCCCTTCGTACCGGGACGTTGGGGAGGGGGCTGTGCCGGGCGGAGAGAACTCAGCAAGGATTCTGAGGTGAGTCGAGCGGTGTGGAAGCCGGACTACCTCAAGTCTCTTTCCTCACTTCTTTCTCTTCACTTTTTTTTTTTTTGGAGGGGTTTGGGGGAGAAAGTGAGTGGGCTGGGGATGGGTCTCTTAAGCGGCCCGACTGAGTGGAGGGAGGAAGCGGGGGGCTTCCGACGGGGGCGACCCGGACGCAGGGTCTGGGGTGGGGCAGTTTGTGGGGGCGGTAATGGAAAGGCGTCGGTTGCTCCCCAACTCTTTCCTCCTGGTTGTCTCCCCGATGGGCGGAAGGTTTGAATCCTGGAGGTGGGGTCTCTTGTTTGGAGTTTGGGAAACTGTGAGGGGAATTTGAGGTGTGTGGGTTTGTTTGGGGTGCAGAACTGTGTTTGAAACTGGGTGACGTGTACTTGGGTGATGTGTTCGCCTTGAATAAATGACTCCGGAGAGGAAGTTCGAGAGCCGGAGTCGGAGCTTTTAGCTGGGCCTGGGCGGAGAGGCGTGCGCGAGGTGCGGGTCCTGAACCTCTGGGCTGGCGACGCGGCGCAGGGTGGCCGCGGTGAGCGACTCGTTTGTGTCCCATCGCCCGCTCACACTCCTCCCCGCCTCCCGGGACGCATCTCCACCCCGAACTCCGGGCAGGAGCCCTGGAGAGATGCGGGTGTGTGGAGATGGGTTTTTGCATACTGAAGTCGGCAGATAGGTGGGAAAGGAAAAGTGTTCTTAATATTTTATTCCGGAACCGTGTTTTGGTTACACTGTTGGGGCTACTTTGAAAGGAGTCCTCCACCCATCCTCACCCCAAAACAGTAGGTGGAGGGATCTCTGTGTGGTCTTCGCGTTCAATAGATTAAACAGTACTTAAGATTCGGGGGCCTGGGGGTGGGGCTTCGGGAGTGCTGCCATGTGTACGCGCCTCTGTGTGTCTACTGAAGACACAGAATGACTGTTGTGTATCCTGAGATAGGGCGACTTATTTTCGTAGTAGGAAGAACTGTTGGAAATTGTTGGAGGTGCGGGGGGAGTAGCGGAAAGGCGCTGCTTGTATTTTTCTTCTACCCCACCCTGTTCTGTCTCGCATTTGTCTGAAAGCTGGTATGGAAGAGAGAGGAAACACTGGGTGAGTGAAGAGGAGAATGCAGTTGGCATTAAAGATACTGTACTATGGAAAGTTGAATGGTGGTATAGAGTGGTTGCTGTTTTAATTTACCCTGGAGCTTTAAAAACCCTACGTATCATATAGGAGAGAGTGATGTGACTAGTTCATTTCTCTGGGATCCTGCAGGTATAGAAACCTCTGTCTTCTCTCCCTGCCTGCCCGCCCGCCCGCCCGCCTGCCCGCCTGCCTGTCTGCCTGTCTGCCTTCCTTCCCTCCTTCTTTCCTTTCTTTCTTGGCGTGGTACATTTCTCTTCCTGGATGGACATGCTGCCTCCTGTGCCTGTTTATTTAGTTTGTGCTACGTGGTTGTGCTGTTACTGGTTTTGTTGTAAAATGCATCATTCGATGAAAAGGACCTGCATTTGTTTTTATTTTGCATTTCTTCCACAGGTAATTATCACATCAAGATCGCAGTGCTTTGCATTAAACTTATTTTAAAATTGCACAACTAAGATAGATCTAGTTGAATTATGTGTATAAGTCAAGTTTGGCAAATTTGAATTCTGATTTTTTTTTTCTTCCGAGTTTCAATTGGAGTTATAAAGGAAAGAGGATTGCAACATCTCTTGTTTCTCACAGTCTTTAATATTTAAAAACATTACACCAGGAGATTTAAGATAATATAATTTGTACTTCTTTCGGTCTGAAATATAAGTTTTTCAATAACCATTCTTTTGTCACAGATTTTTAGTGTAATGGACTTTTAAATAACTAAAGGATTTGGCATAATTTCTCTTTTGACTGCTGAGAATTTAATGTATTTACATATTTAATGTATTTACACATTTACATATCCAAACTTATCGATTCTTGAACCTATCAGTAAAGGACCTTAGATACCATAAAAACTGAAAGTCACATAGTGTGTAATTTTATGGTATGTTTTAGAACCTTTGATTTGAAATTTCTGCAGTTGGTCATTGACACAGATAAGCTGTCTACAAACATGAGGTAGCATATATATTTAGATTGACCTGAATAGAAAAAAAAAATTGATGTGTATTCTAAATCTCAAATTTAGAACATACAATATGTTGATATAAAGTTGAGGTTTCAGTTTGCTATAGACTAGGATTTCCAGAATTATTTGTTTTAACCTTCTATTTTAGCCTGAAATGTTACTTTGCAAAAACTGGAGAAAAATCCTGTGTAACTACATAATAGAGTGTTTTTCTGCTGAAAGATATTCTATTAGACATAGTGTTTTAAAATGTTCAATAATTACTTTAGAAATAAAAAAACTAAAATGTTTGTTAAGAGTTGGAAAAATATTAAAATATAAGAAGATTTTCTCTTCCACTCACCCTCACCTCAGATTTTCTTTTTGTTTGTTTTCCTCTACAGAAATGCAAAGTTACTTACTGGGAAAGGCGTTCATTAAACTTTTTCTGACTAGTGGTTTTGTTGAAACCAGATATATTCCTTGTATTCGATGGGGTGGGGTGCTTCTGTTGCATTTTAGGCACCGAGCATTAAAATGTTGTAAAGCCTTTACTGCAGGTTAAAGCATAATACGTTCTCAGCATGTGGAAGTCATATGGTTTACGAAAAAAGTAGAAAATCAGGGCATTGGTGCCTGTCAAGCTTAAAATTTCATCCCGTAACTGTGAAAGACATATTTATTTAATGTGACTGCTTCTAAAAATGTTGCCTGTATGATGGGAGGCTGAAAATCCAAACTGTTTTTAACCAATCTGTTGCTAGTGTACTGCATGCTGTGAATACTGTGGTTGCAAACGTGCATCAAGGAGCCTTTAGGGGTCAGCTTTATATTGAATGTCTTTAGTGAGGCTTCATTTTTCACTGCTGTATGAATAGATTTCAGTCTTTTTAGCACAAATCCTTAGTGGAAGCGTCACTAATAGAAACTTAATAGCTCAGTATTGGTAAGTTATAAATATATTTCAACAAACCTTTCATTGTTTCATCATTTAGAAAGATAGAAGTGACCAATTTATGGTAATATTTGTGGCAAGTGTTGATTGGTATGGCATTGCTTGTTTCAGAAGAAGTTAAACACATGGGGAGTATTTATGCTTAATTTGTTCATTTTGGATCTTTTGTTTGTTATATTGATAATAAGTCCATTCCACTTATAATGTTTCAGATAGCTTCCATGTTTCCTGTAAAACCATGTTTGCTTTTTCGATTCATTTCTTTGCAGCTCTTCTATTATTTTTGTATGCAGATCTTTAAACTTGACTTATTTCTCTTGGGAATTAGAAATTTATCCTAGGGTGTCATTTTTCATAAATGAAAGTTGGTATACTCCTCAACTTTTAAAAAATGTTAACATTTATAGGTAAACTTAAAAATGCTCAGTGAAAATAGGTTGGGTTTGTTTTGTGTACCTGCTTTATTTAGGTTTTTTGGCTTCCAGAATTAATTTTACAGCTCCCTTTGCTGTATGGTTAGATTATTTTCTTAACTGTTGGCTTTTACTTCTCAGTTTAGAACTTTATAAAAAAAAGTTGTTTATGAGTGGTAATCACAGCTTGTCTAAAGTGTCATGTATGTACATTCACATATGCACTCACATATATAAAGCACCTTTATGTTTGTTTTTGTATGATAGTGGTGTATATCTATCAGGCATGCAACCCATAAAAAAGGAATCTGAACCACAAATAATAGGAGGCTCTAAAAAACGGCTCAAGCTAGAAACCAGAGTAAGCACCACCACGTTGTCCACGTTATAGAAGCTATGGAGATTTTCAGTATCACTGCAAACCATGATTTTAGCAGATTCTGCCAAAATCTGTTTCTCTCATAAAGAAAGCTAGTGGTATTGAAATTTTTCTGAAAATAATATTAAGTAATATGTGATTAAATTCCTAGGTGCAACTTCCCCTCCCCACCCCCTACCCCCCAGGTGACTTACTGGTCTTAGGTCCCATCCTAAGTAAAGAGTATAGATTTTCTGAGAGATAATGTGATGTAAAACTCATAGAGCCTATTTAAATATAACCCAGTGCTTTAGATAACTTGTTTTTCTTGATCTTAGATGAGACAAATTGGAAATTTACTATACATTGTTTTGGACACTTTCCAAGAGCATTTAGTTACTGGAAGACCCTGGCTTTAGCATAGTTTTACCCTTACAGTGGTAACAAGGTTGAAGTTGCAGTAGATTTTTCCAGTGGTTATTATAATCCTAATGTAGTAATTTACAGATCCTTGACTTGGGCTATAAGGATAGTGGGGTTTTTTTGTTTGTTTACATTTACAGACAGAAGGGGAAAAAAGAACCTAGTCGATTTAACTTTGAAGTAATGAGTTTTACTTTTTTTGAATCTTAAAAGAGGTGTCTACACACCTCTTCCTATAAGTGGTAAAATGATTCTAATCCATTTAAAGGGCATTTAGGTTTTTCTTAAACTTAAAGTGCTGATTATAAGAACGTTTACTAAATTTCACAGATTCTCTGTAGCTTCTCTGTCCATGTTATGTTCAGTGATGGTCTGTGTGTCATTTATTGAAAATATTTAATAGCTGTCTTTACTGTATGCATATTAAACAATTAGTGTGGAGTTGCCAAGTGGCAGTAATTGTAAGTTATTTAGTCACATTTTTCAGAGAGGAGAAAGTCAAATACTGTGGCTGTTGCTGATATAAGGATGATTTAATACTAAACCTTTCTGCTTTTGATAAAGTAATAGTATGATTAAAATGAGAAGCTGTTGGCTTGGGCCTAGTCAGTGAAGCCTTGGAATCATCCTCACTCTCCCTTTTCTAATCATAAGTTGATTTTATATCCTCTGTATATATCTATTCAATTATTTTCATTCTATTGCTATTCCCTTAATTGAGGCCTTCATCATTTCTGTCTTTCCTCGTCAGTCTATTAACTAATTTTGAGGTTTCAGTTTTTTTCCTTAGTAGTTATTCACTCCTACCTGATCTTGCTAAAATAAAATGTGAATTTGAATATTGGTCTTCCTTTGCTTATAATCCTTCATTGGCTCCTTAGCCTTTCAGATAAATCCAAACTATCATTCTACCTGTGTCCAAATCTTGGCTCTGCCACTTACTAGCTATGTGACCTTAGACAAATGATTTAATCTTTCTGTGCCTTCGTTTTCTCATCTGTTGAAAGGGAATAAATACTCCTTATTTCATAGGATTATTGTGAGCCCTTAGAATGATGTTGAGTCCTTAGACTGCTCTTGGCATATCGTAAATGTTAACTATATAATTACCATGTTATACCAGATAGTTTATGTTCTGGTTCCTGCCTTATAATTTATCATTACCAATCCCAGACCCTATGCCTTAGCCATGCCAAAGTGCTGGTAGGCCAAACAAGCCTCTTTAGTATAGATAAGGAGGGTTGGGTGTTAATCTGTGAGAGTTGCAGTTGTTAGTAATGTCTTCAAAAGTAAAGAATTGTGAACTTTAAAGTATATTGCTATGTGAAGAATGCTTCCATATTCTCTGGCTTCTATTTTTTTCTCCCAAAGTAAAAAGTAATATTAGTTAAATTACTGCCTAATTCAGGCTACAATTTTAAAATTCACTTTTCTAGCCCCGTTAATACGTTCTTATGTTTCTAACCTAGATTTCCCCTTGTTAATCTGACTTTTCTTATCTTCTCACTAACTTCATTGAAGACCTATTAACTTTGTGTAGCTTCTTTCACTTCCCCCCCCCACAAATCTGAATCCTTGTTCCATTTCAGGTAATGTGTTTTCTTTACATTGCTATTGGAACAATTGCATAGTTGCATTATATGATCTGGAAGCCACTTTAGACAGACATCAGTTTTATTTACACGCTGTTGTTTATACTTGAGGTTGGGTGGCCTGACCGCTTCAGTTGATTTTCCAAAGTGGTAGATGATATACATATGCTGATTTACATCTGTGGCACATTCCTCTCAAGGAGGAGAAAGAGTGCCCCGTTTTTACCAAACTGAGTCTCATAAGGATAAATGTTACCCAAAATGATTGTGTAGAGGAAGCAGGATGATAGCTAAGGTATCAGTTTAGACGTTAGAATGTAATTTTTGTAGGAGGCTATATTATGACTGTAGTTTGCAACCACTAATTTAGCCAGCATTTGCCTTCATGAAACATAATTGTTCACTGTGGGGAACTTGAAAGTAGCTATTCTGAATATTATCTTTATTTGGTTGAAAATCCATTTTCTGGAGTCAAAGATAGCCTGTGTTTAGTTTTACATTGTAGCTGTTTAGAACCATTAGGGACAAGAATAGTTGCTGTTCACTTTGTTGTGTGAGGAAGACCTCTTTGAAAAGATGGCATGATCTTATTTGGAATACTGTGTCATGCTCTTCAAAAAACTCATATTCCTTCAAACGTGGAAGTTCTAAGGTTAAATATAAATTTCTTTTGAGATTTTTTTCCCCTCAGAAAAAGTTTTTTCCTTTAAATAAAGTATAATAGTTAAAAAATATATATACTGATTGCATTTTAATGCAACCCAGGCATCAACCGACCTGATTATCTTCCGTAAAACAAGATATTGTTAATGGCCACAAGTGATTGGTTACTTCTAATCTTATGTTCCTTAGTGGTTACTTCTAATCTTATGTTCCTTAGTCAACAGCATATCAATTAGGTGCCTTTACTCTGTTATTGACTGTGAAAGTTTGTGTGTATTACCTGGTTAGGTCTCAGTTTTCCAGTCTACTAAACAGGGTATTTAGGTTAATTTTTTTATATTTGTGGTATTTTTGTTATTAATTAAACTAAAAATTGTTTATTTACTTTTTAAAAATATTTTTTTATTGTGGTAAAAGTCACATAATATAAAACATACTATTTTAACCATATTTAACTTTACAGTTCAGTGGCACCAAGTACATTCACATTGTTGTATAACTCTTACCGTCATCCATCTCCCAAATTTTTCACCTTCCTAAACTGAAACTCTGTCTGCTTTAAACACTAACTCCCCATTCCTCCTCCCCACACCCCGGCCCTGGCATCTACCAATGTACATTCTGACTCTATGAATTTGACTATTCTAGGTACCTCGTATAAGTGGAATCTTTAAATAATTATGGATTCACAGGCAGTTGCAAAAATAGTAGAGAGGGCCCTGTACCTTTCACTCAGTTTCCCCTAATGGTTACATCTTACATAACTTTAGTGCAATATTAAACCCAAGAAATTGGCATTGGTACTATGTGTATGTATAGTTCTTTGCCATTTTATCACATGTGGATTCTGTAACCACCACCACAATCAAGATACAGAACTCTTATCACCCCAGAGATTAAATAATTCCTCTTATTCATAAATTCTGTTGTTTTGTCAGCATAAGGAGAAAGATACCAATTATTGGGTCAGTAACACCACTCTTTTGCCTTTTGTAGTTTGGAAATTCTTTTGGCACATCTTGAAAGTTTTTTAATTAATTAATTAATTAATTTTTGGCTGCACTGGGTCTTTGTTGCTTCACGTGGGCTTTCTCTAGTTGTGATGAGCGGGGGCTACTCTTCGTTGCGGTGCGTGGGCTTCTCATTGCGGTGGTTTCTCTTGTTGCGGAGCACGGGCTCTAGGCGCATGGGCTTCAGTAGTTGTGGCACGTGGGCTCAGTAGTTGTGGATCGCAGGCTCTAGAGTGCAGGCTCAGTAGTTGTGGTGCACGGGCTTAGTTGCTCTGCGACATGTGGGATCTTTGCGGACCAGGGATCGAACCCATGTCCCCTGCATTGGCAGGCGGATTCTTAACCACTGTGCCACCAGGGAGGCTGATCTTGAAAGTTTTTATGGAAAATTCCAATTAAGCTTTCTTATGAGAATTTAAAAATTGGCAAGCTTTACTTAATTCAAAATTTACAATATTAGTATCTATTAAACATTTTAGTAAAAAGTTAACAATAATATTAAAAATGTCTGTAAATCGAATGTGTATGATTTAAATGAATTCAAGGCTTAAATGATATATTTCTTGCCAGAGAGGATGTATACTAGAATCTGTATTAGATAAACAAAATTATTGTTATTGTGGCGCTAGTTTGGTCTTTGACAGTGTTGAAGCAAACTTGTTGGATTAATTTATTGTGAACTCATGTTACGGTTTTTGGGATTTGTTATATGGGAATACTCTTCAAAGAAAGTCAGTTCAAAGACTGTTTTCAGAGAAAATATCTTTAGAAGAAAAAAAATGGTAAAGATACTATTGTTAGTCCAGGTACAAGAAAGGACCATCAGTCAGGTTAAAGGCTAGTTACAGGGCTGGCCTTTGCCTCCTCTTTATCAGCTGTTATGAGTTATAAAGCCTGTCTTCAAAGATGAGGCTATTAATCCAACGTACTACTGATTATTACAGACCTCAAACAACAAAGGTCTGCTTTAAGTAGGCTTACAAAATATTTTCAAATATATTAACAGAAAAGATATGTCATGTGGTTTTTGTCTCTTCTGGGTATGAGACAGTTTTTTTGTCAACACTGATAATTTGCTTTGAAAACATCAATTAAAGTTTAATTTGTTTCATTGATAAGAATATGGTAAATATTGGTGGTTCTTCCTGATAAGTAAAATTCATATTTAGAGAACTTGCTGGCTATCTGAAATTTCACTTTCTTCCTGGTACAATTTTTTTTCTCTTTGGATTTATCTGTTGCCAGCTTTTTGTATATCTCGGTGTACATTTTAAAAAAAATAGTGCTTTAATCAGGAGTTGTTTGGCTTCAAGGAGAGGTTGTTGTAGGGATCTAGCTCTTTTCGGTTGATAAAGAACAACTAGACCTTGTGCAAATGGGAGAATTGTCAGGATCTGAGAAGCTAGTCTCTCTCTGCCTCTCATTCTGGGGATATATGGTTTCTTGTCTTGCCTTCTCTTTACAGGTCTGCTTCATCTACCTTTCCCACTTCTCCCTTCCACTTCTATTTGCCTTGCTATAGTTTTTCTTGGTTTCTGCTTCTCCATAACTTTGACTTGCACGTGGATTTGGTTTGCCATATTGCTGACTTGAACTGATCTTTCCTTCAGCTAAAGCTTACCTCCTGATGGTGACAGTGTGTTTCTTTTAGTTCAGTTGGCGAGAGAGAAATCTGAATGCATTGCATGACCATGAGTTAGATGTGTGTTCCTATTCCATGACCTTGGTGAGTAGGATGCAGGAGGAAGTCACCTTTCATATAAGGCTAATGCCTTTGGGTGCTCTACATGAGGAGGATTCTTTTCTAGGGATTGAACAGGGCATTCAGTTAAATATGTCAAGTCTAGCAGTGCATGTGTAGGTACTCTGGGATACAAAGGTGAATTAAATGTCATCCTTCAAGGATCAAATAATTTTCAGGAAATGGCAGAAGTCTCCCAGTATAATTTAGTGTTAGCTTTTTATGTTAGCCACCTCAGGCCAACCAGAACGATGACACAGTAGGACTACAGAACTAGCCAGGATTAAGGAAAGAGAACCAGAGGGAACACTAGAGACATGGCTTCAGATTCTACAATCTGAATCACAGATCTGCTAAAGCATGAAAGTACCTAGAAGCCCTTCTTTCAAGATCCTAGTTGCTGCTATCATGAAGCATCCCTGTTGAATAAAGAGGCTCTGTTTTCAGTTCCATGTCATATCAATAGACAGCTTTTTGGCCACCATTTGTCCCACCGTTGGGGTCAAAAGACATCTTAGAATAACTCACTCCTTCACAATTCCAGAAACTGGAGCATTCTCACAGACCCTGTCTGCATAGTGATTAGAAAATATCTTCCATCCTTGATAGGCTTTTGCGGTAAATCAGGACAAAGACAGGACATTTGCGCCTCTTTACTTTAGGGGCAATAAACAGGAATTCAGATGCTGAGTCTGTAACAGTGAGCATCTTCTTTAACACAGATCTGGTAACATAACAATTGACATATTGAATACTGGAGAGAGTGTGGTGAAAAGGAACCCTTCTTCACTGTTGGTGGGAATTGAAAACACTATGGAAAACAGTATGGAGGTTCCTCCAAAAACTAAAACTAGAGTTGCCATATGATCCAGCAATCCCACTCCTGGGCGTATATGCAGAGAAAACTCTACTTTGAAAAGATGCATGCACCGCAGTGTTCATAGCAGCACTATTTACAGTAGCCAAGACGTGGAAACAACCTAAATGTCCATTGACAGATGAATGGATAAAGATGTGGCATGTGTGTGTGTGTATATATATATATATATATATATATATCACAATGGAATATTACTCAGCCATAAAAAAGAATGAAATAATGCCATTTGCAGCAACTGATGGACCTAGAGATTATCATACTACGTGAAGTAAGTCATACAGAGAAAGACAAATGTCATATAATATCACTTCTATGTGGAATCTAAAATATGATACAAACGAACTTACTTACAAAACAGAAACATACTCACAGACATAGAAAGCAAACTTATAGTTACCAAAGGGGGAAGGGGAGGGGGAGGGATAAATTAGGAGTTCGGCATTAGCAGATACAAACTACTGTATATAAAATAGATAAACAAGGTCCCACTGTATAGCATAGGGAACGATATTCAATATCCTGTAATGAAAAAGAATATACTGAATCACTTTGCTGTACACCAGAAACTAACACAACATTGTAAATCAACTACACTTCAATAAAAAGGTAAAAGACATATTGGGTCAGTCCAGTGTCCAGTCAACACCATATTTTATTTTTAACAGAAAATCTAGGGACTTCCCTGGTGGTCCAGTGGGTAAGACTCCATGCTCCCAATGCAGGGGGTCTGGGTTCAATCCCTGGTCGGGGAGCTAGATCCTGCATGCATGCCACAACTAAGAGTCCACATGTCGCAACTAGAGATCCTGTGTGCTGCAACTAAGACCCAACACAGCCAAAAATAAATAAATAAGATTAAAAAAAGAAAAGAAAAGAAAATCTATGATGTCAGGGAAAAGAACTAGAGCTCCCCCACCCAATGTCAGTATTGAAGTTGATATGGATTTCAGGGCTAATAACTCCAGAACCAAGTCTTGATTATGTTACCAAACCAGGACTGAAATTTTAGAAATAAACACAAGTCAAGCATAGGCAGTGAAAGAACCTAGAAGATCTGAGTCAGTACAAAGCCACAGGAGAGAAACAGTTGGGGAGTGTTTACTTCTAACACTTAGGCTGCAGCAGAGGAAGGAAGGCAGTGCAACTTTTGTTCAAAAGAATTGCCTGGAAAGAGTATTAAAATTTTAGTTTGCTGAGCCCCACTACCAGGTTCCTAAAATCTTAGATGGGCCTAGGAGTATGCGTCCTTTATAAACATACTAGATAACTCTAATAATGTGGTTCTCAGAACATTTGAAAAATGCATGGACAAGCATAGTACCTACTGAGAACCTTCTACGTGTTTGGTTCTGTGGTAGAGTGCTTGGTAATCTTAAATACCTGTTTGAAACTCGAAATGTTTTCTCCCCAACATTTGCCTGCATTATGTTAAACATTGCATATCCATCCTCTGTAACTGTTTATATCACTAAATTGTGCCATGGGATATGCTCTGCTTAAGCAAGACTGTTTTTCTAGATGTTATACTTAATGGTTAGTAAGATCGTATGGAAAAACCCAAACGGGCTTTTTGGCCAACCCAATATTATGCCCAAACATCAAGTCTTTTATGGTTATATCATCAGTTCATTTTCTTAAACTTTTATATTTTCACATTCCAGCTCTTAAGGCAGTCTTCCCTTCTTTTTTTTTCCCCAATAAATTCTCTCCTATTCTAGTTTTCTGGATCCATTAAGCAAGATTTTTTCATAGTATGCCATTTTGAAACTTTGCCCTCACAAATTTAATTACATACTTTTTGGGGGTCTGTCATCAGTCTTCTCAGAGTCTTAATTAATCCTAGAATATTGAGCTGGTTGAGAACATGGACTTAGGAGCCAGACTGTTCAGGTGCACATCTGACCTCCACAACTTACTCTGTAACTTTATTAAACCTTGCTGTGTCTCAGTTTCTCCATCTGTAAATTGGAGATAAATGTAAGTACCCATATCATAGGATTGTTGTGAGCATATCAGGCAATATTGTAAAGTGCTTAGGATAGTGGTTGGCACAGATTAAGGCACACCTTATTATTAGTTGGCTCTGCCTTTGTGTCTAAGGTATTTACTCCTCTCCTGTGAATAGAATTTTCATATGTTGGAAGTAATCCCTTCCTAGCTAACTTATTTTTTGTTTGTTGATTTGTTTTTCTCAATTAATCCTTTTGTAGGCCTTAGTTGCATTTGACACAAATGCCTATTTCCTTTTAGTTAAAATTCCTTCTATCCAGGTCTTCTTCCTTCTGTCATCTTTTTCCTTTCTTGTTAAAATTTACCTCTGGTCTTAGAGTTCCTACATTTAAAACCTTTAAATCACCCGTTTAGTACTTTCCTTTTCGTACCTCTCTCCCTCCTCCCCCATCTAATTTATCAGCAATGTTCTGCTGATTCTTGCGCCATCATGTCTCTTAGATCATTCTCTTCCTTTTTACATTTGTAGTTGCCATCCTCATCACTTCTTGCTGAGATGATTGCAGCAGTAAAACTGGCCTTCCTGCCTTTTCCCTGCTCTATTCCATGGTGCACAGTACTGTTAGAATAATTTTCATCAAACACTTTTCATCAAGTCATTCAAGAAGTACCTTAGTTCGAATTGTGTTATATTTCAGTTTTTTATCTTTGTGCTTTTTTTTTTTTAAGGTTTTCTAACATTTTTTTCCCTCCCTTACCAGCATTCTATCTTCTTAGATGTTTTCTGTATGACATTCAGGTAAATTACCTTTCTTCCTGCTGTATGTTTTCAGCCTTTATTTCTTGGTATTTGCTACTTTCTCCATTTAATATGTTGGTATAGCCTTATCTTTCCAGTAAAAATGTTCTTCATAAAACCCATTTAAAGCCTTCTCTCTCTGAGGAGACATTTTCCAGTGAACCTTGTCACACTTGGACCAGTCATTTTCTCCGTATATTAGCTGCACTTATATACTCAGTTACTAGTTTATATAATTTTTTGTATTTACTTGTATGTCACATTTTAAATATTTTAGTTTTCATTTCATGTGTATGAATTGGATTCCTAGTTGAAGTGTAAAGCCCTTGTGTCTCCTATGGGCTTATCCTTCTCTGAATTCTTTTCTCTCCCCCTTTAATTTTCATAGTTCGTTTACTATGTCTCATTCATCCAACCAGTATTGATTACATATCATGTAAGACCTAGGCCTAGACTTTAGGAAGCTCACAGTTTGGTTTTGATAGGATCAGAAGGAGGACTCAATCCTGAGTTACAGATCTCAGTACTATATCTGAGTTATTCTTGCTTCAGTAATTTCTCTGACCCACCCTTAAAAATAGTAATTAGCACTCAATAGATTGCTGAGTCTAAGTTCCTGACAAATATTTTTGCTATAGAATGCTGGTAGTTATGACAGTAGTTCAGAATGGTCAGAGTAGATGATAGGTAGGAATTTTAGGTTCACTGTCTTCTGAGGATAAGCTCAGGTTTTTCCTCTTTTATTTTACCAGAACAGTGGGAGATCTAGGGACTTAATAATTGCAATTATGAAGTTATTATATAGAAAAGAATCTAAGCAATGGAAAAGTATATATAAAATAACAAGTGTAGCTTCCCCCTCTTCTTCCCAACACATTCTACCTTGGTTCCTGTCTATTGGTCATAACAAACCTTCCTAAACCATAGTAGTTTAAAACAGCAATAATCATTTTATTATCCTCTTTCAGGGTTCTGGGAGTTGCCTCAGTTAACTGGTTCTCACGTGGGCTCTCTCGTCTGGAGTGTTAAGTGGTTCTCATGTGGGCTCTCTCGTCTGGAGTTATGTGAAGGCTAGATCACCCATGTGTCTGATGCCCAAGTTGGGAGAACTCACACAACTGAAGGCTGAGATATAGCTTCTTAGGCACCTCTCTCAGTCTCTGTGATCTCTCCAGTATGGTGGCTTCAGGATAGTTGGATTTCTTACATGGTACCCCAGGGCTGGCTCCAAAGGCAGGTGTCCCAAAAAAGAAAGAAAGCTAAGCATATCACTTTTTATGACCTAGCTTTGGAAACCACACATTGTTACTTATCCAGGCAGTCATGCTGGTCTGCCCAAGTTCAAGAGCTGGGAACACAGACAGACTCTACCTCTTGATAGGGGGAGTGACAACATTCTAGAATAATATGTATGAAGGAAATATTGTTGTGGCAATTATGGAAAATATAAAACATCAGGGATAAATGCTGTTAATAATTTGTTTTACTGTTAAATCATTTTCTTTGTATGTACAAATCATATTTCCAACTGTCTACTTACATGATTTTATCATACTTCAACTTTTTTTTTAATGTCATTAGGTAACTTTGCTATATTTGACACGGACATATGTTATCCCATTACGTGACAAAATAAATATTTAATATTCTAAGAGGTAAAATGACTTATTTGATAGATGTTAGAGTTACTGTTTTTTAAAAATTTTTATTTTATATTGGAGTATAGTTAACCAACTTATTTTTTATTTAACAACATATAATGTTGTCATTACCTTATTTTTTTTGAACATCATAAATTAGTGAATCATAATTTGCCATAACGACTCATCTAATAGTAGACATTTAAGCTTTTTGGAGTTTATGCGTAGGAACCTCTCTTGACTGGTAGTGGATAGGCCTGCAGTAAATGTTGCAATAATAGGACTACATAGTCAAGAGATAATAAGCTTTTTCCTCATGCTGCTCTTCCAACCATTTGGAAATTGTTTCTTAAATTTCTTTTTTTCCCTTTGCTGCTGCTGCCTCCTTTTCCTCTCCCTGGTCTGACTAATTCAGTAATTCTGTGCTTCTGTCTTGATCTCAGAAAAGATGTGGAAGAAATGGGACTATCATCATATATAAAGTAAAGCTATCTTATTTGGTACTTTACCAATTCAAGGATTGTTTTTCTTTCTTTCTGCTAAGTATAGAGAAGCCATTAATTTCACCTAGTAGTTGATCAATTAATCAAAAAAATTGGCTATAGTAAAAATCATTAAAAGCTGATTACTTAAACATTTCACTTTAATGAAAAAATATAAATATACATGTATTTATCAGTCATTTGATATAGGGTGGTGGGTCTCCATTGGGATGATTTTACCCCCTGGGGATATTTAGCAGTGTTTGGAGACACTTTTGATTGTCAGATCTGGGCGGGGGTGCTGCTGTTGCCATCAAGTGGGTGGTAGAGAAACCAGTGGTAGGATGGCTGCTAAGCATCTTTCAGTTCTCAGGACAGTGTTGCTTTCCACCCCCACCTGCAGACAATGAATTCTCTAGTCCAAAATGTCCATAGTGCTGGGGTCAAGGAACCTTTATCTACGGCCAAGATCTTTTCTGTATGCGTGAATTCACAGACTGGCACTCTGCATCAGATTTTCATGCATAAACCATACCCATAATGTATTATTTATGATTTCAAGTTTTGATTTCTTTTAAATGGAGGTAGACCTTAAAGACACTTACTATATAATCTGTGAGTCAAATCTTAATATTTTATTATTTTCCCCACGTCTACAGTAGTCTCACGCCCACCCAATTCAATAGCATTTCTTTTTTAAAGTAAATCATTTATTATACCAAAATATCCCATCTTTTTTTTAACCTAATATTTACAGAAACAGTTCTTCATACTCATATTTTGTTAGTTTAGATAAGATATAATTAAATTCCACAGTTGCAATAACAACTGATGTAAACGGTGAGGGAGCAAACCAACCTACTCTTGGTTGGCACACAGAGGAGTATATGAGATATTAGCCTTTAGTATCCCATGTCAGTTTGTTTTAGAAGGGGAATCTAGAAGGTGTTGGTTGATTGTGATGGTTAAGTGTAGGTTGGCTAAGAGCTTCTATATGAGCAATAAGAAACTGAAGAATCTTTTTGTTTATCAAAAAGAATTGTTTTCAAAGTAAGTTCACTGAAAACTAATTCTTAAACAGGCCAAAAAAAACCCCCCAAACCAAAACAAAACCACACATATACACAGCAAAAGTAGACAAACAAAAAAACCTATGAGCATAATATAATGTTATATTACAATTGTGTTTGTTATGCCCCAGATTGGTTGGATTTATAAGGACGTGATGAGGAGAGCTGGAAAAGGCGATACCAGTAGTAGCCTTTGAAAGAGAATAATGGTCTTCACTCTTGATTTATATGCTTTAGTGGTAGGATTTCAGTGATCTTTGGTATTTGGGATAATCAGGAAGCCTCTTCTATTTAGAAGTTATTAAATTATTTTGCTGGGTTGCAGTCCCTCTCGTGAAATATATCAAATCATATTTTTTTGTGCTTCAAAGACCAGCTGGCATTATTCTATTTAACAGATCTCTGTTTTAAGCAGGCTAACTTCCATGATTGTCTTCTGTCTTCCTAGATTACCTTCATCTGGACCTTTGCATATTAAACCCCATCAGCCAGTCTCTTGCCTTTTAGTAAAACACTTCTTATACTTCTTTAAAATACTTGAGCTCAGTATCTCAATTTTACTAGTTAATTACAGACTTGATTCTAATATATTTCTGATCTTTGCATTACTAGCACTTTTTTCAGTTTTGATTATATGGATTTTCAGAATATATGCATAATTTTGGTTACATGAACTTGTGCAAGCTGACTCATTGCCTAATAAAAATGGTGTTATTTAGGGCTTCCCTGGTGGCGCAGTGGTTGAGAGTCCACCTGCCGATGCAGGGGACACGGCTTCGTGCCCCGGTCCGGGAAGATCTCATATGCCGCAGAGCGGCTGGGCCCGTGAGCCATGGCCGCTGGGCCTGCTCATCCGGAGCCTGTGCTCCACGGCAGGAGAGGCCACAACAGTGAGAGGCCCGCGTACCGCAAAAAAAAAAAAAAAAAAAATGGTGTTATTTAGAATTTAATCAGAGAAATCCAGAAACTGGCATTTTAGATACCCTAATGAATTATCTAGTCATCAGTACCCAGTGGGAAATATAGCCTGAATAGATGGTTAATCTCAGAGCTAGAGGATTAAACTGAATTAGCATAGGATTGTTAAAGTTGTTAATTACTATTTCTGTAGTTGTTGGGGGGAAATGTTAGGTATTCTTTCCTGCACTTTCTGCTAATGGTGGTGATTTCTTTATGGAGAAAAACTTGTAAGAGAAGGATAAGAGATTACTTAAAGCAGCGTAACTGAGCTTAACTCTTAGTTAATGAGATTTTTAAAAATTATCAGTTTCTTCCCCTCAAGTTTATATAAAAACAAAATTCATCGTATAAATATGTTTTGTATATTTATGTATTGTCTTACAAGACACTTATAAAATACATTACATTTATAAAGTACTCAATATCTAAGCATTTTTTAACTTTGCATATCCATCTCCTCTCCCTTTTCAAGCATAATGAGATTCTTAGGAAAAACTTCTTGAAAATGATAGTTTTGAATGGATTACCAAACTAATAATTCCAAACTGATGAAGATAGTAAATTTTTTTTTTTTTTTTTTGCGGTACGCGGGCCTCTCACTGTTGTGGCCTCTCCCGTTGCGGAGCATAGGCTCCGGACGCGCAGGCTCAGCGGCCATGGCTCACGGGCCCAGCTGCTCCGCGGCATGTGGGATCTTCCCGGACCAGGGTACGATGTGTCCCCTGCATCAGCAGGCGGACTCTCAACCACTGCGCCACCAGGGAAGCCCAATATAGTAAATTTTAAGTCAAATATGTTATAAGTTATCAGAATTATTTGGAAAGTAATTAAATGGGATTTGGGGGGGGGGAAATTAATTTCTTTTAAATGAAAGATTATTTTCCAAATGAACCATACACATAGGGTTCAATTTAGAAGAGGCATAGTAAACATTTTAGGACAATTTATTCCATGTGTGTGGTGATGATGTCTTGCATTGTTGGTACTTGTATCAATAAGCTGTAATGTAGAATTCTTGAAAGGAAGGGACCAGAAATAATCTGGTTTATCATTTGTGTCCAATAAGGAAATGAATAAAAATGTTCTCCTCTAAAGTCTTATTGCCAAGGTAGAACTCAGGTCACTTATTTCCTTGTTTCACACTCTCTCCGTAGTTCTACCTGTTATCAAAGACAATAAACTTTCTAATTCACTTTGCTCAAATTATGCAAATTTGTGATGGGCACTTACGGGATTTGAATAACTTCCTTTTTATATATAGATGGGTCTAGATTTTTAACAGTAATTCAGTTTATCTCTCTTTTGTTTTCATTATTACCTCATTGTATAGTATCCATTATCTAAACAGTCTCGTCCAGGTAGTATAAAAATGATTTGTTCAGTCATTGATTTGTTTTATGCCTCTGCATTTGACTGTGTTGTCTTAGGAAGCCTTCAGGCTGCTCAACTTCACTCTGGGATCTTAGGTATAGCTACTGTTCTACTTTTGTCTTGAGTCTTCCAACCATTTGCTGACCCTTACATTATGAAGCTCTTCTCCTAGAGATCTCTTAAGTAGTGTATGTAGTCATTATATTGCCTGATTTAATAATTTGATACACATTTGGGGCATCATGTTATATTGACCTAATTTGTAGATATTAGTTTATATTGATTTAAGTAGCATTTTTTGCGTTAATTTACAAATGAGCATAGAAACATGTTTCTGGTTTAGTTTGTACTTTAATTTTAAAATGATTTATAGAACCTTTCCTAGAACCATAATTTATCGAAGTTCAAAGACTAGGTTTGTTATTTTTTTTAATTCAAGCCTTTTTTATTTGAGGGAAAGGGAAGAAAGTGTACATTTATTAAGTATATATAGTTTGAAGATTTTTGGTTTTTAATTATAAACTCGAAAATATATTGATAAAAACACAAAAATACATGAACATCTATTAAAATCTGGGTTACACAGAAGGCCTTAAAATTTGGCATTGATAAATATACCACCAGAGTTGTTGGAGCATTTCAAAGCATGTTTACAAAAGAAATTTGAAATCATGTTGAGTTTGACCTACACTGATAGGTATGATGGCCAATTGTAAGATAGTGGAAAAGTGGTACACACTGAAAAAGTCTAAACATTAAGTTTCCAATCATTGGCTGACTGATTGTTATGGAAAATGCAGTAAAAATGAATGGCTGGAAATGGAAAAAAATAACCTAAGCAATATAGGATACAAGTCCAAATATTTTATTATCAGATTCAGCAGATATATTGTTTTGTGAAATTGCTGTTAAAGTTTCTAAACACATATTCTTAACTTCTGTAATTACCTGGTTATGGACGGTCTCAGACAGTTAACAGTACACATAGATTGGTATTGGTCTGCAGACCACATTTTGAGAAGGACTGGTCTAGAATATACAAGTATTACAAATACTGTGTACTAGAAGTCATTCCTAGACTAGGAAGCTGTCTTTTACAGGAAGTACTGCTCCTGCAAACAATACACAGAGGCCTTACCCTACACTGCCAAGTGGCCTGCTGTGAAGACCAAAAAATGGGAAATGGGAATTTAAAAATTTTTTATTGAGGTATGGTTTACGTAGCATAAAATTCCCTTGTATTAAGTGTATATAATGACTTTCAGTAAATTTGCCCACTTATACAAAACATCACTTGAAAACAGGTGATTAAACAAAACCTTGTAAACAGATGTTCATAGCAGCATTATTCATAGTAGACAAAAGTAGAAACAGCCCAAATGTCTATCAGTTGATAAATGGATACACAAATTTTTAGAACATTTTCATCACCTCAGATCTTTCATGCTCTTTTGTACTTAATTCCCATTAGTATCCCCATCCCCAGTCAAGCACTAATCTATTTTTTGTGACTATAGATTTGCCTTTTCTGGACATTTCATGGAGATGTAATCATACAGTATATAGTCTTTTGTGTCTGGTCTCTTTGATTTACCATAATATTTTTTATGTTGATCCATATTGTAGCATGTATCAGTATTTTGTTCCTTTTTATTACTGAATAATATTTCATTGTATAGAAATAATAGTTTGTTTATTCACCAACTGGTGAATATTTGGGTTTTTTCCAGATTGGAGGATATTATGAATAATGCTTATGTGAATATTTGCATGCAACTTGTGTGAACGTGTTTTCATTTCTCTTGTTTGGCTTTTTAAGAAACTGCCAAGCTGTTTTACAGCCCCACAAACAATGTACTAGGGTTGCAGTTTCTTCACATCCTTGTCAGCACTTGTTATTTTCTTTTTGATTATAGCCATTCTTCTGGAAGTGAAGTATTATCTCATTGTGGTGCTAATTTGCTAATGACACTGAACATCTTTTCATGTGCTTTTGGCTCTTTCATATATCTTCTTTTGTGAAATATTTATTCAGGTATTTTGCCTATTTTATAATTAGGATGTTTGTCTTCCTATTGAGTTGAAAGAGTTCTTTTTGTGTTTTAGATACACATCTTTTATGAGATATATGATTTTCAGATGTTTTCTTCTAATCTTTGGCTTTTTCTTTTCTTTCTCTTATTGATGTGTTTTGAAATGAGAGTCTTTCAATTCTTGGTAAAATTGTCCCTTATTTTAAAGAATCACAGGACTCATGAAATAGGAGATCAACTCATGAAATAGGAGATCAATGGCAGGGTCTGTTCTTCAGCCCAGTTTCAGAAAGTACTTACATAATGCTGGAATTTGCTTGCTGAATGATGCTAAATAACTCAGTCACTATTTCAAACCAGATCTTCTGGTAATGTGTGTTCGGGGAGCTGTTTTGCCAACATAACATTGACATAAACATCACCTTTTGTTGTAATTCCTCAAGTAGTCAGGTTTCTTAGTTGGAGCAACAAACACTGACTCTGGCTATTTAAACTAAAAGTAAATTTATAAAATGGATGTTAGGAAGCTCTCAGCATTTCTAGGAAGACTAGAGAACCAGGCTTGTACAAGGGGAAGAGCTGTTGCGGGCTGTTCCCTGGCAGGAACCACAGCCAGGACCACACCACAGGTCTGGTCTGGTTGTGACAGCATTATTGTTGCTTCCTTACTACTGCTGGCACTAGACCAGTGATGCTGCTGCTTGACTTTTGTTGCTGCCCTGAAACTTAATCTTGCTACATTGGTCTTCTCTACTTAAGAATGTTCTTTCTGGGGACTTCCCTGGTGGTCCAGTGGTTAAGACTTCGCTTTCCAGTGCAGGGGGTGCGGGTTCAATCCCTGGTCGGGGAGCTAAGATCCCACATGCCTCGTGGCCAAAAAATCAAAACATAAAACAGAAACAATATTGTAATAAATCCAATAAAGACTTTAAAAATGGTCTACATCAAAAACAAAACAAAACAACAAAAACAAAGAATGTTTTCTGGTTGTTTGTGACACAAATTCCCAATTCAAAGTTTGAGGCAGGTACCTCTGCTAATGCTCTATTTCTAAAGGAAGCTGGCAAATGAATATTTGGCATTTTCAAGCTTCTTAATAAGAGATAAATCCTACATCTCATTAGTGTTTAAAGTCTGAAGTGTTTAAATACTGAAGTATTTTGCATCTAAAAAGAAAAAGAAAAAAGCTCCCTCCAACCTCACTTTCTCATCTAGATTCTGCTGTATATCTCTTCTGTCCTCTACAGGCAATATGGACTATAGGCAGTTTTCACCTCCATTTCCTGACCTTTTATGGACTCCTTAATCCACTAAAATCTGGTGTACACTGTTACTAATCCTCAAAACTCTTTTTTGCAGTGTAACTAATATTCATGGACAAATTTCAGTCTTCCAGTTTGATATCTCAACAGTTTTTGTTAGGGATCATGCCTCTTTTTTGAAACCCTTCCTTGGCTTCTTTGATACCTCCATCTTTTGGTTTTTCTTCTTAGTCTCTTGGAGGCTTCTTCTTGCCCTCTAATAAAAGTTTTCAAGTTCCTCAAAGGTCTGCTCCAGGCCCTATTTTCTTATTACACACTCCATAGGCAAGATCATCTATTCCCATAGCCTCAGTTACCACTTACAGACTAGCCCAGACCTCTCTGTTGAGCTGCAGAGAGAACTTTATATACAGTTAGCCATTTCTTCTTGGGTATCTCAAAGGCATCTTAAAATCAACACTTCCAAAAGCCACATTCAGGTTTTCTCTTCTAGTATTGCTTGTTGCTTGAAATGACACCACCAATTAAACATCTAGTCAAGCTAGAAACCTGGAGACTATCCATGACTCTTCTATATCCTTCATACCACATCTTCTAGTATTCTATTTATTAAATATCTCTCGAAATTCGTCAGTTCTCTCCTTCCTGCAGTTACTCTGGTTCAGACTGTGATCAATGGTGGCCTAAAATGGTTTACCGTTAAAACCTTCTAATAACACTCCCTGATGCTGGTCTTGCCCTCTTTCCCACAGGATAGCCAGGTGGATAATGTTAACTCCTTAAATCTTTCAGTGATAAACCCTTGCCATTAGGATAAAGTCTAGACTGTTTAATGTGCCTTATAATTGGGCTCTCCAATATATTTGCACCCATTTATCCCTAGATTTTCTTTTTTTTTTGGCTGCTTTGAGTCTTCATTGCTGCACTTTCTTTAGTTGCAGCGAGCCAGGGCTGCTCTTCGTTGTGGTGCGCAGGCTTCTCATTGCAGTGGCTTTTCTTGTTGTGGAGCACAGGCTGTAGGCGTGTGGGCTTCAGTAGTTGCAGCATGTGGGATCAGTAGTTCCGGTGCGTAGGCCCAGTAGTTGTGGCTCACGGGCTGTAGAGCGCAGGCTCAGTAGTTGTGGCACATGGGCTTAGTTGCTCCGCAGCATGTGGGATCTTCCTGGACTAGGGATCGAACCCGTGTCCCCTGCATTGGCAGGGGATTCTTAACCACTGCACCACCAGGGCAGTCCCTCTAGATTTCTTTATTTCTGTTTTTCTTCTTGCATTTGATACTTCAGTTATACTGAACTTCTTTCAGTTTCCCAGTTGGGCAGACTTTTTCTTGCCTCACTTATCCCACACGCTGTTTAAGTAGGACACTTTTCTCTCCCACTTCTACTTTACCATCCCATTTCCCCGCTCTTCAACCCGGCAGTGCCCACTAATTCTTCATGTTTCAATTTAAATATAATTCCCTAGACTAGGTGAGGTCATTCTTTTGCATGCTTCTGGAATACTCTGTACTTTCCCTAAAAGGATACTCATTACCATTTATTGTTATTATTTGTCTTTCTTCCCGTTAGACTGCAAACTACAAAGGGACAAGAATCATGCTTAGAGGTATACACACTCACACACACACACACACACACACACACACACACACACCCCTACACACCTAACTCTATAGCACCCAGCATAGTGCTTGACACACAGTAAATGTTCAATAACTATATGTCAAATGAGTAAGAGACTTTGCTCTGTTCAAAGAAAGAAAGCCTTATATATCAGTAGAACCACTTGAGAGAGGTGAGTTCTATGTACTGGCCTTAGGTTAATCTATTTAAAAATACCTAGAATTTCATAAATCTAAATGATCAAAGTGGATATTAGAAAATTATTGGAACTTATATAGTAAAATCTATCTTTAGGAACTTAAGACTAAAACTGTAATCATGGAATCAAATATATAACCTATCTATTAAAGAATGGTCAATGGGAAATTCAACTTAATAATTAAAAGTTTAAGTAACTCCCATCAAAATAATCTCTTCCCTCTTTTAACTGTGGAGAGGCACTGTTTTACAGAGGACACAAATATCTGAACACATGCTTCTCCTCTTCTCCTTTATCATGACAAACATCTGTATCAAGTTCAGCCTAGCATCCTTTGAACCACAGCTCTAAAGGCAGCCATGACAGATGATGTGGCCCTGAAACCTATTTGATATCCCTAGCCTAAGTAAGCGCTCAGTAGGGTTTGAATTAATAAGTGAATATGTGGTTTTCATTTCTGTGAGAACCTACCTGTTTGCTTAGAAATTATTCTACTTTATATGAAAAGAGTTTTGCTTTTAATACCTGTAATGGAAATGAAGTGCTTTATAAAAGTCAGTGAGTGCATTATAAACATATACAAATAGAGTGGAAGAACTACAAAGAAAATTTCTACAGAAAATATTTTTATTTCTTCAAAGGTGGCAATAGAGGAAATATTGCTGGATTAGAGTACGAGTTGGGATAGTTTCAGTTGCAAAATTACAAAATCTATGAAGATAACTTAAACTACTGAAGGAATTTGTTCATTTATGTATCAGAAAAATCCAAAGGTAGGGCAGCTTCAGGCAAAAGTTGATCCAGAGGCTCCAAGATATCATCAGTAATCTTTTTTCGTGTTGTGTTGTGTTTTGGACTTTGCATTCTCAGTTTCCTAAAGCAGCTCTGTCCAATAGACATATAATGTGAGTGATGTTTGTAATATTAAATATTCTAGTAACTATGTTTAAAAAAGTAAAAGTAAACAGATGACAATTTTAATAATGTCCTTCATGTAACTTGGTATGTCCAAAATATTGCCATTTTAATGTGTAATCAGTATAAAAATTATTAATGAGATGTTTATTCTTTTTCATGCTAAGTCTTCAAAATCGTGTATATTCTGCACTTAAAACACATCTCAATTGGGACTAACCACATTTCAAGGAATCAGTAGGTACACATGACTGGTGGCTGCTGTAGCAGACACCACAGTTTTAAAACTTCTGCTTTATCTTAATGCTGGTTCTCCCCATTTCTTCAAGTTGGCCACCTGCAGTCATGGAAACGTCCAGGCCTGGAGTTTTCTTTGTTGGGTTTTTTTTTTTTTTTTTGCGGTACGCGGGCCTCGCACTGTTGTGGCCTCTCCCATTGCGGAGCACAGGCTCCAGACACGCAGGCTCAGCGGCCATGGCTCACTGGCCCAGCCGCTCCGCGGCACGTGGGATCTTCCCGGACTGGGGCACGAACCCGTGTCCCCTGCATCGGCAGGCGGACTCTCAACCACTGCACCACCAGGGAATCCCTGTTGGGGTATTTTTAAGCTATGAACTCAGATTCTTTAGTAACTGTTGGACTGTTAAGGTTGTTTCTTTTCGTATTTTATATATTTCAAGGACTTGGTCTATTTCATCTAAGTTGCTGAATTTATGGACATAGAGGTTTTTTTACTTTATTCTTTTCATCTCTGTAGGATCTCTGGTGATGTCCTCTCTTTCATTATCAAAAAACTGTAACTGATGGAATGTTCGTGCTTCTTTTGAGTGTATAAATACCATTTTACCACCGGCACACCACGTTTAAATGCTTCCAACCTTTCACTTAGCGTAAGTGTCTAAAAGTAGTAGAATTGAGATCACTCAGAAACAGTCATTTTCTGGGACATAAGTGAACAAATAACTAACAAAAAGGTCCACTGATGGTGTTTATGGCTATGTTATCAAAGTCATTTAAGCACCTGAATTCAGTGAAGACTACTAAAGTCATAATCCAGTTTTAAACAGCAGGAGCTTTTTATGAAGACATTATTTAAACATTGTAGCAGCTTTTAAAGCATTGCTGTATTCTGTCACTCTAAATTGAAAAAGTAGGGAATTAAAAAAGCAAGGAAGTTATTTTTCTTGACCAAAGTACCAACAAAGAGGAAAGTGGCAGACAGAATACTGATTGCTCAATGTCCCTGTCATAGCCAACTTTCCTTTTATGATGAAAGATTAATCCTGTAGCAAATGTAAAAGAAAGATGTAGGATATCCACAAACTGAATGATCTGTTCATAATTCTGAAAGTGAAAGTAATATATGTATTTACCTTTCTTTCGGCAAAAAACATATCCTTGAAAGGTAATAAATAATTTGAATTTTTATATGCCAAATTTTGTTGCAGATGTCCTAAGGAAGAACAGGTAAAGCGAAAAAAAAAATCCTGTATTAAATACTTTCATAAAATGAATACTCAAAGACTGTTAGAAAAATTTAGTCTTTGTTGATCTTTTAAAGGTCCAAGGTAACTGTAAATACAAATTTTGTTTAGGTGAAAGTTAACATTACCTTAATTTAAAAATGAAGGACTTCGTCAAAAAGACCTTTCAAATGTTAAATATTATAAAGAACAAGCAAAGTGTTTTTTTTCAATAGCTAGGCTTAGAGATGTATTGCATACAAAATTGGCTTATGAATAAGCAGTTATGTTTATTGTGACAAATATAGCATTTTAAAAATATTTCTTCCAGGATTTACCATTAGCTGAGTTAACTTAACAGCAGCTCTAGCTTCAAATCTGTGTGTTAACGTTTTATTTACATTCTCTCTTCATTCATTCATCAGGTCTCTATTAAGTTCCTACTCTGAACAAAGCACTGTGGTGGGGCCTACAGTTGTGAATAAGACAGGCTTGGTCACATCAAACTAATAAGTCTTTCATATTTACTTGTAAATTAAAATCCTATGCAATATCTGCTTAAAGTTTGAATATATTATCAGTTTAATTATTATAAGAGAATTTTTTGTGTTCAAATATATTATCAGTTTAATTATTATAAGAGAATTTTTTGTGTTCAAATTCAACATTAGCTGATGTGATAAACACACATTTATTTATACTCATACATATTTATTTACACTTACACACATATACATACATGTATTGGCATGTTGGAACTTTATTAACAGAGTATAACTCTGGAGTTAAGTTACCTGAGTTTGAATTCTCCATCTGCTGCATACAAGCTGTGTGATCTTTAACAAGTTAATACTGTTATCTGCCTGATAGGGTTGGATTAAAGGAGTTAACGTGGTGTAAAGCACATAGATTTAGTGCCTGTTAAATACTTAGGGTTCTGTTAGTGGTATCAGGATGTTGACTAATACCTACATTTTGTTAGAAAATAAGTGATTTTGTTTGTTAATTTGAAAAAATTAGGATAAAGCCTGTGGAATCTCTGTTAGTTGCAAATGATCTATTTCCTACGTTAATTATCATTGTTATGTTGGTTTGGACTTTTTTTCTCCAATTTGAGTTGACAAGCTCTATCTCCATCTCACAGGCCAAAACTATATTACATATATGGCCACCTTTATTTTCAAGGGTGCTTGGTGACTCCTGTTGCCATTATGAACAAAATCAGAGGTTTGTTAGGAATAAAGGAAAAAAAGATTTTCAACAAGCAGTTAGCAGTAATGTCTGTCATAATTATTTCTGTAGAATCATTTTTCTTTCTCTTTTTCTAGTTCATATCAGGAATTTCCTTTCTAAGCAAAACAATAAAGGAATTATAAAAAATAAGAGTGTTGGAAATAATTCATTATAATATATTGTGTACCATGTACCATCTTTACATACTCTTTAAATGACATAGTGATGTTATAAATACAGATTGATAGCTACTTTGTTCTAGATATTAGGTGACCTTGACTCCAGTTAAATTTTAACTTAGCCTCCCTTTTCTGGAGAGGGAAGATGGTTTAAGTACATCCTATCCTTTGGACTTGTGAGGGACCAAGTTATTTTGGCACTTCTTGCAATTTATCCCATCACTGTTTTGTGCTAACTTAATAGAAAAGACATAATAACTGTTAAGCTATTGTATGATTGGATTAGGTTATGAGCTTTATCTTTTTTAATGATTCTGTATAAACATGTATTCATTTATCAATACTGCCCTCCTATCCAAATATTTCCACGAACAAATTAATGAACGGGCATTTGTTGAGCACCTAGTATGCTGGAGACTGTGCTTAGGTTTTAGAGAAAAAGAATATGAATGAAGCAGAGTCCCCTCCTTAACCTTTTAAGATTTACTGTCTGATGAAAGAGAGAGGAATATAAATGAAGTGAGCCCATAATGGAAATATGCCCAAGGTGGTATAGAAGCAAAGAGAAGGAAAGTGCTCAATTCTGCTTTGATTTTTGAGAGGGGAGTCTCAGAAAAGTTTTCATCTGTCTTTTGGAAGAGTAGAAGTTCTATAAAATAATGAGTGGATGAAATAATAATAGTGAAGAACATAGGGTAAATGAAATTGCTAACTTAAGTGGATATTTATTTGATTTCACTTTCTATCTTGAATTAAAGAATAACTTAGTCTTAGATAAACTAGACTAAACATGGAAGAAAACTCTTTATGGATTCTAGTGTAATTCATAATAAATGGTTCTGAATACCTATAAGTTTGTGATGACTAAAAAAATATTTAAAATGAACATTTCATAAACACTTAGATCATATTTAAAACAAACATTTCCACAGTTTTTTGGTCATCATTTGATGTCAAAATGATGGATTTTGACCTTTTCTTCTTACTTTGTCACACAGTGAATAGTGTTGTATAAAGGAAACCTGTAAAGGTTCTGGAAAGATTTTAATATATTTCTCTACCTGTAGGTAAAATAGACATTAATGGATAATACTAACGTAATAGTGCAGTGAAGCATTAGTAACTATGGTTGACCAAATGAAACAACATGGTTAGGAGTTACTTTAATAATAACTTTGAAAACTGGATACGTTTCATTCATTATTCAGTGTTATAACTGCAAAATTAAGATGTATACCTCATTTGAAATATAGAACATGTACCATAATAAATAAAACATGCTTAGAGTTAATTTTAAAAGACATATATGGAGCTTATAGAAATAAAATTATTATATGTTATGTTTTATATTCCAGGACTACTAAATAAGTACAAAAAAACCCCAAACCTCTGTCCTTGGGTAGTTTATCATTTATGGAGGTAGAGACCTCCTCAAAAACTGTTAGTAATCCAGGCTATACATGAGAAAGTGTTAAATTATACTAAATCAACAAATGAGAGGTACATATAAAGCTAACTATTGCAAAAGTAATATTTAGAAGAGGAACAATAGAAAAGAGAAGTGATTATGAACTAAAGTCTTCCTGAAAAGCTTCAGGGAGGAGGCTGGACCCAAGCTTAGTCTTGAAATAATAGAGCATCATCTTGGTGGATGTTTATTTTTGAGTTCTGCTTTTTTCAAGGACTTTATCTTTGCAAAGACAAATTTATGCTTTGAGAAATCAAACAAATCATTTTGTATAAAGGAATCTTTGTGGCTCACCAGTAGTTGTTAACCTGGGTACCACTGAAATTAAAAATTGTGAATTATAAAATAGAAATAGACACAAACACACACATACAAAATTTTCATGTAATTTCAAGCAGTTCTCAGACTTCTGCTTAAGAACTCACCAGGCATTAATCCTATAATTGTTTTCCTAAATTGTTCTTAATCTTTGGAACCCATAAAGTTGTGTTTGTAGAGAAGTGACAGTATATTACTACTAAATTCTATCAACTACTACTGTGAAATTTCTTTTATCTAGAGTGTGTTCTGATAGCAGCTGCACTTTTCTGGAATCATAATCATTTATAGTTTATAAAGTGATGCCACGTACCCTGTCTCATTTTACACATGGAGTAATAATGTATAAAGGCTTGTAGGTAAGCAAGAATTATCCCCTTTTTGCTCCTGTTCTTTTTAAAAGCTATTTTTATTGTGGCAAACACATACAACACAAAGTTGGTCATTTTAACCATTTTAATGCATATAATTCAGTGACATTAAGTACATTCACAGTATTGTGCAGCCATCAGCACGGTCCAATTCCAGAACTTTTTCATCACTTCTGAAGGAAACCCTGTACCCATTAAGTAATCACTCCCAATCCCTCCTTCCCCTTAGACCCTGGAAAGGACTGATCTACTTTAAGTCTCTATGGATTTGCCTATTCTGGACATTTCACATAAATGGAATCATATACTGTATGGCCTTTGTGTTTGGCTTATTTCACTTAGCATAATGTTTTCAAGGTTCGTCCTTGTTATAGCATGAATCAGTACTTCATTCCTTTTCATAGCTAAATAATATTATATGGGTATACCATATTTTGTTTATCCATTCATCATTTAATAGATAATTGGGTTATTTTTACTTTTGTCTATGATGAATATTGGTGCTATGGACATTTGTGTACAAATTTTTGTGTGAACACCTGTTTTCCGTGGAATTATTGGATCATGTGGTAATTCTATGTTTAACTCCTTGAGGAACCATCAAACTGTTTTCACAGTGACTGTACCATTTTACATTATCATCATCAGTGTGTGAGGGTTCCAATTTATCCACAACTTCATTAACACTTGTTATTTTCTTTTTATCAAAAAAAAAAAATCTAGCTATGCTAGTAGGTGTAAAGTGGTATCTCATGGTTTTGATTTGCATTTCCCTAATGACTGATATCATTGAGCATCTTTTCATGTGCTTGTTTGTATACCTTCTTTGAAGAAATGTCTTTTTAAGTCCTTTGTCCATTTTTGTATTTGCTTTTTTGTCATTGGATTTTAGGAGTTCTTTATATATTCTGAATATTTACGCCTTATCAGATATATGATTTGCAAGTATATTTTCCTACCCTGTGAATTTCTTGTGATAGTGTCCTTGTGATAATGATTCACAGAAGTTTTTAATTTTGATGAAGTCCAATTTACCTAATTTTTCTTTTGTTGCCTGTGCTTTTGGTGTCATACCCAAGAAATTCTTGCCAAATCTAATGTCATAAAGATTTTCCCCTATGTCTCCAAGAGTTTTATAATTTTAGCACTTTTATGTTTAGATATTTGATCCATTTTGAGATAATTTTTGTATATGGTGTTTCTTTTTTTTTTTCTGTAGTTGAAGAAAGTTTAGTGTGAGGTCATGGATAACATACAAATCATCTGTCTTATCAGTGATTTTTCTTCTAGACCATGGGTTGATTAACTGGCTCACAGGTCAAATCTGGTTCGCCATCTGTTTTAATACAGCCCATGAGTTAAAGAATGATATAATTTAAAAATTTTAAGTTAAAAACTTTTAATAGTTGAAAACAATAATGTAACGTGAAAATTTCATTGTCCACGAATAAAGTTTTAGTGGAACACGGCCACATTCATTTGTTTATGTATCATTGATGGCTGCAAAGTATATCAGGTGTTTTGCATAAGTGACTAAGAACTGAGCCCCTGAGTCAAGATTTATATCAGATCAACCTGGTTTTCAGAGACGCCTCTGTGCCGCTGCTGCCCAGACCCCCAAGGTTGTTCTTCTTAATCCTAGTTTTGTTCTTTTTAAACTAGAGGTGTATAGTTACTATTTAATCCTTTTTTTTGTTTCACTATTGGCAAACAATAGATTATTGCCTGCTTTCAGCTATGTGGTGGTGATAGGAAAAATGTTTTGAAAGCAAGTGGAGTTCTGTAGGTGAAAATTAAATGTGTTAAAGTACTGCAGGTTAAGCACCTTGACTTGGTCAGAAATTTTTTTTAATACATTTATTTATTTATTATTTATTTATTTATTTTTGGCTGCGTTGGGTCCTCGTTGCTGCACGCGGGCTTTCTCTAGTTGTGGCGAGCGGGGGCTACTCTTTGTTGCGGTGCGCAGGCTTCTCATTGTGGTGGCTTCTCTTGTTGTGGAGCATGGGCTCTAGGCACCTGGGCTTCAGTAGTTGTGGTACGTGGGCTCTAGAGCACAGGCTCAGTAGTTGTGGTGCATGGGCTTAGTTGCTCTGCAGCATGTGGGATCTTCCAGGACCAGGGCTTGAACCCGTGTCCCCTGCATTGGCAGGCGGATTCTTAACCACTGTGCCACCCTGGTCAGAGATATTGGCTCAGCCTTGAAAGTTTGACTCAAAGCACCTATAACCCTAACAATTTTTTGTGAAAAATCTCTCTTATTGTACACACATCTGTCTATACTGTTTCTTCCTTATCGTGTTGCTTTTTTTTTCTTGCATTTTTAATAAGAGGCATACTTTTTTCAAAGAAATCTTTTTATTTGATCTTTATAAAGTCAGTTTTTCTGTATTTTTAAAATAAATAATTTAACAATAAACTACATGTAGCTAAATATTTTATCTCAACTGTTACTTTTGGTGACCTTGAATCTACTCCTTATAGATACTTATGAAAATGAAAGGTTGGAAGCAGTTGAAGTCTATTGTGCAATGGTAAAAATGATGTTTATCTACTGAAATGAACCATAAACATTTAATTAGTTTTAGTTTTCGATGCTGATTTATTTGATTATAATAAAGTGAATCTCTGTTTCTTGCCTTTTAAAAGTTTTGGTAAAACACTTAAATATAAACACATATAGCAGGAGAGGGTTCAACATGGTTACATAGGAGGAAACCAAACTAACCTCCTCCCACTGACAAAACAAATCTACAACTATGTATGGAATAATCCCCTCTGAAAGGGACCTGAAAACTAGATGAACAGAGTCTCCAAAACAAAAAGTCAAATGACAGCGTCAAGATGGGTAGGAGAAACAGATATCATGATGCCAAGGGAAAAAAAAAACCACATCCCCAGACATGGCAATTCACAATTAGGAAGGATTGCAAAGGTACAGTTATGTTCCCCAAGGAGTGAGAGATTTGAGCTCCACATCAGGCTCCTCAACCCTTAGATACTAAACAGGAGACACAAGCCCTCAAAACACCTGGCTTTGAACACCAGTAGGGAATCCATCCAGGAAAACTGTAGAACTACAGGGAACAGAAAACCCACTCTTTAAGGGCTTGCATGCAGATTCACCTGACCAGCACAGAAACACTGGGTTGAAACATGCATGGACCATAGGAGAAAGGAACACACTTACTAATCGTGAAGCATCTGACAGAGAGGCAAGAACCAGCTGGGATGCTCCCCAAGGATTGAGACACTGGTGGGAGCCATTTTTGTGATCTCAGGCTATCTTGCCAATACTGGCACTGGCAGGTGACATTTTGGGAATCTCCATCTAACTTGTTAGCACCAGTGGGTGTGCTCCATTGAGAGCCCCACCCACTCTGCACCTCTGCTGTGCATCACAGCCTGCTGGGCAATAACCCCAGCCACTAGCACCCACGGCCACTGCTGCTAGATCCCACAACCATTCCAGAGGCTAGCTCTACCCACCAGTGTGCCACAGCAACAACTGTGGGCCTGTGACAACAAGAGGGTGCATGCAGTTCACATAGGAGACACCCCTTGAACACTTGGCTCTGTGGCCAGGCAGGATTGCCCTTCTGAGCCCCATGGGACATCTCCTACATAAAGGCACTCCTTCAACAGTGGGAGAGGTAGCTGATTTACCAAATATGTAGAAACAAACACAAAAAAATGAAGAGACAGAAGAATATGTTCTAATAAAAAGAACAAGACAAAACCTCAGAAGAAGAAGTAAACAAAACAGATAAGCAATCTACTTGATAAAGAGTTAAAAGTAATGGTCAGGGCTTCCCTGGTGGCGCACTGGTTGAGAGTCCTCCTGCCGATGCAGGGGACACGGGTTTATGCCCCGGTCCTGGAAGATTCCACATGCCATGGAGTGGCTGGGCCCGTGAGCCATGGCCGCTGAGCCTGCGTGTCCGGAGCCTGTGCTCCGCAACAGGAGAGGCCCGTGTACTGCAAAAAAAAAAGTAATGGTCATAAAAATGCTCACTGAACTTGGGAGAAGAATGGACCAACACAATGAGAACTTTAACAAAGAGATACAAAATGTAAGAAAATACCAAACTGAAGTTATAAATGAAGTGAAAAATACACTAGAGGGGTTCAATAGCAGATTGGGTGAAGTAGAAGAACAAATCAGTGAGCTGGAATACGAAGCAAAGGAACTCATCCAGACAGAGCAGCAAAATGAAGAAAGAATTTTAAAAAGTGGACATACCTTAAGGGACTTCTGGGACAACATCAAGTGGAATAACATTTGCATTACAGGGGTCCCCGAAGGAGAAGAGAGAGAGAAAGGCCCAGAAATAATTGAAGAAATAATGGATGAAAACTTCCCTAATTTGAGGAAGGAAACAGATATCCAGTTCCAGGAAGCCTAGAAGAGTTTTGAATAGGGTGAACCCAAAGAGGCACCAAGGCACATTATAACTAAAATGGTAAACATTAAGGATGTACAGAAAATCCTAAAAACAGCAAGAGAAAAACAACTTGTTATGTACAAGGATACATAACATAAGGATATAAGCTGCTTTTTCAGCAGAAACCTTAGGGGCCAAAAGAAAGTGGTACGACATATTCAAAGTGCTGAAAGGGAAAAAACTTTCATACAAAAATTCTCTACCCAGCAAGATAATCATTCAGAATTGTATGAGAGATTAAGAGATTTCCAGATAAGCAAAAGCTAAAGAAGTTCATCACCACTAAGCCAGCCTTATAAGATATATTAAAGAGACGTCTTGAAGCTGAAAAGAAATTGTACTAATTAATAATAAGAAAACATGTGAAAGTAAAAATCTCCCTGAAAAACTAAGCATATAACAAAGGTAGTGGATCAGTCACTTATAAAGCAAGCATGGAAGTTAAAAGACAAAAGGAGTAAAATTAACTAAAACTACAGTATTTAGTTAAGGAAGAAGAAGTAAGATAAAACGAAGTAAAGTGTGTCATCAGAAGTGTAAAATGTGGGTGGGGAGTTTAAAAGTATAAAGCTTTAATGTGTTCAAATTTAAGTTGCTACCAACTTAAAACAGACTGCTATTTACATAGTATGTTATATGTGAACCTCATAGTAATCAAAAGGAAGAAACTTACAGTGAATACACAAAAGAGAGAAAGGAATCGAAACATAACACTGAAGAAAACCACCAAAACTTAAGGGAAGAAAGAGAAGAAAGGAACAGATGGGAACTATAAACACAGCCAGAAAACAATTAACAATATACCAATAGGTGTGTGCCTATCGATAATTACTTTAAATGTAAATGGACTAAATTTGCCAATCAAAAGATATAGAGTGTTGAATGGTAAAAACAAAAACGGAAAAAAACCAAGACCCATCTGTATGCTGCCTACAAGAAACTCACATCAGAAATAAGGACACACACAGACTGAAGGTTAAGGGATGGAAAAAAATATTCCATGCAAATGGAAATGAAAAGAAAGCTGGAGTAGCTATACTCATATCAGACGAAATAAACTTTAAAACAAAGACTATAATAAAAAAGAAGGGTGTTACCTAATGATAAAGGGGTCAATCCAGCAAGAAGATATAACATTTATAAATGTGTATTCACCCCAAATAGGAACACCAAGATATATAAAGCAAGTATTAATGGACGTAAAGGGAGAAATTAAAAGCAATACAATACTACTAGGGGACTTTAACACACCCCACTTACATCAATGGATAGATCATTCAGGCAAAAAAATCAATAAGGAAGCAACAAATTTAAACGATACATTTGATCAGATGGACTTAACAGATATATATGGAACATTCCATCCAAAAGCAGGATGGAAAAAAGCAATAGATGAATGAAACTGAGCTGGTTCTTTCAAAAGATAAACAAAATTGACAAGTCGTTAGCTAGACTAAAGAAAAAGAGAGGGCTCAAATAAATAAAATCAGAAATGGAAGAGAAGTTACAACTGATACCACAGAAATACAAAGGATTGTAAGAAAACTATTATGAATAATTATATGCTAACAAATTAGGCAACTTAGAAGAAATAGATAAGTTTCTAGAAACATACAATCTTCTAAGACTGAATCATAGAGAAATAGAATATCTGCAAAGACCAAACGCTAATAAGGAGGTAGAAACAGTAATCAAAAAGTTCCCAACAAACAAAAGCCCAGGACAAGACAGTTTCTCTGGTGAATTCTACAGAACATTCTAGGAAAATTTAATACCTATTCTTCTCAAACCCTTCCAAAAAATGTGGGAAATTTTCCAAACACATTTTATGAAGCCAGCATTACCCTGATACCAGAACTAGTCAAGGACAGCCCCCCCCCCCCAAAAAAAAAAAGACAGGATAATACTCTTGATGAACATGGATTCAAAAATCCTCAACAAAATGTTAGCAAAGTATATCCAACAATACATTAAGAGGATCATACACCACCATCAAGTGGTATTTATTCCAGGGTTGCAAGGATGGTTCAACATCCACAAGTCAATTAATGTTATTTATCATGTTAACAAAATGAAGGAAAAAAATAAATGATCACCTGAATAGATGCAGAAAAAGCATTTGACAAAATTCAACAGCCATTTATGATAAAATCTCTCAACAAAGTAGGTATAAAGGGAACATAACCTCAACATAATAAACGCTACATATGACAAACCCACAGCTAACATCATACTCAGTGGTGAAAAGCTATTAGCTTTCCCCCTAGGATTGGGAATAAGACAAAAATGCCCACTTTTGCAACTTTTATTCAACATAGTATTGGAAGTTCTAGCCACAGCAATCAGGCAAGAAAAAGAAATAAAGGGCATCCCTGCTCATGAATTGTAAAAATATTGTTAAAATTAAAAAAAAAGTAATTTACAGATTCAATGCAATCCTTATCAAAATGCCATTGGCTTATTTCACAGGACTAGAACAAATAATCCTGAATTTTGTGTGGAACCACAAAAGACCCCAACTAGCCAAAACAATCTTGAGAAAGAAGAAGAAAGCTGGAGGCATTGTATGTTCTGTTTTCAAGCTATGTCTACAAAGTTATAGCAATCAATATAATATGGTACTGGCACAAAAACAGACACATAGATCAACAGAATAGAATTGAGAGCCCAGAAGTAAACCCACAAATATATGAAACTATGACAAAGGAGCAAAGAATATAAAATGGAAAAAGAACAGTCTGTTCAATAAATGGTGTTGGGAAAACTGGACAGCCACATGCAAAAGGGTAAAACTAGACCACTATCATGCCATACCTAAAAATTGACTCAAAATGGATTAAAAACTTGAATGTAAAGTCTGAAATCATAAAATTCCTAGAATAATACATAGGCAGTAACCTCACTGACATCAGTCTTAGCAATGTTTTTGTGGATCTGACTTCAAAAGCAAGGGAAACAGAAGCAAAAATAAACAGATGGGACTACCTCAAACTAAGGAGCTTCTGTATAGCAAAGGAAACCATGATAAAAATGAAAAGGCAACCTACCAAATGTGAGAAGATATTTGTAAATCATATATCTGATAAGGAGTTAATACCCAAAAGAACTCATACAGCACACAACCAAAAACCAACCTGATTAAAAAGTGGGCAGATAGGGCTTCCCTGGTGGCGCAGTGGTTGAGAGAGTCCGCCTGCCGATGCAGGGGACGCGGGTTTGTGCCCTGGTCTGGGAAGATCCCACATGCCGCGGAGCAGCTGGGCCGGTGAGCCATGGCCGCTGAGCCTGCGCGTTCAGAGCCTGTGCTCCGCAACGGGAGAGGCCACAACAGTGAGAGGCCTGCATACCGCAAAAAAAAAAAAAAAAAAAAAAAGGGCAGATAATCTGAATAGACATTTTTCCAAGGAAGGCATACAGCGCACAGGTAGCCAACATGCATGAGAAAAGATGTTCAACATCACTATCAGGGAAATGCAAATCAAAACCTTAATGAGATTGAATGGCTATTATCAAAAAGACAAGGAATAGGGACTTCCCTGGTGGTCAAGACTCCGTGCTTCCAATGCAGGGGGCCTGGGTTCGATCCCTGGTCAGGAAACTAGATCCCATGTGCATGCCGCAACTGAGAGTTCGAATGCTACAACTAAGGAGCCCACATGCCGCAACTAAGGAGCTGGCAAGCTGCAACTAAGGAGCCCGTGAGCTGCAACTAAGATCCAGTACAACCAAATAAATATTAAAAAACAAAACAAAAAAAAGACAAGGAATAGCAAATGTTAGAGAAGATGTGGAGAAAAGGGAACCCTTGTATACTGTGTTGGGACTGTAAGCACAGTCCCAACAGTATGGAGCCACTATAGAAAAACAGTATGGAGAGTCCTCAAAAAAAAAAAAAAATTAAGAATAGAACTACCATATGACCCAGCTATTCCATTTCTGGGTATTTATCTGGAGGACCCGAAAACACTAATTCAAAAAGATATATACACTTTTATAGTCATTGCAGCATTATGTACAATAGCCAAAACCAAGATATGGTAACAACCTTTATCAGTGGATGAATAGATAAAGAAGACGTGGTGTGTGTGTGTATACAGACACACACACATAAACACATATTACACACAAAGGAATACTACTTGGCCATAAATAAGAATGAAATCCTGCCATTTGCAATAACTTGGATGGACCTTGAGGGTTTTATGCGAAGTGAAATAAGTCAGACGGAGAGAGACAAATACCATATGATTTCAGTCATATGTGGAATCTGAAAAAGAAATTAACAAACAAACAAAAATTCAAAGATCCTGAGAACGGATAAGTGGTTACTAGAGGGGAAGGGACTTGGGGGGTGAGTGAAATGGGTGAAGGGGGTCAACTGTATGGTGATGGATAGTAACTCAGCTTGTGGTGGTGATCACTGTAGTGTGTACAGATGTTGAACTATAATGCTGTACACCTTAAAAGTATATGATAAAAATAAATATGAAAGAATTTGGGGACTTTATTGGTGATTATACATACATACCTACTCCCACCCCCAAACGTACAAACACATTCATTTAAATGATTGATGGATTAAATATATTAAATTTCTAATGTTTGATTGTACCTTTGATTTTGAGAAAATACCTCTGTCATAAAATTATAATGCTTCTGGAACTTCATGACTTATTCCAAGTTTAGTTTAAGAGGCATTCAGTTTAATTCATAATTTACTGGAGTAGACATTGTAAGATAAGGCTTTATTAATATGAGTTCGACAATCTGTTTTATTGATAATTTTTTCAATAGCAGTTGTTTTTTTGCGAGGCAGAGACAATCTTTAATCAGATAATCCATTCAAAAAATATAAAATTGCCATTGGAACAACTACCCTGATGAACTACTACCATAAACAGCTACAATTAAGAAGAGTTGCATGGTGCTATGCATGCCAGTTTGACCTATCTAGGACATCAATGAAGACTTCCCTTGAGCCAAGATATGGAAGATGAGTAGAAGTTAACTAATCTTTGGGAGGAGAGAAAATCATTCGAAGCAGAAGCCCTGTGGTTACTTGGAGTTTTACAAGAATAAGGATCAGCCAGTATGATAAGAAAAAATCTAATGGGTGTGATACAAAATGAGGCTAGAAGGGTAGAATTGGGTCAGATTACCCATGGTCTTTTATAACATGTCTTAAAGAAATTGTCTTTCCTAAGAGCAAGTGTTCTAAGCAAGCTGAAGGATATGTTTTGAAAATTTTTACTCTGTTTTTTCCGTAAATTATGATTGTGGGAAGGAAGTGAGGCAGGATGAATATGGACTGATGTAAGAGAGGTCATAGTAGCCTGCAGTTGGATGGTAGTGATGGTGATGATGATGGCAAGTGATGGAGATAAGTGATAGATTCCAGAAATATTTAGGAGATTAAATTTACAGGACTTTGAAGGGGGGAGTGAGAGAGTGTAGGGTATAAGGATAACTTCAAGATCTGGCTTTTTACAGTCTTCCTGGAGGGTATTACCATTTATTGAAATAGGACAGTTGTTTTTATTGGCTTATTTATTTAAAATAGGGAAATTGGGGAGGGGAAAACATTTATGCATTCCCTTTGGACCTGTTTGAAATTCATGAGCTGTTGGATATTTATGTCTTGATCTCAGAGGAGAAATCTGAGATGGAGAAATAAATTTGTGAGGTTCACTCTGACTACCCATTTAACAGTGAAACATTACTGTCCTCTGCCCCCCCATGCTCTTTTGATTCTTCCTCCCGTGCTGTCCCCCTGCCACAGCACTTATTTTCTAACATACTGTGTCATTTGTCATATGTCATATGATACATATATATGTGTCCCATATTGTCTATGTTTATGTATTTTTTTTATAGCCTCCCCCAAATCCCAAGTGAGCTCCAGGAGGGCAAGAATTTTTGTCTGTTCATTTTGTCTCTCAGGTGAAAATCAGTGCCTGGCACTTAGTAGGCCTTCAGTAAATATTTGTTGAATGTTGAATGAATGAGTGAATGAATGAATGAATGGAGTGAGATAGGAAGAGGGATATTTCACTGTTTTTAAGAGATAGGAAGAAATAACAGGGTGGATGTAGTTGTTGTATGTTTTTGCTTTACATTTTGGAAAGATGTCAGAGTTCTTGCCTGATGGTTATTTTCTCTAAAGTTGTATAAAATGTCATCATCTCACAGTGAAAGAAAGGAACATCTGTCATAGGATCAAGGAAAATGGAGATTTGCAATAGCCATGGTGAAGTGTGGGAGAATGCTTTAACCAGAGAAATGTAGGATTGTTTCCTTGTGTGGAGGGCTCCTTTGAATTCAGCAATGATGAGTTAGTAATGGAATCAGCTTGCCCTTTGAAGATCTTTCTCTAGTAGTTGCTTGGCTGCTCAGGTGCAGTCATGGAGAAAGTGGATAAAATGGGATGTCTGAGTTATTAATTTTGGTGGAAGAGCATTTTGAATGATGATCAGAGTCCAAGCTTTTACCTTGGCAGTGGATGGATAAAGTGGTGTGAAGGAGAATATCATTGGAGATGACCTGAGGGCATATCCTTGGGAAGGTAGTTTTCTTGGATCTGAATGTTATCTAAGGTAATGACAAGACTTAGGGGAAGGAGGCTGTAACCTGGGTGTCAAAGATATAGGCAAATATGAGGAGAGACCGGTAGATTAGGAAATGATAGCAGTGAAGAGGGGAGAGATGGCAAAGTAGGTGAGGGGGCCTTGAGCATCAAAGAAATGGGTTGTTTTGTTTACTTTTTAAAAAATATGATGGTAGAAGAATAAGTTCTGGCGGTTACGCTGGGACCAGGGCCCTGAGGGTAACTATGACGAGGAAAAGAAACAAAAAGAAAACACACGGAGAAGCGGCCACCATGTGAATGGGCTGCAAGGAAGTATTGTACTCAGGGGAGGGCCAACTTTGTTTTAAAGTAAAGAGATACAATCAGAGAAAAGCTGGAAGATGAAATTTCCTGGTTATTGTTGAAGACAATGTCAGAGGGCACTTGGAATGATTTGGAAGGTAGAGTGAATTGGCTGGAAAGTACATGGCATCCTGGCAATAGACCTTTAACAACATGGTGAAAGGCACTGTGGTCTTAGTTTCAGCTACTTTTTTTTTTTAATTGAAGTGAAATTCACATAACATATATTAACCATTTTAAAGTATACAACTTAGTGGCATTTACTGTGTTCACAATGTTGTACACCCCATTATCCCCCAAAGAGATCCCTTACCCATTAAGCAGTCACTTTCTATTCCTCCCTTTTGGATCAGCAGTCTTTGTGAGGATGATGGGCACCGAGCCTCATGGCAGAGAAACATGAGTCACTTGGCTGGTCGATGGTGGACTTAGAGCACACTCGTTGGAATGTGTGGTAGAGGCTCTAGAAACTGGGTGTGCTGTTGTTGCTTCATCTTGTAACTCATAAAACACATATTTTGGAAACCAGACTCTTTATTACTAAAAATAGCTCCTCTCCATCTGAACTTAGGTATTTCTCTCAGTTTATACCATAATTCTCCCAGCAACTGAGGACTAAGCCCTGGTAGCCTTTTTACCTCTTCCACAGTTATCACCATACTCTTATAAATTTCTTCCGTCCTTTCCATTCCCACTGCTATCACTATAACCTGGGTCCTTATTAACTTACGCCTGAACTTTCATAACAAGTCTCCTTGCCTCCAGTTTCTTTATCCTCTAATGGATGGTATGGTCCATCTTAGATACTGCTGCTAGATATTTATAACCTGGTACTCAGGGCCTTCTACAATCTACGCTTTCTCTTATGGTTGTTTTGGTGATCAAATGAGATAAGTGAAATATTGCACAGATATCAAGTATTACTATAGGTATTAGACTTCATCTTTGCCCTCACTGTTACCTTTACCAGCTTCCTGTTTCAGTCAAACTGGTCTAGTCAGTATCCATGAGCATACTTAGTGCTTTTTTCCTCCCTTGGCATCTTTGTTACAGCAATTCCACTTCCCTGGAATGCTCTTCTCCCTTTCTTTTCACTTATATAATTCCTGCATCCTTTATGAAGTCTTTACTTGTTTGCATTTCATTAATCATTCATTTATTTGAAATTAGCTGGAACATAGAATATTATACCACTCATTTGGCATTAGACTATTCTGCCTTAAATTATTGTTTGTTTTTAACTGTATTTTAACTATCCAGATAGTTGTAAAAGTTTTGAGGGTAGGAACATGTTACGCAGCACCTAGCTGAATATTCTGAATCTAAATTATTGACAATTGATTTGTGATTATGATACTATACGGTATTGAGAGAGTCACCAGAAATCCTTTTAGGAAATATTTGCCCTTTCTCCCCAGCTCCCTTTGTTTGCTTTTGTTTTTGTTAACACATTGCTTTTCAGCATGATATTTTAACTAAAAGTGATTTTTTTCCATTGAACCTGATATTAGTTTATAATCTTAATTCAGGTGGGGAGAGTTAAAGTTAGATCATTTTTCAATACGTAATAATTTCATATGATTAAATAATTAGCAAATGTAGGAAGTTATATAGTGACTGTTGGAAAGTCTGTTTGTCCCTCACCCACCAAGTTCCTTTGCAGACCCCTTCTTATGTAATGCTATTTTTAGATTGTTGTATATCCTTACAACTTTTTTCTATGCAAGTACATAATCTTATTTTCAGTTCCTTTTTCAACAGAGGTAGCACATTATATATGCTTTTCTTCATCTTATTTGACAATTATATAATGGAAATTTTTTCATATCAGTACATAGAGAACTTCCGCATTCTTTCTTAGATTTGTGAAGTATTGCATTGTGTGGTTGTATTACACTTTATTTACGTTGTTCCCTATTGCTCATTCCATTTAGATTTGGCTAGGATGAAGATAGCACCACATTCTTCTATTGTTGAGCTTTTAATTACTACTTAAAAGAACCATAACCAGGATGATACCTATAGAGGAAATAACAATGACCATCAGATTTGTGGTTTTTTATGCACTTGACATAGCAGATTTAAATGAAATTCAAGAAAAATCATGTGTGTTGAGTGCCTGCCAGATACTGTAGAAATGTTTTTATTCTCAGAAGTTATAACAACTTTTTAGAAAGGAAAATCTTTGAATCTGACGTACGTGCCTAAAATATGAATTTCTCCTTTCCCTAGTGAAAAATAACATACAAGTTTTGTCGATCACGTTAAATGGAGACTGTTTCATGAATTGCTCAGGAAATTGCTTTGAGTTCAGTCATGAGAAACTGCAATACAAAAAGTGTAGTGAATCAGTCCCCAGCTGGGTCCCAAGAAATTAAAAGCTCCCAAGAAGCAGGATTGTTCTGAATGGCAGGGTCATTCAAAGTGAAGAAGACGGGGAGAAACCAGAAGGTTTTAGTTGTATGTTAGGCACTCCAACTGGAAGAACTAGAATTTAAGGTAGCTCTCTGACTGGTGTGCAAACCAAGGCTCTGCAAACTTCCAGAAAGAGGGAAACCAGAGATAGGAAAGGAAATATGTAACAGAGAGGGAGACCTAAAATGGTAAGCACTGAGGTGACAAAAATACATTTTGTGGATAAGCATAAAGCAGCAAACTGAGAGGAAAATTTCAGATAAACTAGAAATCTTTGGGAAAGGAAACTGAGACAAGGAACTTTCAAGAGGTATCCAGGAATTGATACAGATTTTGCCTATTTCTGGAAATAATGCACAATAACAAGTACCTAAATATTCAGAAGATCTAGATTAGAGTATTATTCCTGAATGAAAGTATATTGACATACTTTAGAAAGATCTTCAGTGATCAGTATTGCTCCTGTGAAACGGTTTTGCTTTAAAGTTAATTCCCAAGTAACCAGAGTATTTAGCAAGGACTCATCCCTGATCATTCCGGTTAAGTACAATTTACTGTAAATAATTGTTGGTGAGGTCACATGAAAGACTTGAAATGATAACTTTAATACTGAATTTTCTTACTGAGAGTTGAATTCTGGGTAATTGTGTTTGACTTAGTACTCATAGTGTCTCTTTTTACTTTTTTTACTCAAGTAATTTCATATATTTGCATATAAGTGAGTATCACATTTTTGTGTCCAAAGTGAATGCCTGTGAACATGGATTCCATTCTTCATCCATCTGTTAACCTGTTTACCAAAAGCTATATAATTATGTGAAGTTTTATGCATGCATTTATTTTGTCATTAAATAACATTCATTTCCACTTTGTGATTAGTACTGAAATTAAGATACAGAAAAAGTTGCTCTGCTGCCCTGTGAACTTAAATAAGAGCTCCTAAGTCCAGGATGTCACATTTCAGACAACTTTAAATATTCTCAAAAATTACTTCGGGTTGCAGCATGAAATTTCCCCATGCCTGGAAATGTTATCATATACAATATAGAGTGTTATAAAAGTTACACAGTAAAACTTTTCAAGTGTGCCATCTTTATAGCATATTGTTTATTGATTTTCTGCCTCTACATTGTTGTCACATTGATTATATCCCCACAAAGATGGAACATCTCTCATTACAGAGTCCATCTGCCTCTCTTTCCATAATACTGTAAAGATGTTCCTGGTGTTCATGTGGGCACAGGTGGAAGTCCTTACTGAAAGACCAAAATCACTTAGGCTCCCTGACTCAGTAGTATTGGAGAGCTCCCATAGAATTAATCCTAATTCCTTATGTTGGCTTTCTTTGGAGAAAGTGCCCTCTGATTATGCCAGACCTACTTCTTATCTTAATAAACAAACAAAAATGTGCCTTGCTTTGAGACCCAGTGACTGGTAATTTGGACTGTTTTTTAAATAAGGAATGTACCAGGAAATATTTTGTTTCTTAAAGTAATAGCTAAGGTAGTTGACATTATCTGACGAAGGCATGTCCTTCAAAAAGGTATGTTGGTATATAATTGCGATCTCTCTGTTGTGATCTGTGTCTTTTCACTATTTTCAGTTGAAAGGTTGGATATTATTGAAAGAGACATTCAGAAATTAATGATTTTTTAAAATGAATTTATTATCAGCAGTGTCATTTTTGTGTGGAGTGCACACGTCATTGGAAAGACCATTCAAAATTACAAAATATATGTCCATGCATAGACCAGTTTAAGAGTAATGTATAGATTAGTTTCCTAACAGTCATATATCTAACATTATAGCAGTGGTCTATAAATGTAAGCAAAGTTAATAACTCTTTTACTCTGATTGAAAATTTAACACTTTGACCTATAGCTAATCTGCTTTTTTTTCTTTAATAGATCTTTATTGGAGTATAACTGCTTCACAATACTGTGTTAGTTTCTGTTGCACAGCAAAGCGAATCAGCCATATGCATACACGTGTCCCCATATCCCCTCCCTCTTGAGTTTTCCTCCCATCCTCCCTATCCCAGCCCTCTAGGACATCGCAAAGCACCAAGCCCAGCTGATCTCCCTGTGCTATGCTGCTGCTTCCCACCAGCCAACTATTTTACATTCGGTAGTGTATGTATGTTGATGCTACTCTCACTTCGCCCGAGCTTCCCCCTCCCACTCTGTGTCCTCAAGTTAATCTGGTTTTTATCTTTTATTTATTACTCATTTGTACTTGTTCGATAATCCCGAAGCACTTGGGATTCACAGTGCCAATCAGAGTTGAAAGAGAGCCCTGAAACGTAGCAACTGTCGGTCAGGAACCAAACCAGAGACCCACAATAGCCCTCTGACTCCTCTATATCCTGATATTTATTAATCAACCAGCAGTAACAGTGCACCCACTTTTATCTGACCTCGCTTTGCAGATGCCTCCTCTATGTCAAGACAAGTTAGTACTTTAAAATGCCAGAATGCTTGAGTGACTGTTTCACCTGATGTGGCATAATTATTCTGTTGTTTAGTTCAAATGGTCTGGGAAAAAAGACACTGCATGCAGTGTTGTAGTCTCCTTTTCATTTACTATTATATCCTGAACATTTTCCATGCCATTAGGTGTTGATTTCCAAAATTTTTCCTTAGGAATATATATTAATGAATTTTGTGTGTCATAATATTGGATTGGCCAAAAAGTTCATTCGGGTTTTTCTGTAAACGGAAAACCCGAATGAACTTTTTGGCCATCCCAGTATATTTAACAATCATCTATTGCTGGACATGTGAGTTGTTTCCACTATTTCATTATTATAAGCAGTCTTGTAACTTAATATTTGCACATACCTGTACAGATACAGATATACTCCAAATTTATAAGTCTTTTATATAAATATATATAATCTCATTTTAATATTTTCTTTACTTGTGCCTTCACACATATGTAAGTAAACCTGCTTTGGTATGTTCTTCTGGTATAGATTTCAGTAAAAATAATTGATAATCTTATATCAGAAGGATAATTTCAATTTCCAGTCAATTATGTAAGTCATACACGTGATATCATTGAAGACCTGAGTACTCGGGAAACGCTTTTTGAAATATTAGTATTTACAACTGGACCTTTGTGTAAGTACTCTTGGTTGCATAATCAGTGGGTTTCTCCCTTCCTTGCAGAGCTCTGATTTTGTTCTTGTGTAGGTTGGTGTACCTATACATGACACTATATGGCTTAAAAACAGTAAGACATTGTTTCTCAATGGAGATGGCAGAGTGGGGAAAAAGGAAAAGGGCTCTTTGCTAAAGATTATTGGTCTTCAATTAACTTATTCCAGAGCTGCCTTATCTTCCAGACTTCTTGTTATATGAAGTAGTAAATGTTCTTGTAGTTTAAGCCATTTTGAGTGGTGCTATTACTTGCTCCTGAAAGCATATTAGTGAAACTTTGAGAGCTAGAAGTGGTTTTGAAAAAGATGAAAAATCCTGCACATAACATTTTCAGTGGGAGAAATCATATAAGCAAAGGTGAGAACATGTTCAAGGAGTCATCAGACTGATGGACATGTATAAGCTTCTCATGCCTTCCACCAGAAAAGGGAGAGTTACCACATCAGACTCTGTTTTCAACAAAAGTGAGAATCTCAGTTCTAAAGAGTCCTTTAGGATTCTCAGGGAAATCTGAAGACTTCTTACCTCATTTTCTCTAGCAAGCTTGAAACTTGGCTTTTAGGTTTAAATTGTATGTCTAATTCTTCTATGAAGAAAGTTATAGTCAAAATTCTGTCTCAGGAACTCGTTAGGGAAACACTAGTTTAGTGTCGTGTGCTCACACATAGCCCTGGTCTGTAGCATAAAGTGTGAGGGTTGTGCTAGCACAGAACCTATAGGCAGTTAATGGTGACAGTTTATTACGTAGTACTTTTCTTGCGCCTTTCAAAATACTTAGTTCCCCATTAATGGGGAGATTGATCTTTCTCATCCTTTCCCCCCATGGGAGTAGGGTGAGAGTCCCAAATTAATACCTTATCTTTACACAATTAATTAAGAAAACAAATATTTAACCACCTCCTGTGTGCCAGACACTGTTTAAGGACCTGGAAATATAATGGTAAACTAGCCTGAAGTTATCCTTAACTTAGATAGGGCTGGGAGTTCAGATATATAAACAAGTAAATAATTTTAGATAGTAGTAAGTTCTAGAAGAGTATACGCACGTCAAGTTTATGATGTAGTGTTTTAAATTACGTGGGCAAGAAAGGTCTGTCTGAGGTGACGTTTGAATTGGCATCTGAATAGGAAACCAGGCGTGAAAAGAATATTTTAGTCAAAATGCAGTTAAAGACTAAAACAGGAGTGAGCTTGGGGTATTCAAGAATAAAAAGAAGGCAACTGTGCCTAGGGTTTAGGGAGTGAAGGGCAAAGGCTGAATCCTGTATGGCAGTGTAGATCATAATAAGGAATTTAAATTTTATTCTGTATACACTGGGGAGCCACCGTAGCATTTTAAGTAGGGACATGACATGATTTGAATTATAGTTTTAAAAGTTCATTTTGTCTAATGTTGAGAACGGTTTGTAAGCTCTGCTTTATAAAGAGAACAGATATTAGCAGACACTAATAGACATTGTAAAGTCAATATATAAATTATGGGAAGACCTTATTTAAATTCTTCTACCTTATTCCCGTCCTTTTTTTAATTTTTATTTTTTTACTTTTGGTTCTCTTTAAAAGAGTAGGTTTAGCAGTATTTTAATTGACATTAATCTTCCTTATGTTTTTCCCTTATCATCAGCTCCTTAGAGGAAAATCTATCTATTTTTCTATCAGGACTGAGTAGTTTCAGTTAATTACAGACTAGCCACTTCAAAACTTAGTGAATTGAAACAACAAGGGTTTATCATTTCTCATGATTTTTTTTTTTTTTTTTTTTGCGGTACGCGGGCCTCTCACTGTTGTGGCCTCTACCGCTGCGGAGCACAGGCTCCGGACGCACAAGCTCAGCGGCCATGGCTCACGGGCCCAGCCGCTCCACGGCATGTGGGATCCTCCCGTACTGGGGCACGAACCCGTGTCCCCTGCATGGGCAGGCGGACTCCCAACCACTCTGCCACCAGGGAAGCCCCATTTCTCATGATTTTGAGGGTTGACTGGGCTGCTCCTCTGTTGGTTTTACCTAGGCTTACTCACGTGGCTCCATTTAGGTGGACGTTTGGCTAAACCGAAGGTCCAAGATATCCTTACCTACATGTCTGACTGTCATTTGGTGTGCCTTGGTTCTCCTCTGTATGGCCTCTCAACTTCCAATAAACTAGACCATCTTCTTTACATGGTAATTTCATGGTGGCTCTGCCAGAAAGAGAAAAGCAGAAGTTATCAGAGGCTCGAGGTTTAGTTTCGGACATTGTATGACCTCACTTCCATCACTTTCTGTTGGTAAAATAAGTCCCATCAGATTCCAGTCCTCTCTTTTGATGGGAAGAGGGGCAGAGTCACATTGCAAAGGAGCAATTATTATGACCATCTACAAAAATAATCTGCCACAGTTCACTCTCTGGCCACTAAAATTTATATTCCCGTCACAAAGAGATACACTCATCCTCTCCCCTAATTCCCAAAATCTGATTGCAACCTTACTCTCCAAGTCCAGGATCTCTTGATCTGCACCAGGTCCAGATGTGAATAAGGTTCCTCAAATTCAGGTCCTCTGAACTCTTTATTCAGAGACCTGTGAATTAAAACAAGTACCAAATCAGTGATCTACGTTTCTACTTCTAGCTTAAGTACTAGATAAAGATGAATAAATTAAACCCAAAGTAAGCAGAGGGAAAGAAATAATCAAGAACAATAATCAATGAAATAGAAAATAAGCAGGAAAATGAATGAAACAAATAGCTGGTTGGTTCTTTGAAAAACTTTATAAATTGACACACTGCTATCTACATTAATCAAGAAAAAAGGAAAAGATGCAAATTACCAATATGTGGAATAAAAAAGAGGATATCACTATAGATCCTACAAACATTAAAAGAATAATAAGAGAATATTATGAACAAATTTATGCCAATAAATTTAACAACTTAGATAAATGATCAGATTCCTTGATGGACACAAACTATCAAGGCTCACTCAAGAAGAAAATAGATAACCTGAAAATCCCTTTGCCTGTTAAAGAAATCACATTTGTAGATAGAAACCTTACCACACAAAAAAATCAAAACCAAAACTCCAAGTCAGATGGATTCTCAGTGAATTCTCCCAAACATTTCAGGAAGAAATGATGCCAATTCCACATAAGCTCTTCCCAAAAATAGAAGAGAAGAGGAACACTTCTCAACTCATTTTATGAAGCCAGTATTACTCTGATACCAAGACAAAGACGTGATAGGAAAAGAAATCTGTAAACCACTATCCCTCGGGAACACATGCAGAAATTCTTATTAAAATATTAGGAAATGATAAACAAAATAAATTGAATCCAGCGATATACTAAAAAGTTAATATATCGTGACTAATGTAATGTCAAAAGATGTAAGTTTAGTTTAATGTTCCAAAGTCAATCAATGTGATTCACCATATTAACAGGCTAAACTGAAAGAACTATAATCATTTCAATAGATGCAGAAAAACACCATTCATGAAACAAAAAAAACCAAACTCAGCAAACTAACAGTAAAACAAGATTCCTTAAACTGATAAGGGGTATCTACCAAAAATCTAAAACTAGCCTTATACTTAATAGTGAAAGACTGAATGCTTTCCTCCTATGACTGGGAACAGAGCAAGAATTTCTGCCCTTAGCACTTCATTCAACAGTGTACTGGAGCTCCTAGCCCATACAGTAAGAAAGGAAAATAAATAAAAGGCTTATAGATTGGAAAAAAAGAAAACTGTCATTACTCACAGATAACCTGATTGTATTTGTAGAAAATTCTATGGAATTAATTTTTTAAAAAAGCCTCTAGAACTATTAAATGAGTTTAGCAAAATCACAGGACGTATGGTCAGTATACAGAAATCATTTTTAGTTCTGTATACCCTTATCTGGTATTAGCAATGAACATCTGGAAAGTAGAAGTTCAATAACAATGCCATTTACAATAATATAAAAATGAAATACTTTAGAATAAATAATAAATGTGTATGAGACCTGATGCTAAAAGCCACAACACACTGCTGATGTAAATTAAAGAAGATCTAAATGAGATGTATGATATGTTCACGGAGCAGAAGACTCAATTTTAAAATTTCAGTTCTCCCCAGATTGATCCATAGGTTCAACATGATCTCAGTCAAAACCCTAGGAGGATTTTTTGTAGAACTTGATTAGCTGGGTCTATAATTTATATAGAAATTCGGAAGACCTATCTGACCCATTTAAAAAAAAAGAACGACAAAACTGGAGGAATTGCACTATTTGATTTTAAGACTTACTGAAAAGTTGTAATCAGAACAGTGTGGTATTAGCATAAGGATAGATCAGTTGAACAGAATACAGTCTAGAAAGACCCACACATTTATGGTCAATTGATTTTTGACAAAGATGCCAAGGCAATTCATTGAGCAAATGGTGCTGGAGAACTGTTTATGATAGCCAAGACGTAGAAGCAATCTAAATGTCCATAGACAGATGAATGGATAAAGGAGATTTGGTACATATATACAATGGAATATTACTCAGCCATTAAAAAGGGTGAAAGAATGCCATTTGCAGCGACGTGGGTGGACCTAGAGATTGTTATACTGAGTGAAGTAAGTCAGACGGAGAAAGACAAATATTGTATGATATCGCTTATATGCAGAATCTTAAAAAAAATGACACAAATGAACTTATTTACAAAACAGAAACAGACTCACAGACTTAGGGAAGAACTTACGGTTACCAGGGGGAAAGGTAGGAGGGAGGGATAGTTAGGGAGTTTGGGATTGACATGTACACACTGCTATACTTAAAATGGATAACCAGTAAGGACCTACTGTATAGTACAGGAAACTGTTTAATATTATGTAACAGCCTAAATGGGAAAAGAATTTGGAAAGGAATGGATACATATATATGTATAACTGAATTACTTTGCTGTACACCTGAAAATAACACAACATTGTTAATCACATATACTCCAGTGTAAAATAAAAAGTTAAAAAAATGGTGCTGGAGAAATTGTATATACTTATGGGGTGGGACTGAGGGAAGGAGAGTAGGGGAGGGACCTTGACCCTTGTCTCATATCATATCCAACAATTAACTTTAATGGGTTATAGTCCTTAACCTAAATGCTGAGACTTATTATAAAACTTCTAGAAGAAACATAGGAAATGTGACTTTGCTAAGGCAACATTTCTTAGAGAAGACCCATCAAGCATGAATAAGAGAATGAATATTGATAAATTTCACTTCATCAAAATTTAAAACTTTCTTTGAAAGGGGTGATTAAAGAGCAACAAGGTCATGTATTACAAACACACATACATCCTGAGATGGGTGTAATTTGTAGCCTTATTGTGCCATCCATCACTACAGTGTAGTGTAGAAGATAGTGCTGAGTTTAAAGTCAGGAACTCCTCGTGTAATCCTAACTCTGACACTTGTCAGAGATATATTTTACTAAATTATTATTATTATTATTATTATTTTTTTTTTTTTTTTGCGGTACGCGGGACTCTCACTGCTGTGGCCTCTCCCATTGCAGAACACAGGTTCCGGACGCCCAGGCTCAGCGGCCATGGCTCACGGGCCCAGCCGCTCCGTGGCATGTGGGATCTTCCCGGACTAGGGCACGAATCTGCGTCCCCTGCATCGGCAGGTGGACTCTCAACCACTGCGCCACCAGGGAAGCCCTTACTAAATTATTTAGTGCTGTTATGTTCTCAGAGCCTTGGTTTTCCTTTCTTTTCTTTTCTTTTGTGTGTGTGTGTGTGTGTGTGTGTGTGTGTGTGTGTGTGTGTGAAATGGTCATATGAATGCCTACCTTATAGGATTACAGTGATGGTCAAAAATTAGATATAAAAAAATAGAGTGTTATTGCTGTACTTATTTAATGTGTCATCATCATCATCGTTGTTATTTTTATACATATAGTTGATCCTTAATTCCTCCACTTGTAAAATGGTGTGAAAGAATCTCTCTTTCTCACATAACCAACTATAATTAGATGTATAAACAGATCTATAAATAGTATAGATGTATAAATAGATCTATAAACTCCAGTTTATCCTTATGATTCTTGTTGCCTACGGAAATCGAAAGTAGGTATAGTCATGTTATTTTCATTTTCTTTTAAGAAAACTGCTCACACTACTCTTGTGTATGCCCTGTAGTGTTATGCCAAGCCAATCCTTTTTACTAGTAATATTTTAATGAGCAATTGAAAAACATTTTCTAGACATGTAGAGATGCTAAGTAATAATCATATCACTTATTATATGAATAGCTATCATAACATTTAAATATATACTGTTTATTATATATTTAAACTGTAAAATAATAGAACCAATTGGTCATTAGTGTACTTTTTGCCTGGAAACTTTCTCCATGTACTTTTTTAGTGTAGTTAGGTTCAGCTGTCCTCTAAAACATGCAGTTATACACCGTGAGGAATGAAAGATAGTTAAGTGGTTCCCAAGAACATATTAGGTACTTTGACCTGAAAAGAGAATGATTTCATGTCAAATAAGACAAACTCCATTGCTTCACAAATCCACTTGGCTTTGGCACAGAGAAAATGAGTTTTTTAATATCTGAAAGTTAGATTGTAGAGACTCATCCATGACTCATCCATTATAAATTTAAACTTTCTGTATTACAGAGGTTAAGACCCTTTTTCTATAAAGGACCACTGAACCAGAGGGTTAAAAAATAGCGGCAACCAAGGCCACTTTCAGAAAAGCCAAATTAAGGGATTTTGGGGCAAGAAAACTAGAAAACATTACTGTCATTCTGCTTTTAAAGTACAATATCGTTTTTCATTTTATATCAAGGAAGAGATCAAAAGAAAAAAAACAACACTGTCATTTTTCTGTATTTTGTATTTCCTTTCTGTATTCCTTTTCAGTTGTTGGTCCACCATGTTTGCAGTCACCCAAACTATCTCACTGGGACAAGGTGAGAGAGATAGACAAGAGGAAGGATGTAAGATTGATAGTGAAGATAGAATAGCAGAGGTGGAAAAAGATTTATAAACTGGTTCTGGAGAGTTTGAAGGGGATGTCAGTATTTCTATACAGATCTTCAAAGTCCTTTGGATTGTGGTAATAAGTTATTACTGTTTGTTATCCATACTCATTGAAATTCTGTTTTTCTCCTTAGCAGTTAATCATTATTCCTAACCCCTGTTCTTTCTGACTTTATGTTCCTTTAACTCTAAGGAAAATTATTCTTATATGTACGACATTATCCCTTTCTAGAGTACTTACTATAGGCCAGATGGATTCATAAGCCAAAGGCACCCAAGTCCTTGGATCAGTCTCCTTGTGATATGAAATCTTATTCATGGCTCCTACTCAGTTCCTTGGATCAACCTCTGTGTGGCATGGAATCTTATTAATGGCTTTGAAACTTTCTGTTCTTCTGTAGAGAAAGTCCTTTCTGTTTATGAAAATAGGGTAAAGCCCAACAGATTTTCTTGAATACAGTCTAGTGATTATATCTACTGGTGTTGCCAAAACATAAATCTTTGAGACTGGAGACCTTCGTATCTTCCATAATATTTTGCACAAAGTAGAGGCTTAATATATGTTAATAAAAGTATTATTTGCATCATTTAGAGTCCTCCATGTGTTAGAAAAGGAAAAGAGGAATAAATGTGTTTGACTATGCAGAACAGCGTAGACTTTCAAAGTGTGATCATCAAGAGTTTTCTTGACGACACCTTCTGGGAGAAAACTGAAAAATGACTTTAAAACATTAGATAGTGCTATTTGAAGGTAAAGCGTGTCTCCCCTTATCTGTTCATTTTTTTTTCCCTTAATGTATTGTGCTGCTTTATTTTGTTTTTTTTCTCCCTCTTTCCCCCAGCCCCTCCTCCACAGCTGCTTTTTTTTTTTTTAATACCTGAGTTATGAGGTCTCATCAGGGGTGCCTCATTTGAGTCTCTGTCTCTGTGTGTCATATTCTCTTTCTCTCTCACTGAGAAGACCACTTGCCTGTTAATATTACTTTCATTTAATTAAAGTCAGGATAACTGGCTTTTGCTTCAAATTATCATAGTAGAGTTCTTATGTGTCTGTCCAACATCCCAGGCCTAGTTAGTTCCCCATATTTCTTATAACAGACTTTGATATCTGTTCCACTTCCTAATGATCAGGAATCTATAATGTTAAAAAGAAAGAGTGGTGTTGAAATGTGGCCTTGCACAAGTCAACCTCATTCAGCTGGCTTTATCTGCAGAATCGAGAGAATTAATGTGACCTTGAACCTAATAGAATTTGTTGTATAAAATTAAAAAAAGCTTTAAAAGCTACAAGATCTCTGCAACTTTAAGATGTTATGGGGATGATATTTCTAAAGTACCACTTAGGAAAGACTGCATTAAAATAAAATATTCACACTTCTATGAAGCAGCAAGGGGTATCTTTTCAGTTTCTTCATTTCTTTATCTGTAGTAGTCTCCTTATCTTCTATCTGTGGAAATTCAATCCACCTCTAAAAGCCTAGGGCAAATGTCACCACCTTCATAAATTTTCTCTTTATGCTATAAATTCAAAGTGATGTCATCCCCTAGAATTCAGATAATTTGGCAACTTTTTAATGGATGTAGCAGTTCCCTTATTTTTGCATTCTTGGCCACCCACCCCCTATACCTGAGTGAACCATCTAGATATTATTAAACAATTATTAGACTAGGGCAGTAGTCACTCAAACCTTAATGTGTCTGAGATCATATGGGGAATCCTGATCTCACCTTTGGAAGTTGGGGCTCAGGACTTCTGCTTCAACCACACTTCTCTTCCTTGAGTCTCTTGCATTTTACATGCCCCCTCCCACAGTTGGTCTTTTGCACATGATGTAGCCTTCACCGAGAATTAGGGTTTCCTTTCTTTGTTTGTCTTTATGATGCGTATCCTTCAGATGTGAGCTTTATCATTAATTCATAGTGAATACTTTTGTAGGTCAGCTTTCCCACATTGTATTTCCCACATTGTTCTCATAGCACTGGGTATTCCATCACAGCACTTGTCACAAGTGAAGCTTTGCCATTTATCTGTATAATTATTTAAATGATGACTCACTAAATTGGCAGCTCCACGAGGGTAGACACTATTTATGTTCCTGTTCTCTATTATATTCCTATCGCCTGTATAAATGCCTACATTTCCTGGAACACAGTCGGCACCTAAACAAATTGAGTAGTTAGTTGAATAATAGTCCACAAACACCACTTTGACAATCACTGGACCAGAAGTTCTGGACCCTTACATTCTATCCCTGACTTACAACTGACTTGTAAATTCGCTCTTAACCTTTCTTTGTTTTGGTGTCTAAAACTGAAAGAAACCTGTGCTGCCTTCCTCACAGGGTATTGTGAACATCAAATGAGAAATGTGAAGATACTTTGAAAAGTATAAAATGCTATTCGAATATTAAGTTACATTAAATAGCTAGTTATGTAAGTGAGAGACACTGTCATGGATGCAGAATATATTAAATACATGGACCATGTTAATGTTATTTATCCTGTAACCATAAGAGTTGCGTTTTGAGATGGAGTTTAATCTCTAGTTTTTGTATATTGGGCTTGCTTATCTTAGAAATTCTCTCTCTCACTCTCCATTGTTTAGAGTAGTGAATATCATTTATTTCCTCACGTGAAAATCATGTGAACCAAATTGCTTAAGATTAGCCTTCAAATTCCTTTTTTTTTTTTTAATGGTCCAGCAAACCCTATTATATTAGTACAAACCGCACCTTTCACAAGTGGCTTATCTGTGTATTTATAATTACTTAATGCTATGTGCTATGAGGCATAACAGGATTGTATATGTTACTTTGACTGTGGATGAAATGGAATAGGAAAACATCAGTTAAATAAATTGAATTGATACTTTGTTGTATTTTTGGAACAGGGCAAGATAGTCTCAATTTTTTAAAACAAACTCTCTCTGTTCAGTCATTACATAATTTTCTGTCACTTGACTCTTAAAATATATTTGTTCCCCCTCTCTGTTTTCTGTTCCCAATTCTTCCTACCTTCACCCTTTTTCATTCCTCTAATTTTTCTTCTTTTTAACTTCAACAGTCTGGGTTGCAGGGGAAAAAAACCTGGCTCTTAATCAAGAACATGATCTCATTGCTTTCAATGGCTTAGAAAAGAAACATTTTAAAGCAGTTGAAAGATTTCACTTTGGAAAGTAGGTACTGCATAACTAAGTGTGTTGGTTCCCAGCAGAGCCTTGAGTAACCTCTTTCCAGCCATCCTCATATTTTTTCTCTTCTACTTCCTGTTCAGTGAGCAACTGCCTAAGTTAAAAAAAAAAAAAAAAATCCGGTAAGACTTTCCTTTTGGCTCTCTTGCCAGAGTACTGTCTTCTGTTCTTTCACTGTTCCACATGTGCTTTTTATACTTTTGTATCATAATTGTTTCTAGGCTTCACCACTTGCATAGAGATGGAGTATAAGTTTTAGTTCCCTCCTACTCACACAAACCTCCAGCCCTCTTCAGAGTTCCCTTAAGTATTTCTGGGAGCCCTTGAGTGGAATGTAACGTGTATTCAAGAACAGAAGTGAATATTATTGTCTTACAGCCTCCTTGGGAAGTCCATCCACTTCAACCCACCCTAATGTGGTACCTCATCACTGCCCCTGCTGCTGGGTCCTGTGTGAGGGATAGTAGCCACGCGAGGAATGTTGTCTTTAGTTCTTTCAGAGCAGCACTCTTCAAGTACTCAGAAGGTGTGAGGCTGAATTATAGCCGCATTCCCCCCATGCCCCCGTCCCCCATCGCTGTACCATACTTTGTCCCCAAGTCCCAGTGCAGCAGAGTTTGTGCTCACAGTTTCACAGTCTCTGTTGAAAAGGTGTCTTATCTTTTGAATCTACCCTTTTACTCTTTCTGGGCTCAAAACCAGTTCAGAGAGCCAGATGGAAAAAGACACCATGCCGTTTCTTCCATTGTCCTTATTTCATCTCACTTTCCTTGTCTCTTGCTCACCCCTCACCCTCCTCTAGGTTCCCACTGAAATTTCTATCAAGGAACTAAAAGTCCAAATCCATATATGTGGAGAGGGGGTCCCTGGCTCACTAGTTCTGATAGTTGCTGAGTTCATAATCATACTTGGAATCAGCTCAGCCAACCTGTTACATTTTTAAAAACTGATTTGTGAATAGGTACCTACTTACCTGCTACAAAATTCAAAAGATGGAAAAATATATCTAGTGAAAACTCTCCCAGCACCTCCATGTTTCAGTTATCACGTTCCATCCCCTAGAGAATCAGTATTATCAGGTTTTTCCATATCCTTCCAGAAACACTTCATGCATGTATAAACAAATCTATATATAGTTACTTATATATTCTTTCCCACTTTTCTCCTCTTCTCGCTCCTCCTTCTCCTTCCCAAGTGACGTATATGCTGTGTTTTTCCTTGTTCTTTTCACTTGGAGACTGTTTCATATTTGCATATAAGGAATTTCCTTATTTCTTCTTCTTTTTTTTTCTTTTTCTTTGTGGTACGCGGGCCTCTCACTGTTGCGGCCTCTCCCGTTGTGGAGCACAGGCTCCGGATGCGCAGGCTCAGTGGCCATGGCTCATGGGCCCAGCCGCTCTGCGGCATGTGGGATCTTCCCGGACCGGGGCACGAACCCGTGTCCCCTGCATCGGCAGGCAGACTCTCAACCACTGCGCCACCAGGGAAGCCCTCTTCTTTTAAAAAAAAAAATTTATTTATTGGCTGCGTTGGGTCTTTGGTGCTGTGCGTGGGCTTTCTCTAGTTGTGCCGAGCGGGGGCTACTCTTTGTTGCAGTGTGTGGCCTTCTCATTGCGGTGACTTCTCTTTGTTGCGGAGCATGGGCTCTAGCTGCGTGGGCTGCAGTAGTTGTGGCTTGCGGTCTGTAGGGTGCAGGCTCAGTAGTTGTGGCACATGGGCTTAGTTGCTCTGTGGCATGTGGGATCTTCCCAGACCAGGGCTCGAACCCATGTCCCCTGCGTTGGCAGGCGGATTATTAACCACTGCACCACCAGGGAAGTCCAGGAATTTCCTTATTTCTTATGGCTGCGTTGTGTGATTATACCGTAACTTATTTATCTAGTCCCCTAATGGTGGACATTTAGGTTGTTTCTAATCTTTTCCTATTACAAATAATGCTGCAAAAAATAACATTGAACATAATTTATTTTGCTCATGTATGCGTATATCTGTAGGGTAGATCCCCAGAACTGGAACTGCATGGTTTATGGTTATATTTGGAACCTGCTGCATTTTCAGTTACTAAATTCTGAGGAGGTTTTTGTTTGTTCTGTTTTTGATTTCTAACTTATATGCTAGAATCCTCTTTCTAGCTTTATCACCACCAGATTTTATTTGTTGATTGCTCAGGCAGTACGCAGGCAACATAAATAAGTGGTCCAGGTGTAAGGAAAAAGATAGATTTAGTTTTTGTTTTCAGACTTTTCATAGAGATGTAAGTATAAAGAATTATTTTTCCATCATAAAACAAATCACAGTATGAGCTGGGTAATAAACAGCAGCTGATATTTAGTGTTGAGAGGTGGCAGAGCCTGTGGTGACCTGGAGGGTGCATCCCTCATACAAGAAGGGGAACTCAATTCCAGCCAACTGTTGGCACATGAGGGATTACAAACTCAGTGGTGACTCAGGAGGGGTAATAGATGCAGCAGGTTTTTTTTCAATAAAAGCGAAAACCTCTATATTTATATTCAGTCTCCTGACTTTTAAATACCATGTAGACCAAATAAAAGTCTATCCATGGGATTGATCCATCTCCCTAAGCCTCTGGCTTATGCCCTCTGCTATTGTGCATATAGAGGCAGCTCCTTGGTCTGTTTCTCTAGCTCTCACCTCCACATATTCTAGTCCCTCATTGTCTGCTATCAGCCAGGTACTGTCTCTAGACGTTCATTGATTCTTAAATATTCAGTTCTGCGTATCATCATTGTCCATCTTCTTAAATCTTTGTTTAGAATTTCCTTCACCCTTGATGTTTTCCAGCCATAACATACAGAATCATGAGATTTAAATATCACATTTCTATTCATTTAGTCATAATATCGTATGATTCCAATAAGCATTTTCTATTTTAGAGGTGTAGACTTTCAGAATTTTAGCAGTCAGGAGCAGAAAATACTGATATTCATTATGTTCTCTTTATGATTTCTACCAGGATTCTTTTTAGATTTTGGTCATTATTTGAAGTGGTAAGGGAAACATGATCATAGATATGAGTAAGTATTAAAATAAAGCTTAGCAAGAAAGTGTTTTTCTCTCTGAAGTCATTCATGACATTCTTTGACTGTGGTTTATCTATGAGGTATTGGAAGAGGCGTGAGCCAAGAAAGTCTCCAAACGTTGCATTATGATTCCCATTGGATCAAAAACTCTTACTTGGTGGATCTCTTCTATTGCCTGTTTGTTTATTCCATTTTTCATAATTTCCTACTGGAGAAGGGCATATGGTGGTCAGTATCACCTCTTCCCTCTCTCATGTCAGAGACTTTCTCCCACCACCCCAACATACACCCGCTGTTCCTTCAAGATGTTTAGAAATTCCTGACTTTGATGCTTTTTCTCAAGTAACTAAAGTCACTTATTCATAATTAGAGTAATTAAAAGATTAGTTAGAGGCACTATAAAAAACTGAATTGTGGGATAACACTTGGGTCAGTGAGTCCTTGCAGTTACCTGGGGGAAGCAAGCCTTGTCCAAGCAGTGCTTGGCAGAGAGCATCTGCCTAGCTCTGGATTTCTGTGTACTCCTGAAACCACTTTCTCATCACAGTATTAGGAAGCACGTATTCTCAATATCAGCCATTGCATTTCTTTTCTGATACTCTCCTTAAATCATTTTCCCGCTAGGATGTGATAACCTTTTTGAAATATTGATGGTTCAAACTTACAAAGGGGCCAAGGGAGCTAACATTTCTGGGTGTCTACATGAGGAGCCTTTTTTACTTTATCCTGTTTAGTCCTCGTAGTGACCCTTGAAGTAAATAACATTGTCCACAGTTTGCAGAGCAGGAAACCAGGGTTTAGCAAGATAAGACATTTGTACAAGGTCAACCGCTAACAAATGGTAGAACCTGGGATTTCAAACTCAAAATAGTCGTGCTCCAAGTCTCTTACACTCTGTGCCATTCTGTCTTACTTCCAGTAGTTTTGCACTTTAGAAAGATTAACTTAACTATGTGTAACAAGAATAAGAATGGGGGCAGGGAAGGCAGTTAGAAACCATGGCATTAATACAGCAGAAAGAGAAGGTCTCAAGTAAGATAGGGAAGGTCACAGATAAAAGAACCTGCTAAGGAGGTTAATTAGCATTAATTGGTTTAGCATATACTTGTGTTTTGTTTTAGTTCACCATATAAAGATTTTTCTAGCTATAAATTTCAGTTTAAAATGACAACCTATCAATTATATGTTGATTCTCTAACACAGTATTTGGGAATATGGCAAAAAGTATAACCTCAGAATTTTAAGACTGAATCATTCTCTGCCTTTCATAGGGATTATCTTTAATATGAATGAGTTTGACAAGTATTTTTAAATCTTTATTAACTCATATAAAAAGAAATGAGGAGCATGGGATATAGATTTAGCACATTTTTAATGCTGGTTATACATAATATAAAATAATTTAAAACAGATTTGAGTCTGGAAATTATTCCAAAGATTGAAGAAGTCTTAACGCCTATAATTAGATATAAATCTGTAGTATAGAGGGTGCTTTTTGAGAGCTGGTTGTATTTGGTAGGATACAATGAATAATTTAAAATATTAATACTGTATATTTCCAGTATACTTTATGATTCTCCTTATAGTTTGAGAACTCCTGAGCTTTTCAGTAGATATCTGAGGAAAATAATTCGGAATTAGGGATCTGAAATATATGGAGACTTTAGCAGATAAAACTGAGATAAGCCATTATGATTCTGGAGTAGAATACATGATCATGCTGGAATGACCAGGTCAAGGAGAGCATGGAGGACAAAAGAAATTGAAAAAATAGGGTGGTTAACCATAGCCCCAGGGTTTTTTTTTTGTTTTGCTTTATTATTTTTTTTAATTTTTATTTTATATTAGAGCATAGTTGATTAACATTGTTATGTTAGTTTCAGGTGTATGGCAGAGTGATTCAGTTATACATATACATGTATCTATTCTTTTTCAAATTCTTTTCCCATTTTGGTTATTACAGAATATTGAGCCACGTTCCCTGTGCTATACAGTAAGTCCTTGTTGGTTATCTGTTTTAAATAGAGTAGTGTGTACATGTCAGTCCGAAACTCCCAATCCATCCCTCTCCTCCACCCTTCCCCCCGCCCCGTAACCATAAGTTCATTCTCTATGTCTGTGAGTCTGTTTCTGTTTTGTAAATAAGTTCATTTGTATCATTTGTTTTTTAGATTCCGCATATAAGCTATATCATATATTTGTCTTTCTCTGTCTTACTTACTTCACATAGTATGATAATCTCCAGGTCCATCCATGTTGCTACAAATGGCATTATTTCATTTTTTTAATGGCTGAGTAATATTCCATTGTATATATGTACCACATCTTCTTTATCCATTCATCTGTCAATGGACATTTAAGTTGCTTCCATGTCTTGGCTATTGTAAACAACGCTGTGATGAACATTGGGGGTGCATGTATCCTTTCGAACCATGTTTTTCTCCAGATATATGCCCAGGAGTGGGATTGCTGGATCATATGGTAGCTCTGTTTTTAGTTTCTTAAGGAACCTCCATAATGTTCTCCATAGTGGCTATACCAATTTACATTCCTACCAACAGCGTAGGAGGGTTCCCTTTTCTCTACACCCTCTCCAGCATTTATTGTTTGTAGATTTTTTTGATGATGGCCATTCTGACTGGTGTGAGCTGATACCTCATTGTAGTTTTGATTTGCATTTCTTTAATAATTAGAGATGTTAAGCATCTTTTCATGTGCCTCTTGGCCATCGGTATGTCCTCTTTGGAGAAATGTCTATTTAGGTCTTCCGCCCATTTTTTGATTGGGTTGTTTTTTTGATATTGAGCTGCAAGAGCTGTTTGTAAATTTTGGAGGCTAATCCCTTGTCAGTCTCATTGTTTGCCAATATTTTCTCCTATTCTGTGGGTTGTCTTTTCATTTTGTTTACGGTTTCCTTTGCTGTGCAAGCCCCAGGTTTTTAAAGGCAGAAGTGTGAGAAAGTTGTGTTCTCCCTAGCTCAGGTGCAGAGCCTTTACTCATGACTTGAGATACATTTTTGTCTGTTTAGTCAGGCAATACATAATATGAGGCTCTAAAATAACTATAGTACACTATGGAAAATGTGAAAAATAAAAGAAACTTGTCCTTGGGGTGCTTAAGTATTATGAGTATTGGGGTAAAGCATAAGAGCTCCCTGAAATTTGTTTCACTTTAACTTTTACTTGTAAAACAATCTGCTTGTCCACCTTCTTATTTTGAATTATATATTAACATACCTCCTGAGATATGGGAGATAAAACACTTCTCTGCAATGGAAAACTATGAATTTCCTTATCCTCCTCCTTCTTCATCCTCCTTTCAGCACTCACCTTCTAGTAAGTTGACAAGGGGATGCTTCAAAGCTAGTCATTTATAAAAGTAGTTGATGATGCTCTCTGATGTACAATTTAATCGATGCTGGGAATGTCCAAAAATAACATCTCTCTGCTAACCTGTTGATATTAGAAATTCTACCATTAACAATTCGTGCTAAGTTTCCTCTTAAATTGGGTCATCCCTAGGCTGTTGATTTAATCCCAGTCTAAACTAACATAATATTTAGTAGTTTTAACAGCAATTTTCAACTATAGGTTCCTCTTTGATCTTGCCCCCCCAGTAGCCCCCTGTTCTCTATTTTCATGTTCTACTGTGTTATCCTTTGCTCATGCAACTCCAGCCACATCATCCTTGGTGCTGTTCTTGGAACGTGGTAGACAGCTTCTGCCTCAAGGTCTTGACCTTAAATGCCCTTTCTCCTGTATCTACATGGCTTGCTTCCTAACTTCATTCAAGTCTTTACTCTGATTTAACTTTCTCACTGAGTCTTTCTGTGAGCACCCTATTTAAAATCATAATCCTGAATTCTTTCCCAGGTTTATTTGTCTCTTGTATTTATCATGATCTGAATACTATATGTTTAACTCTTTTTTTTTAATTTGCCTTTCACCACAAGAATGTAAGCTTTATTTGAAGACGGATTTTGTTCATTGCTGTATTTTCCATTTCCTAGCATATACTAGGTGCTCAGTAAATATTTGTTAAAAGCATAAATGAATGAATACAAAATCCTGCAGGATTGAGGCATAAAAAGGAGTGCCTATAGGGAAAGTGAATACCAAACAATTCTTAAGATGGTATTTCCCAAAATATGTTAAATTTTATTTCTCCCTCTACAGGAAATACTTGCCTAGGTCCAACTATGGAAAACTTCTGTTTGCACATTTTGTCATAATTCTGAACTCTTAAAAAAGCTTTCAAATGATATGCATTTAAATAGACCCTAAGTTTCTGAATGACTGACTGGAATTTTTGCTTTTATTTATTGGTAAATTAGTATAAGCAGTAACCTGGGCGTCAGGGTTCTTGGCTCCAATTTTCAGAATTTTTTTTTTTCTCTGTAAGCTGAGGTATTTGGAAAACATTGTTAACATCAATTCTAGTTAAGATTGTATGAGTCACCTTGTTCTAGCTTAATGAAGTATCTTATTCCAATTCTATTATTTCACTTTTAAACATTGGAAAACTGCTGAGATAGGGGAAATGCAAAATGGGAAGGAAGATATTGGATCATCCAGAAACTTGCAAAATCACAAGTCATTGTTCTGGAGATTATCAGTGTATTCATACAATCTTCCTGCAAAAAAGATTAGAGGCTTCAAAGCCACATGAGTGTTTAAGCAATAGATCAAGGCATCTGGATTGGTTCTGTGAGTAAATTGTTATATTTTAACATCAAGATTTTCTAGATGTATGCCAATAGGAATATTTTTTCTGTGTCTTTGTTTTAGTGCAGGGGATATTTGAATGGTAGTCACACAGGCTTTAAAATTTATTTATGATGATGATGGGTGACTCTGCCATTCAAATTGTTAAGTTTTCCTGTTGTAGTGAACTCTGGAGAACTATCATGGCTTAAGCAACATGGAGTTGTTAGACTCCTGAATTCTCAGTCCAGTATTTTTAACGCCCTCAGGGGCATCAACAGTCCTAACAGAGTTTGGTTTCAAGGAAACTGTGGATGTAAATTGTAAACTAATGACAGGATATCTCCTTGGGAACATTAGTATTACTTAGCCTGCTATCAAGAGCAAAGCTCATTTTTTTGTATCCTTAGCACTTGCATAGCATTTGGCTTATATGAGATACTTAATAAATGCTTATCAGTTGTCTTGGAAAATGTTCCAATTGCATTAATTTTTAATTTAGTAACAATCTTTTGGTGTTAATTTTAAGGATCAGGACTCTTAAGATTATTTTATTTGAATGAGACCTGAAAGTAGGCATTTTCTTTTATTTCTTCAGTAAGCAAAGATTTATTTACTGCTTACACCTGAGTAGGAGCTGGAACTATAGCAGTTTATAAGAAACAATCCCTACCCTTAAGAAGCTCACATTCTAGGAGACAGATTTGTATATGAATTATAATGTAATATAACAGAAACATATTTATGGTACCCTACTAGCAGAGGGTTTTGGAAAGGGTGTTTGCTGTCTTATCAAATAAGAGTCACAGACTGAGACTAGTAGAAAGGAAATGGGGAGGGAGGCATTTCATTTTGGTAGGGCTAGGAGAACTGCTTGGCTGGGGCAAGTGCTTACTAGGTGGGTGAGGAGTAGTACAGCACTTGTAGAGAGAAGACTACTTTGAGAATATTTATGAGTTGTTTTGACCAACGTCTATTTGAGTTCCCTTGAAGTGGACATATCTTAAGGTGTTATCAGATTCCCCTTCAGTTTTGAAGAACAGATTAAATTAATTTCGTTAAGTTTTCAGCTTGGAATGTTGATATGGGAAATAATAGGAGATATTTTGGGTGTCGGTATGCTCAAAATTGTCTTTATGCCTAGATATTATATCTTATACAAGAGATATGGCATTGCATTATTAGAGTTCTTTCTTGTCCTCTAAACCAGTAGTTTTCAAGTAGAATTACCTCAGAAGCTGTTTAAAAATATTCTTGGACTTCCCTACTTGCAGTTATTTGGATTCAGTAGGTCCAGAGGTGGCTAGGGATTCTGTGTTTCTAAAAGACATCCATGTGATTTAGATACACAGCCCAGTTTGCGAATAACTGTTCTAAACTGACATGAGGAGAAAGTGATGCCTGCTGTCATATATTTGTACTGTAATTCAGTAAGAATGAAGTAGAGTCACGTAACAGTAACAATCCCATGAGAATAGAGAACCCTGACTTCCATAGCAGGGAATGCTAAATCATACAATATAAACAAGTAGCGGCTCCATAATTGTGTTTTGAACTTAAATGAATCCAAAAATCTGAAATCACACCACAGAGTGTGCAACTACAACTGTAAGTAATAATGAAGCCACAAAGGAAGTGGCATCTAAACCAAGTACTTTATGGTATAAGGATGCTCATGGCTGGAGTCAGTACAGTTGAGGCCATATATAGAGGCAGAGATGGTGGCTCAGCCTCTGACTATTCCCTAACATTTCACAGCATAGTTCAGTAGAGTTTACCAGTGACCTACTGTTAATAATAGGGAGATGTATATTTTTATTTTCAGGTTATATAATTATTTTAGAATGGAAAAACATAGGAAACATATTGAGGGTAACATCAAAACCACCACGTATCTTAAAAGTTATCAAAACCTATAATTCCTGTATTAGACTATCATAGTAAATTCTAGAGCATATGTGGTAGTCATGGCTCTTCTGATTAAGTGTGTTTATTGATAAGGCTTCAAGATCATTTAGCAGTGAAGTATAGTAGCCTAGAGATTCCTTTCCAGAAGCCAGAAAGAGTATGAATGTTCCACCCTCTTCCATCTGCTCATGAGTTAGTTCAATAATAAACAGTGCCTGTTATGTTCCAGATACTACTAAGGAGTAGATACAGATACTAGACAATAGTGACACAGATAATAGACAAATAAAATATATATCAAATAGTAATATTTGTTTACAAGAAAACAAAAAGCAAAAATGGAACTATTTTGCTTAAAAAAAAACCTTGAGTTTAGGGAGGGGAAGCCTGGGTAGAAGCCTGGATCAGTTCTGTCATTGATGTTTAATCACTGCTTCTTGAATGAATATGCAAAAGACTTTTTTGTCTACAAATTTAATTCACACCCAAAAATGACTTGGTGGTGGGAGAAAGTAATATAATTTTAGGTTCAGAACAAGAGAACTAATAGTTCCCTGTATCCTGCACCAGTTAGGCTCTCTGCAGGAGTCTTGTTGAATTTGGGGAGCCCCACTTTTTAAGAGAAGACAGGATAATGACAAATGAGTGAGGAAACCATGTCAAACTAGAATCATGACTGGGACTATTTAGCATGGAGACTCTTTGCAAAGATTTTACAGACATTTAAAATGCTGCCTTGTGGAAGAGAAAAGAAGAAATGTAGTCTTTATCGATTCAGTCAGCTGAGTGGCTTGAAGTTACAAGAAACAGTTTTAGAATCTCTTAAAGGAATATCTTTATCTGCAAAACTCTCCATTAAACTTCCCTGTCACTGGAAATGTAGGAAAAGCTACATGAGTATCTCTGTCTTTAAAAATTTGATAAGTAATATATGTAATAATGCTTTTGGAATAAAAATCTCCATGGTATATGACATACCTTTAGTTGTGAATCATACGAGTAAAACGTAATAGAAAACATCATTAATATCTTAATGGTATGTCTGTTGCCCAACTTGTTGCATGGTACTTATCACAATTAAACATTTGCTCCAGAGAAATGATAAAAAATTGTATCCCTAATCTTATATTTTGAAGAAAGACGAAGCCTAACGTAAGTACTTCAGCTCCAGTTCTAATAAGAAAAAGGAAGTCCATTACCTGATTGACCTTGGGCAAGTAGTGTCTTGTCTTAATTACCTACCTCAGGGGATTGTGAGATAAAATGAGTTTGTATGTGTAAAGCACTTAACTAGTGAGTGTCCGGCCCAGGGTAGTATTGATGAAATAGTGGTAGTTGTTATTTAGTTAGTAGTTGTAATTTATAGTTAGTTTTAAGCTGGCTATCTAGAGGCATTATTTGAGAGATTGGTATTCTAATTTAGATGAGTTTTTAGTTCCTAATATCTGTAGTTCTGTTTTCCTCACATGTCACCAACCATTCGTTCTTCACTGAGAAACTCTCCATGTGCCCTTCAAATCACAGCTAAATGTGGTAAGGCCTCACTTACCTGGCATTGTTCAAGGGAAAAGATGTTTGACACAAGTGAGACACCTGATTAACTTCCTAAAATGTAAACCTTTCTTTTAACCATTTCAGTTTTTAAAAACAGATGTATCACATACTTACATGCCTTTTTAAAATGAACATCCTAAACATGACTTTTAACTTTTTGTTGAGTCAGTATAATGTGTATGCATCTATTATTAAATAGTCATTTTCATTTGCTTTATTCTTTTCAGGTAGCTGTCATTGTTTTCTGTGGTAAAGCCTTTGTATACACTTTCAGTCACCTTCTAAGTTTCTATGTCTTATTTACTCTGGATTTTGAAACCAGATATTGAAACTTGCTAAGAATTGCATGTTAAAGTGGTAAGATATCTGGAATTTGCTTGAAATATCCCTTGGAGCCAGGAAAGTAGGGAGGAGTTAATTATTCAAGCAGGGTGATTGGTATATTACTCTGCCCTTGTACATGTTTACAAATTTTCATAATTAGAAGTTTTTAAAAACTACCATTTAAAAAAGAATTCTATGTTAGATATGTGTGTACTTAGTTCTTAATTTTTATTTTTGTAAGGATTTATAGGAAACTTAATAGTATTTATCTTTGGACAGAAGGACTGAGAGCTAAGGGGGGAGGGATGTTCACTTTTTATTTGTTCTGGTGGAGTTTTATGACCTTTTTTTACCTCCATATGTTTTTGTGTGTGTGTGTGTGTGTGTGTGTGTGTGTGTGTGTGTGTGTGTGTTTAATGTGTATCTAGCCAGGAAGAAGTTTCACTTCCTTATCTGTAAATTCAAAGTACTAACAGTATCAGACTTATGGGATTGTAAGGCTTGTATATCTCTGTGTTTTTTTTTGTTTTTTTTTTTTTGCGGTACGTGGGCCTCTCATTGTTGTGGCCTCTCCCGTTGCGGAGCACAGGCTCCGGACGCACAGGCTCAGCGGCCATGGCTCACGGGCCCAGCCGCTCCGCGGCATGTAGGATCTTCCCGGACCGGGGCAGGAACCCGTGTTCCCTGCATCGGCAGGCGGACTCTCAACCACTGCGCCACCAGGGAAGCCCTATATCTCTGTATTTTAACACATTTTTTGTTTTACTTTAAATAGGTATTTTAGATGGATAACAATGCGTTCTGTGTGAGGTGCTAAAAGAGCAGTAGAAGGAGCTCTGTAATGGCTGTTTCAAACTTCTGAGAAGTCTTTTTTGATATCCATATCTGGGCTTAAGGGTCTCACTAATTGTCATTGGCACTGTCCCGTTACCTCTCCCTTTGATGGCGTAACTTGCTGCCTGTGCTGTTATAGCTAAGCTAACTCTTCACTGTCTTTTATGCTTTGCTTTCTTTAAATATTCTGCCCTTTCTGTGTTTACCATTACTGAATAAAACAGATACACGCACAATGTAAATTCAATTGTAAATCACCGCTGACATACGGGATTCACAATTAAGCATTTCCTGAAGGTAGAAGTATAAATTGGTCCTCTTTAGGGAGGCAATTTGACAAAGTCTATCATAATTTAAAATACGTATGCCCTTTGTCATAACAAGGAATTCATCCTAAAGTTATACTTACATGTTCAAAGATGTATGAAGAAACTGAATGGTGTCTGAGTGGAAGAGAAAAAGGAGTTTGGGGTAGGAGGCAGACTTAACTTTTATTTTATGGCTTTTGAAATTCTTTTCCTTTACATTATGCAGTTTACTACTTTTTATATTAAAGAGAAAAACTAGGATAAAAAGAGCCTTCTTACCACCTGTGGGTAAGACAGAATTTACAGGTTCTTATTCCTAATGGATTTTCCAGATTATATTTTTTCTTCAAGGGACAGCAATGCTGACAGTAGGCTTTTTCATTGCTCAGCCTGACGTTGTGTTGGATTTTGACAACCCTAACCTAATCATTTGATAATTGAGTCCATTTCTGATAGTAGGAATTTTTATAATTTCATTGCATAAATGTGTATCTATATCTATTGCATTTATCCTTCCTGACCAGTATTCCCTACATATTCCCCCATCCTTAACCCCCACCTCCATTACCTGTTGACCACCTATTTTTTCTCCATGCTCATGTACTTTATGTGTGTGTGTATGTATGTATATCAATAAACACACTGACATGAGACACACACAGAAGAAGATATTTTTTTTGGTTGTAGTTTTTCTTTGCAAACCTCATCATACTCATTTGATTGCATTTTCCTTTTTTTTAAATTTAATGCTACAATGTGCAAATCCCACTAAGTCACCTGATACAACTCTAATTTACTGTTTTTAGGGATTGCATTGTGTTAATTGATCAAAGTATATTGTGGTTTATTCAGCCATTCCTGTATTGATTGAAACAACTCTGTTTATAGTGACAAGAAATTGGAAAATAAGTGACAATAAATATCTTTGTGTATACTATGTGTGATTACTTTTGTTTCTATGTGATAGATTCCCAGGAGTAGGACGACTAGGTTAAAGGTGTAAGTACTTTAAATTTTAATATATGTTGCAAGATTTCTTTCCAAAAGGACTTTTCACTTAGACCAGTGAAATATGACAGTACCCTTTGAGGAGATATTATCAATCTTTTAAATTTGTGCCGAAGTGATATCTCTTTGTTAAACTAATTGTTATTTCCCTGACTTTTCTAGTAAGTTTGAGTGTTTTTATAAACTTAACAACTTGGATCTGCTTTTTCTCTACATGTCAAATATTTTTTCTGATTTAATTCCTTAGTTTGTTTATGATTTTTTCATAATAGGAAATTTTAAACTCTTTATGTCTGTCTTAAGTTTCTGTTCTTTGTTAAGAATGCTTAGAAGACATGTCATCTTCTAAATTTTGTTGTAGAATGTATTTCTGTGATTTATTTTTTACATTTGGCTTTACTGCACCTGGAATTTAATTTTTTATGTATATAATGTAAGATAAAGATCTGATGTTTTTTGCTAGATGATAAGTTTTGTGAGGATTATTTTAAAAAATAATTTATCCTATCTTGTTGAAATGAAATTTAACCTTTGGCTTGTACATTTTCTTATATGTGCTGGAATTATTATTTAAGTTCTTTATTCTGTTCCACTCATCTGTGTGTCTGTTCCTATGCCAGTACTGTACTGATTTGATTAGTGTCTTTTGAATATATTCTGAAACCTGACCAGTGAAGTCCACTTCTGGTTTTCTCCTTTTGTTTAATTTTCTTGGTGGTTCTTGGACTTCCTGCGTTATAATTTTAAGGTCCTATTTCTAAATTTCAAAAAAATATTCTGGGCTTTTTTCTCAAGACAGTTATTTATAAATATTGGGAAAATGTTACTACCGTGAATGAAATATTTTCCCATTTTTCTAGGTGTCTCCTTCTAAACTAGAGAAAAAATTTTTAATTAATTTTAAGTGTTGTATCATATTTCTCCCTAATAATCTATTTTTTTACTAACTTCAGCTTTCTTTTACTAGAATAACTTACATATTTTAAGTATTCCATCCAATCATTATCAAAAAGATATATATATTTCTCTTTCATTCCGATATTTATGCCAGTTAATTCATTTTTATGTCTTACTGGTTTCCTATATCTTCAAATCAGTGTTGAATTATAAAGGGTTCAGTGGGCTTCCTGCTCTAATTTCTAATTTTATTAATTTGATTTATTGACTGAGCAATAACATTCATATGGTTAAAATAATAAAGTTTTCTGGGAACAATCTCCTTCCCATCCCTTCCCTAATCTGTCCAGTTCCCACCCTGTACTCAGAGTAACCACCATTATTGGATCTCTTCCACAGATCATCAAATTTACATATAGAAGCAAGTTCTTTATATATATATAAAAACACACACATGTATAATATATTCAATATATATATTTATTGTGTGTGCATACAGTCTCAATTTTATTTGAAATGGTTTTAGTGTTTTGCTACTTAGGACACTTGCAATTGTTCTTCTTTCCAAAAATGCTTAATTTTTTAGTATTCTTTTCCATAGAGCTTTTATTACAAGTGGCTGCTGAATTTTACCAAATGCCTTGTTAGCATCCATTGATAAAATCTTGATTTTTTTCTCCTTAATTTGTTGATATATTGAATTGTGTTGATTCCTAAAAATGAACCATTCTTGCATTCCTGCAGTAAATTATGATAGTATATTATTTTTGATATGTGGCTAGACTCTATTGTCTGATTTGATTCTTTTCTCTTTAGAATTTTTACGTTTAACTTCTAAGTGAAATTGGTTTATGGTGTTTTGTGTGCTACATACTATTAGATTTGGTACTGTTATTCTGACTTTATAAAATGAAACATTTTCGATATTTTTCTGTGGTTTAATATTATTAGAACTATGTTTATTTTAAGATTAAGAATCTGCTGGGAACCCAACAGGTCTCAATGTCTTTGTCTATAGTAGATTTCTTTTTTTTTTAATTTAATTTTATTTATTTTTTTACACAGCAGGTTCTTATTAGTCATCAGTTTTATACACATCAGTGTATACATGTCAATCCCAATCACCCAATTCAGCACACCACCATCCCCACCCCCCTGCGGCTTTCCCCCTTTGGTGTCCATACGTTTGTTCTCTACATCTGTGTCTCAACTTCTGCCCTGCAAACCGGTTCACCTGTACCATTTTTCTAGGTTCCACATACATGCGTTAATATACGATATTTGTTTTTCTCTTTCTGACTTACTTCATTCTGTATGACAGTCTCTAGATCCATCCATGTCTCAACAGATGACTCAATTTCATTCCTTTTTATGGCTGAGTAATATTCCATTGTATATATGTACCACAACTTCTTTATCCATTCGTCTGGAGATGGGCATTTAGGTTGCTTCCATGACCTGACTATTGTAAATAGTGCTGCAATGAACATTGGGGTGCATGTGTCTTTTTGAATTATGGTTTTCTCTGGGTATATTCCCAGTAGTGGGATTGCTGGATCATATGGTAATTCTATTTTTAGTTTTTTAAGGAAGCTCCATACAGTTCTGCATAGTGGCTGTATCAATTTACATTCCCACCAACCGTGCAAGAGGGTTCCCTTTTCTCCACACCCTCTCCAGCATTTGTTGTTTGTAGATTTTCTGATGATGCCCATTCTAACTGGTGTGAGGTGATACCTTACTGTAGTTTTGATTTGCATTTCTCTAATAATTAATGATGTTGAGCAGCTTTTCATGTGCTTCTTGGCCATCTGTATGTCCTCTTTGGAGAAATGTCTATTTAGGTCTTCTGCTCATTTTTGGATTGGGTTGTTTGTTTCTTTAATATTGAGCTGCATGAGCTGCTTGTAAATTTTGGAGATTAATCCTTTGTCCATTGATTCATTTGCAAATATTTTCTCCCATTCTGAGGGTTGTTTTTTCGTCTTGTGTATGGTTTCCTTTGCTGTGCAAAAGCTTTTAAGTTTCATTAGGTTCCATTTGTTTATTTTTGTTTTTATTTCCATTATTCTAGGAGGTGGATCAAAAAAGATCTTGCTGTGATTTATGTCAAAGAGTGTTCTTCCTATGTTTTCCTCTAAGAGTTTTATAGTGTCCGGTCTTACATTTAGCTCTTGAATCCATTTTGAGTTTATTTTTGTGTATGCTGTTAGGGAGTGTTCTAATTTCATTCTTTTACATGTAGCTGTCCAGTTTTCCCAGCACCACTTATTGAAGAGACTGTCTTTTCTCCATTGTATATCCTTGCCTCCTTTGTCATAGATTAGTTGACCATAGGTGTGTGCGTTTATCTCTGGGCTTTCTATTTTGTTCCATTGATCTATGTTTCTATTTTTGTGCCAGTACCATATTGTCTTGATTACTGTAGCTTTGTAGTATAGTCTGAAGTCAGGGAGCCTGATTCCTCCAGCTCCATTTTTTTCCCTCAAGACTGCTTTGGGTACTCGGGGTCTTTTGTGTCTCTATACAAATTTTAAGATTTTTTGTTCTAGTTCTGTAAAAAATGCCATTGGTCATTTGATAGGGATTGCATTGAATCTGTAGATTGCTTTGGGGAGTATAGTCATTTTCACAATATTAATTCTTCCAATCCAAGAACATGGTATATCTCTCCATCTGTTGGTATCATCTTTAATTTCTTTCATCAGTGTCTTATAGTTTTCTACATACAGGTCTTTTGTCTTCCTAGGTAGGTTTATTCCTAGGTATTTTATTCTTTATGTTGCAGTGGTAAATGGGAGTTTCCTTAATTTCTTTTTCAGATTTTTCATTATTAGTGTATAGGAATGCAAGAGATTTCTGTGCATTAATTTTGTATCCTGCAACTTTACCAAATTCATTGATTAGCTCTAGTAGTTGTCTGGTGGCATCTTTAGGATTCTGTATGTATAGTATCATGTCATCTGCAAACAGTGACAGTTTTACTTCTTTTCCAATTTGTTTTCCTTTTATTTCTTTTTCTTCTCTGATTGCCGTGGCTAGGACTTCCAAAACTATGTTGAATAATAGTGGTGAGAGTGGACATCCTTGTCTTGTTCCTGATCTTAGAGGAAATGCTTTCAGTTTTTCACCATTGACAATGATGTTTGCTGTGGGTTTGTCGTATATGGCCTTTATTATGTTGAGGTCGGTTCCCTCTATGCCCACTTTCTGGAGAGTTTTTATCATAAATGGGTGTTGAATTTTGTCAGAAGCTTTTTCTGCATCTGTTGAGATGATCGTATGGTTTTTCTCATTTAATTTGTTAATATGGTGTATCACATTGATTTGCACATATTGAAGAATCCTTGCATCCCTGGGATAAATCCCACTTGATCATGGTGTATGATCCTTTTAATGTGTTGTTGGAGTCTGTTTGCTAGTATTTTGTTGAGGATTTTTGCATCTATATTCATCAGTGATATTGGTCTGTAATTTTCTTTTTTTGTAGTATGTTTGTCTGGTTTTGGTATCAGGGTGATGGTGGCCTCATAGAATGAGTTTGGGAGTGTTCCTTCCTCTGCAAGTTTTGGAAGAGTTTGAGAAGGATGGGTGTTAGCTCTTCTCTAAATGTTTGACAGAATTCACCTGTGAAGCCATCTGGTTCTGGACTTTGCTAGAAGATTTTTAATCACAGTTTCAATTTCATTACTTGTGATTGGTCTGTTATATTTTCTATTTCTTCCTGGTTCAGTCTTGGGAGGTTATACGTGTCTAAGAATTTGTCCGTTTCTTCCAGGTTGTCCATTTTATTGGCATAGAGTTGCTTGTAGTAGTCTCCTAGGATGCTTTGTATTTCTGCTGTGTCTGTTGTAACTTCTCCTTTTTTATTTCTAATTTTGTTGATTTGAGTCCTCTCCCTCTTTTTCTTGGTGAGTCTGGCTAATGGTTTATCAATTTTGTTTATCTTCTCAAAGAACCAGCTTTTAGTTTTATTGATCTTTGCTATTGTTTTCTTTGTTTCTATTTCATTTATTTCTGCTCTGGTCTTTATGATTTCTGTCCTTCTGCTAACTTTGGGTTTTGTTTGTTCTTATTTCTCTAGTTCCTTTAGGTGTAAGGTTAGATTGTTTATTTGAGATTTTTCTTGTTTCTTGAGGTAGGCTTGTATAGCTATAAACTTCCCTCGTAGAACTGCTTTTGCTGCATCCCATAAATGTTGGATCGTTGTGTTTTCATTGTCATTTGTCTCTAGGTATTTTGTGATTTCCTCTTTGATTTCTTCAGTGATCTCTTGGTTATTTAGTAACGTATTGTTTAGCCTCCATGTGTTTCTGTTTTTTACGTTTTTTTCCCTGTAATTCATTTCTAATCTCATAGCGTTGTGGTCAGAAAAGATGCTTGATATGATTTCAGTTTTCTTAAATTTACTGAGGCTTGATTTGTGACCCAAGATGTGATCTGTCCTGGAGAATGTTCTGTGCGCACTTGAGAAGAAAGTGTAATCTGCTGTTTTTGGATGGAATGTCCTATAAATATCAATTAAATCTATCTGGTCTATTGTGTCATTTAAAGCTTCTGTTTCCTTATTTATTTTCATTTTGGATGATCTGTCCATTGGTGTAAGTGAGGTGTTAAAGTCCCCCACTATTATTGTGTTACTGTCGATTTCCTCTTTTATAGCTGTTAGTGGTTGCCTTATGTACTGAGGTGTTCCTATGTTGGGTGCATATATATTTATAATGGTTATATCTTCTTTTTGGATTGATCTCTTGATCATTATGTAGTGTCCGTTCTTGTCTCTTGTAACATTCTTTATTTTAAAGTCTATTTTATCTCATACGAGTATTGCTACTCCAGCTTTCTTTTGATTTCCATTTGCATGGTATATCTTTTTCCATCCCCTCACTTTCAGTCTGTATATGTCGCTAGGTGTGTAGTGGGTCTCTTGTAGACAGCATATATATGGGTCTTGTTTTTGTATCCATTCAGCAAGTCTGTGTCTTTCGGTTGGAGCATTTAATTCATTCACGTTTAAGGTAATTATTGATATGTATGTTCCTATGACCATTTTCTTAATTGTTTTGGGTTTGTTTTTGTAGGTCCTTCTCTTGTGTTTCCCACTGAAAGAAGTTCCTTCAGCATTTCTTGTAGAGCTGGTTTGGTGGTGCTGAATTCTGTTAGCTTTTGCTTGTCTGTAAAGCTTTTGATTTCTCCATCGAATCTGAATGAGTTCCTTGCTGGGTAGAGTAATCTTGGTTGTAGGTTCTTCCCTTTCATCACTTTAAGTATATCATGCCCCTCCCTTCTGGCTTGTAGAGTTTCTGCTGAGAAATCAGCTGTTAACCTTATGGGAGTTCCCTTGTATGTTATTAGTCGTTTTTCCCTTGCTGCCTTCGATAATTTTTCTTTGTCTTTAATTTTTGCCAGTTTGATTACTGTGTGTCTCAGTGTGTTTCTCCTTGCATTTATCCTGTATGGGACTCGCTGTGCTTCCTGGACTTTGTTAGGGAAGTTTTCGACTATAATCTCTTCAAATATTTTCTCTAGTCCTTTCTGTCTCTCTTCTCCTTCTGGGACACCTATAATGTGAATGTTTTTGCATTTAATGTTGTCCCAGAGGTCTCTTAGGCTGTCTTCATTTCTTTTCATTCTTTTTTCTTTATTCTGTTCCACAGCAGTGAACTCCACCATTCTGTGTTCCAGGTCATTTACCTGTTCTTCTGCCTCAGTTATTCTGCTATTGATTCCTTCTAGTGTAGTTTTCATTTCAGTTATTGTATTGTTCATCCCTGTTGTGTGTTCTTTAATTCTTCTAGGTCTTTGTCGAACATTTCTTGCATCTTCTCGATCTTTGCCTCCATTCTTTTTCCGAGGTCCTGGATCATCTTCACTCTCATTATTCTGAATTCTTTTTCTGGATGGTTGCCTATCTCTACTTCATTTAGTTGTTTTTCTGGGGCTTTATCTTGTTGCTTCATGTGGTACATAGCCCTCTGCCTTTTCATCTTGTCTATCTTTCTGTGAATGTGGTTTTTGTTCCACAGGCTGCAGGATTGTAGTTCTTGCTTCTGCTGTCTGCCCTCTGGTGGATTAGGCTATGTAAGAGGCTTGAGCAAGTTTCCTGATGGGAGGGACTGATGGTGGGTAGATCTGGGTGTTGCTCTGGTGCGCAGAGCTCAGTAAAACTTTAATCTGCTTGACTGTTGATGGGTGGGGCTCGGTTCCCTCCCTGTTGGTTGTTTGGCCTGAGGCAACCCAACACTGGAGCCTACCTGGGCTCTTTGGTGGGGCTAATGACAGACTCTGGGAGGGCTCATGCCAAGGAGTACTTTCCAGAATTTCTGCTGTCAGTGTCCTTGTCCCCACAGCGAGCCACAGCCACCCCCCACCTCTGCAGGAGACCCTCTAACACTAGCAGTTAGGTCTGGTTCAGCTTCCCCTGGGGACACTGCTCCTTTCCCTGGGTCCCGATGCGCACACTACTTTGTGTGTGCCCTCCAAGAGTGGAGTCTCTGTTTCCCCCAGCCCTGTCGAAGTCCTGTAGTGAAATACTACTAGGCTTCAAAGTCTGGTTCTCTAGCAATTCCTCCTCCCGTTGCCGGACCCCCAGGTTGGGAAGCCTGACGTGGGGCTCAGAATCTTCACTCCTCCAGTTGGTGGACTTCTGTGGTATGTGTTCTCCAGTCTGTGAGTCACCCACCTAGCAGTTATGGGATTTGATTTTACTGTGATTGCACCCCTCCTACCGTCTCGTTGTGGCTTCTCCTTTGTCTTTGGATGTGGGGTATCTTTTTTGGTGAGTTCCAGTGTCTTCCTGTTGATGATTGTCCAGGAGCTAGTTGTGATTCTTGTGTTCTCACAAGAGGGAGTGAGAGCACATCCTTCTACTCCGCCATCTTAGTTCCTCCTCCTTCAGTAGATTTTTAATTACCTTTAATTCGTGCTATTTGGTTCTACTCAGTTCATTTCTCTTGGGTCAATTTTGATATTTTCTGTCTTACTGGGAAAACATTTTTCTCTTTGGTTTTCAAATGAATTGCCAAGAAATTGCATTTGTATTTTCTTAGCTTTGTCTTATTTTCTTTTCTTTTTTTTTTTTTTTTTTTTGCGGTACACGGGCCTCTCACTGTTGTGGTCTCTCCCGTCGTGGAGCACAGGCTCCGGACGTGCAGGCTCAGCGGCCGTGGCTCACAGGCCCAGCTGCTCCATGGCATGTGGGATCTTCCCAGACCGGGGCACGAATCTGTGTCCCCTGCATCGGCAGGTGGACTCTCAACCACTGTGCCACCAGGGAAGCCCTGTCTTATTTTCTTAATTCTCTCCTATACTTATGATTTCTCTTTTCATTTTGACTATCGTGAGTTTTCCCTCTCACTCTTTTTTTTTTCACCCCCTTATTAGACTCTCTGATTCTTTAATCATGTTTCAGAGAGCTAGCTTTTGGACTTATTTATGCTTTCTATAACTTCTTTACTTTATATTAATGTCAAATAGTATCACTTAGTCCTTTCTTCCTAGTTCATTTTGATACAGTTTGTATTTTTTCTAATTTCTTATTTACTGGGTTTCCCCCCCGCCTCTGCCTTTTAAAAATATTAAAAGCTATTAAGGCCATAAATTTACTTCTGAATACAAATTTTGTTAGGTCACCTGGGTTTTTATTATGATTATTAAATCATAGCTATTTTATGTTGTAGCTTACTATGTAGATCATAATTTCTCTTTTGATTTCTTCTTTGATCCAAAGATTATCTAGGTCATCTCGTCATTTAAAACAAAATATTTTTGGTACCTTTTCCTAAATTTTCTATATTATGTATCTCTGAAATTAGTTTATTGTTAATATAATTTCTGTTTTTTGTTTTTTGGAACTATATTTATCTCTTCTACAAGGTATACGGAAATAACTCAGTATATTTGTATCTTTTTTTCTTTGCTTTTTAAAAATTTTTGAATTTTATTTATTTTTTATACAGCAGGTCCTTATTAGTCATCAATTTTATACACATCAGTGAGTGTATTTGTATCTTTAAAAATAAAATTATTAAAGCTCTATTAAGTTTTGCTTTATTACCTGCTGTGTTATTTGGTATATACAACTTTATAACTCATATTGGTCATAAACTGTATATTTTACAATTGTATAATCTTTATCCTACTCGATACTTTTTTTACCTCAAATTTATTTAATTAATTTATGTATTTGGCTGCGTTGGGTCCTCATTGCTGCTCATGGGCTTTCTGTAGTTGCAGCAAGCAGTTGTTTCCGTGTACAGGCTTCTCACTGCAGTGGCTTCTGTTGTTGCGGAGCACAGGCTCTAGGCGCGCAGGCTCAGTAGGTGTGGCTCGCGGGCTCTAGAGTGCAGGCTTAGTAGTTGTGGCACACGGGCTTAGTTGCTCCGTGGCATGTGGGATCTTCCCAGACCAGGGCTCGAACCCGTGTCCCCTGCATTGGCAGGTGGATTCCTACCCACTGCGCCACCAGGGAAGTCCCCACTCAATACTTTTGACCTTGAAATTATACCTCGATTGATAACATGTTTCTCTGCATTTTTTTGCAGAAAACAAAATAAATTAAAACAAAATACTATTTTCCCCAAAAAGATGCGCATTTTTCTCCCAGGTGTCTTCTTGACCATGAAAAGATGAGACCTTTAGAGTACTTTTATTTTCTGCCTCTCTTCTGTTTTCCCCTCGTTCTCTTCTTTCAGATCTTGGGAGTACTTTTACTTCTGCCTCCCTCCATCTCCCCAGCCTAAAACTCTTTTATTTTGAATAGATTGTTTAGTACATCTTGAATAGATATCTATTAAAATTTCTTTGGGGATAAAGTCCTTTGTTTCAAGAGTCCTTATTTATCATGTAAGTTATACATTCTTAGATATTCGGTTATTATCTAAATGTATATTACATGATATAAACTGAAAGATTCGTTGCTTATATTACCCTTTCTCATCATCTTCCCTGTTACCATGTCTCTATTCTGGTTTATTTTTTCTTATTTAGAACCCTTTCTCAATTATTTTTCTCAGTTGGGGTAACTGAGAAAATATACTCTCTCAATTCTTGCATATTTGCAATTTTTTTCATATATCAAAGTGTAAGTTTTGTTGGTATGGAATTCTTTTCTCCTTGTCCCCTGTGAATGTTATTCAACTCTTTCTTTCTCTTTTTTTAAAGTATAACAGATTAGAAGTCCAATGAGGAGCTGATTTTTTATCTTTTATAACTTACTTGCTTTTTATAGCTGGGTGCTTAAATATGATTCAGCATCCTTGAACTTTCATCCCTGATACCTTTTAATGTACATTTTCTTTTATTATAATACTCTACTTTTTGCAGTAATAAAATATACATAATATAAAATTTACCATTTTAACCATTTTTAAGCATACAGTTCAGTGACATTAAGCACAGTAAACATTGTTGTACAACCATCACTGTCATCCATCTCTAGAACTTTTTCATCTTCCCAAACTGAAACTTTGTACCATTAAACAATAACTCCCCCTTCCACAGCCCCATTCAAGCACCATTCTACTTTCTATTTGAATTTGATGACTCTAAATACCTCTTAAAAGTGGAATTGTACAGTATTTGACCTTTTGTGACTGTCTTGTTTCACTTAGTGTAATGCCTTCAGGGTTCATCCATGTTACTATGTCAGAATTTCCTTGTTTTTTAAGGCTGAATAATATTCCCTTATATGTTATGTGTGTACCACATTTTGTTTAGCCATTCAACCATCGATGGACGTTTGAGTTTGTTTCCACCTTTTGGCTTTTGTGAATATGCTGCTATAAACTTGGGTGTACAAATATATTTTCGAGTCCCTGCTTTCACTTCTTCTGGGTATACACCCAGAAGTAGAATTGCGGATCTTATGGTAATCTGTGTTTAATTGTTTTGAGGAACTGCCATACTATTGTATTTTTCATAGTGGCACCACCATTACACATTTTCATCGGCAGCACACAAAGCTTTTATTTTATCCACATCTGTGCCAATCCTTGTTATTTTCTGTTTCTTGATTATAGCCATTCTAATGGGTGTGATTTTAATATACATTTTTAATCTGTCAGTTTAAAAAAAATCTGTCTCTTATGCTAGGAGGGCTCTGTGACGTTGAACCTGAGAGTAGAGAACTCATAGCACCATGCTTGCTTGGTCTTCTGTTCTTAGAATATTTTATTTTTATAGAATATTTTTAGCCCATTTATATCTGAAATATAAATGACATGAATTCAGTGATTTGCAGTTATACAGGTCTGTATCAGTGTCTTAATCTCAGTTTCCTCATCTGTGAAATGAGGGTCTTTGGTGATTTACTTCCTAGATTGTCTGATTCAGCTGTAGCATCATTCGCATTCTTACAGAATAAAGGTCAGAATTACTGCAAGGCATTTACCAGCCCTCCATAGATAATGGAAGTCCTCCCTTTCTACCTGTCTTCTCATACATACATGTTAAAGGCCAACAACACAGGTCTACTTATTCCCTAATCATCCTTCATAATCTCTTTTAATTGTTCCTTCTCCCTGATTCTTTCCTCCACTGATTCTAACCTCCCTTCACACTTTGGTTTGGTGGAAGTCTTATTCTAAACTTCAGATAACAGCTGAGATCTCACTTGAAGAAGTCTTCCCAGTTCTCTGTGACCTAAATTAATTTCTAGATTGTTATTCTCATAGACCTTGAATTTTTAGACTTATCACATTATGCCTTTTATTAGAAGGATGTGTGTGTGTGTGATTTTTATTTGACCCTTCCCCATAGTTTAATAAGGTTCTACACTGCTGGGACCATATCTTACTCATATTATGACCTTGTGCCTATGTCAGGGCAAGTAAATACTTAGTATATTTTAACTGCATTTGAGCAAGAGTGGAAAAAACGTGTATTGACCAGTAATCAGTTTTGTGGCTTGGTGTTGCTATTTTGTCTAGGAAATGTAATCAACAATATTTTCAGTAGATTTTCTTTGTATTTTATATCTACCTTTTAGGACCAGTGTTTCTTAAGTCAGCAATAAAATTAACTACAGCAGGAACTTCATTAAAGCTACAATTTAGGATATGAAATATGAAAGATTTCTAACTTTACCCTGTACATTTCACATATATCATTAGTCACTGTTAGACACTTTGGTCTTGCTTTATATAATTCAGTGCTGAATGTGTATTTTAATGAGAGAGTTTTTGACATCAACATTTTTAACTTTTGTCTAATTTATAATATTAACTTTGAGTTCATGGAAATAGCTGCCTCTATAGATTATGGTTTGAAACTGCTAATAAGTTCAGTCAGTAATACATGATCTTTAGCTCCTAAACTGTGAATGGTAGATTTCACTTTTTGTTCAGATCTATGTCTGAATGGAAAGGGGTCACAGTGTCTGAATGCTGAATAAAGTAGTAGAATGCTAATCAGAAGACAGAAGTACTAGACTCACTCCATTATTAACTTACACTCTGTTCAGGAATCGACATGGGTATTGGTGTCTTTTTTAAACTGGTATTAATAGTCTCTGCTACTTGATAGTTGGTGAAGTGCTTCATCACCACCATTTAAAAAATGTTTTAAATTCTTGTAGCGTTTTGAAGTAGTTATCTATTATCCCTGTTTTATAGATGCGGAGATTGAGACTTAGAGAAATTCAGTCACTGAAGATTTGGCTAGCAGTAAAATAAGTAATAGACTTGGAACTAGACCCCAGGATTTACCCCACAGTTAAGACTGTTAGCTGCAATCATGCTGTGGTGTGGTTTTTGTTTATAGGATTCTACATAAATGCATTGATGTTATTATCAACAAGTTATCTTGAATGTCACTACAGTGTGTGTATATATATACATTCCATTGCATGTTTAAATCTGTTTCCCTCAGTGGTGTCTGGTAACAGATTAAGCTTCAGGGGTATGATTTTTATTACTTTTTCCAAGTGAATGATTTTGAAAGCTATCAAAAGCATTTTTCTATTTTTAAAATTTTCCTTCAAACCAATGTTTCCTTTCAGAATTACAAAATAATTTTAAAATCACGAGTATCCGATGTTAACTGTTAATCCTTAAGTATATAATTAAAATTTTTGTTCAATACTTGATTAAAAACTATTTCTGAATTTTCTGTCTTTATTCCACAGAATGATAAATAACGCTGATCATCTCTAGAAAAGATATTGATTCACCTCATGTAAAGTATGCTCAGTTCCTTTCCAGTGGTGTAAGTATCTAATTCTTCTCTTAATTTTCATCCTCTCAATTGTTTTAATAAAATTTAAAAATCATTATGATTATGATCCACAAATGACAGCAGGCGTTTGTAGAGTTGAAAGAATTTTTTCATAGTTATGTGGTAAGGAATGAATTTTCAAATCTATCAACTTTCTCTTTTACCATTTCTGTTTCAAGTTTGAAGTCTAACATTAATTTTCAATTGAACATAAAATTACATATAATTTTAAACTGCTTAATAGCCTAGAAATTTGTGAAACAGATGGCTGGTATTAAATACCTTGTGACAAGCAGAATATTGGAAGAATGCTACCTTAATGCTGCCTTTTGTATGCAAACTACTAAACACCTTAGCCATTTTCTTTACCTACTGGGGATGATAATGTAGTTAAGTTTATTAGCTAATGTAGCTGGTAGACTTTCTTTGGAGTCTGGCAAAAAATACAAATTGGATGGTGGTATTATGTAGAGAGTTTTTTTTGTGCTAGGACATGAGCTGTAACCACTAGTTCATATTAATAGGCCTCTGAATAAAAGTATTCTAGAGTAGATAAAGTATCTATTAGCTCATTAAGTACATCTTTAGAGTCTAGTGCAGAGTGCCTTTAGCGTAAGCATTTTCTAAAATTTGGGTCAACCAATATTTCAATTAAATTCCTTCTGTTTTGGTTGACAGTTCTATAATCCAGTAAGTAGACATTAAGATAGATTTTCCTTGTTATTTAGGTTTTTTGTTAAACTTTTTTCTTCTCTCATTGGCTTTATCATGTATCTAAAAGTCTCTGGAATAGGCCAGGTGGTGTGAACTGTAGCCTGAGTTGCTGCTAAGTAGCTGTGTCCTTGGGAAAGGGAAGGCACTGTGTTTGCTTTGGGCCTGAGTTTCCCTTTTTTAAAAAATACAATTTATTTGTTAATGGCTATTTTCTATAGCCATTAGAATGTAATTAAGCATCATGAGGCCAGGAATTTTTGCCTAATTTGTTCCTTGTTGCATCCTCTCTGCCTTGTACATGGTCTGACACATAGGGGTCACTCAATAAGTGTTAGTTGAATGATTTTTGTCTAACTGGTCTCCTGTTCTCTGATTGCACACCTAATTTATATCTCCCTCTGTAAACTTGCATGTTTTTATCAACACTAGGATTTTATTTTCCCAAATGTGTATAAGGTGGCTGTAATTTAAAAATCTCAACCTTAATTAGTGGTAATTTAAAAATAGCTATTAAAGTATGATCGTAAATTGAATATAATCTTATTTTTCTCAAAATCTTTTTATTATGAAAAGAACATTTTTATACTATTATCTGTAGTCATAGTCTCTCTTCTCTGCGTTAGTCAGTTCTGCCATTGGTTTGAATTATAGAATCATTTTACCATACTGTGAAGCTCAATCCCCAGCAAATCTTCATTTCTTACTTATTCTCACTCTTGTCATTTTCTTACTTTAAAATTGCCTCTTCTTTGATGGTAATAATAATTGTGTGTGTAATGTGCCATAAATAGTAAGAAGGGCCTTAGTACATCTTTAGTTGGTTAATATTATGACTGATGCAATAATGTGTTAAATCATCATGGAATAAATACCATGTATGACAAACAAAACTAATACATGACTAGACCATATTTTGCCTAGTCATTCTAGATAAAAAGATAAAGACAGCAGTCAAGCTGAAGAAAATGCTGTGTTATCCAATAAGGTCTTATTATCTGTTGATGATTTACAGGTAAGGTAGTTGTGTCATTTTTGCACATATGATTTCAAGATTAATCATTTGTGAATGCTTTAACCTTCATGATTATAGGATTTAGTTTAAGAAAGTATGTTCTGGACCTCGGGCCTTATCCAAGAAGGGTTTACATATCCAAGTGGGGTAAAATTTATTGTAAAATACGTTTACTATTATGGTCGAATAGTATGGTCTTTTAGAATGTCAGTTTATGAACTGAGGCATAATTCCTGAATTTAATTGTTCTTTTATGCTTCAGACATTGTCTGTGTTATTACAGTGTCAAAATTCTTCTCACATCATTTTCAATTACTGTTGGCCTGAGTCTGCATTCAGATTAGTAATTTGAAGTGAAAGATGTTCCTTATCCTGTGAACAGTTCTTCTGCTACATAGGAAAATTAATTCAGTTCTTACATGTTATCTTTTTCTGTTATAAAAGAATTGCTGGTATCATGGACTTAGATGACCTTTGTAGGTCATTTTAGCCATAATTTCATGATTATGTGCTTAAACTAGGTGACTTATAAGAAATAAAATTCGAAAATGACAGAATGTGTACCTTGTTTATGTTAATGCCACTGGAATATTGTTCTCAATATCCAAGAAAGCTTCTAATCTTGGCATTTTCTCAGTAAAATATTGTACCTTCAGTGTCATATGCATGATTTGATCCTGCTCATTATGCCACTATCATTCTGCTCTATAGGAGTCATACATTTTATTCTAGCAATTGTTGATCTTTTTACTTAAGGTATATCTTTGTATTAGGGACCTCTCTTGGTACAAGGCACAGACATCTAATTTAAACAAGGTGAAGCATAAAGGGAAGTTTATGCTCTTACATAACAATATAGCAAGAAGAGCAGGAGTGGACTTCCGTGGTGGTCCAGTGGTTAAGACTCTGCGCTTCCACTTCAGGGGGCACGGGTTCAACCCCTGGTGGGGAAGAAGAGCAGGGATGAGGTAGGGGCTTAGGAATGACTAGAACAAGGGATATGAACACTGTAGAACTTTCCCCTTTGCTCTGCATTTCTTAGTATGCCTGCTTTAGTTTCCTACAAACTAGCTTCTTCTGCATGGTGAGGAATATACCAGACTAACATCTTCCCACAGCTGAGCACAGTTACAGTGACTGTCCATCTTCCTTCTACTCTAACCTGAATATTTTGAGGAGAACAAGGCTTGGTTTCCTTGTGTGCCCACGCTGTTGGCCAGAAGGTAGGGTATTTTGAGTGACATCCCCAAGAACATGTGATTGGAAACAATGAGGCATTCTGTGCAGACAAAATAATAGGTGCCTTCTGTTATATCCTTTTATGACTTTGGATTAAAAATGTTTCCCATAGTCAAGGAATCTGAAATAACATAATATTACATTGCTTCAGATACTGTGGAATCTTTAGTTCTGGTAGTTCTAATATAAGCTTTAGGATGGCTACTTTTCAGTTAACAGGTTAAATTCTTGTAATTTATTTTAGTTTTATGCTAATATATACAGAGTGCTGTTCCATACAGAGAGACGTTTGAAGAATTATATACAGAATCCTATCTGCTCTGATATAAATGGGATAGGAGAATATCATAATTGATTTTTTTTGTCTGTATAATAAAACAGTCCTTGAAATCTCGTATCTAAACAAGGTCAGTTTATGGTGAATTTGGAAAGTATGAAGACCTTCAAAGCATGAAGTTAGCAATGGACAACTCCATTTTCAAGAGCAAAGAATAACGTACAGAAACCTGAATTTACCAAATCATTAAGTTAAGAGGTAAATTATTTGGATTACTAAAGGGATTTGGCAGCTACTTTAAAAAATTTTTTTATTTTTTATATTTTTGCGGTACGCGGGCCTCTCACCGCTGTGGCCCCTCCTGCCGCGGAGCACAGGCTCCGGACGCGCAGGCCCAGCGGCCATGGCTCACGGGCCCAGTCGCTCCGCGGCACGCGGGATCCTCCCGGACCAGGGCATGAACCCGTGTCCCCCGCATCGGCAGACGGACCCCGAACCACTGCGCCACCAGGGAAGCCCTTGGCAGCTACTTTTAAAAAGAACTTCCTAGGATTAAGAATTAATGTGTTACTAAGCACTTGATAGAAAGGACCAAGGGCTGAGGGTTAAGATAGAAACTAAAGTGTCAAGTGTCTCTTATAAGCCATTAGGAAAATGTTTACACAGCTTTTTCAACAAATTTTGAATGTAATATACCTACTGAAAAATGTACAAATCAGTAGTGTACAACTTGGTGAATGTTCACAGCTAATGTACCTATGTAATGTAACTAGCATAGAACAGAACATTACCAACACTTATAGCATTTTAATAATAGAGCATTTGTGTTAATAAGCAGGGTTCTTTTGACATCAGTTAGGAGAAAAAGTAAATGAGTTACTCTGGTTGAAAGTTTTTTTTTTTCTCTCTCTCCCAACTAGCTGATGATATGTTATGGGGGGTGTGGGGGAGGGGGTGGTATATGAAGCTAACAAGAAAATTAGCAGAGTACAGTTGTAATTGCCAAAGATTTAGAATAGCTAATAATTGGCAGCCGTCCAGGTGTCCGAAATAGAATGGCTAAACAAAACTGTGGTATATTCCTACAATGAAGTACTATTCAGTAATAAAAAGGAACAAACTGCTGATACATACAACATTGTAGATGAATCTCAAAAACTTTATACTGAAAGAAGCCTTACACAAAAGAGTACATAGAAGTTCCATTTAGATGAGGTTCTGGAACAGACAAAACTAATCTGTCATGGGAAAAAAATCTGAGCAGTGATTGCCTCTGAGGGAAGAGGACAGGGACTGACCAGGAAGGGGCATGAGGGAACTTCCTGGGGTGATGGTAATATTCTGTAACTTCATAGGGGTTTGAATTTCACAGGTGGATGTACTTCTCAGAACTCATAGATGGTAAACATAAGATTTTCATATTTTATTTTATCTAAATTTTACTTCAAGAGAAAAAATACCTGAACAAATACTGAGCTCTAATTAATGATATACATGTGGAAGTATTTAGGGGGAAGTGTACAGATGTCTGTAACTGATTTTGAAATGCATCAAAAGATGAGATGAATAGAGGGATGGATGCATAAAGGAATGGATGGATATGTAGTAAAGCAAGTAAAATGTTAATGGTAAAATCTAGGTCGTTAGTGTATGGGCATTCACTGTAAATTTATTTCAACTTTTCTCTGTGTTTAAAATTTTACATTATAAAACCTTGAAGGAAAAAAACTAGGCAATCAGGAAAGAATGTAATAGTCATGAAAACAGGACTTTTATGATGAATAGCTTGTCACAAATGAATATTGGAAGAGGGCAAAAGAAAATGTTTATAGGTATAAGGCAGATACTGTGGCCCATGGGCACAAATGACCTGCAGCATGTTATTTTAGGTCCACAAAATGTTTGTTTTTATTTTTAATGAGCCTGTCTCTAAAACTAGAACTGTTTCACATAAAAATTATAGATTTCTGCCTGCTTATTTTAATTTTATTTATTTTAAAATTTTATTTATTTATTTTTGCCTGCGTTGGGTTCTCTCTAGTTGCTGCCAGTGGGGCTACTCTTTGTTGTGGTGCGCGGGCTCTAGGCACGCGGGCTTCAGTAATTGTGGCATGTGGGCTCTACAGCACAGGTTCAGTAGTTGTGGCGCACGGGCTCATTTGCTCCGCGGCATGTGAGATCTTCCCGGACCAGGGATTGAACCTGTATCCCCTGCATTGGGAGGCGGATTCTCAACTGCTGCGCCACCAGGGAAGTCCCGCCTGCTATTTTTAAAAGGACTTAGAAGACAAAGCAGTCATTGCAATAGAATAGAGACTCCAAAGGTAGATACAGATTTTTGTGGAAATTTTGTATATGATAAAGGTGGCATTTCAGACCAGAGGAGAAGAGATGTATTACTCAGTAAAGCATATTGGACAAATGAGCTATCCATTTGGGAAAAGATAAAGCTCAAATCCTTTCACACTCATTAGGTAAATATAAATTCTAGATGGAGCAAAGATCTTAAATATAAAAAACTGTTACTAGAACCACTAGTCCATCAGTAGTTTTTATCTAAGTGGTTTAGGAGATTTAAAAAAGGACAAAAGCCTGTGTCCCATATCATTTGATTCCAGTAAGTCCTGCCATATATTGGAAAGCAGAATGATGCATGCTTTTGGAGTCAGTAAGGTTTAAATCTTTTCTATGTCTTTTTTTTTTTCCTATGTCTTAATCAGACTTGTTTGCAAGCTACAAAAGCATTGTGAGCCTTAGTTTCCTCAACAATCAATCAATCAATATAAAACTTAAAAGAAAAACTACAGAGGGTTGTCGTCAGGAACTGAGATTATATTACCTGAAACTCTTGCCCAATGCCTGCCTAGAGTGCATGTTCAATAAATTTTTAGTATAGAGGGATAGAGAAATAGATCTCCAACAGCTTAGGGGAACTGGCCCAGAGCAGCAGAAATTTACCTGGAAAGGATGAGAAAATTCTTTGACATTTATTTCCATCAGCAGGCACTTACTGAGAGCCTGCTGCATGCCATGCAACCTATTCGGCACTAGAACTATAAAAATAAAAATAGAAGAAATTCCCACTTAAAAAATCTTAAGAAAGTCAGGTTTTATAAGAAAGGAATTCAAGTAGTGAGAATTTTTATGATATTTGACAGCTCCCTTGAACTTAATATTGTTATTGACTCTGAGACATTTTCTGGTGTGCTACAGTATCTTGTGTTAGTTAAAGGAAGCATAATGGAGAAGCAATTTCCTAAGAAAAATGAATAGTTCAGTTTGGCCACAACCACGAAAGATCCATTTCTTGGGATAACTATTAAGAGAGAATACATTACAGAGATGAAATACTCATGAAATTGCAAAGTGGTGGGTGAAATGGTGCTTGATAAATTTTTTTGTGTGCCTCTCTTACTTTTCCATTTAAATATTCTTGCTGGTTATTAGTATTTCCTTGGGCTAAGCTTACCAAACTGTTTGTCTACAGTAAATGAAGTCACAGAGTTCCTAGGTCAGTTTTGCTGATAAAACAAAATATTCCTGTTATTATAATATGATAATAATAATGTCTTAATCATTTTCAGTAAAGAAGTTGATATAGAAATATTTTATCTTCTGTGCATTCTCAATACATAATGATACATTCTTTGGTAGATATTGTAAATAAAGGAACTTTAAAAAAATTTTTTTTGTTTTAGTTTGCTGGAAACCATGTCTCACTATACAGATGAACCCAGATTTACCATAGAGCAGATAGATCTGCTTCAGCGCCTTCGACGTACTGGAATGACTAAACATGAAATTCTCCATGCCTTGGAAACTTTGGACCGTCTTGATCAAGAGCATAGCGACAAGTTTGGAAGAAGGTCCACCTACGGAGGAAGTTCATATGGGAATACTACCAACAATGTTCCAGCATCTTCCTCTACAGCTACAGCTTCCACACAGACCCAGCATTCTGGAATGTCCCCATCACCTAGCAACAGTTATGATACCTCCCCACAGCCTTGTACTACCAATCAGAATGGGAGGGAGAATAACGAGCGATTATCCACATCCAATGGAAAGATGTCACCAACTCGCTACCATGCAAACAGCATGGGTCAGAGGTCATACAGTTTTGAAGCCTCAGAAGAGGACCTAGATGTAGATGATAAAGTAGAGGAATTAATGAGGTTAGTTCCTTTCTTATTCAGAGTCCTCCAAATGTTTATATTCTTAAGACTGATTTTGAGTAATGAAGCTGTATTTCAGCTCTTTACCTATAAGAACTGTGATGTCCCCTCCCCCTTTAGTGATAAAGAAAAAAATTAAAATTTTTATGTTTTTAATTCAAAAACATTTAATTTTCTTCTCTACTTAAGTTCTTTCTCTTTGCTGCTTGATAAGTCTTTTCCATTCTCTCTGTTATCAAAGCAAAGGTTAGCCTTCTCTTTATGGCTCTAATCACTAACATCTGAATTTTCTGCATTTCTAACAAACACATTATAATCCTTAAATCCATTGTAAGTACTTGTTCTGATAGGATGACTTTATCATGATACGTATACTCTTAATTTTTCCCTCCAACATGCCAATCAACAAAATAATTTTGAGCATCTATTTAAAAAGCAATGTTCTTAAGCAGAAAAATAGACATGGTTTCTACCCCTAAGAAGCTAAAGTTCTAATTTTAGCAATAGATGCCACACACACACACACACACACACACACGCACGCACACACGCACGCACACACAAATTTAATGTTATCTATTACAAAATAAGTGTAAACACTTAGAGTTTGAAACACTGAGAAAAGAAGTCGAGTTTCAACAGAGGTGATTAGGAGAGGCTTCACCCTGGACCTGGGACATTTTGAGGGCAGCACTGATGTGCTTTCCATTGTTGTGTCTCCAGGATCTAGAACTGTCCTTAGCACATGTTAAGGGCTTAATATGTCAATTGAATGGAGGAATTTGAGCTAAGCTTTAAAGGATAGCTTCTGTTTTGAAATATAGGAGCTTTATTTAAAGTTAAGGGAATGGTAACAGGTAGAAAAGGCAAGACATGATTAGTCTTATAAAAACTGCAGATTGGCTAGATATGGTAATAAGAATAGTATATTAAGAGGCAGTACAGATTTGGGGAAGATTTGAATTCCATATACATAATTTATGTTTAACTTGGTGGAAATTAAAGGAGTTCTTACAGGTCTGTAGGAAAGAGTTGATAAAAGCATTGTTTTCAGTAGATTATCGCTACTGTAGTGGGGAGGAGAGCCTGCAGGTAGATTAGTTACAGTATATATGAAAGAAACCGTAGCAGTAATTTGTGAAATAAAATTATAACCTATAATTATGAGTTGTAGTTCTTCTGTAAGACTTTAGGACTTGAAAATAGTATAATGGTGACTTAATACTGCCATATGGAACATCTATCCTATAGTACCACAAAGGTAAACTATCTTTTGAACAAACTGTCCTGAATTTATTTTTAGGGTGGAACTGCCATATAGGGAATTCTGGGCTAAACGGACTATTGTATCTATTGTGTCAGCCAAAAAGTTCGTTTGGTTAATGAATATGTTGTTCAATAAAGTTTTTGGTGGAAATGAAAAATGTCTTTTATTTTTACTTAAAACCGAATGAACTTTTTGGCCAATCCAATAGATTTCAACGTAATTCCTGTAATGAATAGTTTCATAGAGCAGCTACAGGACCCTATTATTTAAGCTTTGTGAAACTTAAAAATATAAAAGATCAGCTTGGCTTTTAATTCATTTTCACTTGCTTAAACAGCTGGCCAAAGTTTAGATGTTCCTTTTGAATTTAACATCTATATCACTGTCAAGATTAAGAGAGAGGACCATTTGGGCAAATAGAAGTTACTTTAGTAGTTAAAATGTAAGAAGGTTAGCTTTTAATTATGCTAGTAGAGTGAGTATCAACAATAAAATTTGTTAGAATGCTAGCCTGATTTTTGTTGTTGTTGCCGTCGTTAATCAGTTTTAATGAGCTTTAAAAACAATAGTTAGTTCCCAAATGTGTGTTAGCCTAACAAGAAATTTGGGACAAAAGTCCCTGGAAGATTGTCCAGAGTCTAAAACTTGACTATAATGATCTAAAAAATTGACTATTAACTCTAAGGTTATCATAGTGTTGTAGTTCAACTGTGTCCTCAAAATAAACAGAAAACCTATTTAGCCAGGACTAGGGTTTGTAGTTAAATCCAGCAATTACACACATTCAAGTGTCATCATTAGATATATATGTGTTTATAATTGTTATCAGTATTTAATTTACATACATCCTACCTTCTTGCATAGGTAGGATACTTTATGGCTTCTTTCTTAGAACTGCTCCTGTGGTGTCCTCTACTCATGTAGTGGTCTCGTTGAACCTTCTGGCTCTGTGGTCCTCTGCCATTGTGCCCTCACCCACATCTGCACTCTAACTTTGTGCCCACCTCTTGTTTTTCTCAAGTTTGCAAATAGTACCAATCCTTAGGTTTGAGGGAGAAGTTGATTACATGACTGGTTTCACTTTTAATCATTACAACCATGCTGTGTGTGAGGTAGAGCAGAGAAATTGAGATTCACAAAAATTAAGTAATTGACCCAAGAAAACTTAAATATTAAGTGGCAGAGCTGAATTCTAACCCATGTCTTTATTACCAGTGTGTCTGTCGCTGGTTATCTGTTGCCTCTGTAAATAAATTTTTCATGTGTGTAGATTTCAGTAAAATTTTAGGAATGGTGGTTAATGTAACTTAAGACAAAGTGTGAAAGCCATAATGGACTTATCCCCCACTCTTCCCCCACGTGATATTTGCCACGTCAAATCAATCACTTACTAGCCTAATGAGTTTTTATTTGGTAGAATGTTAGAGAAAGTTTTGGTAGTGAATCTTTCTGAGTACCCTGTGCCCACATAGGGCTACACTGCCCTTTGCCCACTCAACACTGTGGAGATATAGTGGGTTAGATTTGGTGGTCTCTAGGTGGGGAGAATGGATCCTTGAATGCCTTCCTGCCTCCTTTTCTACATGTGTCATATGTAATTCACCTCTTGTATGCTTACATTCCCCAACCTCCAGAGCACTCAGCCGTATGATAGAGCTTTCAAATTTCATAATCCACTGGGTCCACGAACTTAACTCCTAATAATTTCAAGGTATACAAAGGAGGCTTTTTTTTTTTTTTTTGTAAAACTTGATTAATTTGTAACTGTATCCCTGATTAGCTTGTTAAGAATCAGAAAGAGAGTAAATGCTACTTTTTCCATTTTTGGATTGATCAGGGTTAAAAAAAAATGAAAGGGAAACTAGAATATGAATTCTCAGCAAATTGTTGAATATAACATTTTAGGAAGGATTTTAAAGCCAGGAGCTAGAATAAAGCCCGATTTTCCATGTTAATATTTTTAAAAAGCATCTGTTAATATATATGTTTATATATAGGTGTATATGTACATCTGCTAATATAATAGTGTGTACCTATTAAAGTGTATCTGTCCTATTGTGTATATAGAAAATAACAATTGAAATGAGGCTTAATCAGAATTAATAAACAATGTCATATAAAAGATATTATTCCTAACTACCCACGTACTAAATTTTCATGAGTGTTTAGTATGTTATCTAGGATCCTGAGACTTTCTTCTGAGTTGGTTATCCATATGCCTAGTAATAGCTTATTTACTTGTGTAGGTAGGGATTTATGTTCTATAAGACATAATAATCAGTTACCATGTTGTTCACACAGATAGAATAGCTTTTGTTTTAACATTATCTTTTAAAATTCTAAATTATGCTTTATCTCCATGAGTAGAAATTAAAGTGAAAAGGTTTTTATTCATATGTGAAAGAATTTGTGTGTAATTATATTTTCCCACCTGTGAAATAGTCTGTCTTGGTAGGTATTGCTCCATCTCTGGAAGTCTTTGACATAGATGTCTACTTTAAAGGGTCCTACAGAATGTGTAGTGTATATCAACTAAGAGAATATGGAAGATCTTAAAGCGTACCACTTTTAAACATTCAGTCTTTAATAGCCTTTGTTCCAGAAAAGGAAATATTACCGTTTTGAGCTAGTATACATAACTCTCTTCCATTCTGTTTTGGGAAGCTTAAACATATTTGATATTAAGAATTTAGAGCTGTTTTATAAATTATCTAGATCAGGTTTTCCATTTTACAACCTTTTATCTTCAACTACAGATTTGTTCATTCATGGAACAAATTAAGCTCTATTATATGCAAACCCCATGATGAATAAGACACAATCTTTGTGCTAAAGGACTTTGTAGGCTAGTAGGAGAGATAAGACCAGATCAGGAGCAACTATAGTACAGAATAACATGTAATATATTCGCATGTGAGTAGTATAAACAAAATGGTAAAGTTAGTTATTGGAAGAAAAGATCTTTTTTAGCTCTGAGGATCAGGGAGAACTTCTCTGAATAGGTGGCAATTATTATTATTTTAAGATGTCTTTAAAAAGGGTAATTTCACGAAGAGGCATTACTGAGTGTATGTAAGTGGTTAGATACAAATAGAGTGGTAGCTTATCTTGGAAATAAACTGTAGAGTCAAAGAAAGATCAGCCTACACTTCACTTTTATTCCATAAGGCTGGAGGAGTAGAAATCATGAGAAGTGTGAGATTTTATAAGATAAGGGAGGAAAAGTGGATTCATTCTCCTTAAAGATGTCAAATTTTAGATGAAGAGAGGAAGTAAGGAATAGATGAAAGAGTTAAATTTGGAGTCAATGAAGGAGTTTTCACACCAGGAAATTGGTGACTTCACAGGGTACAGTGTGGACAACATTAGGAGAGGCAGGTCGTTAAAGAAGGTGGAATGAGTGAGGGGGAATATGTGAAAGTTTAAAGAACAAATTTAACCCAGTAGAATGGAAGTTTTTGAAATACATAAGAGAACTGGACACAGTGAAAGTTAAATGCTGTTACTATTTGAAAATACCTAGTGTAACCAACCAAATGACACAACACTTGTATCTAAATTGACTGTATAGAAGTCTTTTCATGGTGCTTTAAAATACCCAATGCAGATGTTTACTTCAGTCTTACATACTTAGAGCAGATCGTTTGTTTATTCTTTTCCTGGGATTCTTTCCAGGGTATTATAAAATAATAGTCATTGTTTATGTAGTGCTTTTACAGTTTCAAAAAGTTTTACATTGAAGAATTTAAAAATTTTTTATACTATATACACGCACACATTTGATATTAAACTTTGTTTAAATTTAATTTCACTGCTTGGAGAAAAATCTTAAAAGGCTTGTGGTGGGGGGTATTAATGTTCTCATTTTACCAGATGATGCAACCAGCTTTATTAAATGACTTGCCCAAGCACACTCTTATCTTTTAAGTTTTATGTTTTTCTTCAACTTGAAAAAGCTTCTCTCTGGTAAAGCAGTTGAGTAAAGCGGTTTTTTTGGTTCTTTTAAAACTCATTGTGGGTGCTTAGAAACTTGCCAAGGATCTAAAAATATAGTCTCTGAGAGAGGGTAAGTGAACTGCTGCTCTCTTGCAGACTTTTTGGGGTTCCTTCTGTCTTGCTGCAGTCCTTGGTAATATCATACTGCAGGGCTGTGAATAATTCACAAACCGGATATGCCCTACTGGAATATTGCGTGTTATCTCCTCTTTGTGACTTAGTCTCTAGGTGAAATTGATTTTAAATAAATTGATTTAAATTCCAATTTAAATCAGTAATCAAGAAAATACCATTTAATCATTTTCCCCACAGAAGCACATTTTTATTTAACCTTAATAGATAGTCTCTTAAACTCAGTTTTCATTTTCCTAGAGGGACATTCTATACATTGAAATGCAATGCTTTATTTAAATTTTTTCAGGTTAATTTTGCATCTGTATCAGAAACCAAATGATTTGGTTGTTTTATTTACATAAGCCAATTGAAATAGATACTGCTGAAGTTTATCTTGCTCTACTGATTGTTGATGGATATTTGACAGCCATATGATAATGTAGACAGTTATTTTGTTTGACATTAAAATGTATTTCTTTGTGCCTTTTTCTTTCAGATACATAATTTTTAAATGAGAATGATACTTTTCAAAGAATCAAATATAAATAAGCATTGTGGAAGGAATCTAGGGAGTATCTAGATCAGTATGAGAAATTTCAAATATTGGATTAGGCAGTGGCCTCTTTCATTTCTTTCTTTGGGAATCTTTTTGATTAGGATTTCCAGCCAGTAGATGAGGAGTAGACTGGAGCTCCAGGTTGGAAGCTGTCCCTACTATCACTTCTCTGCTCTTTTCCAGAATTCCTCAAAGGGAGCATGGAATTCACCAACAGAGTGTACAGCTCCTCCTCAGCAAAGGACTGCAAATCTGCTCTGAGTGAATCACAGCTGATTCTTAGGGGATAGGATACTTTCTTTCCTTGTTCCAAATAATCTGTAGAGAGACTTGAGCTCCTATAAGGAGTCTGTGGATCATTCACAAAATGATTTGTAAAGATGTCATGATCCCTTTGTCTCAGATCAGGGGTTCACAAACTTTTTCTGTAAAGGGTTAGATGGAAAACATTTTAGACTTCGTGGCCAAGAGGCAAAGTCGATATAATATAGATACTTACATACAAGAGAGAAAACAAATGATCACAAATTTTTATTTGTAAAATTCAATATAGAATAATTAATAATTGAATACGATTTTTAAAATACAGGCCTACTAATGAGAAGAATGGAATTTTTTGGTGGGGAGAGGATAATATTTTGCTTACTTCATGTTCAAAGTTAGTATTCCCTGTCCTCAAATTGATTGTGAATGTTCATCTGTGAAAACTATTCCTAGCTCATAGGTTGTATAAAAACAGGTGGGAGGCCAGATTAGTCCATGGGCCATAGTTGCTGACCCCCTGTGTTAGACCATAAATTGCCACTCTTCTGTTACTTTTGAGCTTGAATGAAGTTCCATTTATGTAATCCTTTTGAACATTCAAAGAGAAATTGGTCTTTAAGGCTTTAAGTATAATTTTTACTGAAGTATTCTGTTTGTTCTGGTGGAGAAACAGAAGTCTTGCCATTCATTGTCATTCTAGTGAATGTCTAGTCTTTTGAGAATTTGTTGAATTTTTAAATAAGTAAAAATTTATAAGGCATCTAGTGAAGGAAAAATTAGGTCTATAATATGTAATCCCAAGGACACAAAATATAGTGTAGTTTTAAGTATTAAGCATTCTGTATATTACATGTACTAGGAAATTAATGTCTTTTATATTAAAATTTTATATTCAACCCATCCTGCTTAAAATTTTTTTGGTTTATTCAGGACAAAGAAGGCGAATTAAAAGGCAGAGCCTTCTTAAAATGGCTAATAATTTAGCAGTTGTGAGAATGATGATTTCTATTCCTTTAACAAAGGTTTTCAAATGAACTGAACATTATTTATGCAGTTGCATAGTTAACATGCGAAACCACAATCTACTCACAACTGATTTTTGTTGTTGTTGTTGCTTTTTATTTTTCTAGGATTTCTGTCTGTGTAAGATATATTCATTACCCAGTAATGAAACTTTGTATATACCATATGGCAGCCTTGTTCCTAATGTGAATTATAAACAGCATGCGATTAACCGTCCTCTGGTATGAGACTTATATCTACTGTGGCATTCACTAAAGCGTCTGTCTGATGGTGTGATGTTTTAGGACTTGAATATTTGGTGTTTCTTGGTTTGTTTTAATTTCATATTTTCACACAAGCTTGGTCTGTTTACCTTTATTTTTGTGTCCTTTCTTTCTGTGTTCTCCCCACCTCTCTGCTTCACCTTTCTTAGCAAAGATGAGGATTTCTACCTTCAACATACATTGTTGGTCTTGTCTTCTGTTTTTGTTAGGAGGGACAGCAGTGTGATAAAAGAGGAAATCAAAGCCTTTCTTGCCAATCGGAGGATTTCCCAAGCAGTTGTTGCACAGGTAACAGGTAAGAGCTGAAGAGCCCTTTATTCTGGAATCTTGTCTAGTCTCTGCCTTCTGGTGCAGATGTTGGAATATTGCTTGCATTTCTGCATTGCAGTGCAGATCTGTCAGCTTAGGCATAATAATGTATGCCTGTGATTTAAAACCCATTGTCTCCGACATCTTGGAACTTCTCCAGTGACTTTTTTTTTTACTTGTGCTTGTAAATTTTACAGCATTTGTAATAAGCACAAAATTCCCTATTTTATGGCTAAAAAAGGATTCTCTGGTTTTCTTGTAATTGTGACAGAGCTTATGACACATGCACATCCAACTGCTATCTACATTTCATATTTTTAAAAGCTTCACAGTCCTCCAAATCCAATCCCTGATTTTACCAATTAAAAAATGATTCATGAGAGTAAAGGAAGTTGTGTTTTTTCAACCACTTTTCTATATGTGAAAGCTTTCCTCAAAGCATTACTGAGAAGATAAGAATTACCAGTGTCTTCTCTTTGTTTTTTATATCCCATCCCATTACCCACCCCACCGCAGCCCCATCCTGAGTATGTGGTGTATATGTGTCATTCTCTATTCAGATTGCATTTTTTATGGAGTTCTTGAATTTTGGGGTAGCATGTGTTTTCTTTGTTGGTCTGTAGTCTTCCTTTCTTGGATATCAATGATTTATAAGACCTTAATAAAATCAGCTATGTCTTAGTCATGAGAGGAACCAGAAACTCTTTCAACTACATGTTGTAGTTGATACATTGTTGTGTGTTGTACATTGATGGATATGAAAATTAATTTGTTCCTCCCCTTCCTTTTTTTAACATGCCACTAGCAGCTCTGTGACTTCGGGCTTTTTAGCCTCTGCACCTCAGTTTCTTACTTCTACAATGATATAGTTGGATCTGATCTTTAACAGTACCTTCCAATTTTAAGATACTATTTCTATTCTCTAGACATTGATACATATTGAAGCTCATTTACCTAAACGGTTGTTATTGACCATTTATTTGGTTAAAAATGAAACTTGAGATTTCAGAAGTCTTAAATTTCACCCCAAGAATCTAAGGTCAGCCAATTTTAATATGTGTGTAACATATTACACTAGTAATGTATTTTTATAAATGACACTTCCGTTCGTGGTAAAAAAAAAAAAATTAATTAAAGGCATGTCCCTTCGCCTAGAAATCTTAAACAAAAGGACAGTGTGTGAATTTAATTTTTATAATCTTCAGTTGTTTTTCAGTAGGATATTTAAAATAAATTGTTACCTTTATCTTCAAGGATTAAGGCATGGTGCTAAGGGCATTGTAAGGGCAAGTTAAGTGGGTTTTACCAAAACCCACTGATGTGCACTATGGAAAGATGGAGCGTTGTCTTTCAGGACTTTTATTTCAGCCCCCAAGATTAGTAGCAATAGTATCTTCTAGCTTGTCAACCTCAAAAAAAAAAAAGACAAAATCGTACTGTTATAGACAGCATTATAAAGTTGATTTTGCCCAAGTGGAAATATTTCTGAATGTCTTGAATACCCCGAATCTTGAATCATCTTGGACTTTTTAAATAATATCTTTTGAAACCCATCAGACGTTGATGCAAATTATAATAAAATACCTTTAAAAGGAATTTCTTAGCCATATCTAAAGCATTAGTTATACCATTCATCAAATCCTGCCTTTTTGGGGTTTTTGTTTGTCTGTTTGTTTTGTTTTTTCTATTCAATATTTTTCCTTAAGTTTTTTTAAAACTTATTTTATACTGGAGTATAGCCAATTAACAATGTTGTGATAGTTTCAGGTGTACAGCAAAGGGACTCAGCCATACATATACATGTATCCATTCTCCCCAGTACTGCCTTTTGGAAAGGGAAATTAAAAGATGTTTTAGCATCTTGCTACTCAAAATGTAATCCATGGGACAGCAATATTGGAAGCTTATTAGAAATGTAAAGATACAGAGTATCATGCTATACCTACTGAATCAGAATTTACATTTTAACCAGATCTCCACATGATCTGGGTGTGAGAAGTGCAGTTCTAGGAGACTGGTAAGCTTTCCTGATGCTAATTTCAATGGATTGGCACTGGTTAACATTGCCCCAGTCAGTGACAGTCATCATGATGCCATCTCCTGTTTTTGAAAGCAAGAGTTGAAATTTTTACACAGGTATTATCTGTTATAACACATGGACTTTTCTTTTGCCACTGTAATCATAAGATTTGGTACTGTTAAAACTTCTTGCCCCCATTTCTGCCTCACCCCAACTTATTCTTCCTCCTCTTCATTCCTAGTCCAAAAGCTGGTTCACTTCCCCTTGATCAGATATCTTTAATGGTTCTCCATTGTCTAGAAAATGAAACGCTTTATAATCTACTCCAGCCTTCTCTTTATATCCTTCTCCTTTTCAGTATAATCCCTAGCTGGATTCAGCTATGTGCCATTTTAGTATTCTGGTTACCTGGATGCTAATAAATCGTTGATTGTGCCTAGGATACCTTCACCTCCTCACCTTGGTCTTATCAATTCCTGTTTATCAACATTACCTCAGTTATTATCCTCATTCTGACTTCTTTGATCACTTTAGCCCATGTAGACCTCTCTTTTTTCTGAAATTAATACACTTAGTTTACCACCCTGAGATATTAAACCTCATTTCAGTTCTGCATTTTATAGTAGTATTCTTTAAAAGCAGAGATCTTTCTTAGACATGCTCAAAGAGTCTAGCATTGCACATACTCTCTGAAGATCTCATGTTTACCTAGAAAGGGAGTATTGGTGAAGCTAACACAAGCTACACATGTGAAAATTTATCCAGTATGACTTTGTCCAGTGGTGTTCCTCCTCTAGAAATATTAATTTGCTCAACAAATGCAGCATTAATTCCTACCCTTAAGAAATTTTTATTTTTCTTTTATCTACTTTAATTCAATTATTTACATAAGGCAGGGGAATGAGGATGATTTATAACCAGATTGGTTCATTGTCCCTTTGGTCAACTAACTGAATTCATGTATTTCTCATGTATTACTGTGTTACATTTTCACCCAGCCTGTCTAGCCATCAAACTAAACTCAGGGGCAGTGCTTTTCATTCCAGAAAAGACATCCGGCTAGAGAATGGTGAGTTAGTGAGAATCAGTATGAAGCTTGGCCCTCATAACTGGCCCACCTGAGATAGAGTGGCCCGAGTGAGGAAGCCTTCCAGGTGCCCAGGGCTCACTCCTTGGGGTACCTGATTAATATATAGGCACATTTTTCTGTCTAAACAAATTAATCAAGTGTATCTTAAAAGAATGTGTACCTGGTGAAATCTACCACAAAATAAAGTTTAGGATATGGTGCTCTGGAATCTGTCCTGTATTGGAGTCTCTTAAAGTCAGTTAAGTTTAACTATATTATGTGAAATAATGAAATAAATCAACCTTGGGATAAAAATGAGAACGAGTGGTGCATAACAAAAGGAAATGCTAAATAAAAATGTGTAGTGAGGTGCAAAATTATAACACATGGGCTTGTTCCAGAAACAAAATACAGAGGCTTCTTTTTATAGATTTGGAGGATTTCTATAATAAGATAAACAAGAAGTTCATGGGTGGGGTCTGTATAAATAATATCCTACTGATAGGAAAAATGACAGTATAAACAGGATATAACAACAGTGCCTGCTGAATTTCCCAGCATGTTATTTGTAGCTTTTTTCACAGAGTCACAGCTGCTCCCACCAAGGGTGGATTTTTACCTCTGTAAGAGGTCGAGCAACTTTCTAAATTCTCACTAACAGTGGTGGGGTGGGGAACATACATAGCCTTTGCTTTAGTAATAAATATGTATGTTTTATATTCACTTTCAGGGTGAAACATTTTCTTGGGCTATTAGAATTCTTAAAACATGATTTTCTTTTTAAATGACCTCTGGGAAAAATCACGCTGGCAGAATAAATGAGTAAATGGGCAATGCTTGAGTGAGTGCTTATCAGCTAAATAAATATACTAATTAGATTCATGTCCTCTTAAAAAATAAATAAGTGAAAGAAGAAAAATTAATCATCTCTGAATTTTAAGAAATTTATCATGATTCTGTTTTCTTGAATGATAGCAGTATAATGGAAAAGTGACCATTAAACTTTTTTTTTTTTTTTTGACCATTAAACTTTTGAATCCCAAAATTCTAGTCCTTCTGTCAAATAGCCTTGTGATCCAGGACAAATCACGTAACTTCTCGGAGCCTCAGTTTCTTTATTTATAAGACGAGGGGTTTGACCAAATGTTTTCCAAGTATCTTTTCTAGTTGTCAAATTTCCGTTCTGTTTTTAAACTGTTAAGTACATTTAACAAGTATGCATGTTACCCCTATCTAGTGACTCTCATTCCCAAAATGTAAGAATTTGTATAAAGAGAAGCTCTGAAACAGTTTCAGAAGTGTTCCAGCTGTATTCAGATCACTTCCCTTTTCTTAGTTATCTTTAAAATGAAGAGTAAAAGCACTATGTATTCAATTTAATTATGATAATTTCTTTACAAAGTAGAACTTCAGACCAGACACTAAAAACCAACTAAAATGTCAGTATACCTTTTTTTAAAAATAGACTTTATGTTTTAGAGTAGTTTTAGGTTCACAGCAAAAGTGAACAGAAAGTATAGAGAGTTCCCATATACCTCCTGCCCCTCCACACACACACAGCCTTCCCTACTCTCAGCATCTTGCGCTAGAGTGGTACTTTATTATAATATGAACCTACGTTGTCACCCAAAGTCCATAGTTTACTTTAGGTATAGATAGTTTTGTACATTCTATGGGTCTTGAAAAAAGTGTAATGACTAGTATCTACCATTATAGTATCAGAAGATGATACTGTAGTTTAATTGCCTGAAAATCCTCTGTACTCCACCTATTCATCCTTCCCTCTCTCTCCCCTAACCCTTGGCAACTGCTAATCTTTTTGCTGTCTCCATAGTTTTGCCTTTTCCAGAATGTTATCATATTCTTTTCAGGTTGGCTTCTTTCACTTAATAATATGTATTTAAGGGTCTTTAATGTCTTTTCGTGGCTTGATAGTTCATTTCTTTTTAGTGCTAAGTAATATTCCATTGTCCAGATGTACCACAGTTTATCCATTCACCTACTGAAGGACATCTTGGTTGCTTTCAAGTTTCGGCAATTATGAATAAAGCAGCTCTAAACAAGTAGAATTTATATCTATATTAGAAAAGCAGTGTTGGTAGGGCATAAATCACAGACTATGGTATTGTCCTATTATAATACAACCAAGCATAATTATAATGCTTATTTAACAAGATTTTATCAATTCCTACCTAATGAATTTTACTAGTTTTATGTAGAGCTCCACTATGAAGGCTATTATCTGTATAAAATGCACAGATTTCTGTATATGAGATGGGACTTGTGTCTCCAAATTGAAAAGGTTTAGAGCTTTAATTTCTATTAGGAGAAAACTTCTTTTCAAATATAAATGTTTTTGCAGAGTGCATTTTAGGATTTTCCCTTGTCTTGCAGCCTCTGAAGAATAAGAACAGATGTTGTCCTATGGTTCAAAAAATTCTTACTTTTATTCTCATTTTCTTCTATGTTCTGCAGTTTGTTGCCAAACTGTTTTCTTGTAAACATAACACATAAGGTTACCTATCTTTTCCGTAGGAAAAAATCCAGGCTATATATCTGAATACCCATATTTTCTCACTTTGATGATGGCTCTGAAAAATTGGAGTGAAAATAATTTCAGAGGACACTCTTTGTTGTTAGAAAATCAGTTTTCTACAATTCTTGAAATTTATTGTCCTACCAGGGCTTTTATCATCTCAAATGCAATGTACAGGGACATACATTTTTGGTGTTAAAAAAACTAAGGAAGGTTGGTTTTCAAGTATAAAATAAGATTTCTCTTCCACCTGTATTTAAAGTAGAAATTATATTTTAAAAACTTTTATTCTACCACAAGCTTTGACAGAAGTGATTTTAAAAGGTTAGACACAGATGTGTTTTTCCCCCTTCAGTAATTTTCACTTTTGTTTCTCCCCAATTCTTGCTTCCTAAGATCATGGAGAAAAGTCTGTACTTTATATTCCTTCAACAAGGTATAATATTCCTTCAACAGCTTTATGAAATCCATCTTACCTAACGTAAGTTAATTTTCTTTATATTAAAAAAAGCCTACAGCGAAAAATGACAGAAAGAAGAAATACCCTAGTAAGAGTCAGAAAGTATCTGTGTCTGATAAAATAGCATAACCTAAAGTTCAGCTGTAGTCAGTATTATAAATAACAATCTACAGAAGAAGGCTCTGAAGGGAATGGAATAAATACCACTTTTTGTAAACTACAAATATGGTCTTTTATACATTAAGGAATTATTTTGTTAACTCTTGAAGTTTACACAGGGATAGATCTTAAATCAAAGAATTTGACATCAGTTGCTACATTTATTTAGGTGAGGAACTGAAGCTTGAACTAACCAAGCTGGAGGGCCTTGATATCTGAGAGACCTATAAAATTTTGAAACAATCATTCAAATTCTTACGGCCTTAAGAAAGCTTTTAACATCAGCGTGTGTCAGCTTCAGCTAAATTTAACTACAGTTGATCCTTAGACAACAGGGATTTTAACTGTGTGGGTCTACTTCTATGTGGATTTTGTTTTTCAATAAATACATACCAGTGTTTCACAGTCCACGGTTGTTTGAATCCACAGATGCAGAAACTGCCTATTTGGAGGGCCAGCTGTAAAGTTATACTTGGATTTTGGACTGGGCAGGGAGGTCAACACCTCTAACCCCCAGGTCAACTAACTATATCATTTGATCCTCACAAAATAAACTTTTTTTTTTCACATGGATGTCTAATTGTTAGAGTATCATTTTTGGAAATAGTCAACAGTCGTCAAGACACTAGTCTTTCCCTATTAAATTACATTGGCACCTTTATCAAAAATCAGTTGAATGCATATGTGTGAGTCTGTTTGTGGGTTCTCTCTTGTCGTCCGTTGGACTTTATATCTATCCCTATACCAATACAAAACTGTAAATTACTGTAAACTTATAGTAAATCTTGAAATCAGAACGTGTAATTTCTTCCAACTTTGTTTTTCTTTTTCAAGATCACTGTTGATATTCTAGGTCTTTTGCACTTCCATATCATTTTAAAATCAGCCTCTCATATACCCTGAGCAAACCATAATTCCAAAAGAGTCATGTACCAGAATGTTCATTGCAGCTCTATTTACAGTAGCCAGGACATGGAAGTAGCCTAAGTGTCCATCAACAGATGAATGGATAAAGAAGATGTGGCACATATATACAATGGAATATTACTCAGCCATAAAAAGGAACGGAACTGAGTTATTTGTAGTGAGGTGGATGGACCTAGAGACTGTCATACAGAGTGAAATAAGTCAGAAAGAGAAAAACAAATACCGTATGCTAACACATATATATGGAATCTTAAAAAAAGAAAAAGAAAAAGAAAATGGTCTGAAGAACCTAGGGGCAAGACGGGAATAAAGACGCAGACCCACTAGAGAATGGACTTGAGGATATGGGGAGGGGAAAGGGTAAGCTGGGACAAAGTGAGAGAGTGGCATGGACATATATACACTACCAAACATAAAATAGATAGCTAGGGGGAAGCAGCCGCATAGCACAGGGAGATCAGCTTGGTGCTTTGTGACCACCTAGAGGGGTGTGATAGGGAGGGTGGGAGGGAGGGAGATGCAAGAGGGAAGAGATATGGGGACATATGTATATGTATAACTGATTCACTTTGTTATAAAGTAGAAACTAACACACCATTGTAAAGCAATTATACTCCAATAAAGATGTTAAAAATAAATAAATAAAATAAAGTCAGCCTCAATTTCTATGACAAAAGCATATTTGTAGTGAGATTGTGATTGGGATTGTGTTGAATATATAGGTAAAGCTAGCATCAAGAATCTCTTAATCATATTGAGTGTTCCCATCTACGAACATGGTATATTTCTCCATTTGTTTAGGTCTTCTTTATTTTCCCTCAGCCATGTTAGTAGTTTTCAGAGTACGGGTCTCACACATATTTTCTTAAGTTCATCTAAATATTTTATACTTTTGGTATTACTATATTGGTACTATTTTTAACTTCAATTTCCAGTTGTTTGTTTCTTGTGTCATAGAATAGTTGGTTTGGGTATATTGACATTCTGTTTTGTAACCTTGCTAAAAATTCATTTATTTGGTACATTTTTTGTAGCTTTTTTTGGTAAATTCTTAGGATTTTCTACATGGACAGTCATGTTATCTGTGAATAGAAATAATTCTGCTTCTTCCTTTTCAATGTGTATGTCTTCTATTTCTTTTTCTTGCCTTATTGCATGGACTAGGACTGCTAGTTAAATATTAAATATATCTTTGCCTTTTTCTGAATCCTAGAGAGCAAGAATGCAATATTTCACCATTAAGTGTCATCTTAGCTGTAGATTTTTCATTGATGTCCCATATCAAGATGACCTTTAAGGGAAGTTCCTGTCTATTTCTAGTTTCTGAGAATTTTTATCATGAAAGGATGTTCTGTACTGTGTCAAATGCTTTTTCTGCATCTGTTAGTTGACCACGTGGGTTTAGTTTTTTAGTCTTATTAATTTGGGGAATTACACTGATTGATTTTCAAATGTTAAACCTTGCATTCTGGGAAAAACGTCACTGAATTATGATGTATTATTCTTTTATATGGTTTGATTCAATTTGCTGATATTTTGTTAAGAGTTCTTGCATCTGTGTTCATAAAGGGGTATTGTTCTGGGTTTGTGTTGTTATTTCTATTTCTTGTAACGTCCTTGTCTAGTTTTGTTACTATGATAATATGACCTCATAAGATGAATTGGGAAGTGTTCTCTTGTATTTCTAGAAGAATTGGCATAGACTTGTGTTATTTCTTCCCTAAATATCTTTTTTTGAGACTATGCTTTTTTTTTTATTTTTTTATGCGGTACATGGGCCTCTTACTGTTGTGGCCTCTCCCATTGCCGAGCACAGGCTCTGGACGCACAGGCTCAGCGGCCATGGCTCACGGGCCTAGCCGCTCCGCGGCATGTGGGATCTTCCCGGATTGGTGCACGAACCCGTGTCCCCTGCATTGGCAGGTGGACTCTCAACCACTGCGCCACCAGGGAAACCCCTGAGACTATGCTTTTTTTATTATAGTGAATATCTTAAACTTGGTAATGACTTACTGTCTAAATCTAATCCTGTAGGACTTGTACCCTGTACTGAAATCAGCAAAATAGAATGTAGAATAGTAGAGATTTGGGGGTCACTAATACTTCAAAGATTGCCAGCACTTTTCTACATGATTTTACCCTCGGCAGAAATATTTTTCTCTTGACAGTTGGCTAGGATAGAAGGATTACAAACCACAAACTAAATAGAATTTGCTTTAGATACAACAATAGCCCTTCCCCTGTGCCCTAGTATGCCTGAGTAAAGAACATCATTTTCACTGACTTAAGCTACGGGATTTTGCTTTTTGTGTTAGTTTTACAAATATTGACTGACCTATCTCTAAATCTGTTCCCAAACAGATCCATGGACAACATCTTGGTTTTTGGACACATTGATTTTAATGTACATGTCCAATATAACCTTGGCCCAAGGTTGCTGTCATTATTCATGATGAGAATCATAGCAGAGTTTTTTAGAAACATACTTAATGTGATCTCTTTTGAATATTTCTAGACGTTTTAAGAACTAGAATATCCTATTTTCTGAAAATTGTTTCTTTTTTCTCCTTTGTTTTAAACATACAGATTTTCTGTTGTGCAAGCCCTTCCATCGCTAGATATTTTTGGAAGGACCTTCATTACCAATTTGTCTTGATTTTTGTAGGATATAAAGAGTGACTTTGAAATGTTTGAGTGCTATGTGTTAAAATAATTATCACACATAGTAAGAACTATATCTCTTAAACCACTGTTGCCCATGCTATTTTGAGTCTTTAGCTCAGCTTTTTCATTGTGTTAAATACCTATCAGCACAGCATATAGTGCTCTGAGTTGTAGAAGACCAATTGCTCTGCTTTTTACTACTGTGCACCTTGTTAGCTACACCTGTCTTTTTGGGGAGCTTTTTATTTTTAGCTATAATGTATTTTAACACTAAGTGCTGGATGCTGTGCTGTTTTTTATATTTGAGAGGCAGGTGTTAACTTCTTCAGTTATAGATGAGAAAACTGAGGCTAAAGGAGATTGAATCATTTGCCCATAGTCACACAGCTAATTACTGTTTGTCTTGCTGCAAAGCCAGTGTTCTTGACATGGCATTTCAGTATGTAAAGGCAATATAGTACAGTGATCAAGTACATGACTTTGAGAATTTAAAATATTATTTCTGTCACTTACTGGTTATATAACTTTGGGCAACTTATTGAATGTCTTAAACCTCAGTTTCTTCTTTTGGAAAATGAGAAGAATAATGATACCTACCTAAGGGTTCTTGAGTAGATTAAATGAGTTTGTTTATGTAAAGTTTCTGGCACATAGTAAATGCCATAGAAATTGTTTATTATTATGATTATTAACCATTATACTGCTTAATGTTCAGCCAGCAATCATTTCCCCTTCATCTCTCTCCAGACTGACTTTTCTGAAGTTAAGCTTCCTGAGACTAAATATGTTAACCATAATGTTTCAAGCCTTGGAATGAACTTTAAAAAATATATACCACCCCCATGTTCATTGCAGCACATTTACAATAGCCAAGACATGGAAACAACCTAAGTGTAAATCAGTGTATGAATGGATAAAGAAAAATTTGTGACAACATGGATGGACCTTGAGGGCATTATGCTGAGTGAAATAAGTTAGAGAAAGACAAATACTGTAAGATATCATTTATATGTGGAATCTTAAAAAACAAAAAACTCATAGATACAAAAAAGAGATTGGTGGTTGCCACAGGCAGGGTATGGAGGGTGTGCAAAATGGGTGAAAGGTGGTCAAAAAGGACAAATTTGCAATTATAAGGTAAATAAGTCCTGGGAATATAATGTACAGCATGGTGACTATAGTTAACAAAACTGTATTGTATATTTGCAAGATGCTAAGAGTGGATCTTAAAAGTTCTCGTCACACATACACACAATGTTTGTAATTATAAATGGTGATGATGTTAACCAAACTTGTGGTAATCATTTCACAACAAGCACATTTATCAGTCATTATGTTGTACACCTAAAACTAACACAATAAAAAAATTTTTCAACATAAGCGGATTTTAATGTAACAAAATTTACATTAATGAAAAAGTTTAGTGAGTTGATTTCACATTCAGCATTGCAGCTAACCTTTAAGAATATATCCACTTGTCAAGTTTTAGTGTCGTATCAGAGAATACCACAGTTTTGGAAAAAGCTATTAATATAGCCCTTCCATTTCTATCTTAAAAAAAAAGAAAACACTGTCTAAATTTCATCTTGACATTAGCATAGGGAACTTGCTTCACCATGACTAGCCTTCCACAGTTTGACAAGCACAAAATTGCCTTAAAAATGTTATTTATATAATTACATCTAATACCCTGAGCAGAATTAAGAAGTAGAGAGGACAAACTCCAGCTCCCCTTGTGGCATGATCTTCCTTCTCTCTTCCCCATAATCCTGTTTGCTGACCGTACCAGCATTCTGTCTAGTATCCCCATTTTCTTATTCTGAAGAACGGGAAATCGGTTGTGGTGGCTGCACAACTCTTCGAGTGTACTAAAGACCATTGAATTGTACACTTTAAATGGGTGAATTGTGTGGTATGTGAATTATATCCCAATTAAGCTGTTTTAAAAAGATAAAAGGGAAGGAATAAATATAAAAATCATCTAAAATATTTTCTGAACAGAATAGTTCCCTAAAGTGGAATTTAACAATTTTATATGTATTCTTATTACTGAAATAAAAGGCTAATCATTAAGGTAAAATTTTTAAAAAATTTGCATTTTGTATTGGAAAATATGTTCATGTGGTCAAACTTCAGAAGTCCATGAGGGTATACACAGTACTAAATCTCTCCTGTTTCCGTCTCTCAGCCATAGTTCCCTTCCTAGAATAGACTAATGTTAATCACTTTCTGCAGAGATATTTTATGCATTTATAAACAAGTATATCTATAGTCCTTTTCTCCTTTTTTGCCAGATAGGTGGTATGCTATATACAGTATTCTGCACCAAGCTTTTCTAACTTGGAAAGTATCCCACATCAGTATATAAAGAGTATTGTCACTGGTTTGGGGTTTTTTCCCCCCCGACAGGTTTTTTGTTGTTGCTGTTGTTCTTATTGGTACATAAAACAATGACACATCTTGCAATCAGTGCTGTTGTAGATTTGATGAAATACAGTATAAACATTGATGAACATCCTGCTTGGATCGTTCTCCAAACCAGTTGTAGGCATCTGTACTCTAACCATTGCTCTCCATCTTTGCCAATAATTGATATATTGTTAGACTTTTTCATGTTTTGCCAACCTAATAGAAGTAAAATGGTATTTCACTGCAGTTTTATTTTATTTTTTTATTGAGGTATAATTGATATATACTAATTTCAGGCATACTACATAATGATTTGAATTTTGTATATATTACAAAATGATCACCACAAGTCTAGTTAACATCTGTCACTATACATAGTTACAGAAATCGTTTTTCTTGTGATGAAGACTTTTAAGATCTGCTCTCTTAAAAATTTTCATCATTGCAGTTTTAAATGCATTTCCCTGATTACTGTTCAGGTTAAACATCAGTTCGTATTTATTGGCCATTTACATGTCCTTTGTGTGAATTGCCTGTTTAAATCTGTTCTGTTTCTTCTTTTATTTTATTTTAAAACATTTTTTGAAATAAAAATTGTATATATTTAAGGCTGTACAATGCAATGTTTTGATATATGCCTACATTGTCACTGTTTTTAATTATCACCATTTTTTAAAAGTGCATTCCATCTTCTGAAGACTATAATTTTCAACCCACAATTAACATTTAGCAATTCAGTAACTATTTTAAACCATTTTTTGCCATTATTTCACACACAGACACTAACTAAATTCTTGTTTAATAAATTAAATAATAAAATTTGTTTAGATAAAGATTTAGATAACACTTCAACTTGATGATATATTATTTTTTAATGCAGTTACTCTTTTTTATGTGTAACATTTTTTTTTAATGTTTATGTACACCCCCTTTGACCATGTAATTTATCTTCGAGGAATTTATCCTATAGAAATATTTGCTTATGTCTAGAATAATGAATGTGCAGGAATATTTATTGCAGCATATTATATGATAGCAAAAGGCTATTTATAACCTAAGTGTCCATCAGTAGGGGACTAGTTGGATAAATTATGGTGCATTCATATTATAGAGCACTGTTTATCGTTAAAAGAATAATGCAGCTCTATATGTGTTAGGTGGAATGAGGAAGGGAATGGGTCTTAAGGTGTGGGAGGGAGGTAACTGATTTTATTTTTAGGCACCAATCTTAAAACATATACCATGTCACAGGCTCAACAGTAATGTGTACTGGGCAGATTCAACTCAAGTATCACCTGTTTGCTCTTTGACAGCAGTCAGAACCACAACAGGATTTTGTTGCTTTTTACATAATTCTAAAGTTCATCTGTAGAAAAAATTCATAAGAATAACTAAGACCTTCTTTAAAAAGAAAAGAGGAAGGAGTTTGAACAAATTTGCCCTGCCACATATTAAAATATACTATATGGTTAGAGTAATTAAATAAAGATCATATTGTCAGATTGATAGATGTATTACTTGTACAGAACAGAGTTCATTAATATATCCTTGTATGTTGGGAAATTTAGTTTAAGTAAAGGAATTATTTCAGATCTGTAAGGAAGTGATGTTTTTCCATTGGTTGTCTATTTGAAAATGAAAAAATAAAAATAGGTCTCAACATCACACTAGAAACAGACATCAGTTTCCATATGGAATAAAGAGCAAAATATATATATTTAAATATATATATATATATATATATATACTTAAGCTGGATAAAAGGCCTTACGTTACTGTTTTGAATATTTTTATTATTTTGAAGTAGGAAAGCTTTTCCTAAGTAATACGTAAAAGCCAAAAGATAAAGTTAGATGAATTTAGCTGTATAAAAATTTTAAGCATATATCCAATATAAGACACTGTAAACAAGATTTACACTGCAAGATATTTGCAATATGAAGAGCAAAGGATTGGTATCTGTAAATATCAAAAGAGCAATTGCAAGTTATTATGGAAACAACAAATAACCCAACAGAAAAATTTGCAAAGCTTTCAGTATATAATTTATAGAAGATGAAATATAAATGGCCAATAAACATACAAAAAGAAAATTAAATAAGATCAACTACAAGTTAACAGGTTTTTTTTTTTACCCATTAGATCAGCAGACTTTAAAAAGATTGAGGGATACTGCTAGTTAAAAATAGTAGAATAATTCTTTTGTCCATTTCTGTCTCATCATGACCCACCATAAACAATAAAAATAAACAAAAATTTAAAAACTTCCGTCTTCAGTGAAGCGGTAACTGGAACCTTAAAACACAAACTAAATCAAATAAGAATTCTGAATCAAAACAAAAGAAAATGATAGGCATTGACACATGCCTCCTCCGTCCTGGATAAGGTAACAAGTTGCCCTGAAAGTATCTTAGTTTTGAATGGTTGATCCTGGATCTTTGGTTAAAGGTAACAGTTCTAGAAAGGTGAGGCAACAAGAATAATGGGAATATTCCTATATAGAACAGTTCAACATAGAAACCCCATATCTATACGCAAACATTCCCCAGTCCCTCATTCCCCCAGCTCCTGGCAATCACTAACTTATTTTCTGTCTCTGTAGATTTACCTGTAGACAGAATTCTGGACATTTCATAAAACAGACTCATGCACCATGTAAACCTTTGTGTCTCCCTTCCTTTCACTTAGCATGTTTTCAAGGTTCATCCATGTTGTAGCATATGTCAACACTTCATTCCTTTTAATAGCTGAATGATTTTCCTTTGTATGGATATACCACATTTTATTTATTCATCAGTTGATGGGCATTTGGATTTTTTCCACTTTTTGGCTATGGTGCATAATGTTGCTATGAACATTTGTGTGCTGGTTTTTGTGTAGACAAATTCTCTTAGAATATACTTAGGAATGGAATTGTGGGTCATTTGGTAATTCTATGTTTAACGTTTTAGAGAACTGCCAGAAGTTTTCCATTTTACAAGCCCACCATAAATGTATGAGGGATCCGATTGATTTACGTCTTCATGGGGACACTTGTCATTATTATTTGTCTTTTTAATTTTAGCCATTCTAGTGGTTATGAAGTGGTATCTTGTAATTTTGATTTGTATTTACTTAGCAACTAATGATATTGAGCTTTTTTTTCATGTGCTTTTTGGCTATTTGTACATATCCTTTGAGAAATGTCTAGTGAAATCCTTTGCCTGTTTTTTAATTGAGTTTTTGTCTTCTTATATTGAATTGTAAGAGTTATTTATGTATTCTAGATACAAGTCCCTCGTCAGATACAGGGTTTGCAAATATTTTTACATTCTCGTTACTGACTTTTGAAGTACACAAGACTTTAATTTTGATGAAGTCCAGTTTTTTGTTGTTGCTTTTGATGTCATAGCTAAAAAACCATTGCCTAATTCAGAGTGACACAGATTTATGTGTTTTCTTCTAAGAGTTTTATAATTTTAGCTCTTATATTTAGGTCTGATCCATTTTGAGTTGGTTTTTATATACAATATAAGATAGGAGTCCAGCATCATTTTTTTTTGGCATGTGTGTATCTAGTTGTTCCAGCACCATTTGTTGAAAAGACTATTCTTTTCCCATTCAGTTTTCTTGTCACCATTGTCAAAAATCAATTGACCATAAAGGTATGGGTTTATTACCTGACTCTCATTGACCTATATGTCTGTCCTTATGCCAGTATCACACAGGCTTGACTACTGTAGTTTGACAGTACGTTTGAAATTGGGATGTGTGAGTTCTTCAACTTTGTTCTTCTTTTTAAAGGTTGTTTTGGCAATTGTGGAATTTCCATAGGAATTTTAGGATTTCTGTAGAAAAGCCAGCTGGAATTTTAGTAGGAGTTAGATTGAATCTGTAAATCAATTTGGGGAGTATTGTCATTTTAACAATATTAAGTCTTCAGATCTGTGAAAATGAGATGTTCTTCTCTTTAGGTGTTCTTCAGTTTCTTTCAACAGTGTTTTGTAATTTTCACTTTGCAAGTCTTGTGCTACTTTTGTTAGATTTCTTCCTAAATATTTTATTGTTTTTGAGGCTATTGTTAGTAGACTTGCTTTCTGAATTTCATTTTTGGATTATTCATTGCTAGTGGATAGAAATAATATTTAATTCAGTATGTTGATCTCATATCCTACAGCCTTGGTATACATCTTCATTAATTCTAATAGTTTTTTGTGTGCATGCACTCGTGTATTTCTTCAGAGTTCTATATACAAGATCATATCATCTGTAAACAGAGGTAATTTTACTTTTCCCTTCTCTATCTGGATGCCTTTTAATTTCTTTATCCTGGCTAATTTCCCTGGCTAGCACCTCCCCTATTATGTTGAATAGAAGTAGTAAGGGTCAACATCCTTGTGTTGTTCCTGATCTTATAGTGGTGAAGCTATCTGTCTTTTACCACTAAGTATGATATAAGCTGTGGGTGTTTCATGGATGTACTCTATCAAGGTAAGAAGTTTACATCTATTCCTAGCTTATTGAGTGTTCTATATCATGAAAGGATGTTGGATTTTGTTAAATGCTTTTTCTGTGTCTATTAAAATAATTTCATGGGTTTTGTCATTTGTTAATATGGTATACTGCATTGATGATTTTCATATGTTGAATGAACTTTGCTTTCCTGAGATAAATCCCACCTGGTCATGGTGTATAATCCTTTTTATATGTTGTTAGATTCAGTTTCCTAGTATTTTGTTGAAAATTTCTATATCCATATTCACTGGGGACATTGATCTGTAGTTTTCTTGCAGTGTCTTCATCTGGTTTTGGTATCAGGGTAATATTGACCTCATAGAATGAGTTGGGAAGTGTTTCCTCCTTTTCTATTTTTTTGGAAGTTTGTGAAGGATTGGTGTTAGTGTGTGTGTGTGAATTATTTTTGAAACACTTGGTAGAATTTACCAGTGAAACCATCTGACCTTTCTTCGTGGGAAGATTTTTGACTACTGATTCAGTATCTTCACTTGCTATACATCTATTCAGATTTTCTGTTTTTTGAATCAGGTTGTTCTAGGAAGTTATCTGTTTCATCTATGTTATATAATTTGTTGGCATACAGTTGTTCTTAGAATTCCTTTATTATCCTTTTTATTTCTGTAATGGTCAGTAATAATGCCCTTTCTCTCATTCCTGATTTTAGTCATTTGAGTCTTCTCTCATTTTGCTTTGTAAATCTACCTAAAAGTTTCTCAATTTCATTGACCTCTTCATAGAACCAGTTTTTTATTTCATTGGTTTTCTCTACTACCCTGTTTCTATTTTCTGTGTCATTTCTTTCTCCTCTACATTATTTTCTTCCTTCTGCTTGTCTTGGATTTAGTTTGCTCTTCTTTTTCAAATTTTTTGAGGTGAAAGCTTAGATTATTGATTTCAGATCTTTTTCTTTTGTAAACCGGCATTTATAACAATAAATTTCCCTCTAAGCACTTCTTTAGCTTCATCTCATACAGTCTGGTTTGTGGTGTGTGTGTGTGTGTGTGTGTGTGTGTGTGTGTGTTTAATCATCTCAAAGTAGTTTCTAATTCCCTTGTGATTTTTTTATTTGACTCATTGGTTAGGACTGTGTGGTTTAATTTCCACATATTTGTGAATTTCTCAATTTTTTTCTATTATTGATTTCTAATTTCATTCCATTGTGTTTGGAGAACATACTTTGTTTGATTTAAAAATTGTGGAGACTTATTTCCTAACATGGTCTGTTCTGGAGAATGTTTCACATGCACTTGAGAAGAATGTGTATTCTGCTGTTGTTGAGTGGAATGTTCTATAGACGTGTGATAGGTCTAGTGGGTTTATATTGTTGTTCAAGTCTTCTATTTCTTGTTGATCTTCTGTATAGTTGTTCTATTATTGAAAATGGGATATTGAAATCTCCCACTATTATTGTTGAATTGTCCTTTTTTCCCTTCAGTTCTGTCAGTTTTTGCCTCATATATTTGGGGCTCTGTTGATTGGTGCATGTATATTTTTAATTATGTCTTCCTATGAATTAACCCTTTTATCATTACAAAATGTCCTTATTATGTCTCTTGTAACAAATTTTGTCTTTAAGTCTATTTTGTCTAACATTAGTATAGCTACTTCAGTTTTCATTTGGTTACCCTTTACATGGTGCATCTTTGTGCATTCTTTTACTTTCAGTCTATTCATTTCTTTGAATCTAAAATGTATCTCTTGTAAACAATGTACAGTGTGATCGTGTTTTTTTAATCCATTCTGCCAATCTCTGTCTTCTTATTGGAGTGTATAATCCGTTTAAATTTAATGTAGATATGATCAGGTTAGATTTACATCTGCCATTGTGTCACTTGTTTTGTATGTCTTGTGTCTGTTTTGTTTTCCTGTTGCTCAGTTACTTCTTTTGTGTTAAATACGTATTTTCTAGTGTATGGTTTAAATCTCTTGTCATTTCTTTTGTTTTTTTAAAAATTTATTATCTTAGTGGTTGCCCTGGAGATTACCATAAATATCTTAGTTTATAATAACCTAGTTCAGATTAATACCAACTTCATTTCAATAGTATAGGAAAACTTTACTCCTTTAGAGCTTCATTCCCTACCCCCTCCTTTGTGCCAGTGTTGCCATTCAATTTACATGCTTATACATTGTGTGCCCATCAACTTAGATTTTTAATTATTGCATTATCCAGTTTTCTTTTAATTCAAATAGGGAAAAAATAAGTTATAAAGAAAAAATACATTTATACTGTCTTTTATATTTACATATGTAGTTACTTTTACTGTTACTATTTCTTCAAGTGTATTTGAATTACTGTTTAGAGTCCTTTCATTTCTGCCCAAAGAACACTCTTTATTATTTCTTGTACAACAGGTCTTCTGGCATCAAATTCTCTCTGGTTTTGTTCATTTGGCAATGTCTTAACGTTTCCTTTGCTTTGGAAGGATAGTTTTTTTTGATATAGGGTTCTTGTTTGTTGGTCTTTTTTTTTTCCTCCAGCACTTTGAATATATCATCCTACTGCCTTATGACTTCATGGTTTCTGATGAGAAATCAGCTATTAATCTTTTTTTTTTGAAGTATAGTTGACATACAATATATTAATTTCTGATTTACAACATAATGATTCAACATTTGTATACATTGCAAAATGATTACCAAAATAAGTCTAGTTACCATCTGCAGCTATTAATCTTATTGAGCATCCCTTGTGCAATAATAAGTCACTTCTTTCTTGCTGCTTTCAAATTTTCTTTGACTTTGGTTTTCAACAATTTATGATAGGGAATTCCCTGGTGGTCCAGTGGTTAAGATTCCGCGCTTCCACTGCAGGGGGCATGGGTTCAGTCCCTGGTCGGGGAACTAAGATCCCACAGACCACGCAACATGGCCAAAAAAACCAAAAACAAAACCCCAAAAACCAAGTTATGATGTTTCTAGCTGTGGATCTCTCTGAGTTTACCCTACTTGAAGATTATTGAGCTTCTTGGATGTGTAGGTTAGTGTTTTTCATCAAGTTTGGCAATTGTATGGCCATTATTCTTCCAAGTATTCTTTCTTTTCTTTTTCTCTCTTTTCTTCCTGGGAATCCCATTATGTGTATGTTGGTATACATGGCAGTGTCCCACAAGTTTTTGAGATTCTGCTATTTTCTTCATTATTTTTTCTTTCTCTTTCTCATAAAAGATCATCTCAGTCAACCCGTCTTCATGTTTACTATTTCTTTTGCCAGTTAACATCTGATATTGAACTTCTTTAGTAGATTTTTCATTTTACTTATTGTACTTTTTAGCTGCAGAATTTCTATTTGATTCTTCTTGTAATTCCTGCCTCTTTATTGATATTCTGTTTAATGATGCATTTTTCTCATATTTTCTTTTAGTTCTGTAGACATTTTTTCTTTAGTTTTTAAAAATAGCTGATTTAAATCTTTGTCTAGTAAGTCTAACATCTGGGTTTCTTCAAAGACATTTCTTATTGACTGCTTCTTTTACTATGCATGTCATGCTTTACTGTTTCCTCTCATGGTTCATAAGTTTTGTTTTGTTTTAAACTAGACAGTTTAAATAATATAATGTGGAAGCTCTTGAAATCAGATTCCTCTCCACCCCTTGATTTGTTGTTGTTGCTGTTTGTTTTTGTTGCTTTTTGTTTAGTGACTTTCCTGGACTAATCCTGTAAAGTCAGTATTCTTTGTGGTGTGTGGCTACTGAAGTCTCTTCCTTGTTAGCTTAGTAGTCAGCTAATTATTGGACAGAGATGTCCTTAAATGCCTGGAACCAGTAAATTTCCCAGCTTTGATGAGGAGCTTTGTACATATATTGAGGCATGCCTTTAATGCTCAGGCAGGCAGTTTATAATTCTACCTTACTCTTCACTTTCTCTTTGCACCATGTCTCAAAGTCAGCCAGAGGCAAGAGCTTAGGGCCTTCATAGTTCTTTCCTGTGATGCACATTGCCCTGGTCATGCACGTAGACCTAGGCATGTGCACAGCCCTGTGCATGCACCTGGCCTTCTAAATTCCCAGAATTATATCAGAGCTTTTCAAAGACCCTCACAGACATCTTAAGAATTCCTCAGCTTTTTAAATATTTTGTTCAGTTCCTTGTTTGCCCCAACTGTTATCATCATCACCTCAGGCACCTGCAATATTAAATGATTGCCACTGATTGTTTTCTGCAAACCACTTCCCTTCTCCCCTCCGAGGGAAAAGGCTATTCACACTGAATGAGGTCTGGATAAGGTCAAATAAGAATGAGCTTTGCAAATGGGAGTTTCCGGGGGGCGGGGGGGGGGGTGCCAAACAGGTCAAATAATAACAGTTCTCTTAGAATGGTGTTTTGGGAGAACTCCAAACCTGTCTTTCCCTCTCCAGTGGCTAATAGACCATTCTTGGTTTTCACTGTGATTACAAGAATATAGTCTACTGCAATGCTGGGATGATGGGAATGAGTATAGTTCAAGTTAAAATGTCATATAGCTGTCTTACTAAAATTTAGCTTTTTTTTTTTTTGAATAAATACTCTTTGGATTGTTGCACACCTTTGGTTAATTTCCAGAGTTCTGAAAAAGTTGATTTTGACTTTTGCCAGTGCTTTTATGGTAGAGCAGCTTTTGCTATCATTGCGTTTTTGGGGGACTAACTTTTCAGAAGGCCTTACTCTGCCACCCACTGACATCACGCCAATTTAACAGATTTTAAAGGAAAGTCTAAGCCCCCCCAAAATTCCCCCGTAGTATTGTCCTTAAAGTATAAACAGGGAAGACAGACATACAGGCATACAAGCACTGGGGAATGCAGCACCAATAAACTTTTACTGGTAAAAATTGCTTGATGAAGAAATCTTACTAACCAAAAATTAAGTTTAAAATATAAAATTTAAGCATTAAGTGAAAAGAGGACAAGGGGAATCTTTTAGGGAGCATGGAAATAATTATACACTTAAGAGCAGTGCACTCACTGTATGTAAAATATGCCTCAGTTAAAAACAAAAGCAAAAATACAGAGCTTAGGAATGGAAAAACTGAGAAACTGTATGCTAAATCCTGAATTCATTTAAATCTACAACTATGGGAATTATGAGTCCAGGACAGAATGTAAATGTTGACTACACAAAAATATCTTCCAAATATCAGGAGTTGGGTGTACAGGCTGGGAAGGGAAATGGGGAAAGTATAGTATATATATGTATATTAGTTATCTATTGCTGCATAAGAGATTACATTGACCTTAGCACCTTGAAACAACCTAAATTTTTATTCTCTCACTTAGCTTTTATAGGTCAAGCAGCTTAGACAGGTCATTCTGATTCAGGGTGTCTCAGGAGGCTACAGTCGTCAGCAGACTTAACTAAGGCTTAACTAAGGCTAGGGGACTCACTTCCAAGATGCCTCATTTGCATAGCTGTTAGTAGAATGCTTCAGTTCTTTGCCACATGGATTTCTCCATAGGTCTAATTGAGTGGTCTCACAACATGGCAGCTAGCTTTCCTCAGAACCAACTATTAAGAGAGAGCAAAGCAGAACCTTTTCATGACCTATCCTTAGAAGTCACCATATTCTGCCGTATTCTGTTGTTTGCACAGACCAACCCTGAAGCAGTGTTGGAGGGGATTACACAAAGGTAGGAAGACCAAGAGGATCATTAGGAATCATCGTGGAGACTAACTATCACAGTCTGCTAATTTCCTTAGCGTTTTTAGCCAGGAGCCATTAGATACTGCCCACAAATTAGAAAACAGTGCTTCCAACCTCCCAGTGTTTTCGTATGATCCTTTTTTCTTGCTTTATTGCACTCTTAGGAACCTCATTTCCCCTATAGAAGCATTTACTAAATTTGAGTAGATCCTTCTCTCTAGTTTATTTAGATTTATCTTCTTGTGTTAAAATCAAATCAAACTAAATTTGGTGTTTTTACATTTAAAAATTCAGCATGTAGTATTATCTCATTTTAGTAATTATTTCTGCCTATTCTATGTCCACGTATGCTTGGAGTGATCTTGTAATAAGTGCAGTTATTTATAAGTGGTAAGAATTTGGATGCTTTTTTTTTTTTTTTTTACGGTACGCGGACCTCTCACTGTTGTGGCCTCTCCCCGTTGCGGAGCATCAGCGGCCATGGCTCACGGGCCCAGCCGCTCCGCGGCATGTGGGATCTTCCCAGACCGGGGCACAAACCTGCATCCCCTGCATCGGCAGGCGGACTCTCAACCACTGCGCCACCAGGGAAGCCCTGGATGCATTTTTTTTATTAGCTTTCCTCTTAATTGTTCTACTTTCCTCTGAATTGTGTAGAATTCTTTTTATAATGAGCATGTGTTAATGTTTACAAAAAGAAAGTCAGACTCTAAAAATAAATTTTATAAGCAGCAATGGTGAGGATGTAGGGAAAAATTCTCATCACTGTTGGTTAGAATATAAAATTTGGTACAATCTTCTTTAGGGGACAATTTGGTAGTATCCATCACAAACTTAAGTGCCACTCGTATGCTACGAATCAAAGTCCATTCCTGTGAATTGGCCCTAAGATATTTCTTTGTATACACAAAGATAAGCATAGAGTGTTCATTGCATCACTTATAATAGTAAAATGTTAGCAACAGTTGAAATGTCTAATAACAGGTAAATGTGTAAGTGGATTATGGTATATTTCTGATATAAAATACCATGTAGCCATTAGAATGATGAAGGTTCACAATGTGATACGTGAGAAAATTCCAAGACATTATGTGAGAAACATTGCTACTTATTATGTATAGGATAACTCCAAATGTGGGTTTAAAAAAAAAAAACCCCAGGGCTTCCCTGGTGGCGCAGTGGTTGAGAGTCCGCCTGACAATGCAGGGGACACGGGTTCATGCCCCGGTCCGGGAAGATCCCACATGCCATGGAGTGGCTGGGCCCGTGAGCCATGGCCGCTGAGCCTGCGTGTCTGGAGCCTGTGCTCCACAACGGAAGAGGCCACAACAGTGAGAGGCCCGCATACCGCAAAAAAAAAACAACAAAAAAAACCCAACCCTAAATATATATATATGTACATGTTTGTGTATTAAATGCATCGTAAAGAGTTTGGAAGAATTCACACCAAATAAACAGGGATACCTCTAGGGAATGAGAGAAGGGTTAGAGATGGAGGAAGGGCTTTTTTCTCTGCATTTGTGAGTTATTTTTATGGAGAATGGTTGCATGTGTTATAACTTAAATTTTTTGAGACATATCTCTCACACTGTGGAAGGTGAATTGCAGAGATGACTGCAGCTCTCAAGTAGGAAATTGAAGAAGCACATTTCACATTTTCATCTGTGAAGTGATCTTCTAATTAAAAGGGATCTGATCATGAGGATTTTGTACTTTGTGGATCTTAGATGACTTGTTCTTTTCATCAGAGTTATTTCAGTTATCTTGGCAAAAGAGGCTGAGATTCCAAACTGCTGGAATGAGGATTGGAGAGACGAAGAGAAATTTTGGAAGAGAAAGGGACTGGATTTAGTAAGCATATGAGAGTTGGGGGAAGGAGTAGAATGGAACATAAAATTGAGATGGGGGACACAGGAGGAAGAACAGATTTAAAGGAAGAGGATAATGAATCAAGTTTATTACGTTGAAGACCTGTGGGAAATTCTCATGAAACTGTCTAGCAGATGGTTTGAAAGACCAGTCTGGTGTTCTGGAAGTCATTGGTATTTAGATATTTTAAACCCTGATTGTTGATGGTTGAGATGATCGAAGGAAGAGTGTGTAGAATGAAAGAAGATGCTTCAACATGGAATCTTGGGGCACTAACATGTAAGGAGATAACAAAGCAATCCCTGAAGTTGACTGAAAAGTTGCGTTGGAGAGTTGTATCCAGCATTCCAAAGATGAAGATGATGTGAGTGGGTCAGTAGTGTCACGTGCCAAAGGAAGTTGGAGGAAGAAGAAACATTTAAATTCGTAGTACTAGGGACTTTGACAAGAATGGGTTGTGGTGGAGAGCCCTCTGGTGGAAGGGAGCATAGCATTTGAGGAACTGGAAGGATGGAGCTGAAGCTCAGAAAAGAATGTGAATGAGACTGGCAAAAAGGGTTTTTCATCCTTTGAACACAATGTGATCACTTTCTTATTGGAAAGAAATTAATCAGGGGTTAGTTTTAGTCTCTCAGTGTATGAAGGTTATATGTAAATTTTTCTTTTCTTCTGCCCTGTGAAAGATAGAAAAGAGCTTTTGAGGAGCTAAAACTTGTGGAGAATGACATTGTGTTCAGCAGTGGGAAGTAAAGGGAATTAGGAAAATTTTCTCTGAAGGAGAGGTACCAGAGCTGACAGTAAAGAGAAGCTGCAGGGCCTTTTGACACCTAGCTCAATTGAAGTTCCAAAGACATGGACCGGCCCCAGAAGGAAAAGTTAAAGGAACCCTACCGATCAGCAAGTTGCTAACGAAGAAATATCATTGTAAAATGTATTATTGTACATATTTATTTATTTATTTATTTATTTTTTTTGCCGTACGCAGGCCTCTCACTGTTGTGGCCTCTCCCGTTGCGGAGCACAGGCTCCAGACGCGCAGGCTCAGTGGCCACGGCTCACTGGCCCAGCCGCTCCGCGGCATGTGGGATCTTCCCAGACCAGGGCACGAACCCGTGTCCCCTGCATCGGCAGGCAGACTCTGAACCACTGCGCCAACAGGGAAGCCCCATATTTAATTTTTATAGTGCCTTTTCTGGAAAAACTGCTTGCTTTATTACTTTGTTTTCTTATGAAAACTGAGATTAAGTTTACAGGGAAGAAGTTCCTTGTTTGTTTCCTCCTCTCACAAAAGACTAGACAGGAGGATATTCTTTATTACCTTCTCTCCCTTTGTTTTATTAAATTAATAATTACACATAGAGAAAATTGTAGAACAACATATATTAACAGTTAACACTGATTACCCCAGAGTGGACTTGGCCAGGGAAGGCTGAAATTAACTTCTTTTCACACTTCTGTTTTGTTTAACTTAATTACAGTGTTTATAAAGCAGCCAATAAAGTGTGTAGTGTTTATAGGGAAAGGCTAAAATAAAATAAGTTAATAAATATTTGTAGACAGATTAAGAAAACGATATAGAGGTGTACAATGGAGGGAGAGTCTGCCACTCTGAATTCATATTGTGTATCTTTGGCTATATATGAGCTTTTGTTACTGTACAAAACAACGTAGATTATGTAAAAATATATGTATTCATTAAACTATATACTTTTCCATTTATATCATGGGGATCTTTCCATATTGATACGTATCCATTTGTTTTTTTTTTAACACCTCATAGAATTTTTAAAACTTTCTTGGGAAAACTTCATTGAAATACAACATAGAGAAAAGTGTCCAGTTTAATGGCTTTTACAAAGTGAAGACACACATGTAACCACCATCCAGATCAAGATCAAGAACAGTGCTGGTCACTTCATGGGCCTTACTCATCCTACCTCCATTAATTAACCTCCTCCCTCCTAATGACAGATAACCACTATTCTGATTGTCATCCATATACATATATATAATTGTGTCTGTTTTTAAACTTTATGTAAATTGAATCATACAGTATTGTGCGTGGCTTTTTTTACCTGTATGTGTGACTATTTTTGGCCAACATTATTTTTGTGAGATTTATCCATGTGACTTCATGTAGCAGTAGTTTTCCCTTTTTCTATTTGTTGTAGTAGTCTGTAGTAGAATACATAAATACCACAATTTATGCATTTTCCTGTTGATGGGTATTTGAGTTGTTTCAAACTGGGGACTATGATTAGACAATGCTCATATAAGCCTTCCAGTACGAGTTTTTTGAACATATTCTTTTGAGTATGTACACATTTCTGTGGGCTGTATACCAAGAAAAGAAATTGCTAGATCATATGGTATGCGTATGTTCAGCTTTAGTAGATATTGCCCAGTTGTTTCCTAAAGGGGCCCTGACACTTTACCCTTCCGTCAGCAATATGAGAGTTTCATATATGCCCTGCCAACACTTGGAGTTGATGGCTTTTTGTTTGGTTTTCTATTGTTTGGTTTTGATGGCTATTTTAGAACATTAGTCTGCACAGTATCTTATTATATGAATATACCATAATTTACTCTCCTTTTGCTGGGCTTTTGCCCTCTTGCCCCACTATAGCACAGCCAGAACCTGGACACCTCTAATGTCTAGTTGACTCTGTGGTTTGTTCTATGTGTGATCTGACTGTTTGAGGAAGATTTAATACTGTAGGTAAAAGAACCGATATATTTGGGGTTTTTTATTAGCAGATTTTCCTCAAATTCCCTCTCTTTTTGAGTAGTATGATACCAATGTAAGAATCCATGTAAAATGGTTTCATTTTGTTGACATGAAAATCAGTTTTGATTTCATGGTGGTACATGGTTGATTTCTTCACTCTTGTTAAAAACTCATGTGAGGGCTTCCCTGGTGGCACAGTGGTTAATAATCCACCTGCCAATGCAGGGGACACGGGTTCGAGCCCTGGTCCAGGAAGATCCTACATGCCACAGAGCAACTAAGCCCGTGCACCACAACTACTTAGCCTGCGCTCTAGAGTCCGGAGCCACAACTACTGAGGCCTGCGCGCCTAGAGCCCGTGCTCTGCAACAAGAGAAGCCACCGCAATGAGAAACCCGTGTACCGCAACGCCACCAAAAAAACCCAAAAAGTCATGTGAAAAATAGTATAATGTTTGAAACTAGACTTTTGGTGAAAGTATTGCTAAACATGGCCAATTTAATTATACTGAATAATTTGCATTCTCTTAGAACAAGCATACAGAGATAGCTGCCAGCACCTGTATCACATAGATCTTCAATCCATTGAAAAACTGCTGTGTGAATGATTTGAGAATATAATCTCTTCGGTTTTGGAAAGACTCTTTGAATTTCACCCTTTGAAAGTGAAAGGTGTTTCCAATCAGAGAACCATGCTTCTCAGCCCAAGTTTTAACAAAACTGCCCTCCCCCATTTCTGCAAATTTTCTTTTAACGTAGGTTTTTAAAAGTACAGAAGCTAGGGGCTTGCTTTTAATGAGTTAAATGTGATAACCAGACCTCCTGGTTCTTCTTATGTTAGGGGGCGTGATTACTTCATGATAACCACTCTTTCTGTTGTGAGTTACAGCTTTAAACAGGTGCTGGCACAGGTGGTATTCATTACTATCCAGTTACCATAAGTAATTCCTTGGGAGAGTTTATATACTGTTAACCCTCTATGGTAGCTGAATGGTCTTTTGGAAAGTGCCTTATGGGGGTGTATAAGACAGTTTTATATTTCCTATTATTCTTTGCTTTTGCCAGTTGTATGTTGAATTATTCATTTTGGAATAACTATAATGACCAGAAGAAGCATGTTATTCTCATACTCTAGTAAGTTTTAGACATGCTTTTTTACCTTCCACATGGAGGTCTTTCAGTTTCTTATTTATTGCTTTCAAGAACTTGTTAGTAATAGCTGAAAACTACTGCTTTGTATTGTATTCAGTGTTTCGTTAAGTCTGTTAGAAAAACATCTTTACCTCTTGAGATTTCTTAAGAGGTCCTATTGTAGCATAACTCTAAAAGTCTTCCAACTGTTAGCTATCTATACTAATGAGCCTGAAAATTAATTAACAAATGAGTTAGCCTGAATGAATTAACAAATAATCCAGAAATCTTATTGAAGAGAGTATTTTCAATGACCTCTCCTTTCCCAGCCCCTCAGTCTTTTTATCAGTATCAATAATGAGTAGCAAAATGTGCTGGCTTGATTTTTTTTCTTCCAAATATCTGGTAAAAGTTCTAATGTTCTAAACCAGGATCGGGGTGGAGGTGGTGATGGTGGTTGAAGGAGCACAAACTTAATCAACTTCTGACAACTGTTATTTAGATAGCTCTTCACTTACCTCACATTCATGAACCTGGTTTAGAGATTAATTTAGAGACCATTTTTAAGTCTTGGTAAATAAAATGCTTTGACCTCTTATAGATCATTTCTGAATACATCCTTGCAGTCAGCTTTTACAAGGAAGCCCAATATTAAAAGCCTTGCTCAAGTTGCAGCTTCCTTATAGAATTAACAGAGAATAAAGTACCCAATAACCTAGAACCAACAGATCCCTCATTAACTTCCCTGTAATTGCAGTATCCACAGCAGCTGTTTCTCTTTCTCCACAGGTATTAGTCAGAGCCGGATCTCTCACTGGCTGTTGCAGCAGGGATCAGACCTGAGTGAACAGAAGAAAAGAGCGTTTTACCGATGGTATCAGCTTGAAAAGACAAACCCTGGTAAATATTTTTTCCTTTTTTTATTGCATCTGAAATGGGACAAATATAAATTAATTACTTTATTGACTCCATAATTGGATTCCATTCCACTCCATAGTGTTCCTTGGTTTGTCTTCCCCAAGGTAGTTTCATACTTTACTGTTGTTTCTTTATGCCAAAGAACACTCTTAACTGTAAAACCTAAGCCCTGATTGTACCAATTTTTAGCTTAGTGTCTAATATTATCTAGTCATTTTCACTACTTCCTCCAAGGTGCCTCTTTGTTTTCCAGGTTATATGACATTTCTAACCATAATTTGAAAGAAAGGTCATGATAGTCAGTAGCCAGTTTTTTTTCCCTCACCTATAGGTATTGGTACATGTAAGATTCCATACCTAGTTTTATATGTGTTTTTGTAAATCTTATTTTAGTTAGTAATATAAATTTAATACTTTTATTTTGTTCATGCTATACCATATCCAATGATTTCTGCTAATGATTTTCTCTTTCTAATTCTAATTTTGGGTAATGAATGTGTCTTTGGAATTTAGGGTGAAGCTGCCCTGTTGACTTTGGGGGCAGCAGTAGGTTGGAAAATAGACTGAAATGTTTAAAAAGATCACAAAAACCTTTGTGTCAGAAGTTGCCAGGAAGAGGCAAGATCTATTGCAGGATGCTTTTAATGGTGGTATATAAGTAAAATCTGAAGTTTGTGATGGACTCCCTCAATCTACACATTACACAGACTGGTGGCAGTGAGATCTGTCTCAAGTTTAACCTTGTGATTGAACTATCTTCTGTAGTACTACAGCATTAAAGCCTTTGCTTACAGACTAAATTATCAATTCGAATATCGAGTATTGAAGACTCTTAGCTAATAATAGCATTGGCTCTGAGGTGGAAATAATGTTATAGAGACATATTTGTGTGTGTGTATCTGTGGTTAGATTTTTTTTTTCCAAAGATCACTTTGAAAGGCTCAGGCAGACAAAACAGAACAGACCGTATCAATCTCTTCGCAATGAATTTTTTAATGTACCCAGCCCCCCATTTTTTATATTTCAGATATACAGAAAAATTAAAAGACCAGCACAGCTAACACCTGTTTATCCTCTTCGTAGATACAATAATTGTTAACATTTTGCTATATTTGTTTTTCCCTATAAAATAAATAAATGAATAAATTTTAAAATGTATGTATGTGTGTATACAAACACATACTCTTTCTCTCTTTAGCATTCATCTCCTGAAAAAAGGGTAATCGCCTACATAACCACAGCCCCTACAATCACATCTAAGAAAATTAATTTTAATTCCATAATAACACCTAATATTCAGTCCATATTCACATTTCTTTAGTTGTTTCAAGAATGTCTTTTGTAACTTTTTTTAGAATTTTTTAATTGAAGTATAGTTGATTTATAATATTATGTTAGTTTCAGCTGTACAGCAAAGTGATTCAATTATATATATTTTTTCAGATTATTTTCCATTATAGGTTATTACAAGATATTGAATATAGTTCCCTGTACTATACAGTAAATCCTTGTTGCTTATATATTTTATGTATAGTACTTTGTATCTGTTAATCCTGTACTCCTGATTTATCAGCTTTTTTTTCATTAAATAGTATGTGATTTAGGTTGACAGATTGGAATTTGTTATGTCTCTTTAGAGTCTTAAAACTAGTCAGTTAAAATTTTTCTTTCATGACATAAACTTTTTAAACCATGTCTCACGTTCTGGGCTTTTCTATATCCTCGTAGTGTCGACTAACTTGTTCTTCTATAGCCTGTGTATTTCACATACACTGGAAGTTAGGATTAGAGGCTTGATTAGATTCAGGTTAAATAGTTTTTGACAAGAGTACTTCATAGATTGTTTAGGGAGGACATTTACTAATGGCTGCAGTTAACTTCGAAACACATCAAGATAAAATGAATAGGGAGATGGATATGTGATAAACTAGGTATAGTAAAATATTAGATGGTATGGGTACAGATTTTCACTATAAAATTCTTTCATTGTTGCTGTATGTTTGAAATTTTTCACAATAAAACATTGGGGCAAAATGCTTTGTAGGTAATGTATACCTTACGTTACCACATGTCAAGAGGCATGTAGTGTCAGGTGGTAGCACTACTCATTTGCTAAGTTTGATTGTTTGTTAAAGTGGTGGCCACCGGATCCTATTTTTGCAGCTTTTAAATAATCTGTAGGGCATTACTTTGCCGCTGGATGAATAGCCTTTTCTGCAACAAGCTTTGCCAGTGGTCTTAGCGTCCATTGATGATGCTCACCTGAATCAGTTATTCTGATGGGGGATTGCAAAATGGTGATGATGTAATCTAGCATTCCTTCAATATTTACTAGCTGGCAGTTTCTCTACAAAGAGGAACTTCCATTTTTAGATATTTTTCTAATGATATCTAGATATACAGGCAAACCTTTCAAAATAATGACTCTGTTGTTGCTGCCATTAGTTAAATGTTCTAAAACAGCACAGTTTAGTAGAAATATAATGCAAATGACATATGTAATTTAAATTATCTAGTAGCCACATTTTAAAAAGAAGAAATAGCTAAAATTAATTTTGATAATGTATCAATATTTATGCTTGTATTATCACTTCAACATTTAATCAACACTTCAAAAAATTACTGAGAGCTTTCCTTCTCTCTCTTCCTTCAGTCCTTCCTTTCTTCCTTTTTTTCTCTCTTTCTCTCTCTCTTTTTTTCCTTTTCTTTCTTTTTCTTTGAAATATAATGTGTATTTTACACTTAAAGCACATGCCATCTGCAATCAGCCAAATTTCAAGTGCTCAATAACCACGTGTGGCTAGCGGCTACCATATAGGACAGCACAGTCTAAAGACCCATGTTGAGGCAACACTTCCATCTGAGCTCTAAGCAGTCTTCCCAAAGAGCTGACTTCTCCCGTGACTCACAGCAGAGCAAATCAGATGGAAAGGAACAAAAACTTGGCACTTGGTCTGTTTAATAGAGCAGCTTAGGCTATGATATTGATAACAAGAGTTGGGCTAGGTGAATAAGGAACTGTGCCCAAGGGCTTCATAAACCTGGTCACATGCCAGCAGTTGGCTACCAGGGGGAGTATCAGAGGGATTGTTAAGATGTTCCAAAATATATACAGCAGAGCAATGAAGAATTTGAAAGACAAACACAAGTCTAACTGTGCCAGGTAATCAGCCTCCATAAGAGAAGGGATTTTTGTCTCTTGGATTTGGCACTTAGATCAGTGCCTGACATGTAATCTAATCATAGCTGGTAAAGCTAAATTACCACACTGGATTTCAGGGCTGGACTTCAATCTCAGACAGGGACTGGGATACCAGGAAAATGAATTCATTACAAGCAGGAAGGCGGGCTATCATGTCGGCATTGTTGTAGCTGATCTGACAGCACTGCCGACTGTGGAATACTACTATTGGAATCCAGTTTTAACAGGAAAATGGGAAAGGGCTAACAGCATTCATCCAGCTGTTAATTAGCAGGTGTTTTTTTCTTTAAGGATATAGTGCCTCCTCCTTTTAACAGTAAGTACCCCTAATTATATGCATTTGCTTTTCTATGAAGTTGCATTACCAACTGTCCCCCTGTAAAAGGACTTCCTATTTTTTATTTAAGAATCAAATCCATTCTAGTTCTGAGTTCTTTCTAGCTTCCTAGTCCAGTTCTTTGTAGTCTAGTTTCTAGTTTTCTGTAGGATGTAATTCAGAGTTAGCTGAAAAGAAGGGGATAAGTTTATAATTGTCAAATTGGTCCTTTTTGTTGCATCAACAGTAATTGGATATTACCAGTTGAAATTTAATTTTTTTAAGTTTTTCTTTGCACTTTCACCTTTATTAAAAGAGCTAATATGGTATAGAATTTTTTCTAGATAAATGCAGTTTTATTTTATTGAGTTTAAAATAACCCTTGGTTTTAGCTAAAGAATTTATTCTTATTTCATGGACACTTTGGAACTATTATATGATGATAGTTCCAAATTAATATTGTGTGATAAGATGAACTAACATTACATTAGCATCTAAGAATACCTTATCCAGTGTCTAGTCAGTATTCACTTTTATATAATACATCAGAATTTTCTTTGCAAGTCATTGCAGAGGTGATTGGAATCCAACTAAATGTCCCTTAGTCGAGAAGTGGTTAAATAAATTATGGTATATCTGTATAATGGAATACTGTGGAGGCTATATAGCTTTTTTTTTTTTTTGCAGTACATGGGCCGCTCACCGTTGCGGCCCCTCCCGCCGCGGAGCACAGGCTCTGGATGCTCAGGCCCAGCGGTCATGGCCCATGGGCCCAGCCGCTCTGCGGTATGCGGGATCCTCCCAGACCGGGGCATGAACCCGTGCCCCCCGCATCGGCAGGCAGACTCCCAACCACTGCGCCACCAGGGAAGCCCTATATAGCAATTTTTTTTAAGGTGGCTTTATATGAATTGAATTTATATGTAGGAATATCAAATTCATCAGTGAATAAAGTAAGGTAGAAAACAATGGATATAGTATATTGCCATTTATGTAGGGAATACACACACACACACACACACACACACACACACACACATGTGATTATATAAACTTGGAACATCTCTGGAAGGGTATATTAGGAACTGATAAGAATAGCTCTGTGGCGGGGAACTGAGAGAAGGGGAGGATGGGAGTGGCAGGGACACTGTTAACTATGTAACCTTTTTGTGTCTTTCTAAATTTTATTCCATGCACTTGTGTTGTATATTCCAAAAATACATATAAAGTGTAATGAAAATAAGAGAGGGAGGGAGGCAAAGAGGGAGAGAGGCAAAAAAAGAAATTAATCTACCTTGTTAATAGCTTTTAAGATATAAAACAACTGAAGAACCTAGGTTTACATAGTTCAGACCTGCTTTTGAGAGGCAGTTAGGTAGAGAAATAAGATGTCAGTGATTTTTATCGATAGTTCTTTTATTTCATGTTTTTTCTCTGTCCAGGACAGATAGCTCATTGGAAGAAATGTAAATGGTACCATCACTTTGCATATATTCTGAGAAAAAATGCAAAATTAAGGACACTCACACAGTGAAAAAGTACTTTTTTTCCCTCTAAATTTAAGCATTTAGAAAAAAAACAAAAAGTATTTGTACATTCTGTGCCTTTATCCCTGGGCTCAGAGCATTTCTCTCTGTATACGTTGATTGATGTTCTTCTCTTTTTCAACCTCTTCACTCTGGATCCATTTGAATAGGTTTTTTTAGTCTCTCTTTTAGTGGACTCAGCAAGAAAAATAATAGAGTGCATATTTAGGTTATTTTTACTGATAATCCTATAGATACAGTGTAGTTCTCTGCTAAACAGACCAATCACCAGAATTTCCCAGCATAACCTAAAGCCTGCCAAGGCTTATGAATAAAATAGGCTGATGGAAACTGATCAAATACATTTTATCTTGTTTCTTATGAAAACATTTACAAGAAAATGCCTATTTTTAAAAAGCAGTAAGTACTAAATTCAGTATGGTTGATGTCAAGAGCCCCTTTATTTAATCAAATTAAGCTCAACAGTCCTCTCTCTTGTCTAATTTAAACATTACTATAGCAGACAGGGTTTGATGAGTTCTTCTTGGCTCATGGCGGTGATTCTGCATATTTCTAAATTAAACAATTAAATAAAGTTTGCACATGAAGTAAATTTGGAGAGCAGAGTATGCCTCCTCCCTTCACTGTTGCAGGGAGTAGAGCCTCAGGGAAATCATGTTTATGATGTGGGGGAAGATGAAAAATTACTTTTGGAGAAGCTAGTGTCTATGAATGGAGCAGTAATAACATGCTTGTAGTCATTCTTTTATTAGCTGATTGGCAAAGGCTCACCCAAAAGTAACCCTGATAAGCAAGAAAATGATTATAGATGCAAAGAGAACAGTTACCAAAATGTTAAAATCTATCAGCAAATTAGGAAGAGTTTTGTTTTCTCTGGGTTTAGATCTGCTAGATAAATCTGCAATATTTTGTCTTAATGGGGACCCAGATATAATGTGGAGAAAAAAACGTTTCTGTAGAGAACACAGGTAACACGCTTCCTATAGGGAAGAAAATAGTGGGTTCTTTAGCCAATCTAGAATGCCTGTATTTTACTTCAGAGGGATTTAAATTCTTACATACATTGTTCCTGCATAATTGTGAACCCATTCTTGGGTTATTCATTGCTCTCCATCTGTTTCAACCAAAGCAAGAGGAACAGGTTTCTAGAACAAATCTGTTGTAGTGTTTCCAGAGTTTTTCTTGTGCTTTTTTTTTTTTTTTTTTTTTTTTGCCACGCGGCTTGCGGGATCTTAGTTCTCCAAACAAGGATCGAACCCATGCCATCGGCAGTGAAAACGCAGAGTCCTAACCACTGGACCACCGGGGAATTAATTTCTTCTTCTGCTATTTTTTTTTTTTTTTTTTTTTTGCGGTACGCGGGCCTCTCACTGTTGTGGCCTCTCCCGTTGCGGAGCACAGGCTCCGGACGCACAGGCTCAGAGGCCATGGCTCACGGGCCCAGCCGCTCCGCGGCATGTGGGATCTTCCCAGACCGCGGCACGAACCCGTGTCCCCTGCATCGGCAGGCGGACTCTCAACCACTGCGCCACCAGGGAAGCCCCCTCTTCTGCTATTTTTAAATACTACTACATTGAAAAAGAAAAAGGAACAAGACAAAAACCTCAAAAGAAATATGATAATATTATGTTTCAAATTAAGTATGTTTACAAGTTTGAAATTATTCGGAGTTTCCACCTTCTATGCATAAATTGCCTTGATTTCTTTTAAAGTAACCAGGCCATTACTTACTTCTCTCTCTTTTTTTTCCTCCTTCCCTCTCCCCCCTTTCTTTGACTTCCTGACCAATTTTATTTCATCTAAGTTTCCTTTTTATAGAAAACCTGGACAATACAGGATATTGTAAAGAAGCGTAGTTATATTACCAATAAACCCTAATACCAGGGAAGAACCATTATTATCAGTTGGCTCATTTCCTTCAACCTCATGACTCAGTTAAGATTCTTTGCATTCTTTGTTTTATTTGTGCCCATTTATCACTCTAAGAAAGCATGCCATAGTTACAGATATGGCCTACTAGTAGCAACTTACTGACCTATTTCTCACCCTCCACCCAATGAAGCCCTGAAACCCTCTATCCTTTTACCAGAGCCAGACCTTGGATGAGAGGACCTGGCTGCCTTAACCAGGTCATTTCTACCTCTGTCTTTATTAGCCATGGTAGCAAGTTTGGCTCCGTTTTGGACCTTTTATCATGGCTGTAGAATAAAGCTTATATAATCTAGCTTAGGTAGATTCCAGAGCCCTCATTATACTGTCAATCCTGCTTGCATCCCGAAAAGTACCAAAACAAGGAGTTTGAAACCCTCTAGACCCATAGTTACTTCTTACGCCTAAACTTTGTTAACTTTGAATTGAGCCCAGACCTAATTGCCAAGTTATTTTGGCAGAATGGAACCCTCTTTCTTGAACTACCTAAAGAAAGGTTTCAGTTTAGAGTTTCATAGTGTGTAGGACAGGAATTTTTTAAATCAGGGGTTAGCAAACTCTTCCTGTAAAGGGCCAGATAGTAAATATTTTAAGCTTTGCAAGCTGTGTGGTCTCTGTCACAGCTACGCAACTCTGCATTATAGTACCAAAAAGAGACAATATGTAAATGAACGAGTGTGGCAGTGTGGCAGTGTGGCAGAAGACCAGAATGTGCCACACATTTTAAGCCAGTAGGTCTCTAATGTGTTGGTGACACACTTGCCCATTTGAGGAAGAGGTCAAATATTTACTTTACATCACACATGACAGGAAATCATATATCTATTAAGAGTTCAAACAAAAGTAAAAACTATAAAAGTATTCTGAGTTATATAAAATGCATTGACCATAAAAGAACAGATTAACAGATTTGACTGTACAAAAATTAAGATCTCGAAACATCATAAATAAAAAGATGAATGAAAAGCTGGAGAAAAATAGTTGCAATCTATATGACTAGCAATTGGTATGGTATCTACACACCAATAAGAGGAATAACTCAAAAGAAAAAAGGACAAAAGATATAAATTCACAAGAGAAGTAATTGTCAGAAACAGGAAAAGATGCTCATTCTTACTAATAGTGAAATCTTCATATACTAAAGAGAATTTTTTGTCTGCCAAATTTATAAATGTGAATAATTAATAACACTTATACTAATAATACTCAGTGTGTCAGGGAATTGGGGAAATAAACAACTGGAGGTGGTTGTGATGTCTTATATTAGTTCTATATTATTGTGTAACAAATTACCCTACAGGTTTGGAGCTGAAAACAGCCAACATTTATTATCTCACAATTTCTGTGGGTCAGGAATTCAGGAGCAGCTTAGCTAAGGAGGTTCTGGCTCAGAGTTCTCATGACATTGTAGTCGAGCTGTCAGCCAGGTCTGCAGTCACCAGGGCAGGACAGTCTGCTTCTAAGGTCACTCCCATGAGTCTTGGAAAGCCCCAGGTCGTTATTGCCTATTGGCCAGAGATAGCAGGTCCTCCACATGGGCCTGGCCATTGGCTTGCTGAGTGTTCTTGCTACATGGCAGCTAGTTTTCCCCTGAGCAAGTGATCTAAGAGCCAGAGCAGCAACACAGACACCACAGTGTATTCTACAGTCTAATCCCTAAAAGTGGCATATCGTTACTTCTACCATATGTTATTGGTCACATAAACTAATCCTGGTACAATGAGGTGAATACCAGGAGTTGGCAATCCTTAGGAGCCACCTTGGAAGCTGGCTACCACACAACTATATTAGGGCTGTATGTCTAGGGTCTTATTTCTGTCAGCTGGGTTCTATACTTCTCCACATGGTGTCTGCTGCAGCTAGACTGTCCAAACTGGCTTTTTTCTTCAAATGTCTGGCACCTGGGTGGGTTTCACAGGAGCACCTGGAGGCAGACTGGGCATCTTTCACTCCACGTGGCTAGCTTTGGCTTCCTTACAACATCGTGGTCTCAGGGTAGTCATACTTCTTATATGGCAGCTGGCTTCCCCCAGAACCAGCATTCCAGGAGATCTAGTCAGAAGTTGCAAAGCTTCTTATGACCTAGCCTCAAACTATGTCCATGTTGTCAAAAGGCGTCACAGGACCAGCTCAGATTCAGGGGCATGATTACCAGGAGGTGTGACTTATTGTGAAGGGCCATCCTTGGAACCTATCCCAGGGAATTATGCTTAGGAGAGATGATGCTGGCTTACTCTAAAGTGGTAGCAGTGAAGGTAATATAAATTCGTCTGATTCTGGATATATTTTGAAGATAAAATTGACAGGATTTGCCTGTGCACTAGATATATAGTAGGTGGGAAAAAATAGCAGAGGCAAAGGTGATTCTGAGATTTTTGAGCTGAGCAATTTAAAGAATAGGGATGCCATTTACTTGGATGGGAGAGAATGCAGGACAACAGGTTTGGAAAGGAAAATCGGGATTGGTTGAAATATTGGACATCTGTATGAGACAGTGCATATAAAGATGTAGCCATTAAGGGGACATCAAGAAACAAATCTGTGTGTAGTAAAGTAGAAATGCTACCCTTGGTATTAATTGCAAGGTACAATAAATAGAGTATAATTCCTGTTATGAAGAAAGAAATATATGCATACATGCATTATCACCAGTTCAGGCTGAGAAAAGTCTAGTCTGATTTAGTAAAATATCTCAATTGTACATTTTTTTCCATTGGTTTTATTACATTCAAGAGGTAAAAAAATAGTATAGCATTAACAGGTAGTAGACTTATGGAGATCTGAATTAGTTAATAGACTAAAAACATATCAAATATCATCTCTTCTTTTGATGCTATATTTGACTTTTTTTTTTAAAGAGTTTGCAGCAATTAGTGTTATTTTAAATTCATCTCCTACCTGCATACATTGATTAAAGGGCTCCATTTTCTCAACAACAAGAAGTCTTTTGAATGGTAATGAAAGGTTCTGAACGTGTAGGATATATTGTTCAGAAAGATTAAAACTGTCAAGTAGGAATTTCAAGAGAAATTTTTCAGAGGAAGATACTCTGATTAAGGGTTGTCACTGGGCCAAAGTCCGTATGTCCTTATTCCCCTGAAGAGATAGATTTTGAGCTTTGTTTCAAAAATTGACATAAACAAAGATAAAAGACAAATGACTAACTGAAAAAAATGACATTTAAGATAATTAATAATGGGGGAGTTCCCTGGCGGTGCAGTGGTTAGGACACTGCACTTTCACTGCTGAGAGCTTAGATTCAATCCCTGGTCGGGGAACTAGGATCCTGCAAGCCACGCAGCGTGGCAAAATAAAATAAAATAAGCAAAGTAAAGTAAAATAGATGGACTTTTTAAGGAAGAGTTTTTGTCTCCTTGGATTTTTATTTTGGTCAAATAATGTTTTTAAAATATAAATACCAAATGTATTGGGCCTGCAATTTCCAGTGAAGGGGCAAAAGTTTATTGTTGATTTCATGATATATTTGTCATATTGATTTTAGTAAATTGCAAGATATTTGCCCAAAAAAGTCTCATTTATTTCAGGAGCTACACTAAGTATGAGACCCGCGCCCATTCCAATAGAGGACCCGGAATGGAGACAAACGCCTCCTCCAGTCTCAGCTACATCTGGCACCTTCCGACTGCGACGAGGGAGTCGATTTACCTGGAGAAAGGAGTGCCTGGCTGTCATGGAAAGGTACATGTCTCCTTTTCCTAGGAGCAATCTCCCAAACTTAGGAAAGAGAAACTTAGGATAGATTTGGACACTTTTCATTTCAAACAAGTAATTTGAGATCTAGGTTTTATCTCTAAAAGTATTTTGGAGTACTTTAAGTGCTGTATTATTGAAATAAAACGATCTTACCATTGAGAATTCATAAAACCAGAGTTAGTATCTATCAATATAATTTTTGTCCTCAGTAATTTAAGAAACTTCAGAATAATTTTTTTGAGTTTAGATCTTTGTATTATGTTTTAGAAAGACTCTTTGAAGTCTTATTTTCATAAAAAATATTAAATAATTGTGTAGGAGGCCACTGAGACTTAACTTTCTTTGATAAGGAGTATAGCCTAGATGAGCTTAGTCCCAGAGGTTAGAAGTACATGTTTTTGACTTTGATTTCATATCCTCTGACTCTAGCACCAGTACCTGATCCATAGTGGTGCTTTTTTTTATTTTAATTTTTTTTACAGTTTAAAAAAAAATTAATTGAATTATTTTTTGTCTGCATTGGGTCTTGGTTGCCGCACGCAGGCTTTCTCTGGTTGCGACGAGCAAGGGCTATTCTTCATTGTGGTGCGCGGGCTTCTCATTGCAATGGGTTTCTTATTGGGAAGCATGGGCTCTAGGCGCGAGGGCTTCAGTAGTTGCAGCACGCAAGCTCAGTAGTTGTGGCTCGACGGTTCTAGAGCACAGGCTCAGTATTTGTGGCACACGGGCTTAGTTGCTCCGCAGCATGTGAGATCTTCCTGGACCAGGGATCAAACCTGTATCCCCTGCATTGGCAGGCGGATTTTTAACCACTACGCCACCAGGGAAGTCCTGGTACTCAGTACTTTTTAAACTTGAATTTGACCTTAGCTTCAGTTTTTCCTATTGGAAATCATATAAGTTAATTAAATGTGGTTATGAAATGTTCAATATATTTAGGGTGGATCCTATAGTATAATTATCCTTTTAGTCTCCTACCTGTAAGTAATGTTTACAGAATCTTGGTTTGATGGAGTTTATATGCAATAAGGTAGTAATTTTCTATTAGAAAAGTATTTACTTCCGAAGATTAAAATGTAGAGAAAAAGAATATATTAGGCAGAGGTGAAAACAATTGAACTTTTTCATATTGTGATTTCTCAATAATTTAAATAATAGAAAAGAGTGGAATTGAATGTTTAAAACTAGATTTAAATTCTAAGCATGTACATATTTACACTGAGCCAGCTTCACATTTTTTTTCCTATTATCTAATCTGACCAATCGAATGGTATACTGAAAAGAGCATTTGGCTCAGAGTCAGAAGACCTGAAGCCTGATTTTGGCTTTGCCATTAACCAGCTGTGTAACTTTGTTCAGGTCAGAAATTCTGAGCTTTAGCTTCCTTATCTCTAAAATATAACTTGTTCTGCACATATAAACTTCGATTAACCAGGTAGTTTTTCCCTGAGGAAGAATTCCAACTGATAAATGGAAAAAAGATGATTAGAGTATCATTATTATCAGACAATAATCATTGATAGCTGCTAACTTCCCATAAAGATATACAAGGAGGTATTATGTACTTAGAGGATGTTAAGACACCACCTACAGAGTATTCTTTCTAACAAAATTGAAGCTGAATCAAATCGAATTTCTAGATCCAACTCCAGGTTTTTAGGAAATATGGAACAAAATTCTGTTAACACCACAAGGGTTTAAGTCAACCAGATTCATGGTGTGAGAGACCCAAAGAATAATAACTCAGTTTCTTCAAGTGTTTATTTTTTTTTAAATCTTCAGACAGTTGAAGAAATTTGAACACTGGATAAATAGTGGTTCTTGTTTCAGTTACGATAATGGTCACTTATATGTAAACGGTGCTACATTTATAAAAATTAGAGTTCTTGTCTTTTAGAAACATGTATTAAAATGTATAATAATATGATGAAGTGATATCTGGGATTTACCTCAGAATAACACAAGGCGTAAAGGCAGGGGCAAGGGTGTGTATAAAACGAGTGGTATCAGTAAATTACTGATTTCTATAGTTAGGTGATGTTTACCTGGGGGTTCATAGTATGGTTCTCTCCACTTTGTATGTATATTATGTGCGTGTTAAAGGATGCTCTAAATTTTGGATCAAATCACATGGAACTAGGAGAAATGTAAAGCCTTCATGTATCACAAAAACTCAACTACATGATGTTATCTAATAGTAACATTTACTTAATAAATATTTGATTGTCACTGTAGTGACAGCAGTACAATAGTGAACATTGCAAACTCCCTCCTAAAGAGTCAGGTTGGAGAAACAGAAGTTAATGAAACAGTCATACAAATCAAGGTAAAATTGCAATTGTAATACATGTAGGAAAGGAAAGGTACATTGTGCTTCAAGATCTTGCATTGATTAAGAGAGGATGTGGTGATTTAATTAGGTCAAAAGGAAGGGGGAAAATATTGCAGATAGAAAGGAGAGCTATAGTCATCTAGAACTGTGCTGTCTGATCATGGCCACCTGTGGCTATTTAGATTTAAATTATATAAATTTTTAAAAATTTAAAATTCAGTTCCTCAGTCACACTAGCCACATTTCAAGCGCCCAGTAGTCATATATGGTTACTGACTATAGTTTTAGACAACACAGATATGTAACATTTCTATCATCACAGAAAATTTTGTCAGACAGCTCTAATACAGAACAACTGTATCTCATCCCCAGTAGAAAAACAGTGGTTATATTTGACCCATAATGATTTGTTTCTATTTTTCTCTTTACTCAAAATTTTAAGGAAATACAAATATAAATTAAAAAGTAAACATTAAGTACATTGAAATATTTTAGAAAATGTCCTATGTGACCATGACAGAAACAGATAAATATTTCACTGATTCACATAACAAAAGTATTGTGCTTCTGCATCCTTTTCCACATCTGGCCCTGCTTTTCAGAGTACAAGATTTAATAATTCATTGTTTATAATGATGGGTCTTTTCTCTCTAATTAGCATTCATTCATTCATTCACCTGTTCATTAAACATGTATTTTTACACATGACATTTGGTCTCTTGAGTCGCTTAATTTTAACAGTTTCTTATACATACGTAAACACACATACACAGACACACGTTTTCCATGCTGTTTATTTGTTAAAGAGACCATGATATTTTGTCCTGTTGATTTTCCCACATTTTAGATTTGGCCAGTTACATCCTCTTACTGTCTCATTATATGACCCCATATTTTCTGTAGACTGATAGTTAGATCTAGAGCCCTGATTAGATTCTGGTTCAGTTTTTTGGCACATAACTGGTACTTTGTTCTTCCTATTACATTGTATAAGGAGACGCATAATGTCTGGTTGTCTCCCATTTTTAGTAACTATAAGGTTAATCAGTAGATTCAGCGCTATCATCCTGATCCACTTATCAGAAAGGTCCCCATGCACAGCATAGTTTAGGGCAGTGATTCTTAACCTTGGCTGCATATTAGGATCATCTGGGAGCTTTAAAAAACACCAGTGAGACTGTACCCCTGACCAACTGAATTGTAATCTCTGGGTGGGGGACCTAGGCAGAGGTATATTTGGAAAGCTCCCAAGTGATTCTAAAGGGCACTCAGGATTGAGAACCACTGTTTTGTATCCATTGATGATTTTTTCCTAGTCACTTTCTTCATAAGAGGTTTGCAAAATGGTTATATTCCAATTTTTTTTACTTCTTTTGCACTGATAAGCTCGAGTTCTTCTTCTATAAAGAAGAACTTTCCTCTCATTAACTCTTTAGTTGCCCAGAAATATATTTCCTCACAAACTTGGGGAGGTACTATGATATAAGCAATTATAGAACTGGGGAATGAATGCTATTATGAAAATGGGTAATTAAATTTATGGGATCATATGAGATGCCGGCAAGCAGAGGAGAGAGTCAGGAAGACTTTACCAAAGTGGTGACATTTTGGCTGCATTTTGATGGATGATGGATAGGAGTTCACCAGTTAGACAGTCATAGAAAGGATAGTATGATGTTAGGAGATTCTCTGTGGCGGAAGGTAGGGTTTTTCATCAGGAGCATCTCTACTTTGATTATACAGGACTTAGTCATACTATGCACTCTATAATTAATAAGACCATGCTTAATTATACCATAGCTTTGGTGTTCAGGCTTTATCATAAAGGAGATTGCACCTGATCAGATTAGTCTGTTAGATAACGTTAGTAGGGGTATGGAAGATCGGCAAGAAATCAGCCAGCTAAGTATGCATTTGAACTTATACCAGACGCCTAAAGCCGAGGTAAAATAAATGTAAGTTGTAGTGTCTGCCCTCATATATCTTAAGATAATAATAGTTTACATTTCAGTAGGATTTTACAGTGTATAATTATTAATCTTATTGATAATTATTCTATATGATAAGTGAGCTTATTTAATCTTCACGATTCTGTACTGTGGATATCTTATTATTTATAGTTTATATATAGAGCCTCAGAGAAAAGAAGTGACTAGCTTATATGTAAATGGGTTGAGGAGGGATAGATGAAGGCTGTTAGGGTAATCTGTGCATCAGTGATGAGGGCCCAAGCTATAATATTAAAGCAAAGGGCAAGAAAGTGGATAGAAGATAATAGATATCAGAAAAAATTTGAAGAAAAGAACAACCTAAGCTAGTCACAGATTGAACATAGAGATGACAGAGCAGGAAGTGTAAAAGAGAGTTTAGCAATGGTGATGGTCAAAGAGCATTCATCTGGGAGACAACATCTGTACCATTAGAAAATGGTTTGACTTTGGGCAAATCATTTAATACCTCTTAACCCCAATTACTGTATTTATAAAAAGAAGAGTTAAGTACTATGATAGAGTGAAAAGTCAGAGTCATAGAGACTTACGGTTTAGTCCCAGTTTCACCTTATATTAATCTTTAGGAATTTCAGTTTTCTGTAAAATGAAGTTGGTTATTATGAGAAGAGTTACGAGAGTTACGTGAGATAATATATGTAAAGCACATAGTAGAATGCCTTTCTCATAAACAGTATTGAACAAATGTTCCCTTTCTACCTAAATTCCTTTCACTTAGAGCTTTGACTGTGAAATCACCTCAAGATTTCTGTGCTAGGAGGTTTCAGTGGCTCTAGAAATGAAGATTTAGGAGTCATCAATATAGTAGGTGTAGTTAAAGCCATGAGTAAGAATATACCCTGTTTAAATTCATCTCTTCTGTTTCTACATTTTTGCTTATGCTGTGTTCATGTTTTTGCAGCTAAATATGGCTCCAGAAAAACTTAAAACCCTTCTGACTGATCTCATTTTAAATTCATGACCATGAACCTCAAGTGAGTCTTTAATTCTGCCAGACAATCATACTATACCTTCGTGGTTCATTCTTTCCCACTCTCCTAAATAATTATTTCACACTTTGTTCTCTCTGCAAACTCCCCATCCTCAGTCTCATGATGATCTTTCTTTCTATTTAAATGAGGAAAGTGAAGGACTCAGGAAAATTTCACTAACTACCCACCTGTTTGCATGTAACACACACATACTATTTTCCTACCCCTTACCATCCCCAAAGCACTTCAGTAATATTTCCTAGCACATAACTTAGTGGTGCCTGCCTGGCTTACAGTAGATAGATAGATATATATCGATCCCCCTTTTTTTGGCCTTTTCCACTTCTCTGACCTCATTGCATTGTCTGTACCACATATTTGACTTTTAAAATATCTAGTTCCAGAAACATTTATTGTCACAAAGGACAATACTGTATGATTCCCTTTATATGAAATATCCAGTTTAAGTAAACCTATAGAGAGACAGAACGTAGATATGTGGTGTCTAGGGCTGGGGAGGTTAGGGATATTGTAGGGGAGGATGAAGGCTAAGGAGTGTTGGGTTTCTTTTTGGGGGTGATAGAAATTTCTAAAATTGTGATAATTTTCACACAACTCTGAATATGCTAAAAGCTATTGAATTATAAATGGGTGAATTTGGGGGTATGTGAATTTTATCTCAGTACAGCTGTTTTTTTAAAGAAACAGTTATTTAGTACAGTATTGGGAGTTCCACATATATTTATCCTCCACATTTAAGCCTCATAACAGTCCTGGTTTCTTCTTTTTCTAATGAGGCAGCCAAGGCTCTAAGAGGTTGAATACCTTCCCAGGACCACAAAGCTAATAAGTGGCCCAGCCACATGTCGACCTTTAGACAGAGCTAACCATGGATTTGAGTTTTCCTTATTAACTAAGAGGGGTATATTTTTATTTGGGTGTACACTGTTTTCAATGTATGGCCTTGACCCTTATTAACTCTGACGTCTGATGCCACTAGATTAACATGTGATGTAACCTTCTATTTGCTTAAGAACATATGGAGATTGTAAAGAGGGAAAGATAAAACAAAAGTGGAAAAATGATTGATAATTGTTGAAGCTGGATAATAGGTACATGGGGGTTCATGGGTATAGTATATCTGTGTAGTTTTGAAATTTTCCATAAAGATTTTTGTTGTTATTATTTAAAGGGGACTTGACTAGATTTTAATGGGCAAAATAGAATTAGATAATTGACTAATTTATTCATTCAATCATTTATTTATAGAGCATCTGTTATGTGCTAGCACTGAGCTAGGCTAAACTCAAGTAGTTTACATATTCACAAGGGGAAGGGGCGACATCTATATTGTATGTCTGAAATACCTGCATGTACAAATAATATAATGTAAGACTCAAATGTGATTTTTATTCAGCAAACCTAACTGTTCATTTATTCAATAAAGTACTTACTAGGTATGAGGCAAAGTGCTAGGGATGGAGTGAAGGGATACATTTAAGGGTGAAGAAGTAAAGGATGATGATGAACCTAGCAGAACTGAATAGTCTTTAGAGTTTATGGTCAGAAGTTGTGGAGACCTTATGGCCTAAAATCAAAGCTTCTGATGTACTCTTTCCTTTTTAACCTTTCTGCCGTTTGGACTGGGTATTCTTTCAGCTTTGGAAACAGGTATGTCTTTGGAGTGTTTGGATATTTGACCAGGACACAAAAGCGTGAGACCTGGCTATTGTACCTATTCTGGTTTCAAGGGAGAAAGATGAAAGAAACCTTCGAATCGCCTTATATAGGTTTTTCAGCCCAATTAAGCAAGATTGAAAGAGAAGCAACAACTTGAAGAAGGCTTTGACTAGATACAGGAATAAATAAGAGCACCCTGTGACATATAGAAGCAATAGAGTATAATGCTTAAGAGTACCCACTTTGGAACCAGATCTCTGTATATAGGTTACTTATTGCCGTTATTTTTCATCAAAGTAGCTGAATGATGAGTCTGTATCTGGGAGTGTCCAGGAAAATGAAGGCAAAATGAGTATCGCTGTGTGTGTTTGTAATTAAAACTATTTCATGGTTTTGTTTTGTTTTTTATGGAAACAGCACACCTATAATTTGTATTTTGTTCCTCTTAGATTCTTTTCATGTTCATCTTCAGTGAGCTATTATAAAACAAAATCATTTCTAAAGCCCAGAACCTTCTGAAATTATAAGGAAAACATTTTTGTTGTTGTTGTTTTAACCTTTGTCAATCTCCAAAACAACTCGAAAAAATTAACCCTAATTATTCTCCCCAACAAGCAAAGAATCAGTATTAAAAATTTCAGCTTAAGGGTTTCTCTTCCCCCAAAATTTAAGCATCTAAAAATAGTTTCTTAGGATAAAACTTACTCTTTATCAACAAAAATAACTTCACAACCACAATACTATAATGAACCAAAATTAAATCATAGCTCTAAATTTGGTGTCACTGCTATTAACCTGACATGTTATATACAGTCTGAATGTGTAATCTGAATTAGAGACCTGGGTCTAGTACACAAATGCATTTTATATAAGTCTGTTGTACATCCTGGGAGAATCAGCATAGAAGAGACAAATCTGTTTGTAAAGTGTGTTTCCAGAATTTTGCTTGAGGTTTCTGTAATTTAATTCTCTTGGTATTTACCACATTTTGGAATTCTTCCCAGGACAGTTTATTAGTACTTGGATTTTGGTTTCAGTCTCTTTCCTTTCTCTGTTTAACTTTCAATTTTTCAGTGAGTACTTGGACTGTGAAGGTTAAGAAGACCAATAGTTCCAGAAACTAAATTCTATATTTAACTGCAGACTGGGTGTGGTTCAGAAACTGCAATGCAAGCTTGCTAGTATTTTGCCAGTCATCAAAACCCTGACCTGCAGGGAACATTCCTTTTCCTAGTCTTCTGACTCTGAAATATGATGAATTTTGATGATGTATGGTGTACACATTTGTATGTGTAACTAAAATAAAGACAGAGTCGCATAGGTTCAACCTTGAAGTGGCTCTGGAAGATCTGTTTCTTCTATGTTCTTTTATAGTAGTCTCAAATGGTATTAACCTTCCCTAGTTTCATGGCGCCACTTCCCATTATTGTTTTATTACCTTTAATCACTACTGGGCGATTTAAAAATGTTTTTACACAGGAAGTATTCTCCACTTCATCTTTCTTAAGTCATGAAGCCACATTTTCTTTTAATGTTTTTATCTTGTTTTGCTTTATATAGTTTTAGACAGTTTCCTAATTACCATAAAAATGGAGAAATAACTGCTTGTTCTCCTAGTAAAAATTTCCCTCATTTTAAAAAAAGCACTCTTATCTCTTGAAGAGAATCCTATTACTTTGTAAAAGGGAAAAATAATCACCTTTTCCTCCTTAGCGGTATCCTTCTGTATTATTTTGTGTAGTGTAGTGTCCTAGTATCATTTGGTATCATTCATACTATACAGAAATCCATGGAGTAAGAGACTCTTCTCATTTCAGTAAGATTACACCTAACCACAAAAATATTGGAGCAGAAATGCTTATAAATGCTTTTGTAATATTGCTCTTCTGAGAAATTGAGACCCATCCAGATGTTTCTTTGAATGACAGCTTGAGCCATGTGAACAATAAAGGGACCATTTTACCTCTGTTGTACAAAAATATATAAATTGCATCTGCTGACCACTGATTCGGTTTAAGCAACATTTAAGAACCTTCCCTTGTTTTCATTTACTTGTATTTGGTCACATTTCTGCAGAGAATAAGGAAAAGACCCTAAAGATCATCTAGTTCAAACAGTTTGTCTTTTAAAACAAGAACTAAGAAGTTAATTAACTTGGCTAAACTCCAGAAGAAATGAGTTTAAGTTGCTTATTTTGAACCCATAGCCATATGAACCATAGAATTTTTTTAAGCATAATATTGATCTTTTCTGTTCTTTCTCTTCTTTATTTTTTGTTAGATACACATTTATTGAGTGCTATGTGCTAGGCCGTATGCTAAGAATTGGGATGCAAAGATGAATAAAAGGAAAGTCCTTATTGCATTTAACTGTCTTCTTGTCTGTGTTTCTTTATTCATCTCTTATTTCTTTCAGGCCCTCTTAATCTTCCTTTTTCCCTCCTAAACTCCTTTCTGTATCTTCCTCAAGGTTCCTCACTTTCTGTTCTTTAGTTTGCCAGAAAAATTTCTATTCAGTTTTTCTTTCTTCTTCTCACACTTTCTTTTAAGTATGCTTCCTACCCTCCCACCTCTGTTCTTTTTAGTTGCTTCCTAGTTGATCATAATGTAAACTTCAGTATATGCTTTAGTTTTTCTTAAACTTACTGAATAAAGTATTTTTCTATTTCACTTAAAAAGCAAATTAATCAATATTTATTTTTCAAAGAATTAGTAAATGTTATATAATTTCTAAGGGCCCTTATAATTCTCAAAATTGCATTGCTGTATGATTTTAAGTAATTTCTTGTTATGTGTGGAGCCTTTGTTCCCTTTAAGACTGTGGCTTTTGTTAGGAAAATCTTCTCACCCTAGAAGTAAATCTTTGAAAAATAATTGGTGCTTTGTATAACTACATGAATGAATAGACTAACTTCAAAGAACAAAATCACCTCCATGATAACTGAGTTCTATGAGAAGACCAGTTATCTAGGACATCATTTATATATATATATATATATATATATATATATATATATATATCTCCCCATAATTTATCTTGGTACCTTGTTTGGCAATCAGCTTGTACTTTGGTCCCTCAATTTCTCTGTTTATAGTAATGAAATACCTTAAGGGTACTGCAACCTGAAAATGCAAAGAAATCATTGTTCACCTACCTTTTATCAGTCTAGGTAATGAGAATTACTTCCTTTTTCCTTATAAAATGAAAAAACTAAAAGCATTTCTCACTGCTGAGAAAAAAATTTGCTTCTCCTATTTTTCATTTTATCTCTAAGAGTAAAACTTCCTTTAGTATTTTACAGCTGCAAAGAAACTTAAATCTTATTTTCTTCTTTGTTATGTTGCTGCTGAATTGAGTGGACTAGCTAAAGAAAATATCTTTTTCATATCTGGGATCAGAGACCACGTGTATGACCAAGATAGTGACTTTGCATAGGAAATTCAGTGAATTTTTTTTAACTTCTTTACATTTAACCATGATAGCTTTTTAGCAAGCTGCTAAGTTATTACATGGAATGTAGTGGTAAAGTAACAGATGTGGCCTGTGTAAATTCGAAGAAAACCGTGAATGAAATAATGTTAAGCGATAGAAGAAAAATTGCATTATTACAATAATGAAAAAGGAATACACATACAAAGATAAAGATTGGGAGCAGCAATAAAACTTTTAAATAAATGGTTTGCCCTAAATGTCGAATAGTTTGCACATTTTATGTTAGTTTTTGTCTTTCTCTTTGTTTGTTTTTGATAATATAGTGGTTAAGAACACAGATTGTTTTTAAAAATTATTTTATTGAGGTATACTTGATCTACAACATAGTGTTAATTTCTATTGTCCAGCAAAGTGATTCAGTTATACCTATACATATATTCCTTTTCATATTCTTTTCCATTATGGTCTATCACAGGATGCCAAATATAGTTCCCTGTGCTATACAGCAGGACCCTGTTGTTTATCCATTCTGTATATACTAGTTTGCATCTGCTAGTCCAAATTCCTAATCCATCCCTTCTCCACCACCTCCCCCTTGGCAACCACAAGTCTGTTCTCTGTCTGTGAGTCTGTTTCTGTTTTGTAGATAAGTTCATTTGTGTCATATTTTAGATTCTACATATAAGTGATATCATATGGTATTTGCCTTTCTCTGTCTGACTTACTTCACTTAATATGGTAATCTCCAGGACCATCCAGGTTGCTGCAGATGGCATTATTTCATTCTTTTTTTATGGCTGAGTAGTATTCCATTGTATATATGTACCACATCTTCTTTATCCATTCATCTGTCGATAGACATTTAAGTTGTTTCCATGCTTGGCTACTGTAAATGGTGCTGCAGTGAACATTGGGGTGTTGGGGTGCATGTATCTTTTTTAAAAAAACTTTATTTCTTTTAAGTCTTTATTGAATTTGTTACAGTATTGCTTCTGTTTTATATTTTGGTTTTTTGGCCACAAGGTATGTGAGATCTTAGCTCCCCAACCAGGGATCGAACCTGCACCCCCTGCATTGGAAGGTGAAGTCTAAACCACTGGCCTGCCAGGGAAGTCCCGCATGTATCTTTTTGAATCAGTTTTCTCTGGATGTATACCCAGGAGTGGGATTACAGGGTCATATGGCAACCCTATTTTTAGTTTTCTAAGGAACCTCCATACTGTTTTCCATAGTAGCTGCACCAGTTTACATTCCCACCAACAGTGTAGGAGGGTTCCCTTTTCTCTGCACCGTCTCCAGCATTTGTTGTTTGTAGACTTTTTGATGATGGCCATTCTGACTTTTGTGAGATGGTATGGTACCTCTTCGTAGTTTTGATTTGCATTTCTCTAATAATTAGTGATGTTGAGCATCTTTTCATGTGCCTGTTGGCCATCTGTATGTCTTCTTTGGAGGAATGTATGTTTAGGTCTTCTGCCCATTTTTCAATTGGGTTGTTTGTTTTTTTGTTACTGAGTTGTGTGAGCTGTTTGTGTATTTTGGAAATTAAGCCCTTGTTGGTCACATCATTTGCAAATATTTTCTCCAGTCCGTAGGTTGTCTTTCCATTTTGTTTATGGTTTCCTTTGCTGTAAAAAAGCTTTTAAGTTTGATTAGGTCCCATTTGTTTATTTTTGCTTTTATTTCTACTGCCTTGGGAGACTGATCTAAGAAAACATTGGTACAATTTATGTCCAAAAATGTTTTGCTAATGTTCTCTTCTAAGAATTTTATGGTGTCATGTCTCTTTTTAAAATATATCTTTTTTTAATTAATTGATTTATTTATTTGGCTGCACCGGGTCTTAGTTGCAGCATGCTGGATCTTCATTGCTGCGTGTGAGATCTTCATTGTGGCATGTGGAATCTTTTTAGTTGCGACATGCAGGATCTTTAGTTGTGGGATCTTTTTTAGTTGCAGCATGTGGGATCTAGTTCCCTGACCAGGGATCAAACCTGGGCCCCCTGCATTGGACCACCAGGGAAGTTCCTGTGTTGTCATGTCTTATATTTAGTCTTTAAGCCACTTTGAGTTTATTTTTGTGTATGGTGTGAGGGTGTGTTCTAACTTCATTGATTTACATACAGCTCTCCAGCTCTCCCAGCACCACTTGCTGAAGAGAGTGTCTTTTCTCCATTGTATATTCTTGCCTCCTCTGTGGAAGATCAATTGACTGTAGGTGTGTGGGTTTATTTCTGGGCTCTCTATTCTGTTTTATTGATCGATATGTCTGTTTTTGTGCCAATACTATGCTGTTTTGATTACTGTAGCTTTGTAGTACTGTCTGAAGTCTGGGAGGGTTATGCCTCCTGCTTTGTCCTTTTTCCTCAGGATTGCTTTGGCAATTCTGGGTCATTTATGGAAGAACAGAATTTTTAGTTACAAAGACTGGGGTGCTAGTCTCAACTGTCTTACTCACTAGCTGTGTATCCGTAGGCAAATTCCTTGCTATAAAATTACAGTAATAATCAAACTTATCTTATAGGAGTGCTGTGATTTAATACTGAACAATGGGGCTTCCCTGGTGGTGCAGTGGTTAAGAATCCACCTGCCAGTGCAGGGGACACGGGTTCGAGCCCTGGTCTGGGAAGATCGCACATGCCATGGAGCAACTAAGCCCATGCGCCACAACTACTGAGCCTGTGCTCTAGAGCCCATGAGCCACAACTACTGAAGCCCACACGCCTAGAGCCTGTGCTCCACAACAAGAGAAGCCCGCACACTGCAACAAAGAGTAGCCCCTGCTCCCCGCAACTAGAGAAAGCCCGTGTGCAGCAACAAAGGCCATACATGCATACATAAGAAAAATACTGAACAATGGTGCACGTGAAGTACTACCTGTGGTACGTGACACACATAGTAGGTGTTTAACAAATATATTCCTACTAAACAAATAAGAACTTTCAAAAAGAATTCTGGGTTTCTTCAAGTGGAATTTTCTGAAGAATTACCATTTTCTGTATTCCTAAGCGTCAGCCAATAAATGTCTATTTAGCCTTTCTTTACTCAAAAGAAAGTCATTCATCACCTGTGTGCCAATCACTACACGAGTACTGAAGCATATTTAAAGATAAGGTTTTGCTCTAGTAGGTCTCATTCTAGTGGAAGAGTCAGGTTTAAAGAAACTCAGAAGAGATAGGCACCAGGTACAGTAGGAGATAGAGGAGAGTGGTGTGAGGGAAGACAACACCGAGGTGACACTGAAGCTGGGTCCTGGAGAGCAGTATGATTTTGATGGGGTGGGGAAAGGAAGAAAGACATGCTTGGCAGTGGAAGCAGTATATGCAAAGGCACAGAGGCATGAAAAATCAGGTAACTGGAGCATATGGTTAGTCAGGCAAGAAGTGAGGCTGGGGAAGTAGGATGTATCCAGATTGTAGAAAACCCTTGTCTTGCCACAGTTGTAGCATTTGTCTTTCTCAAGCATTCATATTTGCATCCATGCCGAAATATGGTGGTTCTAAAAATCTCTTAAGACATTTTTTAGGTTGTTTGTGCCACTTTCCTCTCACATATAAAGCACTGATAATAGTTCTTTTATGACAGGGACTCAAAATTATTTTGGAGGGTAGAGGTAGATTTTTGTGTCTAATATTTGTAAAACATCCTGGGATTAAAAAATTGAAACTGTTTTGGGAATTCCCTGGTGGTCCAGGGGTTAGGACTCTGCGCTTTCACTGCTGAGAGGGCCTGGGTTCAATCCCTGGTCGGCAAACTAAGATCCAGCAAGTCGCGTGACCAAAAAAAAAAAAAAGAAAGAAAACAATTGTTTTGAAAATCTTCTCAGTCTTCCTTTTTAAAGATAGGAGCCTAAATGATATTCCCTTCTCTGTGGCAAGGAAATATGTTGAAATTCCAGCCATTTTCAATTTAAACATTTTTGACCCATTTTTTTTCCCCTGCTGACGTGGATTATTATAAAATTACAGAATACAATTTTCCTACTGACTTCTGTTATAGCAGTGCATTGTTAGGAAGAAAATTTGAGCTATATCTTTACCAGAATGAATTATTTCGCCATCTGTTGAGTAAATTTTACCTGGTACTTCAGTGACGTAGTTTATGTTCCCCTGCAGACAAGGGTTTGGTTACACCCAACGGGTTCCTAGGCTAGCACAGTGCTCTGCATAAAGTCTGACATCAGTAAGTGTTGCTTGAACTTGACTGAATTGACTATTTAATAAGACCCTACAACTTTAAGAAAATTAGGAAGTGGTGTCGCCCATCTCCCCTGCCAGACATATTAGACTTGGGATGGGGGTAGAGTAATACAGTATTTTCTAATTTTGTTAAAATTGTAAGGGCTTCAATTCAATTCAGCAAGAAACAATAATTCGATAATTTAAAGTGATCCACTCAAAATGACTCAGAAACAGCAGAAAAATTACGTTTCAAGGCCTCAATGTCGTTTTTCCTTAGCCTGATCACTGTACTATTTTCCCCCCACAAAACCCACTTTGTGGGAGTGGAATTGGGTCCTGTAAAATCTAAGGGTCGCCTTGCCGTCACTGCAACCCCTGGCAAGCTGGTCTTCCTTTCCCTCTCTTCTGATGTCATTGCTGTCCTAGGATAGAAAATGCTGCAAGAATACATTATAAATTTTGGAATTAATGGATGCTGGAAGATGAATTTTAAAAAGAGTTTAACGTCTTTAATACTCCTTATGGAATGACTCAGGTGGAACATAATGAACTACACCTCCTGTATCTCTGCAAATAGAAGGAAGTTCTTAACATTTATTTAAGACAGCAGGAGCCTGAACATGACCTCATTTCAATCCATTAGACTATTTGAGGAAAAAAACAACAAAACTTTCCCACTTATTGACAGGTAAAGTTATCCCAATCCATTTCTCATAGCCAGTAAGAAGATGAACTGTCCTTAAATGCATTTTAAAATTGGCAGATTATACTTCCTGGTTCCCTTTTGGTCAAACAGAAATAGCCAAAAGAGAAATTATCACCATTTTTTTGAGGCTGATTAAAAATTCTCCCCATCCTTGTATAGAAGATATGCCAGCAGTTTCATTTTGTGCAAACAACAGACCCCTCATTTCTCTAGTTCCTGAGCTAATTAAACAGGACCAAAGACCCCATGTTCCTCATGTTGTTCTGTGGCCACAGTTTACAAAGACATGAAGTGTAGTTTGGTAAGTATTGGTGTTGCATGTGAGGAGTCACCAATAAAGATATGATTCATCCCAGAAGCAGAGTTATACACGTCATAGTATAAATATTAATACTGATGGAGACCAGGTTATAGACCAACTAGAAAATCTTCACAGAAAATGAGTGAGCTTTTTCTTTTATGAACTCAACAAATGTTTATTGAACTTCTACTTCATACCACTCCTTATGCTAGACACTGGTTGGGATACAGTGATTAACAAGACAGATATGGCCCTTATAATAGTGCATTCGGAAATCATTGTTGATAGACTAAACATTCATAGCGTGTACCAAGGTTTGCATAAGTGTTTGATGTTTGAAGATCTCAAATTAGTAGAAAATGAACTTGTGGGTAAATATTCTACTTCTGTTTTAGTTGCCTTTTGGTTGAAGAAGCGTGCATGCACCGTGTAATTTCAGTGATAGAAAGCATCTAACAGTGATCTTTTTGAAAACCTGTGTACCATAGAAATCTCAATCATAATAGTGCCTCATCCAAATATTCTGTTTTATTGGTTCCTACTTTGTCACCTCATCCACTTAAAGGCCAGACAGACCTATAGTTCTGTTTTGAGACTATCCTATAATTATCATCTTTCTGGGGGCAGAAACCTTAGTTTGTCATCAAAATACCTTCCTTGGAATATGACTATATCCCAAATTTGCTCTTGTATCACTGTGAAGAAATTTATTTATCTTGCACACAATTGGTAAGATAACTTTTCAGTTCTGGCAATATTAATGTAAGTAGCATGTTTTTTGTCAAGTGTTATAAGAATTAATTCGACTTTTTAAAAGGCAGTTAGCAGTCATTTATGTATATCCTGGGTAGTTTGACTAAAAACAGCAGCAAACCCATAACACAGGAGATTAAAAAGTAGGTTTAAGAGAGAGTAGCAAGTACCTTTAAGTACAAGGTATTGTGTTTCTCCCTCTTCAGGGAGGTATCAGAATAATCTCCAACCAATGTACCTCTGATTCTCTAAAGAATCTATGCTGTTGGCCATGTTTGGTTTGCTATTTGTTGAGACCTCCCCCAGGAGGACAAGTTCTCATTTTAGATACAGACCATATCCTTTTATGGTAGAGGTAGTCATTTTGCAGAAGCATAGTATTAATCATAAAAAAAAAAAACCATGCAGGAGACAGTGGATTGATTTTTATCAGTCTTGTTCTATTGATCTTCATATTATAGTAAACTGTTGGTCAGTAGTGTCAGATTGGTAAGTGGCCAGTTTATAATTCAGTGCTTTATATTTAAAAACAGGCTCCCTGCCTCAGGACAACTTGTACAGTGTAAGAAACTTAATTCCAGGTCACCTTACAAAACTTTTTTGTAAACCTAATTCCGACTAGCAAAGGCTGTCAAAACAGAGGGGGGAGGATACAGCTGCTTCCAGCCAGAAGCAGAGGCAGCAAGGGGCATACCAGCTTTCATGCTTTGACAGTGTAAGTTCTGGTAGATGCAGTTCACTCTCCAAGGTACCACAGTTTCCACTGGTATGAACTTCACGTAATTATCACTAACATTCGGTAGTTTCATTAGGAAACTAGGAAATCCATGGACCAGCAAAACCAAACACTGCCCTCTTGTGCATGTTCTTTTTCTTATTAAAATAAAATGGAGGGTTGAGCAAACATTTAATGAATGCTTCAAGAGAAATACCATACCATTTCTTGGTTGTTTTTCTTTAAGGTGGTTAGAATTTGTCAGTTTTACTGTTTTGCCTGATGACTTCAAAACATTGTCTCCATTCTTCTTTTCACAGTCTTCATAGAAAGACTGATGACTAAAAAGGTAATACATATTAGAAGGAAAACTTGCTCTATATTGTCAAATAGTAATAAAACTCACACCAAATCTCTACTGTGGTAGGACTTCATTTAGGGCTGCATGTCACTGGACAAACGATAAGCCTGTGTTGTTTCTAAGGCTTAGTGATAGGCTAAAATGTGTTAAAAACTCAGTTCCTAAATTCACTGTTAGTCTTGAAATCTATTTATTAAATAGCAAGTAAGGTCCTAGTGGCAGTTAGCATGCTGCAAGTAAATATAACATTTAAACATAGAATCTTTGCAGTGAAGGACCTCGGGAGATGAAAATTTTGTATTAGGGCACGTTTCATACATGGTATCCATAATTGTATCGTGTGTCGAATTTTCTTTTTTACATTAGTGAAGAAAGGCCATCCTGAGGAGGACTTGGAAGCTTTTTTTGGTGCTAGTGTCTGAAGAGGTCCTACTAACTCTTCTACAGTAGATTAACTGTGCTATATACATAGTCTTTAAATGTGTATGGATGTTGTGTTTCAAAGGAGAAGTCCTAGAGTTTATTAAATTCTCCTCTGCCCAGGGAAAAAAGGTACCTCAGTGTTATTATGGTTGTCTCCAGAGCAATTAGATTTCCTTTCCCAGGAGGAAAAAGCCCCTAGGTATAGTAGCTGCGGTCCTGGGGCTGTCATGGGTATCTTACTACTGCTGTCACATCTTTGCTTCTGGGAGCACTTGTGAAATTTATAGGAGTTGATTTAGGTGATTGATTGCCACAGAGATTTGTGTCTTAAAGGAAGTCTGAAACAATACTATGTCATAGCTAAATAATGACCACCATTCCTGTGAGCCCTTTGAGCCAGTGAACTCAGTCAGGAAACTTGAGTTCTGGGTTGTGTGACCTTGAGCAAGTCAAGTCTCCCTTCATTCTTTGTCAGGACCTACTGTATGGTGTATCTAAAACCATGTGTAATGAACGGTGTTATGGGATTCCATTGCATTTATGAATTGGGATTCTAAAATTCAACTTCTCATATCTGAATCCTTTAATCTCTTCATAGGCCAATACTAATTTTTCCACTTAAAGTCTTCCCTTTTCACAGGCTTTTCTATTCTATAAGATGCGGCAAAGTCTCGAAAACTTACAGCTTCTTCTATAATAGAACTCATTCATATTTTAGCTTTTACTTGGAAGGTCATGTGAACCTTACAAAAGTCTGATTTGGAGGGAGCCATTATTTATTTTAATTCTGTAGAATTAAAAGTGAACTTTTATTTATAAAAAATACATTAGTGTAGAACATCTTTTGTTTGTCATACTTTAGTGTGTTTGCAAAACAGATGTTTAAAGCGTGAATTTGTTGCCAAAACGCATTAATAAAAACTAAGAAATTTATTATTTAAAAATAATTTTGTGCAGTTCTATTTTGTTCATGCTTTGGGACAGCAAACTTTATTTTCAAATAATGCCTTTTTAATTACAAAATAAGCACATACTTATATAAAAAATGGAGAAATGCAAGAAAATATAAAGAGGAAAATTAAAATGAGCTTAATGAGATAATCATTAACATTTTGGTATGTTTCTTTTTCGCCATTTTTCTGTTACATATATATATCTGTATATCTTTCTAAGCAAAAGAATTTTGTATAAGAATATACCATAATTTGTTACCCAGTCCCCTGCAGTTGGACATTTGTGTTGACAGCTGTATCCAGCTAGCTCAGGTCCTAATTTCATAACTGCTTATGTTGCCAGTTTGTAAACAGATACAGGGATGGTAAAAGAAAGAAAAGTATTTTGAAAAGCAGTTATAAAATTAATCAGAGTTAGGTTTATGTAATATTACATAACCAAGTTTATTTTTATTTGGGGTAACATTTTTTATTAGAAAATTAATAGTAACACATTGTAAACTATTTGGAAAACAATGTATAAAGAAGAAAATAATATTTCCATTCATAAATAACCACTAAAAATATTTTGGTACATTTACATTTGGTGTTTCTATCTTATCTGTATTTTAAACACAATTAGAATAACTCATATTTGGTTTTGTAAACTGCTTTTTTTCACTGACATTTTCCGATGTCATTTAGTACTCTTTGAAAACACGATGTTTTTAAATGGCTCCTTCTTTTTTTTCAAATGCCTATACCATAATCATATTTAACCATTATTATTTTATTAGACATTTAAAGTCTTCCCAGTTTTGCCCTGTTAAATAGTCCTGACTCAGACACCCTTGTTCTTACCTTTTGTCTTAAGAATAATGATATGTTTGGCTATATTACCAGCTCCCTACAAAAAGCTGAATTTATTCACATCACCAACAGTGGCCTTGAGCATGCACTGCTCCTGTCACCACAGCCTGCCTTCCCTGCATACCGTAATCTTTTTAGTGAGTGAAAATCAGCTTCATTTTACTTATTTGGTAGGTGAAAAGCACTGTTAGTTTTGTCTACATTTAAACTTCCTTTTTTTTTTTTTTTTTTTTTTGTGGTACGCGGGTCTCTCACTGTTGTGGCCTCTCCCGTTGCGGAGCACAGGCTCCGGACGCACAGGCTCAGCGGCCATGGCTCACGGGCCCAGCAGCTGCGCGGCATGTGGGATCTTCCCGGACCAGGGCACGAACCCGCGTCCCCTGCATTGGCAGGCGGACTCTCAACCACTGCGCCACCAGGGAAGCCCTGGAATTTATTTTTTATTTAAATGTAGATAAATCCAGTGCTTTTATTCTTGTGTGACTGCCTCCATCACATATGCTTCCTCATTCAGATGTTTTCTTTTACATTTAGCCATAAAATATTGGGTTTATAAGGTGAAGGTCTAGTTTGGTCTTATTTTCCAGATAGCCAATTCTTCCTTTCTTCTTAGATTTAAAATTGTTTCTTTCTTGCATATAAAGTCATTATATTTGTTAGTTCTATTGATCTTATCAACAATTCTTGAACCACAGCTCTGATTATCTCATAATTTCACAATATTTGACAAGAGAGAGAGCCTATTTATTACCATTTTCAAAATGTTCTTAACCATTTTCATCTGTTTTTTCAGGCAAACATTCAAATAGTATTGTTGACTCATAACACTCCCACTGAGAAAAAAAGAGGGAAGAAAAATATGTGATTGAAGTTAAATTTCATTGAAGTTAAGCCTAAAAATTAATTTGGGAAGAAATGACATTGTCATATTATTCATTCTTATCTAGGAATGTGTTACATGCCTCTCATTTCTTGTGTCTTTTTTATACCTATCAGCAAAATGAATAACATTTTTTACTTTTTTGTATGGTTTCTATATTTTTCTTGTTAGACATTTTTATTTTCTCATTTTTCTTGCTCTCATGAATAGATGCCTTTTTTTCTGTTAGGTTGTCCAATTGCTTATTATTGATGCATAGGAAAGTTTTGATATTTTTGTTGGCCTGTTTAGTACCCAACCATCTGATTGATTACTTCTGAGGCAATTTGAATTTATCCCTTGGCTTTCTTGGTATAATATAATATGCAATTGATATTTTTGTGGCTCTCCTTCCCAATTTGTTTCTTAATTCTGTTTCATGCCTTACTGTACTAGGACTTTCAGAAAAAACATTAAATTATAACAAAAGTAAAGGTTGTATTGGGGATGGTGAGCTCTGTTGCCTTGTTTCTGATTTAATGGAGATGCTCCTAGCATCTTATCATCTTATTAATGTTACCAATTACTGTTTTCCCAAGATTTTACTGTGAAAAATTTTAAATGTACAGCAGAGCTGAAAGAATTTTATAGTTATCACCTAGATTCTACCATAGTTTTAGTATACTTGTTTTATCATACATCTCTTAGCACATTTTTTAATATTGATAATCTCTGTTGTATTACAGAAATATTCATCTGTACTTACTGTTCCAAGATTTTAAAAAGTCAACGCTGCACTAATTGTAAAGATACAGATGAATACAGCAGTCTCTTAGCTCCATTATCATGAAGTAGCCAATCTAAAAAAGTTAATAAAGCTTTGAATTGGGGGTTTAGTGTGAAAACTGTTCAAATGGAGGACAGTGTTAAGCATCAAAAGAAGGATAGCAGTCCAGTTTGGGTTACAGGAGGAAAAAGAATTGAAGTTAGAATTTTTCTGTATTTGACCAGACTTTCAAAGAATGTCTTATTCAGCTGCTGACAGACTACTTACTTACAGAAATAGCTACTTATTCCAGTCTACTTGCCAGGTGTATTCTATAGTGAAATAATGTCCATCAAGTTATGATAATTGAATCACAGTATCTCTTAAGACTATCCATTCTTTTTGTACTGATTCTGTTTACCCAGAGTATTAGTTTTCTAGGGCCAACATAACAAATTTCCACAAACTGGGTGGCTTAGAACAAAAGGTGTCAGCAGAGTTGGTTCCTTTGGGAGGTTCTGATGGTAGAAACCCTCCCACACCTCTCTTCTAGCTTCTGTCAGTTGTCAGCGGTCCCTGGCATTCCTTGTCTTGTAGATGTATCACTCCAGTGTCTGCTTTCATTTCCTCATTGTCTTCTCTGATTGTGTTCTTTTTTTTCTCTTGTAAGGACACTCTCGTTGGGTTTAGGGCCCAGCTTGACCTCATTTTGATCCTTCCCAAAATTACATCTGCAGAGACCCTATTTCAAATAAGATCACTTTCTGAGGTTCCAGATGGACATGAATTTTCAGGTGACACTCTTCAACCCACTACATCCGGCGACTTCTTTAGTAAGCAGGAGTGGAAAGAGCATGGGCCTGGAAGTTAAGGAGCTTATCTGTAATGCTAGCCAGCTCTGTAACTTTGGGGAGCTTATTAAGTGTAAGCTTGTCATTGTCTCTATTTCTCAAATGTGGAAGTTGATCGGTGAATAATCTTTCAAAGTCCCTTATTGTCCTGAAGTCCACAGTGAATGATGAAGAGTCATATGCATAGCTGATTTATAGCTCTGCCCCTCTTATTTCTCTCTGACCCCTGATGATTTTTCAGGGATATTTTTAGGTATGATTAGTATCAGAGGGGCTTTGAGATCTTTGGATAAAATGTAGGATATCACTGTCCAGGTGTGTAAGTGAACTGAGGATGTTCCTTCCTTAGACCTTTATGGATTAACAAAAGAGAGTTGCTGTACTTAAAGAAACTTTTCCCATTTTTTTCATCTCTGCCTTCACTCTGTTGTTTAAAAACAACCCCCCAAAAAAAGAAAATTTTAAATTGTTTTGTTGCTGAAGATCATTTAACACATAGATGCTCTCAGAGAGGAGATGGGACAATTAGGTTCCAAAGTATTTTAGTTTAATGTTACTCTCTTTCCTGCCCTCTACCCAGTAATTTTACTTAGTGATGAAGAAATGCACACTGGATTGTAGATAGTGAGCACTGTATGACAATCCTGAAACCTTATTTTGAATTACTAAAATGGTGAGGTTTAAATATCTCTTCAGGAGGGATAGTTCACTTAAAGGCACAGAAGAAAAAAAAAAAAAAGTTCATTTACATGGCATTATCCCTTGCTTAGAGAGCCATTCCCTGCCTTCTATATGCTCACCAAGACACAATAGGAGGAACTTTCTGGCTGCAGTTTTTATAGACTTAGTGTTACTGAAATGAAGGTGCCTCAAGGACATTTCAATTTGTTACTAGCTTATGGTTTCTCATCTCATGTAAATTATTTTTCCACCTTTCATTTTAAGTCTTTGCTGTCAGGGTCTTGCAAAGCGATCATTTGGTTTCCCTCTGTGAAGATACTCACTGATCACTCAGCTGACAATGTCCTTTGTCTATAAAAGTGTAGTACCCTTAGGATTTATTTTATCACTTATATTACTACCTGTAGATTTCTGTTTGCATCTCTTTCCCTTTTTTGTCTTATAAAATGTCTAGGGCTATAAACATTCTTATATGGGACAGAAGAAGTATATTTCAGAAACAGGTCCCTTTTAGAGTCTTAGAACCAAGTTCTCCTACAATTTATCCACCTGGTAACAGCAGAAATATCTATTCCTTTGACATAACTTAAGCTTAAAATGCTTGAAAGTGAATAATGAATAGTGCGTACTGTTCCTAAAGCTGTCTCTTTTGGTGGTGGGGCAGGGAGGGGGTGCCTAAACCCAGGAAGCAAGGCTGTCTTGAATTTTTATTACCATCCTGAAATGTCTCTCTCGCTCTTTTTTTTTTAAATTTATTTTTGGCTGCATTAGGTCTTTGCTGCTGCGTGTGGACTTTCTCTAGTTGTGGCGAGTGGGGGCTTCTCTTGTTGTGGAGCTCGGGCTCTAGGCACGCAGGCTTCAGTAGTTGTGGCACGCGGGCTCAGTAGTTGTGGCTCACGGGCTCTAGAGCGCAGGCTTAGTAGTTGTGGCACACAGGCTTAGTTGCTCCGCGGCATGTGGGATCTTCCCAGACTTAGGGCTCGAACCTGTGTCCCCTGCATTGGCAGGTGGATACTTCACCACTGCACCACCGGGGAAGCCCCTGAAATGTCTCTAATCTCATCTTTCCTCTCTATTTCCATGCCTTAGCCTACTTCAGATCCTCTCCTCAGTTGTTACCACAGCTTCCTAACTGGCTTTTGCCTCTAGTATCACCAGAGCTACTGCCCTACAAAGTAAGTTTGATCATATAATACCCCTGCTTAAAAACCTTTGCTTCCAGTTGCCAAAAAAGTTAAGTGCGAACTCTATCATACTCTTTAAAATCTGGACCCAATATTTTTCTTTAGTTTGATCCCCAGTCTCCCCATCTCATGTATATTTCGTCCACACTGAACTCCTCATTCTCGGAACATTTTAAGGTCTTTCATGACTCCCTTTCTTTTACATATTGCTTCCTCTGCCTTGGGTTATTTCACTTTATCCACCCTCTATGATCTGTCTTCAAGAAGCATGCACAAATGTTGATTCCTCTCTACTCCCATATACTACATTCATACCACTAATACAGTCCATTTTACAGTGGACTTTATAATGTGTTTTGTTACATACATACATCCCCAGTGATTACACTGGGAGGCTTTGCATGGTTCATCTTTTGCCACCATTTTGCCAATTGCTTGGTATAAACTAGGACTCAGTCAACATTTGGGGGTGACTAAATGAATGATTAATTATGTCTAAATATCGAAGTCATTAGACCTATTTCCCAACTTCATTGATAGTCTATTGGTTATGTATAGTTGAAAAATAAACACTATACTAATGGAATTGTATTCGGCTATATCTGAATATACCTAGAGAAGACGGTGTACAGTATGGTGAGACCCCAACTAGCTTTCTCCTGAAAGAGGTATTCTTGGTTTCAGTAAAAGCCTTAACTGAAACCACTGTTTTCTGTTTTCACCTCTGTTTCCTACTTCCATTCATTCATTCTTTCATGTATCATTTATTCACCCATCTTTTGATCAGACACTTACTTACTGAATGTCTGTTACATGCCAAGCAGATTCCTTGGGCTTAGATAGCTCCTCTTGTAAGTAACTAGATGGAAACCGTAGTTATTATTTTCTTCGATTCAGCTTCCTTTGTTTTGACAATATCCAGAACACAGAGCACATGTGAAAAAGACATAGGGATTTTAGTTAACATTAAATTCAGATAAGTCAATAATGTGATGTGGTCCTGGGGTGACCATGTAATTTATTGTCTAAGTGGGATACTTTAGGGGAATGAGGGGGGGTTTGTTAATAATCCAGGATAACAGCACTATTTCAGGCACACCCTACATATAATCCTTATAGTCTAATCAGATTGCATTACTGGTTGCCTTCTGTCTTCCAGGCACATCTTAGGTTTTTCTACCTTTATATTTTTGTCTTTACTGATAACTTTGCCCTTTCCTGTCCAATGCCTGGGGCCTCTGCATCCCGCAGAAGCCTGTCCAAATCAGTGAGCTTTGCCAGGTCAGCACAGTCCATAGAGATCTCTCTCTAACCTGAATTTATTTAACGTATCATTTATATAGTTAATTAGCAGCTAGATGTATTCTGGTTTGTCACAGTTTTACTGTTTTGACCGTTTCTTTAACTCCTATTGTTTAACTTTTTTAAACCTGACGTCTGCAACTGAACTGTATATTGTTAAGGTCAGGGCCATGTTTTGAACTTACGTCTACTCAAGTACATACTCATACTTACGTAATACTTATTTGTTGCATATTTTATTTCCTGGCCTACCTTTGTCTTTCGTAAAAACTCTTCCACTTTACATCAGTGCAGTGTGTCTGTCTGCCACCCCTCCCACCATGACCAAGAAGAAAGCTTTAAGAGCTTTGTAATTTTTTTGCAAAAAAATTTTAACTATTACATTTTAAACTTAAATATTTACCATGAAGTATCTTAAAATATATCATTTTATCAGTTTAGATTATACTATCGATATTTAATTAATATTTTTTAAACATTGAAACATTGCAAAAAGATGAAAAGTGGTGCTCACAGCCCAGTGTACACACCTCCAGCTGTGGTAGCACATTTTAATGAAAATTGAAATATTCAATAGCCCTACATTTCTTAATTATAAAAATAATAGGTCTTTAACAGAAAAGAAAGTATTAATTGCCAGGCTTAGAGATTTAGAACTATAGTTAGTGAATTATATTCTTGAGTCTTTAATTTGGAAGATGTTACCAATTTATTTTTATTCTGACTTTATTTTATATAGTTAAATCCTAAAAATACAAATTAAATAAGATTTTAAAAAACTTTTAAACTCATTAATCATATATGCCACGAATCACTGCCAATTCTTATTTAACTTCCAGAAATACTACGGTTTTATTCTGTTAGTCACTAGAATGGCAATCACAAACCTAATATTTTCTAGCCGATCCAGATATACTTTCCAAACATAAATTGTTTATGGAGTTATATTAATCAGTAAACTAGTCCTTAATTGTCTGAATGTTTTCCCAAAGTTCTTTTATTAAAAAGAAATTTATGAAAATAGCATATGTTCATTTCAGAAATTCAACAGAGAAGTATACAAAGCAGAAAGTGAAAACCGATCTTAATTACCACCAATATTTCCCTCTCTTCTACCCACCGCCCCCAGCATTCTTGCTCCCAGGAGATAATCATCACTTGTAACAGTTTAGTATGTACCCTTCAAGACCCTGTTGCAGTAACTCTATACCCTTGATGGTCAACAGTTCATTTACAGTGACATCCATTTCTTTTGGAGGCCCCTACACTGGGCTGGTGGGGACTTTTCCATTGTTACTGAGGAGCGCATATCATCAATGAGGAGTGCATGTGGGGATGAGTCAGACTTGGCACCCTGGCCTCAGGTGGCTTTCAGTGTAGTCAGAGAGGTGTACAGTGATAACTGTAATACAAGATGAAAAAGGTGTAAGAGAGGAACAGATGAAATGCTGTGGGATTCATGGGGTAAGGAAATTATTTACCTTTGAGGTGATATTTGAGCAATGCTGTGAAAGACAGACAAGATGGTTTGGGGGCAGGGAGGCAAAAAACAGATATACTGGTAGGAGAAAGGCACAGAGATGCAGGGGGTTGACAAGGCTATTCCATTTTCCTAGACTGTAGCATGCCTGTATGAGAGTAGCAGCAGATAAAGATGCAAAGGTAGTTTGGGGGAGAACTCTAAACACCTCTATAATAAATCTTGAAAAACTTTTGAACAGAATAGTGGCATGACTAGAGATGTACATTAGGAATATTAATCAGACATTAGAGAGAGTAGAGTGTCGGTCACAGGCTTTGCAGTAATTTGGAAGAGGAGTTACCACAATGAGGTGTAGTAGTAGCCATTGAGCTGTAGCTGAAACAGGAGCTCTAGGTCTTAGCAGCTACCATATTCCATCAAACCTAAGAAGGCTTTGACTGTATGATACACCTTTAGTTTATGTACTGGGGTGGGCGTGGGTGGAGGGAGGACACTGCCAGTTAATTTTCAGACACCACCAATTATAAGATGTACCTGATTTTAGAGATTATAATAATGAGGAAATGTGCATCATAAAATCAGTGAAATAGAGTAAATTGCATGTGCACAGGGAAAAGAAGGGGTATGCAAGAAAGAAAGGAGAGAGTTGAGAAAATGAAAGAGGGTGGGGGTGATGAGATCAAAGGCACAAGTGGAGAAGTAGACCTTGAAGAGGAGGATGCATCTTCCTCTGCCATGAGATGAAGAGAAGAATGTGCAGTGACTCAGAGACATGTAGAACTTGAGAAGCTAAAAACATTAAGCAAACCCATATTTAATAACCTCCATCTTGGTAAAAGAGGAGGCAAGGGCATCTGCGAAAAGAATGACGGTAGTGGGTTTGAGGGCTTGGGACTTCAGAGTGGAAAGGTTTCGGGTAAGTGGGGCACTAAAGATGGAGTATTAAAGACAGTTGGCTAGAAGGACAAAAAGCATTCCCAACAGAAATGAGGGGCCCAGTTAAGGTTGAAAAGCACAGATTTATAAAGAAACCAATTGGCCCTATTTTATGACTTTGTCCAGGAACACTTGGTACCCTGCGAGAAGGATGGAAGAAAACAAGAGGAAGGTGCTTTCTGCAGGGTGGGAGATTGGCTGGATAGGTATGGTGGAAGGACAGAAAAGCTGAATAATCAGAATTTCTCCTAAGAGATACAGTTGATTCGGCTTGCCATGGAGTTCAGGCTGAGAAATGAGAGGTAAGGCCAGAAGAAGAGTAATAGATGAACAGATTTTTAAAGTTGCAGTAGGGTTTTAAAGGATTCGAGATTATAAAGAAGGTGAAGAAAAAATTATTTTGGAGAGGTGGAGTAGGTGAGTAGAAGGTTGATTGGGGAATTTCAGAATTTCAGATCATAGGGTTGAGTATTGAAGATACGTTATCATTCTCAAACACAGATGGGAGTATATCTCTGTGTGGTCTGAAAACCTCTATTTCAGGGTGAAGTCTCTACTACTCATAGAACAGGCAGGGCTCATCACAGGCTGGCCCCATCCTACTCTTTCAGACTAGTGTCTCCTCATTGCTTCCCCATATTCTAACCACACTGAACTCTTCTCTATGCCCAGAATCCTCAAGGCTTTTATCTACCTTTTGCCTTTGCTCATGTTCTTTCCCTCGCATGAAATGTTCTTCCTTCTCTCCTCTGCCTTGCAAACTCCTGTTCATCTTCAAGACCTAACTCAGACGGCACTTCCTCTGCCAGGTCATTCAGCAACACTGAGCACACCTTCGTCTGTGTGAACTCTGCTCTGTTCAGACATCCTATGGAATTTTATCACAAGTGTATTGATTTATATGTGTCTTCAGTAGATTATAAACTCCTTGAAGTCAGAAACTAATTCTCTTCTTTACCCACAGTGGATGCACATAACATTAGGTACTTAATATCTGCTTTTGTTGTCTTTGTTGTTGAATTTTAAATGAATGAGCTAATCCAGTGCTTCTTAAACATTAATGTGCATTCGAATCACCTGGAGATCTTGTTAACATTCGGATTCTGATTTAGTCTGAAGTGGGGTCTGGGATTCTGCCTTTCTAACAAGCTGCCAGGTGATGCCCGTGATGCTGGTTAATGGAAACTAATCCATAGTGTCTTTGCCCAAGTAAATAGCAGAAGTGGAGTAAAGATAAAGGTCAGTAGGAATGTGGAAGTGGAGCAGAGATTGGAAGAACTCTCAGTATGAACACGGAAGCCCTAAAAATGATAGCAGAATGTCACGTGGGAAGAGATGCTTAAAGCTTGGACTTAAGCAGGAGACCATTTGTGGAGGGTGGTAGTTGACAAGACTGGATGATATCGTTCTATCACTTGTATTTTAGAAAAGGAAAGGCTGTTTGGTGATGGCAGCTGCTGTGTCAGGACTACGGTGAAGGAGGGTCTCATGGAGAGGGCTTCAGGGGAAGGGAGTGGCATTGCAGAAGGCGGATTTGGGGATTCACAGGAAGGGTTAGGGGCCTCCAGTGTTTATTCCCAGTAGAATGGCATTTTCACCAGTGCAGACAGAGGGTGAAGGAATGGGAAAGTTGCTTTCTGGGGGAAGGGAAGCCCCTGAGGAGATGAGAGGTACTAGAATTTAACAAGGAATCATTTCCTGATCTTAAGTTTCCAGGTTCAAAGCACAGAAATTCCCTTTTTCTTTTTTGTCTTTTATATATTTATTTATTTATATTTTATTTTTGGCTGCATTGGGTCTTCGTTGCTGCACGTGGGCTTTCTCTAGTTGCGGCGAGCGGGGGCTACTCTTTGTTGCGGTGTGTGGGCTTCTTATTATGGTGGCTTCTCGTTGCGGAGCACGGGCTCTAGGCGCGTAGGCTTCAGTAATTGTGCATCGCAGGCTTAGTTGCTCTGCGGCACGTGGGAACTTCCCGGACCAGGGCTCGAACCCGTGTTCCCTGCACTGGCAGGCAGATTCTTAACCACTGCACCACCAAGGAAGTCCACTTTTTTTTTTTTAAACTCATAGATGACAGAAGAGGTAGTACTAATAAGCATTCTGTTCCCACATATAGTCTCACAGATCTGATAATGCTAGGGATGGGTTCAGTAAGCCTAATTTCTTTAAGTACTATTGTATAGAAGCAATATATGCTTTTCTAACATAGGGGAAAAGGCAAAAATAAATTTAGAAATGTTTAAATTTCCTCCTATGAATCCCCTTCTCCCACAAGGAGGTAATCCAGCTTGATGTGTACCCTTCCAGCTTTTATCCATGCAAATTTAAGTACACATAGACAGGAACTTTTCAGATTTCTTAACAGTACTTTTACATGCACATTATTCTACAGATTGTTTTTCGCACTTAGGACTGTGTCATAAACATCTCTCCAGGCCAATGGATAGTTTTTCTAGTAATTTTTAAATAGCTATGTATAAATATAGATGTCCCATAATTTGTTCTGTCATTCTCCTACTGATGGGACAGTTGGGTAATTTCCAACTTTTGCTAGTACAAACGTGACACGCAAAGAGAGTTCTGTTGTTACCAGTGCCTTAATAACAGAACTCTGTGATTTCAACCAGCCACCCGTATCACAAGTAACTTTTTTTTTCAAGGACCTCTTTTAATGAAGCCTAGCAGTGGCCAGACCTGTACTATCCAATATAGAAGCCACTAGTCACATGTAGCTACTTACATTTAAATTTACTAAAATTAAATCAAATTAAAAATTCCCTTCCTCAACCACATCAGCTTCATTTCACGTGCTCAGCAGCCACATGTGAGTAGCGGCCACCCTGTTGGACAGTACAGAACAGACCGTTTCCATCCTCACAGAAAATTCCATTGGACAGGCTGGACCAAACACTCTAATGTTACATCCTAAAGAAGAACATCTTTTTCAGTGGGCTGGTGTTTTAAGGAGAGCACAGTTTTTAAAAGTACGAACTTTGTGTCTTAATTGGTTGCCTCTGCAGTTACTTCAATGAGAATCAATACCCAGATGAAGCAAAAAGAGAAGAAATTGCAAATGCTTGCAACGCAGTTATACAGAAGCCAGGTAAGGTAGCAAGTGCTGCTTGGCTCTGCTGGAGCTCTCGGCTCAGGTCATCATTTGGGACCTAAGTCTCTTCCTCTCCCAACGGGGTGCTCTTGGCTCCATTCCTGCCATCCTCCTGTGGATGGCCACTCCCCTGTCCTGTGCTTCTTAGGGGGTGATCACGCTACTCCAAATCAAACTTCATGTGGGAATTCCCAGCGAGTGTCCTTGCTTGAGATACGCAACCTCGAAATTATTTTTTGTGAAGACTGTGTAGATTTCTTTTTCCAAAAATACAGCATAAATATGCCAATTTCAAAATAGTTTTAAAGTTTGGTATACTTAAGCAAGGTTAGTTAATGAAATTATTAAGATAGGGTGTGTGGGTTTTTTTGGTGTTTTTACAACTGTTGAAAATTCTATAAGTCTGTCTTTCTGCTTGAAGAAAGAATTTTTTGGAGTTGGCTTCTTCCTCCTTCCTACATCGGGATGACTTCTTAGGTGGGAAAAAATGTAGGGTAATTCCATTCTGAAGTCCTGTTGTTCCTGTGCAAGTCCACAGAACCCCTGAAGCACTCATACATCTTTCCTTCCAAGTGCTAAAGTGCTCTTTCATGTTTTACAGGGTTTTTTTTTTAACCAGAAACCATTCTCAGTTAAGATGATCCAGTTGATCTCCATTTGGCCAGTTACTTAGATTGGCTTAAAGGCTATATATATCAACAACACAAAAGTATCACTGTTTTATAATAATTAAATACTAATTTATCCCCCCCCCCTTAGTTAGAAGCCAGACTTTTAATAATCTAGAACACACAAGCTCAGCTACAGTGATACCTGTACCCTTATTTTACACAAGCCAAAAAGTCCCAGCCCTAAAGCTGTGCTGGAACTCAAACTCTTCGTGGAAAATACTTCACCCCCTTACCATCAAGGGCCTAACCTGTTTTCTGGTTTCTCCACCCAGTGTGGATTAAAAGCTGAATAAGGGAGGAGGGAAAGGTACAAGGTGGTTGCCATGTTGGTAAACATGGTGCTATCCATAAAACGTCACATTTGACAGCAAAGAAGAGAATACATTTAAAATGCAGTTTGAATTGTGCTATGTGTTCCAGCATAGTTACAATTACGGCTGGTCATAGTGATCTTAATCTTCAAGAAAACATGGATAGCATTCTCTGTCTTAAGACAGCAGGAAACTAGGTAATATAAGGCCTTAAAGATGTAAATAAACTTCAGCTATCTGGAAACTTGATAAAGAATAACATATTCATCTAGAGTGATGCTGATCAAATGAAGCCTTCATATACAATCATGTGAACTTTGAACCCCTAGTGGACCGAATTCTTTAATGTAGTAATATTGGAATTCCCTAATATTGTGTGGTTTTCTGAATTCAAGCATTTTGTGTTATTAGTTGCTATTTGTATGTTTATTTATATGTTTATTCATTCAGTAATTGAGTCTGTACATAGTACTAGCTCATGCTAAAAAATATTACTTCTATATCTGTTATTCTGGCAAGAAATGCAATCAAAAGAACATTTTTAAAAAGAAAAGTAGTAACCCTTAAAACTAGTCTCAGATATAGATTATCTGAATTTTATTGCATGCATTCACAGGCAAAAAACTGTCAGATCTGGAACGAGTTACCTCCCTGAAAGTGTATAATTGGTTTGCTAACAGACGGAAGGAGATCAAGAGGAGAGCCAATATCGGTAATGTATCAGAGAGGCTGCTGTCTCTTTTGAGGCAGTTATGGACGTTGCGTTTATTTTAAGAGTGATTTCCGTTTAGAACTGCAGGTCTAAATGATCCTACCTCTTAAGCCTAATGAGACTTGCCCTTACGTTTTTCTTCATTGTAGTTTTAATAATGCGAAGTTAATATTAATTACACTATTTGTATTGTAATAAGAATGGCATTATTTCTGAAACTCATTGTTCTCAATATGCTAGAATCTAGAATGTCTCTGATCAGTTACTCCTGGGGTGCATATTAAAGATACTTGTAAGGGCTTGAGAGAGGGAGTGTGATACCCTTAGCGTCTTCGTTATTACTGAGCTATATGACCTAGATGTTAAGAAACATGTGATTAATAAAATTGGAATAAGAGTCTTAATATACAAGGAACCTAGTAAAAGGCGAGATTTTTTTTTTTTTTTAAAGAGAGCATTTAAGAAACATGAATTGATGAGATTGGGGTGGAGGGGTGGTTTTGAGCTTCTAAAATTGTGTTTCATTTATAAACGTACTTCCTTCCCCTTCATCGTTACAATTCTCAAGTGCTTTATAGAACCCCAAGACAGGAGAGCTGTTTAATTAGTTGGTAAGTATTTATGAAGCACCTAACAGTCAGCCACTCAAATGTACACGCATAGCAGCAGGGGCTCCAGAATGGGAAACGTGTTCCTTCCCTGACCTCTGTGCCGCCGAGTTCCATCTGTCTGCAATTTAAAAGAAACAAAACATAGAGAGGAGTCTAGGTTTTTGTTTAATTGCATTCTAATTCCCTCAATACAAACTCAGTGTTTAGACCATGATGGCGATGTAACAGATAATTTAGGGATCTATTTGCTTTTTTCGAAGAAGCAGCAATCCTGGAGAGTCATGGGATAGATGTACAGAGTCCTGGAGGCCATTCCAACAGTGATGACGTCGACGGAAATGACTACTCAGAGCAGGTGAGCAGCGGAGGGGAGGCTGCCGGATACAGGGTGGGTGGGACGGTGTGACAATTCCGTGGGTGCGTTTTGTGCGGGGTGGGGGAGGGGAGGCAAGCGAATGTCCCTCCACTCGGCTCCTGTGTCTAGTTAGATTTTCGTGTAATTTGAAAGTGAATTTGTGAGAAATCGTTATTCACCTACATGGATTTATTGTCATATAACAGGATACTTGGCAAGTACGCAATGGGGAGGAGGAGGAGGGAAGAAGTTCAGAGGGAGGCAGAGAAGCAGAGAAGGTAGAAGAAGAGAGGAGGATCTGATCCAAACAAGCAAGTTCCACCGTCCACCACACACACACTCACTGTCCGAGAGACACTAGGGGCTGCGGGCAGCTGTGACCCTGCCTGGACACGTTCGGACCAGCACACAGTAGAAGGGCCCACCCACTTCGGCCCCGTTGCCGTGGGAACCCTCGTGCCGAGATAGTGGGTTCCTCCAGAGTCTCTGGCACATGGACACACACACCCTCTCATAAATGCATGTCTGTCCACCTCACCCTGACTTACTCTCCACTGCTTAGGGGGAAAATATATTTAATTGTAGCCACTGGATGGAATAATTCAGTAACTAAGAATGTGGGAATTTTCCCCCCACATATCTGTTGACAGAGTTCATTACATTTTTTATAGGATTTTAAACTCGTTCCATTTGGAATATGAAGAGAATGTACGGTCTCTTCTCCTAGGCCCCAGCAGGAAAACATCTGCTCTTTCCTATTTGATGTACACCTTTACCTTGCCCCTCGGCCAGCTCTTTTAATAGAGTCCACTGTGGCCTTCTGCCGACCGCTTTGCAGCCCCTGTTTACCGGCTTGAGCGTAGACACTGCCACTGCCAGGGTACCAGCAGTTCCATGCTGATCCCTACTTAAACTAAAGGCCAGCCTGTGCGAATGAGCACAGAATTTCCCTCTGAGGACTCCAAATCAGCGCTCCATGTTTCACTCAAGAGAATGTTGTGTGAGTCTGAGTGGAAACATTCCTGTTAGTTTTTAGTCTACCAATGTAGGTGGATCACTTCCACTTTTTCTCCCAGATGCCCTAAGGGCAACACATGCCATGCTATTTTTCGCCCAAAGGGACTCACCCTTTTCCAAAGCTTTTCGATGCAGAGTTCCCCTGAAGATGTGACAGGTGAGAAACTTACCCCTTGTGTGAAACACCATCTTCAGCGCCTGACGAACATCCTGCAGTGCCAGTTTCCTCCACAGCTGTATTGTTTAACACATCGGCGTTGCGGAGGGCGAGCTTCACACTCCCTCCAAGTAAGACACCTGCACTTCCCTTGCCCGGCTCCCTTACAGTGGGAGAGTGCCAGGTGACATTTTCTCGGGAAGCCATTTCCAGCAGTTACACTTTTGTCCTATTGTAATTGAGAGTTTGGGGTTTGGGTGGGGGGGTTGGTTTGTTTTTTACAAAAATGCATTTTTATCCGAAAGGTGCTGGTGTCTGTAGTTTTGTCTAGTCTTCTCAGTTGAGTAGAGAGATACTATGAATTCTGATAATCTGTTTGTAAGAGCACCAATCCAGAATTTAAGCTCACCTAGTTTGGCCTTCAGTAACTAGTGCTGTATTTGTTGCAAACTTGGAATGGTCCAGGTTTGATCATCATCCCCAGCAATCTTTCTGATAGAAGGAAAAAATTCTCAACAAGAAAAAAACATTTTAGTGCTTTTTATTTGTTGAATCATAAAAATGCCAACCCGAAGTCTCTGGACCTATATCCATTCAGTGTCTACTTAAATACATTTCACCTCTATTCTATCATGACGCCCCCAACTCTGTTTTCTCCCACGAATGTTCTGCCTCCCCTTGCCCGCAGCATGCCTTTCTGTGAGCTAGAGAATTTTACCAGTGCACTAATAACATTTGTTTCTTATCTCTGCACATCTAGGACGACAGCACTAGCCATAGTGACCACCAAGACCCCATCTCATTAGCTGTGGAAATGGCAGCAGTCAACCACACTATCTTGGCATTGGCCCGACAAGGAGCCAACGAAATCAAGACAGAGGCCCTGGATGACGACTGATGAGGGAGGATTGGACACGAGAAGTTAACTTAGTTTAGACGTAGCACCTTAGCAGACTTTCCTCGGTCCTTAACATGTGTTCTTACAGTATAACTTGCAGTTTCTTGTATGTCAGTTAGCCGTTAGGGTCTTGTTCTGTGAAGATGGCATGGTGCCCTCAGCCTTTGCATATACTCTCAGTATTAATTCCCAGTAAATAATAACCAACCAACCAACCAACCAATCAACCTTCCCTCTCCCAGACCCCGAGGCTAGAAAATCTTGCTGCTCTGTCTTAGCATTCCAAGAAAGTGCTTCCAGGTATTTAGATAGCCCTCAGTTCTCAAATATTAGGCTGTGTGTATTGGGTACCTTTAGATTCCTGTAACACTAGTCTGTACCCCTTTTCCTTCCCCAAGACTGGTAGGATGCAAGCTGAGGTAGTGTGGCCCAGGATGGACAGACGCCATTTGGGGAGTACCCACAGAGTAAAAGGGACACTAGAACCCCCACCTCAGTGTGGGAAGAATTGATTTCCAGCTGCAATAAGCCGTGCCTCATAATAGTCACACTGTGGCTAGATTATACTTCTTTGGGTGCTGTGCTAAGAATGTCAGTGGAAACACTCGATCTCAGATTTTGGTTGATGTTAACATGCCTGACACAGACATCCTTTCCTCTCACAAGCTGTGTGACTTAAGTAGATAAAATACTGCCTCTGCCTTTGGGACCATGATTAAAACAAACAAACAGAAAAATGACAAAAAACAAAAGTCATTTAAAAAAAACAAACCCACAAAGCCCAGCTTGAGAGCACTGGGAAAAAACATGAGCTGAAGGTCTAATGGATGTTAGGTCCAGTTCTCAGAACCACTATACAGTACGTGGCACAGGTACATGCCGGCCTGGAAAGGTGCTGGAGGTCGTCACGGAAGCTGCTTTGCCTCCTGTCTGTGTCCCCTTTCCCTGCTACCAAAAAAAGGCATTTCGAGGATGGAGCTAAGGTCAAAAGTAAGTGAATGAACTTCCAGTCTTTGTATCCATTAACTGAAGCCCCCTCAACATGAGAGGTTGATAGAGGACTTTATAGCGGGATTATGCTGACTGACTCTCACAAACGCAAATACTTTCCTAACTAGGAGCAGAAAAAAAGCAGGGGACGTTTGCCACTTATGCGGTGGGTCTGCGAGATACAACAGGATGTGACTGCTTTGGTGTTCTCTTTACTCTGTCCTTGTAGAGGTGTGAAAAGCTATATTGCTACAGGCAATTTATTTAATAATTGGAAGCCATATTGATAATGGATGTGGTAATATTTGTAAAGTTTAATCTACTTTAAGCGGCAGTAACTAATGGAATTTTTTTCCTTGATCACATATGTAGCACTTTTGTTACTTTTTAAAGATATTTATATTTGATAAATCTTTTTTTCATTTTGAGAACTCAAAATACCAAACAGTGAACTTGAGTTATAAAGTCACCCTGTGATCACCTTGTCGTCCAGTAGCAAAATGATGAACTATTCATGCGTCCAAGAAAATTACATCTGCTGGCCTTGTATGAAAATGATCTCTTGGCATCCCAATTAAAGGACACACTGTCACTGTGGGTAAGAGGAAACAGCCTTCAGTGTAGCAGCGTAGGGTGCGTCTGAAAGAGGCACAGCTGCTCTCTATTTCCTGCCTCGTTCCCTCTCTCCTTCCTACAGACAACGAAGCCTCGTTTAAAGGGGAATATGGGCCTGGCTGTTAAGCAGGGCGTCATGTGTTTATCCATTGCCTGAAAGTGATTCTAAAATTGAAGGAGGGTGCCATTTCCTTACCTCTTCACCCTTCCTCCCCCACCAAATGTTTTCAACTTAAAACCATTGAGAGAGAGAATGACTGGCCGCCTTCATTTCTCCTTTCCTCAGCAGTGAGTTTGAACATCCGCCAGCTCCTAGCTGGTCTCACTCCACCTAAGGCACACGCTGATGAGATCACCTCCACTGTCTGTTCATCCTGCTTATGTCAGTGTGAGGAAGCCTTTGAAAGGCATGAAGGTGCCACCTTCTGTGGGTCTGTGACTTTATAGAGCTACAGGCAGGGCCTGGGCCTGCTCTTGTCCTTGGATTTCAGGGGGAAAATGTATATATTTTTTTCCAGCTTCCAAAAATTGAAGTAAAATGGAGTAGCCTTTTCTGTTTAACTATATTACTTGAACCAACAAATTCAAGAGTAGCATTTGTTATTCTCAGGAATGATCGATCCCCCCACTCATTTTCTTTCTCGGTGTGTTTGACTTTTTATTTCTATTAGAAGACTGTGTTATCTTTCTTTCCTTTCCTTTGATATTATTTAGAAAAAATACAACATATCTTTCCATTTCGGTGGAATTTTGTCTGCTTATTTTCAGTTGAATCAGAAAGAAAAGGAGAGAGAAAAATATACTGACAAGCCACATCCATGATTTATTGTAAGGAGATTATTATAATTGATAGCTTCTTTAAGATGGGATTGCTAGTATCATTTGTTCTTGCTGGTCCTTTTAAAGAAACAGACTCAAACTGTAAAGGCAGCTGCAGTTTCTAAAGAAACAGGGTGATTGCCAGAGAAGAGCTAAAAGGTTTCATTGATTTAAGACCTTTAAGGAAGGAAAGAAAGCTTCAAAGAGTAAAGGAGAGTATCCATGAAGGCAGTACCAGGTGCTTACCTGGAAATCTGGGAAAAGTGAAAGAATGTGTCTGCCAGTGCGGGGCAGCATTGCCTTGGGTTCAGTAGGAACTGGAGGAAGGAGCCCTGCACGCGGAGTTCTTTGATTAAAGAAGACTGCCGGTCTGCTCTAACATCTACTGCCTTACATACAACTTTTGCTTTTTCTCCAGAAGTGAAAATTTAGTTCTTTGGGGCCTCGATTTAAGTCTACCATTGGTTTTTTGTTTGTCATCAGGTTTAACTCTGCTGTCTTCTCCAGGCTACCTTAGCTCTTACAGTGGCATATGGAGTTGCCACTGTCTAATTTGTAATATCTTTGGGGAGTAAATTTTTTTCTTAAGCTTTTTCAGGCTTAAGAGGTGGTATTAAAATAGAAACCCTAAACTGCTCTCTTACTGAAGGGAAAATAGCCAGGCTCTTAAAGCATCCCATCGTGTGCTTTTCGGTTTTTCTGTCCTCTTCTCTCACTTCCTGCTGTACTTTTTTCAGGCCCCCGAGGACTCTTTCAGGGGCTGCTCCTTCCCAGGTGAGGAAGACTAAACGTGTCAGGTGGGGAAACCTTGCAAGCAGTTCAGGTAACTTGTCTGTTATTCTTTTAAGACACTTTCATTGAATTATACGGTGGTCACATGGGTAAATTTCCTAGCCTTCTTAAAACACAGGCTTACAAAGGGACCCTTTAAAGATGGACCATCCTAATGCCATTTCTGCCCATCTCTTGAGAATCGTAACAGCAGATGAAGGCCAGGGAGGGCTACACGGTACACTCTGATCTGCGACCTTCCAGGACCCGTCAGCACCAAATAGACCTTGTGGTTTGTTTCAGCAAAGCCTGTAAGCCCGGAGCACCCCTTAAGGCAGTTTTCTTCAAGTCTCAGTACTTTGGGTGGCCTCCTCCCGCCTGTAGAGTCTGTAGAGTTCCCACATGTTGTCGTTCGGTGGGTGGGCTCTCCCCCACGTCTCGTAGTCCTTCACAGAAAGAGAGATCCTCGAACAGGAAGACCCCTTTCAGCTCAGGCACGGTGATCACCTAAAAGGACGTGAGGGAGGGAGCAGCCCTCAGTATGGGAGGATGCAAACCCAGCCCCCGCGTCCTGTAGGTTTATCATGGCAGTAGTTGCTGATGAACAGCACCTTTACCTCAAAAGGGACAACTCGTGAAGAGCTAGTGATACAGTTGCTTTCGTTCTCCCTGTTTGGCCTCTGTCTTTACACACTTCCCTCTTGGATTTCAACCATCAGGCACCAAGTGTAAGTAAATAGACTTTCATTTCACCAGGAATCTACAGTCATATCCTCTCTGTCTGTGAACAACTCCTCTTCTCTTTTCCTTCACTCCTCTTCTCTTTTCCTCTGGGCTCCAAACCAAGGTCTCATCTTGAGCTGACTCCTTGCTGGAATTTTTTTATCCTCTGCAGCAGGCAGAGTAGGTGGGTGTGGTCCATCTCTTCACACAAACACCCCTTCCTGTCTTGCAGCCCAGCTGTTTGACCAGCTACATATTCCGCTGACCAGCTACTCTCTCTGCCCACAACAGTGGAAATAATCCCTTTTTCATAAATGATACCCCACCCCCGTCCTTAAAATGTGAACGTCAAGTCCTTCTCTCTCTTTGGTCTTAAGAAGGGTTTGGGTAGAAGCAGTCTTCCCATTTAACTCGTGGCTCTGCCTTTTAAAATTGCTGTTTGTCTCTTTTTGTTGTTGTTCAGAGAACCACCAGAGTATTTTTTTCCCCAATGAGTCTCAACAGATTCTTAGGCAATAATTTTTCTTCTTATTGGTGACCTTGTGTGCAGTAGCACTCTACATTCAGTAGTCCTGACCCTCTACTCGTGCGTTGGTTTTCTGTGTTAATCACTGTGTGTGATTTAAATCTTATGTCAGAGTGGTGATAGAGTTTGTCATTTTGTTGTTGTGATTATTAGTAATGTTTTACTACTGTATTCATTGGGGCTGCGTTGAGACCAGCCAAATCCATTTATAGCTTTACTGAGCCGCATTTGTTTGTCAAGATTTCCCAAGTGAACGTTGGGCACATTGACCAGCTCCCGCTGGTGGTATCTCTGCGGGGCACAGGGGTGGGGTGGGGTGGGGGTGCAGCGGGGCAGGGCTAGGAGCTGCGTAAGACATTCCTTTTTGTGTGCTCTCTAAATAACAAGGATGTTTACTCAGGATTGGGGGATCAGTTGTTAGCCATATTGAATTTGGCAAACTGAGCTGCATGCCCTGGAAACCCTCTTCTGTTTCTTAATCTCCATATTGTCTGGTTGCCATTACCTGGTAATACCTAAATTACCCAGTTTAAAGGTATCGCACCATAATGAGAATGGGAGGTTTTCCCCGGGAGGCAACCGTGAATGCCCAGGTTATCCTGGAAGGATTGCCCTACCGGTGGTGTGCTGTCAAAGCAGGGGCCCTTTCTTTTTCTGTACTGCGGTTGCCTTCATGATAGGGTCTTCTTTTCAAAAGATGATAATCACTTAACAGGAAAGATTTCCTTACTGCTCTCAAGAGAACTGCCGCACTAACGTGGTGGGAAAGGCTTTTTAAACACCTCAAGCCCGTAAGTCCATTTCCAGTCACAGAAACCCCTCTCACAAACAGGTTATACAAAAGGCTGTTCTTAATTCTCACAGGCTAAAAGTGATAAGCTACTACTCTTGCCGTCTTAGAGGGTCGATGGTTGACTCACTAATCGCTGGAAGCTCATAAATTGACCAAGTTTCCTACCAGCTTCATTATTCTTCCTTAGTGGGGATGAGAAACAGCAGCAAAAGGAAAGCTAACGATCTTGAGAAATCTAGTTTCCGGTAACAATGGTTTTCTTTTCTAATCAAGAGGGGAATAAACATGGGAGGGAGGAGAGAGAAAATCTGGCTGCACGCGGGGATCTTGCATCCCCTTCTTATTGTCACCCAAAGACCTCGAGGACGTGGTAGGCGCCTTGGGATTCCAGGTACGCCTATCCTGGGCTTCATTTTTATCATTCCTCCTGACACCTGGGGCCAGGCAGTGAGCAGAACTAAATCTGGTTCATTCCATTCAAGCAAAATCTTAACTAGCATTTTTACACCCTGCAGTTTCCCACACACGTCTCACACCCGTTCTCTCATTAGCCGCAGCTCCCGCACAACAAGCGGAAGGACGCCTCTGCGGGGGGCCTTTGCGCTTCCCTCCTGACATCCCTTTTCCTGGGCAGTTACGGGAGCCATCTTGCCCCCGTCCGGACGGCAGCGCTGCGCCCTCCGGTGGGTGCGGGGTCAGCAGTGGCGTGTGAGCCGGCCTGGGCGCGGGCGAGTGTGCACGGCTCCACGGGCACTTCACACCACCTCGGGACGCCGGCCCCCGTGACTCCATTTTCATTCTCTCTCTTAAATAAAAATGGCTCTATACAGTCATAATTAACTCTCAGATTCACGTTGGTGTGCTGTGAGCAAATGAAGGTTTGCCTGAATCCTTTCAAATTGTAACCATGGCGATTGAGGGGGGTGGCACAGAATGAATATATAAAAATATAACGACAATTGTTCTGAATGACTGAGTGTCCTCCTGACGTGTAATTAGCTGTTTTAACAGCAAGATGTAGATTGGCATGGTCATAATTAAAAGGATTTCCGTCCTTTATGTGATTGAAAATGGCAGATCTCCCATTCCCTGTTCCCTTTTAGCACTAATGCTCCGAAGAACATTTGGAACAGCAACTCAGTAAACTAAAATAATGACATAGTGTTCGCGTCCTCTCCTAAGTGAAAGAGAAGGATTGGAGTTATTTCAGCTTCAGAATGGAAGCCTTTGATTACTGCTCCCCATTAGACTAAGTCACATGAAACCTGTCGCTCACATCCAGTTTCAACCTGCTCCATCTATGGCAGAAACTACAGTCAGAATCCCAAACTGAGTCAACCACTGATGAGGCCTCCAGAGTACTCTGTCCCACATGCCAACCAGCCAGGGTCACGTGTTGGCCTTACCTGATGCTTCCTGCTTCACGAGCTCCCTAGAATTCACATTTTCCCTTGGTCACTTGGTATTTCCATTGCCGTCACCATCAGGAAGTGCTTTTCAAACAGGAACTTACACTTGAGTTAGATAGGCTTTTCCTGAGCTAGAGCAGAAGACATGACACGAACACAGATGAATAAACTAAAACATATGGTCTGTAGAGAACTATGCGGCATAAGTGGAATACTGTTGTTTGCAATGTCCTAACGTTACTGGTGGAGAAGGACACGTGTGAATTTCACCCAGGTTTGCTCACATCTCTGGTAATTGCCAGCTTCCTCATGTCAGCAGCCTTTGGTTACCCTGAGTTTTCCCCATTGTTCTGCTGTGTCAGTGGGATTGCCCCCCCTTGGCCCTTCCACATCCATGTTCTCTCTCTCCCACTTTTTTTTTCTTTGCCATCCACCTTGTCCCATGGAGCACCATGTTGTCTTGACACCATACACGGCCTGCCCACAAAGCCCGTGTTCTCACCGTGAGGCCTCAGGCTGGACGGGAGCTGCTGCGTCACTATCTAGCCTTTCTCTAGAATATGCCTTGTTTGGTTTTTCCCATCACTTCAGTTATATGATCAAGAGTGAGTCTACACAAATACCAGCACCCAACATAGTGCCAAGTGGCCCTTCACAAGCCGTTTCAGTCCCTGAGGTTCCTGGCTGTGCTGGTGAGCCTGGCCCCTGAGCCCTTTGTTCAGGCCTGGACACTCCAGGGTCAGGTGGCAGCCGCTAAAGAAAAATACAGCTCTTGCTTTTGTTCATACTTTCCTGCTTACCCTTTTACCCATCTTCTCCCCTCTCCACATATCAGAGGGAATCCTAACCCAAACATTAAACTTCAGTTTCATAAAAATGCTGAGGTAGGCTGCTGCCTTCTAACTGTTCTCTCCCTTTAGCCCCCAGTACACACACACACACACACACACACACACGGAATTTGGATATAAAGGTTCTGCCTTGGGATTCTTTTTTTTCCCCCTCAAAATACTTGCAATCAAATGTATAGTAGTTGTGCTAGAACAGGAAAAATAATGCCATAAAGGGTTTTTACTCAGTGCTGCTTTTCCTACAAGATCTAAAAGTGACTTAACCCCGACTCCTGCATGCCACCTGCTTTCAAGATAGACGTGCAGTCATTGGGACTTCTTTATGGGATCCTATTGGTCATCTGACAGCTGGAATGGTTGTGGATTTATGACCCCGAAGACTACAGTATCCCATCCCTTTTCTTATTTTCCCAACTGCTGAAAGATAACTATCTCCATTAGAATTGAGAATCTGTCTTAAGATTAGCGATTCTGAAAACTGACTAGATGAGTATAATTCTGTGATTTGTGAGACATGCATTCAGCCAGCCAGCAGAACATTCTGATTATCTGCTTACATTCAAAGAAAATAGAATTATCACCGCAGTTAAAACCTTCAAAAACCTTCAAACACAATCTACTCCTTTAGGGATCAAAGTATTAGATGTGCTGCTTAAAGGATGGTGCTACGTAAAAAGAACTGGAGTTGGCCAGACATTTCCCTCCCCAGATGTTTCCACAGGCCACTTTGGTGACTCAGAAAACCCTTCACCACATATTCCTTTACCACCCGCAGCCCCGCTAAAAAGAAAATAAAGCCAGCTTACCAAAATCAGTGAAAATACAGGTAGTGCTTACCCCTGAAATACGTATTTTTTTGGAAGAAAACACCAGAAGTAACCAGAGTAAAGATGCCGTCATTCTAAATCATCATACCTCCCAAGCATTCGAAGCTCGAAGTAGCCGCTGACACTTGCTAGCTTGTCCTGTGTGCCCAGCACTGTGCTGAATGTTTTCAGTGTCTCATTGATTCTTGAAGATTCACAGACCATACTGAGCAGTACCCCCTAAATGAAGTCAAGTAAAATCTCCAGTCGCTTCTCTCATCCTGGTAGAACATTAACAGGATGTCTGCCTGGCCCTGCTGAGTGAAATCTCTGTACTTAACCTGTTCCTTTTTCTCTTGGGCATTGCCGGATGATTCCCCCCTGGTGCACTGTTGCGCCGCCATCATTTCTGTGCCGACACTGGACCAGTGTCACTGTGATGATCTAGACACCAGGGCATCCTTCCTCCTTGGCCTTTCTCCTGTTACTCATGGTTACAGAAACGCAGTAAACGCAGTGAGGCTTGGCTGCTGTGATGCAAAACCTCTTGTTTCAAGTCCCCTGTCCCCATCTCCGCCTCTAGGAGGTGAATGGGAAGGTCTTGCCTTTTGCTGGGATGGAAGATCTTGGCTGTCACAGTCTGAGTTCTGAGGAGAACTCGACTATCCTAGCATTGCTTGGGGGTAGGTGCTCTAAGTGGAAGCAGAGAATACTAAAAGCTCACTCTTCCTGTTCTCTCTCTATTCAGCTCTTGGAGCATTTTTTCAGTGCCTGTGTTTGGAAGTTTCGCTAAGCCATTCCAACTCAGTCCACTGTCCCTTCCGTCACAATCACGAGAGGCGGTGGGGCTGGGCCAGTGCTTTGGAGATTGGAGGCTCTGGAATGCCAGTGTTGGATCAGTGTCTGCCCTGCCGTGGGCTCTCTGGCTCGGCGTAAGAACTTTCTGGTAACCACAGTCCAGCTCAGGGGCGAGCTGCCTTGGGGTTGGTGTGGCGGCTCAGTGACTGTTGTCAGGGACACGGGCTCTAAGCTGACCTGAGGACTCAGCTAACTAAAATCCATGCGCCTCCCTCCCATTCTCCAGCTCTTTACCTCTCAATAGGTGGTTCTGCAGGGGCTGGCTCTGTCGCTTCTCTCCCTTCCGACCGCTTAGTCGTGCCCTAAGCATCCTTGAAGCCCAAGAACGGGAACCGCCCCAGGAGCAAGGCCTCGCTGGGAGTGGCCCTGGGAGAGGGTCCCCATGTTGACCACTGGGGATTGGTGGCCCTTGTAATAGGCACCTTGTTTCATTAGCCGGCTCGTGGGGGGTTTTGGTTATCCACTCCGCTCACCCCACCAAATAAACCCACCCTTAAAGGGAAGGGAAGAAGGCACGTGTGCTTTCCACTGAGGTGCTGATCCCGATTTGGAATCTCTGGTGGCAGCTGGGGGAGACTTCAGAAGGGAGGTGTGCGCTCTTCCCGAGGAAGGCGCACGTGACTCACCAGCCAGTGTGCACGCAGAGCTGGTCCCAGGACACCTGTTCTCTTCGTAACTTCCCACTCCCTCCAGGTCAGGTCTAATCTCAGTCTGATTTCTGGCTTCCTTTGAGCACGGAAACCTCTCCTTTCGCTTTACTGGAACTAAGAGCCCAGCATGAAGTTGTGACGCTTATCCTTCCACTTCATCATTCACTGAAGCTATTAAACTGGAAAGAGAACGGCATTAGTGCTGTATTAATGTACACAGCAGCCACTCTAGTGATACTACCCTGAACTCTTGTTTTTATGCCACGGGGGGCAGGGCAGTACGTACGTTAGGAGTGGACCGAATGAAGGTGAGGGAGCTGGGCTGCGGGCTCCTGTCAGGAGCATTATCGTTAGTTATCATTTGCCTTGGAAACCACATTCAGTATTGTTAGTCAGTGAACCCCTTAATCATTCATCTCTGAAAATGGGCACCACGAACGGAAACCAAAGGTACTGGGGGCGGGGCAAGAGCTCTCTGCCTGCACTGGCAGCTCTGGCAGGGCTGCTCGTGATTGCGCTCGGTTCCCAGAACCCTCCTCTCACAGGGGCCTCTTCTCTTCCTAGTAGTTTCTCTCGCACTGACGGTAGGATGCGAGTCCGTGCAGCCCGAGCCTCACCCCCAGCCCAGCGGCTGCGAGCCTAGAGCCGGCCACCCGGGCACCCCGCGCGTGTTCTCCGCCCCATCTGTCCCTCCTGCTCTGCCCAAGCTAGAAGGACAGAGGCCTCTGCCGGTTCACCCAGGCCGCAAGGGGGGCCACTGTCCCCGCCAGAAGATGCCGAAAGCATCACAGCCGCCTCCCCTGGAGGAGCCCACAGCCTTCTCTGATCCCCCGTGGGCTCCCCTCCCTCCCAAGGCCGTGGTCACGCTGGGTATGCAGCACCTTCCGAGGATGAATTTCTTTCTGTTTTTTAAGTGCCTACACAAGTTACAGACCTCTGGGACCCGCCAGAGTCGGCCTGTGCCCTGCCCTCCCTCCCCAACCCTGCCCCTGGCCCTTGGGGTGGGTGGCCACGGTGGCTGCCCCTCACCAGGGTCCCCGGGTTCCGCAGGCAGAACAACTGCAGGGGTGAGCACGCGGGCTGTCCCTCTCCCCTGTGCTGCTGCTTCACGGGCGTTTCTGTGGACGGGGTGCCGGTCCTGGTCCCAGAGACTGTGTAGGAGCCTGCTTAGCGAAGTCCACAGCTGCCGAGCGAGCGAGCGGGAGAGCGAGACAGCCTCGGCGCAGAAGCCCGGGCGTCTCTGACAGCCGCCAGAAGGTGCGTCCAGACCCAAGAGGCAAAGAGTCAATCAGAGCTATAAACAGGATTATTCATTTGCCGTCATCGGTCACTGAACCCTGGCTGCCTGTCCTCGTCCTCTCTTCCTGGATTTGAGGGATCAGGGTGTCTGCCCACAAGGGCCCAGAAAGGCCGTCACCGGTAGGGGGTGAAACGAGATCAGAAGTGCATCTTTGAAAACGAGTGTGAGATTATTTGTTTGCTTCTTTTTTAAAGTACTTTAAGTCTGACCTAAACTCGGGGCCTTGATCACGTGGTGGGCAGATGAGGAGGGGTTCTTCTGTGGCCGCACTGTTGACATCGTGGCACCCAGCAGCGCTCGGATGACTGGCTGGTGAGTTAGAAGGGTTTTGCAGAATGCAACAATCCATACCCAGGCACTTTATTTCCATTATGAATCCAGCATTTTTGTTCGGACAGTGGAGTCACCCATACACTGGGCATTCCCATTTAACACGTACGGCGTTTGCCACAGGGACTGAGCTGGGTGGCCAAGGGGGGCGGTAGATGGAAGCGATGGGGTGGGCGAGCACCGCCATGGAGGTGGCCTGTGAGGCTGCCGTGGAGCCGCTGTCCCCGTGAGCCGAGCCCCGAGCAGACCCTCAGCGCTCCAGGCGCCGGGCCACAGGTTCCACGGCGCTTGTCGGCTCCCCGTGTTGAAGAGTGTGAGCGAGGTTGGCGCAAGGCTGAACTGGAGGAGGGGAGGGGAGAGGAGAGGAGAGGCGGGTTTCTCTCCGATCACCTGGACCGGGGGCTCACCTGGACCGGGGGCTCACCTGGACCGGGGGCGCGGGGCGCTGGGGGATGGTTCCCGCCGCGGAACCCCATGCGGCTCCGTCTCCCTGGGCGTCCGTCGTAGGGTGGGAACTCGCTGGCGCAGCGAGTTTAAAGTGTAAGGCGAGTTGACGGGGGTCATTTGATCAGATGCCAGGGGTGCCTCGGGTCTGCTGGAAAGTCTTTAGCATCCTCCAAATACTGGAGTACCTGCGACGGGCTGAGTGGGGCCCCTGCGGGCAGGCGGGGGAGGGGGGAGGGGGTCGGGGGGGTCGGGGCAGAGCGTTCCGAACCCCTGCCTTCGCCGTCGTGTCTTAGTCTTTGTGTTTCCCTTTGGTGTCTCCGGGTCTCTGTCCCCATCTTGTGCACCATGTGTCCCTGAGGGGAGTCACACCTGTGTCTGAGTCTGCTGTAAGGTGTTCAGTCTACCTCAAGGGGTCATCATGGTCAACTCTGTCCCATAGCAATCCTTCCGACGTCGCCACACACACTGGAATGTATATCTGCCCCGGCCCCAGCCCACCTTCCTGTCAGTAACCTCCTGACCCCATCTTTTCCTCTATCACCACAAACTCCTAGTGCAAATTGGATGCTGCTTTAAATGTGAAAACACTTGTTCAAAAGCTATAAACCCTGAATGAAAGCTAAAGCTGAATTTATAAGCCTTGTTGCATATGAGCCAAAAGTGCAAAAAGCTCTATATAATGAACTAACCTGCCACTCGTATAAATATAAATATATATAAATATATTAAAATCAGACTGTTCTACAAAATTGTGTATTTGTATTTTTGTGTACGTACAATTTTCTGCTAAGCAGAAGGAGGATGTAGTATAGGATGCTGTGAGAAGAGATTTGGTTTAATCCTATTTCTTTGTTACTTATTTTTGTTAACATCAGATGCCTGTCTTCGTCTTACGTGTAATGACACTGTTTGGAAAGCTGCAGTATCTCTCTTCCTTAGGGGCAGAGTCCATGAGAGAATGAAATGTGGGGTGGAGAGAGCTGTCCTGGCCACCGAACACGGGACAGTGGCCCAGGCTGCCTGGGAGCCACTCGAGGCCCTAAGGTGGGACTGAGGGAGGGCGCAGGGAAGCAAAAATCCCGTTTCTAGACATCAGCTTCCAAACAAACAGACTGTCAGAGCTAACGCAGACGCCCCACCAGCCACTGGGAGGGGACGTGGGACCTCTTGGAAGTGAGGGACAGGGCCTCTCATCTCTGGGCCAGAAGCCTGCCCGGAAAGCAGCAGGGGGCTGTGCCTGGCAGTGCTGCCCTGCTCACCGGCCCTGAGCTCCCCGCCCCTCTTCCAAGTAGTCGCTGCCTTTTTTCAGATCAGGTTACAAAACGCCTCCCCTCTGCCGAGCTGCTGGCGCTTCATCCCCCAGGCCTCCAGCCCCAGTTAACCTGGAGGGTCTCAGAACCCACCTTCCGCCGGTGCTAACACCCAAGAGGGGGTAGCGTGGCTGCCAGCAATAGCCAGAAACCGCCCATCGGACAGGCCGGGCCGGAGGACAAGCTCCGCGTGCCCAGGACAGCCGGCCCTCCCACCACAAAGGCGTCCAGAGGCCCTGGCCTGGGACTGCCTCTGCTGCCCACCCACCTCTCAGCCCCAAGACAGTCCCTCGTGACGTGAACCTTCTCTAGGGAGAGCGATACTGCACCTTCACCTGTGGGACTCATATTTATAACATTGTGTAATGACTGTAGCAAACAGCCCTTGTTTCTAGATGTAAATGGTCAAAGAAACAAGTGCTCTATTGTATTGATTAAAATAGTTCCAATGAGTCCTGTATCATTGTATCTCCTATTCTGGATTAGTGCCTTTTGGACAGTAGACTGTTCTGTAATTAAAATGTAGTATACTGCTTTTTTGTACAGTTTTGTTTTAATAAAACTTTTTTTTAATTTGTGTTTATTTTAGTATTGTACCTATTAGAGAATAAAATGTATAACTGAACGAAGACTGGTCGGGATTTCTTTGAGTAAGGACAGTCATTTGGGAAGTGCCCTGCCACTTCTGTTCTGAGCATCTGTCCCTTCATGCTTTGAAAACGGACTGGTGCCCCAGAGACCCGAGGACACTTGAAAAGGGGTTAAGGGGACAATCAAGCACTTCCTGGTTGAGGGAACGTCAGCCGTGAATCCGGCCCCTTCTCCTCCAGCCTGTGCTCCCTTCATATCTGCCCCGAATCCCCCGGGAGAAGCCATCTCTTCGCGTAGCTTCCCCGCCCGTGATCCCCTCACTACAGGCACCATCCTCCCACATCCTAAAACCACTGGGATGCTGGAAGCTTCTCTTCCACGAGGACCACACCCTTGGACTTTGCTGAGCCGTGAACTCCCACCTCAGGCCATGCCCCGAGCACCTCATTTTCCTAGAAGAGCCATCCTTCCTGGGGCTTCACCTTTAGCAGTAAAAACACAATATGCAAGAAAGCTAAAGCTTTGTAATTTGTGTAAGGCGTCCAATGGTTGGGAGCAAATTCTTGAGCAGGACTGAAGGATCGGGTGCCAAAGCTCCCCTTTCACCCGACAGCTAGGATAGGTTCAACGACCCCTTCTCAGAGACGCAGTCTGTTTTCTCATTATGCATAACTAGAAAAGACTCTGCAAAACTTTAAGCTGCCCTCAAACCCTGTCTAAGTTGCCAACGTAGATGGGCGGGTTTTCGGGGGATGGGGATGCTGAGGACCATCCCCCCCCGCCCCGTGCCCCTCTACTGGGGCCAGAACTGCTCCTTCTGGTTCTGTCCTTCAGGGCCCGCCTGCCCCCAGAGCACCACCACCCCTGCGCCTCGTCTGCGAGTCCTCCAAACACACTTGCCTACCTCCTCAACCCCTAAAGCTCTGGAGCCCCTCTTGTGGGCGCCACGCTCGAGGTTCTGCGACCGTGGGACTTGTCCAGCGACACCAGGCCCGGTGCAGGACGGCACACACATGTTCCGAGGGACCCAGTAGCGAGAGAGTGAACAAACTAAACGTGACATACCCACTAGCGCCCATTCTGGGGTCTGAGCAACCGTGAAAACCCCACAGCCTCGTGCAAAGGAGATCTCATTGAGTTGCAAGACAGTAAGGAACGGCTCGAAAAATACGATTTACCCTAGGAGCTAAATCAATCTGAGACTCTTGCCTCAGAGCAGGACAGCTCCTGGCTGCCAAATTTCTGTCATTATTCGGCAGTGCTTATCTCTGAGAACAAGTCTCGGGCACTTAGGAATACAAACAAGTCCCGCCAAGACGTGCTCTGACTGGCGGCCACCTCTACTCAGCCCTCCCCATGGCTGCAGCCCTACGTTTGCAAGTACCTTTTATAGCAGGCGCAGGCGGAGTGATTCACCGATGCAGGGCCACCAGCGCACTGGGCCGACTGTGTCCTCGCGGCTGTGGGCTGGGCTCCTGGACCATGAGCAGGACGGTGCAGGCCATCTCGGGAGGGCTGCTTCTCTCCCCGGCGCTGGTTCAAGCCCACGCTGGGCTACAGCTGGGTGCCACGTCCTCAGGATGTCGGCCTCAGGGGCAAGCAGGGCCCAACAAATCCCATCGGGCTTCACAGCCTGCGGGGACTGGCCCGCCGGTGTGCACAGCCATAGTCCTCCTCCCCCAAACACCTCGTTGCAGAACCTTCGAGGGTCCACTCACCCGCGCAGCAGTGGAAAGAAGTCCTCTGTTCCCCAGCTGCGGCGTCTGACAGGGGGCCCAGCGTGCAGGTCGAGGTGGACCGTGGAGCTGAGGCGTGAGAGCTGGGACACCCCTGTTCCAGAGAAGCGGTCTCCCGGCTAGGTAGCCCAGAAGCTCTGATTACCTTGAATGTAAGGCCATCAAAAAGTTTCTGTTGGTCCTTGGCTCCTGAAAAAGGTCTCAACCCACTGGCCACGGAACCAAATCACAAGGAGCGCTGGGCTGTGGAGGTGTGCTCAGGGGACCTGCTGCTGCCCTGAACCTCTCTCTTCTAGTCTCAGTCCTGAAAAGCCCCACCCTGATCACTCAGAACCATGTCACAGCTGCCTGTGGAACAGTCTGGAGTGAGCCCAAACACCCCTGCCTCAGGGTGGGGGAGAGGAAGGCAACCAGACGACCCAGACGTAGGCAGGAGATCAAATGGTTTTATTTAGAGGCTGTTGGTCATGTGACGGAAAGGCATATATGGTACAGAATTAAAGAGGTTTAGTTCATTATACAGTACAAATCATTAAGTCTTTACAATTCATTACAGAGTCTTTGGATTTTTAACTCCCATTTCATGTGTAGCAAATCAATACAGTCTCCCAAACAAAATCACTCCTTTATGTGAACCCGTCGTATTTACAGAACTCCACGCACAGAGATGCTCCAAGACTCTCCCAACACGATTAGTCAGCAGCACGCAGGAGGCATGACGGATTCCTCCGAGAGAAGGGTGCACATGGGGACAACGGGGACAGTGCAGTCAAGGGTCTCAGGCGCACAACCCATCCCGTAGAGATGTCTGTCCATCTGAGGAGCGACAGGCAGACAGACGGGGCGGTGATCCTGGGAGCTGGCGGCGTGTGAGAGCAGGCAGGCCTCGGGCAAGCGGCTCATTGTAGCGGAGAAAATATGTACCCGTGGCCTCCTGGTCAGTTTCACAGACGGGGAACTTAAATCCAAGAGGAGGAAGTAACGGGGGCGGGGGGAGGGGGGATAAGGGTCTGAACACCTCCTAGGCCTTTCCGGCTCTGCAAGGGGCCTGCTCACAGCTCACCGAGCACAGGGGCCTGACCCGCTGGCCGGCCACCCGCACCGCCCCCCACAGTCCTCTGGGGTCCGGGCTGGGTGACCGTGTGTGTACAGAGCAGGAGGCAGAGGCCAGGAGGGCTCCCGCCCAGCCTTGACCTGTCCTCGTGCGGCTGGGAGCCACAGACGGACGGTCCCTCCCCAGTGCCACGCAGCTGCCGCTCCTGCTGTCTTACTAAATCCCGGAGCCTGACCTGCTAAGAACCGCATCAGGGATCCTAATGCTGACATTTATTTAAAATTAGGCCTGTGTGTTAGTAAGGCGAGGACAGAAGATGCAGGGAAGGGGGAGTCCCTCCCTCCCCGCTCCACCCAATAACTCAGGGTGCGGGGACTGCCCGGCTCCTGGCTTTAGGGACCGCAGCTCTTCCATTCACAAGCTAACGGGAGTCTGCGCCAAGAAGCAGGGCGGGCTTCCTTCACCACCTGGGAGCAGGACGGTCCCCGCCCCCCTGCCCCGAGCTGCCCAGGAAGCTGGAGGCAGCAAGAGAGAGGCCGAGAGCGTCCCCGGAGCCCCGCTCCATCCACCAACACAGCGGCCCAAAGGGATGTGTGGGTCATGGAGCCATAGGGCGGGGGTCGGGACTGCTGGCCCCATACCCCTGCGAGGACCCAGCATGGCCCCCACGCCCTGCTCTGCTCTTCCAGGGGCCGCCTCACTGCCCTCGAGGGTCCCGGGCCCACCAGGGCCCAGAGCTGGGTCAGGAGAGCCAGGCCAGCAGCTGCCTTCTGCCAGCAGTGCTGACAGATGAGGATGCCCAGAGCAGCCCGCGCGTTGCTCTCTGGCTGCGGGAACAGCTTACCAGGAACGCCGATGGGACGATGTGGCCTCTCTAACGCCACCAACACAGGCTCAAACACGATTCATTCTGAGAAAACCCCAGGCAAGCTGGGAGCTACAGACTCTAGAGCTGCGACAGTGCTTTCCTCCCTGGAGACAGCACCACCTCTGCACACAACGGGCTCTGGCCACCGCCCCCAGTCCCGGCAGCACAAGGTCAAGGGCTCTAAGGAAACGCTGCTTCCCTGGGGGCAGAGATGCTGGGCAGGGCTGGTGGGACACTCTCAGGCAGGCGGAACTGGGGACGTTTGAAAAGCAGGCCCCGGGAGGAGGCGTAGGGGAGGCCGGGAGAAGGGGAAGGGCGCCTGAGGCCTCTCCAGACAACAGGGCTCCTCCCGGCCTGTGAGCTCCGGCCAAAAACCTGCTCCGGGCAGTGACTGGGGCTGTCACCTCTTCCACTTCAACTCAACAGACAACGAAAAGAGCCCGACCCTTCACATCCCCCGACCGACCGTCCCAAGCCCGTTCTGTGAGGTTGCGACGCCTGTCACAGGGCAGACGGGCCCCAGCAAGTACTTGGCTCCGTAAATGAGGGTCACAAACACCCAAGCCACCTTCCATTTCTATGGCGTCTTCTCTCCAGTGCGCCTGGTGCGGACTTTCTGCCCCACCAGGCAGGTCACCTGAGGCTCTGGGAGCGAGAGCCGCCCTCCCAGGGAGCGGGTGGTGCTAGCATCGCGCTGAAAACAGGCCTGAAGGAGAGCTTCCGTGCTGGCAAGGAGCTTACGCAGAAGAGCTGGCACAGAGTTGGGAGCGCTTAATTCAGGGACACGCCCGGCAGGTGTTCCTCGGAATGCCAGCTGAGGACAGGAAGGAGTACAAGTGGTGGCCCGCCACAGACCTGGGGCACCAGGTCACTGGGCCACCACCCTGGTAATACCAAAGGCACCGGTGGAGAAAGGGCTCTGGACCAGGGCTGTCCCAGCGGGGCCAGGCGATGCTCTGGGATGATTCACACCGTCCCCAGCACCATCCGGGCCAGCCTCGCCCGTGGCTCTGCGAGGCTCCCAGGGATAAACCCCGCCGGCAGCGGGGTGGGCAGCTCTCCCTCCGCCTGCCGGGCTGCAGCCCCAGGCTGGGCGGGCGTCAAGGCACAAAACCACCACGGAGCTAAGCTGGTCTAAGGACCCTCCCAGAACCAAAACCGCACCAAGGCCACGATGCCTCTGACCGACTTTGTCATTGGCCACAGAAGCACAACAAAATTCTCCAGGTTTTCACTGTCAGCTTAGAGTAAGGCCACTTGTGTATCTGCGATAAAGGACACAAGGAGGGGCAGCGTCCTCCGGGAACCCCCGCCAGAGGCAGGAGGCTGGCAGCTCCCAAGTGGCCGCAGAGGCGGGCAGCGTAAGGCAGGCCCTGGGCACTCACATCGGGAGAATGATTGTGGCTCGCGAACAATTTCAGATTTTGAAAAAATAAATATAATAAATATATGCCAAGAACTCTGTTAAGGGCATAAATGGCAAAGAGAAAAAACTTTCTGGGTATAAAGACCCTAAAACACCCACAAAGAAACCTCTAAGAAACCCCGTGGAAAGGAAGAGGGAAAGGCGGGAGGGGGCAGGCCCAGGGCCCCAGGCACCTGAGGTGGGGAGAGGTGCTGGGGGCTACGGGGGTGCGGGGCGCCGCCTCCACGGGAGAGAAAGGCACGAGTAACGGTTATGCTTTAAATTAAGAGGTTAACGGCGTCACCAGCACAGAAAAAAGAGCAACAGCGGCCGCAGTCGCGGCGGCCCCAGGCCCAGGAAGACGGCGGAACCCTGCTCTCCACAATCCGGGACCACGCTGGACTCCTAGAACCTTCCACCCGCGGCCCAGCTGCGACGCCGCCTCACTCTCTGGGGAGAGGGAGAAACAGGGAGAGGTCACCAGCCCCGCGACGTGCAGAAAGCATTCCCGGCCTGTCCCCACGGAGAGGGGCTAGAGGGCCCGCCCGGGGCTGTCCCCGCAAAGGCTCGGAGGGGCCCCGCGCCCTCTGTCCGTCGCCCAGGAAGGACGGGAGGCGGCCACCCCACCGCTTAGCTGGCCCAGGACTTGCGGTTCTCCGGGTTCCCGGGGGCGCGCTCGGCCCGCCCCGCCGCGCCCTCGGCCTTGGCCAGCGCCGCCGTCAGCGAGGCCAGGTTGGTGGCAGAGCCAGAGAGCGCGCCGCTCCTACGGGTCTCGGGGGCGCCTTGCGGCCGGAGCCCCGCGCTGCGCCGCCGCCCCGCGCACGCCGCCCTGCGCACGCGGCCTGGCCTCACCAGCAGCCCGTAGCCGGGGTTGCACTTGAAGTACTGCTTCCCGTCGATGGAGCCATCGTTCTTACCTGCGGGAAGGAAGAAAGGAAGGAAGACGTGGAGGTGGCTCCCCGGCCCGTGGGACCCCTGTGCTCCCACGCCCGCGCAGCCAGTCCCCGCTGAAGGAGCGGGGCCGGGGCAGTGCCTCCCGAGCAGCAGAGGTGGTCACCGCGGACAGATCCCGGTGGCCTCCGGCATGGCCAGGGCCTGTCACTTCTGACGCCCACTCGCCCCGCCCTCGGCACCAACCGCTGTCAGTCTGGACAGTCAAGACGCAAACCTAGGATGGATGTCGTGAGTGGAACGATTATTTTCCCTAAATCTATTAGATGGAAACTGGCAAATTACCAAACTGTAGCTAGTGAGATGTCACGCCTGGTGTGTCAAGATGGGGAGAAGATGCCTCCTTGGTAAAAGCAAACAAAGGTGAAGGTCAGCACTGGGGGGGGGGGGGGGGGTGTTGTGGGGAGCTGATCCCTCAGTGTCCGCAGCCCATGGTGATGGGTTGCTGGGGAACGTGATCTCTGCAGCAAAGCACTCATGAACTGTCCACACTCACTGCTTGCACCCCGCAGCCTGCCTCCTCTCTTCCTCCCTCTCAATCAGGCCCACCCTCCACCAGCTCCTCTCAAGGTCAGCAGGAGTCACTCGGTCCGCCTCTTGATGTATGTCACAGGTGACCTCTCGCTCTCCCTTCCTGCCTCCCCCTCGAAGGCGGGGCAGGCCCTGCCCTGTCCCTTGGGGGCTCGCCCACCCAGCCTGCCCTCCGAGAACCCTGCTGCCTCTTGGCTGCGTGTCCAGCCCGAGGTGGCCCTCTGACTGCTCTTCTCTACCGGGCATCCACCCCGCACACCCAGTGCCCCTCCTGCCAGAACCCTGGTTCCTCGGGAGCGCGTGCTCTCCCTGCTCTCCTCATAGCGCTCACTGCTATCACATTTTGTTTGTTTACTTGGCAATTCTCTTCCCTCTAAAATGTAAGTCCAGGGAAACCAGAACTTTGGTTTGCTCACCAAGGTGTCCTCAAAATCCAGGACAGGGACTGGAACGCGGTAGGTGCTTAGTATTTATTTGCTGGATGAATTCGTCTGTTCGCTAATCCCCCTTTAATTCTTGAGCTCAATTACAGATAAAAATGTCTTTCCCAATTCCCCTTTGCATTTCAGCAGAAATGGAATTTAAAAAATATTCCAGCCTGTGCTGCACTAGTCTTCTACCTCTTCCATTTTATGACATTCTTGGCCAAAATTATTTTTAAAGACAGTGATTTCACAGCTGAGCCTAGGGGCTGAGAGACAGTCACTGTGGCCTGGGGTTCACTGAGGCCCCTCCTGCAACCCTCACTCTGCTGGACCAAAGGACAGCTCCTCACTGGCGACACCCAGCAGGCCACACAAGCTCTGCTAAAACCCATCTCCACAGCCTCCAAGCCTCAGCTCAGGGAGCAGCTGCCCCACCCTGGGACACGCTGGTGGGAGGGAGAAAGGCAATCAGGCCAGCTGAGCTCAGCGTGCTAGACACAGAGTGAACTCCCCGCCATATCTCCTCAAGAGAAATGAGTGTGTCCATGCAAAAACTTAACACACAACTGTTCCCCGCAGCCTTACTCACAACGGCCAAAAAGTGGAAGCAACCCAAACGTCCATCAACTGACAAGTGGATGAACAACGAATGCGTGGGGCATCCCTACAGTGGGACAGTATCGGCCACAAAAAGGAATGAAGTGCTGACACAGACCACAACTGGCTAAGCCCGGGAAACTCGGAAAGTGAAATAGTCACAAGAGGCCGGGTATTTATGGCTCCATTTATGTGAAAGTCCAGATTAGGACCTTTTATATCAACTTAGGCAAAAAAGTAGATTAATGGTTACCTGGGGCCTGGGGGGGTGGGTAGTGTCTTGCTAACTGACATGCAGCTTCTTTTTGGGGTGATAAACCCATTCTAAAATTAGGGTGTACAACTCTGGAAATATACTAAGAACCACTGAATTGTACACTTTAAACAGGTGGATTTTTTGGTATGTAAACTGCATCACAATAAAGCTGTTTAAATCAAAGAGAATCCGCAGGCCATTTGCTACAACATGGATGAACCTAGAGGGAATTATGCTAAGTGAAGTAAGTCAGAGAAAGACAAATAATGTATGTTATCACTTACATGTGGAATCTAAAAAACAAAGCAAATGAATGAATATAACAAAACAGAAGCAGACTCACAAATATAGAGAACAAACTAATGGTTACCAGCCGGAGAGAGGGAAAGCAGGAGGAGCAAGACAGGGGTAGGGGGTTAAGAGGTGCAGACCACTATGTATAAAATAAATAGGCTACAAGGACATATTATACGGTACAGGGAATACAGCCAGTGTTTTATAATAACTTTAAATGGAGTGCAATCTATATAAATTTTGAATCACTATGCCATACACTGGAAGCTAATACTGTAAATCAACTATACCTCAATTTAAAAAAAAAATTGGGGGGCTTCCCTGGTGGCGCAGTGGTTGAGAGTCCGCCTGCTGATGCAGGGGACACAGGTTCGTGCCCCGGTCCAGGAGGATCCCACATGCCGCAGAGTGCATGGGCCTGTGAGCCATGGCCGCTGAGCCTGTGCTCCGCAGCAGGAGAGGCCACAACAGTGAGAGGCCCGCGTACCGCAAAAAAATAAAAAAGAAAAAAAAGAAAAATTGGGGACTTCCCTGGTGGCGCAGTGGTTAAGAATCCACCTGCCAATGCAGGGGACACGGGTTCCAGTCCTGGTCCGGGAAGATCCCACATGCCGCGAAGCAACTAAGCCCGTGCGCCACAACTACTGAGCCTGAGCTCTAGAGCCCGCAAGCCACAACTACTGAGCCCCACGCACTGTAACTACTGAAGCCCATGCGCCTAGAGCCCGTGCTCTGCAACAAGAGAAGCCACCGCAATCAGAAGCCTGCACACCACAACGAAAAGTAGCCCCCACTCGCCACAACTAGAGAAAGGCCGCGCGCAGCAACAAAGACCGGACACGTTCAAAAATAAATAAATAAAAATAAATAAATGAATGAATGAATGGCACGACAAAGTACATGTTTCCTTACGTCCTGCCCTCAGTCTTTCTGAAATGATGATCTCTTGGCTTGGAGGGAGGCCATTCCATAAGGAGACTTAAGAGACTGGTGAGCCCACGAGGCTCTTCGATCACCTCGCCTTCTGTCCTCCCCCTGGGGGCCCAGGAGCCTTGGGGTGTCTTAGGAGCACCTGAGGCATCTGAAGCTCCACAGGGGCATTGGTTTTTGTAACCTGAGCAAGCACAGCAGACAGAGCTGCTGTGACAACTGAAATGCAGACGCTTCTGTGACTAAAAAAGAAAAACCAGGATTTAAAGTCACCAAATTAAGAGTAGCTTTCAATTAAGGTCTTTGGTTTCTGAGAAATTTCTGCAGGTTAAAAAAAGAGAATCTGACTCTGAAAACGCTTAGGAAACTCTTATCTAGACAAAATTCTTCATTTTGGAAAGTGGTGACCCAGGGGCTCAGAGACGTGAACGATGTGCCCAAGGGCACACAGCAGGCGCTGGGCAGTGTGGGGCAGGGCCGACCACGGGGGGCACGGTGAGTCGCCCCGGGGCCCGGAACCTGTCCCAAAGCAGCAGCACTAACCTGAAGGTAAGTCTAGCTCCACTCCGACCCACGTGCCCTCCTGGAAGTCAGTGGGCCCCACGTATCTCACGATGCCCGTCTTGGTGGTGCCCACGGTCACATATTCTCCCTCTCTGAGCCACTCTGGGACCTCACTGGCTTCTTCAGAATCCGAGGAGACTTCCAGCTTTCCCGGGGCCTCTGCCCCAGCGCTGCCGTTGCCCGGGCCCCCTGAGGCCAGCGGGTCCTCCTCGCTCCCCGAGGGGCCGCCGGGGTCCCCGCCAAGCATGCGTGTGAATGACTTCAGCTCCGAGGTCCGCACCTTCTGGATCCTGAAGGAAGGGGCCGGAGCGGGCGGCTGGCACCGAGGGTCAGCAGGCGCCGGCGGCCTGGAGACGTCGGGCCCTGGGCCAGCGGCCGGCTTCGCCTGGGGCTGGGGGCTCTCCGGCTTCTGGGGGGCGGCGGCAGGGTCACTCCGGCCCCGCCGGTCAGGTGTGGGGGGGCCTGCCGCCTCGTCCCGCTTCACCGCTGCAGCCCCGACAGGGGCCGCGGCCGCGCCGTCTCCCTGCGCCATTCGCTCCGCCGGGCCGGGAGGGGCGCGGGACGTGACGGGCGCGGCCGGGGGCTCGGGCTCGGGGGTGGCCGGGCCGGGGCCAGGAGAGGGCAACGCCGCGGTATCCAGGCCGGGGCCGCAGGCGTCCGACAGGGTGGCAGTGGAGACACTGTGCGAGAAGTAGCCGCTGGACGCCTCGCTCAGGGGGCTGGGCGGCCCATCCGTGCCCTCGGGGGCCGGGGAGGTGGGCGCGGGTCTCGGGGGCCCGTCGTAGGTCTTGGGCGAGGGGGCGGCCGGCAAGGCCACGGGCACGTCGGAGGCCACGCGCAGCCCCGCGCTCTCTCGCTGAGCCTGGAGCAGGGAGGGGAGAATTCACAGTTAGGCACCCGCTCCCCAAAGCCTGGAGACCAATGCTGTTGTCAGCGGGGACATGACAGCTCCAACGGTGGGACAAGCGCAGCCGTGCAGCAGGGCGGACCCGGTTCCCACCTCAGCTCCCCTGTTCTGCCGTGCGACCTCCACGAACCAGATACGCAGGCCGACTAGGCTCCATGCTGGCGCTGCCCCTGCTGCGACTGAGGGCTAAGCAAGACGGCCACGGGTGCCCCTCATCGCCTCTCCTTTCCGTAAACTGCAGATCTTAACAGCTGCCTGTGATGGCATCATTTCTAGTAAGAGTTCCATATTTGGTCCTAGTCTTGTTTTCGGGCACAGAACTCCCAAAACCCTTGGGGTTTCCTAAGTGGCAATAACAATAAGGGCTTCTTAATACTCATAGCGAGGCCCTTTCAACCACATCTGAGTTTGTTAAGGGCGTGACTTTTGGAAAGCCCCCAAGGAAGGGGGCTGGTTGCCAGGGGGAACAACCAGGTGACTAGAGGATTTGAACTTTCCATCCCACCCCTGACCTCTGGGCAGCGACTGAAGGCTGAACCGATCACCAATGGCCAATGATTGAATCAACCATGCCTACACAATGAGGCCTCCGTAAAAACCCAAAAGGACAGGGTTTGGAGAGCTTCTGGGTTGGTGAACGCGTGGCAATCTGGGGAGAGCGCTGTGCCCAGGGAGCGTGGAAGCTCCCCACCCTTCCTCTACGCATCTCTCCCAGCTGGCTGTTCCTGTGTTACATCCTTTTATAATAAATGGATAATCTAGTAAGTAAAATGTTTCTCTGAGTTCCGTGAGTCACTCTAGCAAATTCATTCAGCCTGAGGAAGGGGTCATGGGACCCTCTGACCTGGAGCACACTGGACTTGGCATCTGAAGTGGGGACAGTCTTGTGGGGCGGAGCCCTCAACCTGTGGCACCTGACACTGTCTCCAAGTAGATGGGGTCAGAAGCCGAGTTAACTGTAGGACACACAGCTGGTGTCCGAGAATCGCTTGGTGGTGGGAACAACGCGTACGGGGCGGCCACCTCGGCGATGCGGTACAAAGTAGGCAGACCAGGCCCTCACACAGAGCGTGGCACACAGCAGGCGCGCACCTCCCAGCGCCTCCCACTTCCCTGCACTCAGGCTCAGAACTCTTGCCCCCATGTGAACGGATCCCCCTGCCCAACACCAACTCCACGGGGAGACTGACAGCACCGCCGGAGGCCAGAAGAGCACTTTCCTCCTGCAAAACTGAAATGATGGTCTCACTGGAGGATCTGGAAGTGCCAGGGCACAGCTCCACCAGCTCGGGCAGGAAGCAACAACCCTGGGGCCTGCGGGCGGGAGGCAGGGGGAAGAGGAGGAACAGAGGCTGCCTGCAGGCTGCGCCCTTCCTCTGAGAGGCCGTGTTTCAAGCTGTTGCTCAAGGCTGGTCCCATGTCACAGATGGTCCCTCTGGTCCCGGGAGACTCAGGCCGAGGAGCAGCCAGCCCGGCGAGCAGGGGCTGAGCGAGGCCAGAGCTACGCTGGCCTCTCCGCCTCACGTCACCGGGTCCGAGGGAGCCTGCAGAGACGCGCAGAGCCCCGTCTCCTGGGGAAGACGACAGTCGCGGCTGCACCGAGCTCTGCGGTTTCTGGCGCGCTCTAAGGTGTCTTGCCTTGATAACTTAAGCCATTGGGAGAAGGTGGCAGATTATCTTTCTATTCCCAGTGCACAATGACAGGGAACGGGAGACAGAGTGGGGAGTGGGTTGGGGGGCGAGAGGGGTGCTGCTCAGAAAAAGAAATGTGTTTTCAATATTTACAGAAAGATGATTTATATTACGAGAATGGCCATTTTCCATTTGAAATACAGGATTTATTTGAACTGGGAAACAGCTGAGATCTGTAAGTCTCTTCCAGTTACTTGGCTTAACTCAGCAATTTGATAAATCGTGCATTTTCTCGTGAACTGTCATTTATATTCCTGTCTCCAGAGGCCCTCCTTCCCCCACAAGGCACACTCTCAGGGTACAAAATTAACAGCACCTCTTGAGATTAACAACCCATTTTTGTGATGAATCTCTGGGCTGCAAAATTTACTAAATCCGATAGATCAATAACTGTCACCAGCATAAATACTCTAAAAGATTAGGCAATCCTTCCTTCAATCATTTTTCTTTTGCAACGTGTACATATTTTATTTATTCTTTTCTATTTTAGTTTTAATATCACTGACTGGGCAGGGAAGAATACGCAAACAAAATTACAACAGTCTAGAATCTGAACAATAACTATGGCCCTTAAATAGCCTGTGTTCCCCACTCTCCCAGGGTCCAACCCACCACTGCCGGATCTGCTGTCTGCTAAGGGCAGCTGGGCCCATCCGGAGGGGGACAGTCCTGCAACAGCGCCCTAGAGCTCCTTGCTGTTCCCCCATCAGCGCTACTGGATCCTCTGATGTGGGCCAGAAAGTACTCGCTTTACAACACGGCCCAGACAGGCTAAAGGATTCACCCAAAGGCTCCAGTAAGTGAAAAGCCAGGGATCAGAGGTCACATCCACAGCGACAAGAAAAAGGTGACGGGAGGCTGCAAAAGGCGAGCCCAGATAACCCGCGTTCTTTCCTGCTGGCCGAGCGCAGCTCAGATCCTTCCGCTTTGGCGCTGCGGCAGCCGCTCCCACTCGACTGGAGCTGCTATGTGAATGAGAACCTCCCTGCGTCTTTGGGTTACACTTTGCCACTGACATTCCTAAGGCTGCCAGAAAGCCTGGACGCGAGTGAGCCAGCGGGATGCTGAGCGAGCCAGCGGGATGTGCAGCAAAGCTGTGCAGAGCACGCAAGGCAGCGCCCTTACGTAAGGGACTCCGTCTCATTCTGCCCCACCGGCCTTGGGACCCCAGTCCTGCCTCCGAGGAATAATAAACCCAACTCATAGGGGGCTGGGGGGGGCGGTGGGTGTCACAGCTCTATCTTCAGTTAAATTCGTGAACACCAAGGATGTCCTGCATTGAAAAGGGCTGTTCAGAAAGTAGTAAATTCTTGAACGTCTAAATTTTCTTTCGAATTATTTGGCCTCTTTTCCTATTGTTTTAATAAATAAAATTTTCCTATGACGATACCGCGTTTCCTAAGAGGAGGAACACACAGTGGGAGAAAAGAGATTTGCTATTCATAAGATCACAAGTGCTGTTCATCTGTGGGAGATCATAAGAGACTATTTTCTCCCCAGCTTAGCAGCAGTCTTTTCACGCTGATATCATGAATCAGAATGAAATGTAAAACTGAGAAGTTAGTCAACACTTGGAATAAGGAGATTGTTCTGTTTATAGAAATCGCCTCTACCTAGCAGTGGGCTATTAAAGCCACAGACTGCATTAGCAGTCAAGCACCTAAAAGTTTAGCAATCATATGATTAACAAGTTGAAAACAGAAAAGTGTAACAAGCAAAATATAGAGGGAGAAGACGGTGACCTATATTATAGTTAACTATCAAAACGGGAATGCTAAAATAAAAAACCACGGGTGTGGACTCAACAATTATAGCATCGGGGCCACCCACGGTACGTGGGGCAGCCACCAGCAAAGGCGCCACCAGGCCCGACTAACTCACCTCCACCATCCCGGGCGTCCCGGCATCTGGGAGGGCTGACTGCACCATGATTCGAGGCACGGGCTGAGGAAACAAGGGAACAGGTGGACACAGGGATCAGGGGAAGCAGAACAGAATAACCAGAGAAGATTTCAACTGAACAGACAGGAGGGCTGTCAGGATGGCCCACACAAAGCAAACTTTTACAACTTTCAGGAATTCTAACAAGTCACCGCCTAGCAGGCCTGCCCGGGGCTGGGGTCGGGACGCTGCAGAGGAAACAGGAGAAGCTGGGAACTCAGCCAGCTGCTCGTGCCCAGCTGGCAACACCAGACACGTGCTGAAGACAGTAAGGTGTATGGTGTGCTCTCTCCACTCTCGCACGGCACACGTTAGCCAAGGGCTGCGTCTCTACATACAAGCGTTACAGGACTTCACTGGCCCGGGAAACCCCTGGTCGAGAGGATCACAGGCAGTGCCGTCACAGGAAGCAAGGAGGACAGAAGCCAGTGTGGCTGGAGCACGAGGCACAGCAGGACAGGGATGTGGACAGAGGCTCTGGGGTCTGAACAAAAGCTCCTGGGCAATGGTAAGGACCCCTGCAACGCCTGGGCAGAGAGGGCAGGACATGAAGACCGACCTGCTGGCGGAAGGCAGGCTGGCTGGAGAAACAGTGCGAGAGTGAGGCGAGCCAATCACAGGCTCCAGCAACAGAGCAGGGGTGAGTGACGAGAGCCTGAGTTAATGGGCACAAGTGACATCACAAGAACGGAGTAGGCTGCTTATGGACACGTAGTTCAAGGAACATTTACAAAAAGAGAGAGTAAAAAAAAAAAAAAAAGACAAAAACTAGGGGGCTTCCCTGGCGGCGCAGTGGTTAAGAACCTGCCTGCCAATGCAGGGGTCATGGGTTCGAGCCCTGGGAAGATCCCACATGCTGCGGAGCAACTAAGCCCGCGTGCCACAACTACTGAGCCTGTGCTCTAGAGCCCGCGAGCCACAACTACTGAGCCCACGTGCCACAGCTACTGAGCCTCTGCTCTGGAGCCCGTGCCTGGCAACAAGAGAAGCCACCGCAATGAGAAGCCCGTGCACCACAACAAAGAGTAGCCCCTGCTCGCCACAACTAGAGAAAGCCCGCATGCAGCAACGAAGACCCAACGCAGCCAAAAATAAAGAAAAACAAAAACAAGCCCCAGGATAAGGAAAACAGACCTCAAAGGAGGAGCTGGTAACTGTGAAGGAGTTGGTAGCTGCTGAGTTCACTACAGCAGGTGGGGAAGGGCACAGAGTAGACGCAGTCATCTCGAAGAAGCCCGGGGTCCACCACATCCGCCTTTATTCTCTCAACCAACGTCTGGCCCCTTCCCAGGCCTGCCTGCTCCGACACACAAGTCTGGACCTCGCCTCAGAGAGCTGAGCTCTAAGAGGGCTCCGTTCTGGCAAAATGAACACCTACCCGCAGTCCTGTCTCACAGAAGGAGTCAAAATTGGGTGTCGGAGTTTGTTACCATGGAGTTACGCGTGTCTCTTCTCTTGCTGGCTCACTGATCTACTATCTAATCTAAGTTGCCCGGAGATCCCTCCAGGTCCTTTCCTCTGGCCCTGAGCGCTCCAGGTCCTCCCAGGTCCCTGGTGCATCTGGGGGCCCGGGGGCCTCTGCTGTCACGACTCCCCAGACAGTCTGCAGGCATGAAGGCTGACGGCCAAAGTCTTGCTTCCTACTTGGCAGCCCAGACTCTTAATTGAAGGGAGAAGAGCCCACCTGCAACAAGATGGCCCACTGAGGGTAGGTGTCGACCTGCTGTGTTCACACACCAAACAATCGCGTTTCAGCAAAGGTACCGCTACAACCAGTTATGCCCTGGGACTGCCTCTGGGAGAAAAGTGCTAGAAGGGATTAATTTTGTAGAGGTGAGGGACCAGCAACAGGATTTGGGCAAAAGCACAGAGAAGAGGCGATTAAACAGGAGATGGTAGGAGATCCAGCTAAACAGATGGGAGGACCTAGGGATAAAGGAAAGGAAGACGTACTCTACCCTGCAAACACTGGGGAATTCCTCTGGGTTGAAGGCCAGGGAGAGCGAGGATCAGAGGTGTGTTTAAGAGAGCCGGTGTGGGCAGGCAACAGCACAGAATGAGGGAGGACGCCCGCTGGCGGCAACGCCACGGACCCCCCTCCCCCCACCGGGCTCACATCACTCCCTCCCACCCTCCGGCACCTGCCCCGTGCTCCCCGCTCCCTTTCAGGGGTTCTCCACTTCAAGCACGTACCCTTCACCCTGTCTTACAGTCCTTCAGTGCACGGCCTACTCCCTTTATTTGTATTTTCCCCATAGTGTCTGAAGTCCCCCACGAATGGAAAGGTGTTCAGAGCATAATTCTCAGTAAGGAAAGAAAAAAGTGTTAAGCTGGAACTCCAAAATACGTACATTCTTCAGTTAGATCTTATTTAAAACCGACAAGATTGGTGTGAAACACTCTCCCTTAAGGCATAAAAACGTAAAAATCCCACCAAGAATGGAACTATAGCCACCCAGGAGGAAAGATTTTCTAAGATTCTTGTCCTCCTGAATGGAGCATGGAAACATAATTGATACTTTTCTTTATGATTCAGAGTGATTTAAAAAATCCAGTAAATGTTTGGAAAAGTATCTGCTGAAATGAATTAAAGGGCCAGCTTGACTGGGACGCGATGCTGGAATCCAGTGGACCCACGGGGCTTCCTGGTGGGGCAGGGCCCCTGGCCGAGACTCTGTGGCTCCAGGCTACTAAGCTGAAGACTTCAAGTCCACCCCTGACCATCACTCACTCTCAACAACCACTTCTCCATCAGGCAACAGGTCTGCTCCCCAGAGATGCCTGCCCCACCCCCAGCATTCAGATGACGTGAGAACCAGACACTGGATGATCAGACACACCTGAAATGGCTGAAAACCGTGTCAACAATAAGATCACATCAGGTCTGAGTGGGTCCTGAGTGCAACTTCACGTACTTTGACCACACCCACTTCGCTTCACACACTGGTAACTTCGGGGTGTCCCCTCCAAGGGGTGCTAGGTAGCAGTGGACAAGAGACGACCACAGGTGGATACTTCTCCAGCAAGGGACATGCTCAAGAGGTCAGGGGCACAGACATACAGGACTGGCCGCGTACTGCTTTCTATGGAAGCTAGGTGCTGAGTACCTAGGGATTCACTGTAATATTCACTCTACTTCTGTATATTTCAAATTCTCCCATAATACTGCCCTACATGATGGACTTAACTGGGGCTCTGCTTCAATGTATAAACTTAGCTCAACAAGGACTCAGGTCTCAGGCGTACAAGGCATTGCAATAGCGCCGTGGGAACACAAAGACCTGAAGAATACAGGCTCACTCGCGACAAGGCAGCAATCCAGTTTGGGGGAAGGACGGTATGCAAATAACAAAAACATCAAGGAAAATGACAGCTGTCAGAATGACAGTTTCAAAGCAGAGGAGATTCTGAGGAGGAAGGGGTCATCCTGGGACCAGGCCTAGAACACCTCCATGAGGTGATTTCACTTGTGAGACAGGGCTTGAAGACGGAATGGCTTTTCCCACAGCTGAGGGACACCTCGAACATGAAGAGTGGCATGACAAAGGCAGGCTATCCTTTGTGTCTGGCAGTGTTCCCTCCTCACTTCCCTGCCCAGGAAAAGCTACTCAACCTCCCAGGAGGTCTTGGGAGAGAGAGGATGATCTAGACTGACCAGTGCTGGGCAGAGGCAATGGAGGTTAGGGTGTGCAGAGGAGGCCTTGTATGTAAATTTATGGTGGATTTTCACAGGCAATGAAGAACTATCAAAGGTACTGAATGAAGCGGCCATAAGAATTAGGCTAACAGACGATTATCCCTAAAGAGGGCAGACGGAAAACTTGGAGAGGTCAATTAAGCAGCTGCTTCAATGGTTCAGCGGAGAGCCAATAACATAAGAGCCTGCACTTGGATGGTAGGAGGAAAAGGAAAGAGAAATGAAAATTTAGAGATATGAAGGAGACTCCTGAACACCTGGAAACTGGGGGGAGAGCGAAAGACGGTGCCCAGGAAGAAGGGACGACAGGGCAAGGGTGACGGTGGCCTCAGCAGAAAGAGTGTGCACACGCACCTGTGCGTGTGCACGATCATGGGGGGGAGGGGTGCAAGGGAGGGGGGTACCAGCCTTCTATATTTGGCCACGGCCTTCGGTGAATTTAGCAACCTTAGTAAGGGTACCAAAAATACCTACAAAGTGCACTGAAATCTTCAGTGTGTCATCTGTCCTTCACACGTAACAGCTCACATTTCCAAATGGTACTGCTTGCACTTTAATGCTCTTTTACATATCCCCCATGCAGGCGGTTGCCTCCGATCTCAGGAGCTCAAAACACTGCAGATCATAAGTTCATTAATCCTTATGACACATCTGGTAACTATTAATAAAAATGACTGCAAAGTATTTTGCAGCTATAAATATTAAGAAGCCCCACGAGGCTCACGAATATAAGTATAATTATCTACATTTCACACTACAGAAACCAAGGCTCAGAGGCATTCACCTAGCGGTTAAATGCAGACAGACTGCCCAGGGGGGTCAGTGACAGGGATGGAAAGGGACTGTGGCCTGGAGGCCAGCTGAACCTGCCATCGTGCTGTCCCGAGGGTGGCTCAAACCTAGTAGATGGGCAGGTGACAGGCAGAGGGTTGCTCCGAAGCATTTCGGGGAAAAGGTGATGGTCACTTCTCATACCATACCTTGTCATTTACTAAACTCTGGTTTTCACATGCCACCTGAATGAAAACACAGCAGACTGGCTCAGAATTTCATAACTAGGCATAAAACCTAATTTGGAGACCTCCTTGCCCCAGAATAAAGCCTTAAGTCCTTGGCATGACTTGAAAGAACCTCACCCCTCACGAGGCTGCACTTCCCTCGCTCGGCATGCTAACCCACTCTGTGCTGAACACGCCGTCCTCGCACTGTCCCTTCCCCTAGGGTATCACATTCCACCTGATGAAGACCTAGTCATCTTTAAGTCTCAGCTCAAGCAACATCTACTCTTCCTCAAACTGCAGGTAAAATGCCACCTTCACTGTGTCACCCCCGATACACACATTCAGCACCTACAACATCGTCCTATTTATCTGTCGATGTGTCTCGACGAGAGCCCCTCTCAACTGCAAGCTCTCTGCAGGGTAGGGGTTATGTCTCATTCATCTCATCCATAAACAGGAACTTAATGTTTGTTGAATGAATAAACAGTTAAATAAGTGAATGAATGAATTACTTAAGTGACATGAAGGCTGAATTGTACAGTTAGATAGGATTTGGAAAAATCCTATCAAATTCCAAAATTTGGGCATAGGGGTAGGTAGAGGGCAGAAGAGATATCAGCTGAAGCAAAAAATCATCACTTTGTTCAAAAAAAAATTAAATTTTCTGATGTAGTTTTTTGTTTGAAAATGAACCTTTCCTAAAAATCACCCCTTACCCTGAATTTGATAAATTCTTACATGTCATTTTCTAATGGTTCCTAAGTGAATATGATCCTCTAAGTCTTTTTTTTTTTTTTTACAACTCTAACCAATCACTTTAATCCAAGCATAGGAAAATACAACAAGAGATGTAAGATTTATTTTTGCCATAAATACTCAATAGCTAACCTTTGATATTCGTGCTGCTAAAGTGAGAAAAATATAAGGAACACCACTGAGCTGGGGCAGTGCACATAAACAAGATACTTCCTCATCTCTGAATATGTTCTGGTAAAGTAATGAACATTAGATAAAATCAGACACGTACAATTACTAAAGATCAAGAATCAGCAACAGCCTAACCAATATAAACAACTGTTTAAAGGTTATGTTAATCAGAGGCAGGGTGGTGAGGCTGGCAGTGCCCCCCCACGCGGGTGCAGGGACAGGCGCTCCAGCCACCACGGAGGGGGTGCCCTCGGACCCAACCCGGCACCAGCCTGGGCTCACGAGCAGCCTTAGGAGCTGCACTCTGGCTTTCCAGAGGGATCCAGGTAAGACTGTGCTGGTCACGATGACACCAGCACTTTTATCCACCTGGCAGTTATAGTTCTTAGTTTAAATGAGTAACTTGGCATTCTAATTGATCCCTCAGTCCTTTGTGTAGACCTGATCACCTCTGGGTGATCACATCTGGAAGGTGGTGATCCAGACAGACCACAGGAATTCTCTAAGCAATGCCACCCAGGGAGGATGGCGGGTGGCCACCAGATGGTCCTCACCAGAGACACTGTTACCCTACCTGGCACATGCTCCTTCCAATCAGTGACATTAAAGTGTCACTGTGTCAAGCATGGGATGGTGAGTTCACTTTTCTGACCAATATTACAATCCCTCATGAGGAATGTACATACATTTGAACAGATTCTTCCAGTTTTATTCTATTCCAATCCATCTTCCAAACTGCAGTCAGAGGCGCTTTCTGACACAAATTTGACCACGTCACTCTCCTGCTTTGTCAATGATCCCTCATTGCCCAGAGATAATTTTTTTAGAAAGAAATGAACAAAAAAAAAAAAAAAACAAAGATGGATAGATCCTACCCAGTGTATTTCCACGGCATGACTGGTTTCTCCTTCAAATACTTTATAGAGTCATTCATTCTACAAATATAATCGCTTGCTATTTTTAATCAAACCCAGTGAAATCTCTTCAGATCACAATTGTGCATTGTTTTGTTTCTTGAATATGTCTCAGTTCTGCTACTCCCTAGGCTCTGACCTTAGTTAACCCACCTGAGTCTCATCTTCCTCTCTGTCCAACTCAGTGTCTAATATCACCCTTTAACTCTGCGTGTCCAACATGGCAGCCACCAGCCACATGGCTTCTGAGCACTTGAAATGTGGCTGGTGTGACTGAGGAAGTGGATTTACTTAATTTTAACTAATAATATGTAAACTTAAAAATTAAAGCACCTTTAAGTATGTTTGGAATGGCTTGGGCATGCGGATCTATTTTTTCAACTTCATGAACTCTAAATGCAGATCAAGATTTCCGAGGAAAATTTAGTATCTAAATTGAGATGTGCTAGAAATGTAAAGTACACACCTGATTTCAAGGACTGTACAGAAGAAAAGATGGGACTGTCTCAGTAAGTTTTTTTATACTGATTACAGGTTGAAATGACGATATTATGAATATACTGGGTTATGTAAATTATTTTATTAAAATTAGTTTGACCTGTTTCTTTTTACTTTTTTTTTTATTGGAGTATAATTGCTTTACAGTGTCGTGTTAGTTTCTGCCGTACAACAAAGTGAATCAGCTATACGTATACATACATCTCCTCCCTCGTGGACCTCCCTCCCACCCTCCCTATCCCACCCCTCTAGGTGGTCACAGAGCACCGAGCTGAGCTCCCTGTGCTCTACAGCAGGTTCCCACTAGCTAGCTATTTTGCGCATGGTAGTGTATGTATGTCAATCCTAAATTATCACAATTAATTTGGCCTGTTTCTTTTTACTTTAAATGTGGCTACTAGAGAATTCTAAATGACACATGTGGCTCATTTATTTTCATCAGACAGCAGTGGTGCTGAGCTGATGCATATAAAATCCCTGGCACACCAAGCACTCAGTGCTCTTTTAAAGTACCAAGGTAATCTAGTCATTGGGATTTCGGGTGTTGTCTTCCAAGGTATTTCTAGGTAGACTTACTATATGCACATTTTTAAACAATCAACAATTCCACCTGATGTAAGTAAAACATGGGCCAGGTGCCTACTATATTCTAAAGGTTGTGCCAGGAGATAGGGATACAATGTGTGCAACACCAGACGTAGACAGGGCCCTTCTTACTCCTCAGAAATGGGCACTCAAGGTCCACCATCTGATATTCCTATTTAATTCAATTACATGAAACAACTAAACGGCCCACTTCTTCTATCAAGAAGTAAATTGTTTTATCTGCTGATAAAAGTGAATAAGCCCATCCAAACAGACTTTTTATTTCACTCTATCATATATGTGTTAGTTCAACTTACTTGAGGCCCTCGATACAGAAAATTTTAAATACTAATATTTCTGAAGTTGTCAGGAAAGAAGAGACTGTTCCTTATTTTTTAGGGTTTAGCTAGTTTACTTTTTAAACTTCTGCATGATAATTATTAAAATTTATTTAAGTATTTATGTGAAAAAGATTTCTATTTTTTAAAAAGAGGATGTAATATTCACTCCATCCACTTAGTTTCTCAAGCATGCATGAAGGATGAAGGATGTTTACCTGAAACATAGAATGGCTATCAATCTAAAAACTTAAAAACAGGGTCCAAATCTAGACCGTCCCCACCTCGGTGTGCCCTGTAAGCTAAGAATGGTTTTTACATTTTGAAGTTGTTGAAATAAATGAATACCTTGTGACATGTAAAAATTATATGAAATTCAAATTTCAGGGTTATAAATAAAGTTTTATTGGAACAAAACCAGACCCAATGTTTGGACCAGAACTATGGCTAGTTCTGACAGACACTGTTTGGCCTGCAAAGCCTAAAATGATACTATCTGGCTCTTTACCAAAAAAGGTTGCAACCTCAGGTCTCCAGAATCATACAGAAGTATACAAGGCCCATTTGTGAAAAACGACTGGCAGACTGAGGTCTCTTCCATCAACTCGTATCCTGCCTCAGAAACTATCTTCTTTTCATTATTTTTCAGATCAACTACTAACCCTGATTCTGAAGACAACCTGTCAACTTAGTGTCTCTAAGTATGTCAATATCCATACATTTCTGGGGCAAAGACAGATGGTAAGATGTTATGATTTTGGAAAAGAAAACAGAGATAAGAGTCTCATTTTGTAAAGTGGTAAGAATGCCTAGGGCTTCCCTGGGTGGCCCAATGGTTAAGAATCCGCCTGCCAATACGGGGAACACGGGTTCGAGCCCTGGTCCAGGAAGATCCCACATGCCGTGGAGCAACTAAGCCCGGCGGCCACAACTACTGAGCCTGCGCTCTACAGCCCACGTGCCACAACTATTGAAGCCGCGCACCACAACTACCGAAGCCTGTGCACCTAGAGCCCGTGCTCCACAACAAGAGAAGCCAGTGCAGTGAGAAACTCCAGCACGGCAACAAAGAGCAGCCCCTACTCACCACAACTAGAGAAAGCCCGCGCACAGCCCAAAATAAAAATAAATAAATTAAAAAGAAAAAAGAAGAAGAATGCCTAAGAATACATCCCCAAACCAATTGAACAGAAATCACTTGCCTTGAATTCTTGGGTTTTTTTGACCACGCTGCGTGGCATGCGGGATCTTAGTTCCTCGACCAAGGATCAAACCCTTGCTCCCTGCATTGGGAGCGTGGAGTCTGAATCACTGGACCACCAGGGAAGTCCTACTTTGAATTTTTTTTAAAAGTCTGTACTCCAGAAGGGCTGTGCAAACTTCCCTTTGTTAACTCAAGAAAAAGCAATATAGCATACCATATCCAAATATAAACTACAGGGGGAAATAACCTTTAAAAATAACCTGAATAATTAAGGAAAACTCAAGGCTAGAAAACAAAGTATAGATACCTTTTCTTACTTTAGTTAGTTAAGATGATGAACCCTTAAGACACCAGGATAGGCATTTATATGGCTTGTTTCATCAGAGGAGCCCAAGTATGAAGAGCCTAAAACAGCATCTTCATGCACAAGGGAAGAACCAGTAGCTGTGTTTGTTTCTCCCCATTTTATACATGGAGGAATTGCTGACATGAAACCCGGAAGAACTAGCCAAGCATCTTTTCAACTAGGCCAGAGATGCGCAGGGCGCTGCTTTCTCTACTCAAGGCCCTGTCCATCTTCCACACTGGAAGCTGTGTTGAAACTGGAGACAAACATCCCTGAAGTCGACAAGGCAGCCATAAGCAAAGCGCAGGGCACTGAAGAGGGGCAGACGGTAAAATAAAGATAGGCCGGAAATGCGGCTGTGTTCTTGATGGTGGAAATTGAATGTGAGCATTAACTCTTTAATTCCCCAAATGAACCAAAGACGCCATTTGGAGCACCTAAGTTTGAAGTACATAAACAGCTTCATCTGAACACAATCTTCTAGATATATGAAAAAAGCTATTATGCCACATTAATTCAATCTAACTAATTGGAGAGCAGGAAGTGCTTTCAATTATTGTATGTGCTGTCTGAGAAACACACTTGAATATGAGTACAGATTTCATTAATTGCAGTTCATTATTTTCCAGATTAGTTACTAAACTTGCATCAGAAGGTCAAAGACAGCAATTTTGTCAGCTGCCACCTCTCTCAGTGCTGTATCTTTTGCACTTCTGGAACTCAGACAGAAACTGATAACAAACAAAAACAGATCTCCATAAAAATGACAAACATAAGTCTTTACGAATATGTTCGAGCCACATGATTCTGTAAAATATAAGAACCTTTGTTTTTAATGACTTTCTTAAAATCTTTATTTTCTCTCTTTAAATTTTTGTATTCCTCAGAATAAACTGTTAACTTCTATCTTACAAGAAAAGATCCATGAGTCTTTTCAGATGCTGAAGTATGCCCCCCCCAAATAATAGAATCTTGATCTGAGAACCTGCTGATTCCAAAGAACAAGTTAATAAACATTAATCTTTTCATTAGATTTTCACTGTGGTTGTGTGTTTGTATCTTTGCATGAGGGAGGGAATTGAACGTTCTTGTCTGAAAATGTCAAGGACACTCTGATTAAAAGTACTTTTTTGATAATAATCATTCCTTCATTACACAACTTCTGCCTCTCTTCCACCTAATCTAGCAAAGAAAAGAGGGAAGAATGACTGGCAGAAACAGGATCTATTCCATTCCCCGGTTCTTAATGGGAATACTTTTATATTTTCAAAGTCTTACTTTTACAAAATAGAAGTGACAGAAAGCCCTGGGGTTTTTTTTAGAGAGTACCCTGCTATCTACAAATCACTGTACTCATTTACGGTTGTTACCATTCTCTTCGTTAACTTCACTTCTGTTGTTCTGTGCCTTTCGTACTGCTGCTCGCCTGGAACCATCCTTACACAATTCTTCCCTGCCTTTGGTGTTGATATCCCCTGAATGCTTATACAGTCAGCTCTCTTAGTCATTGTTTGGTCAAGCTATAAATAACTTCTTTAATCCTTCCTCATAAATCATTTCTGATGTTATTCTCTGAAATAATTCCAGTTGGTCAATGAATATCTAGTAGTAACATACCCAGAACTAAGTGCAATGATCTAAGTGTTGTCGATGCCGGAGAGAACCCAGATGTGGTGTTTAGGTGGGCTGCTGTGAGTATCTTTGTTACTGTGACTCTTCCAGAGGAGTTTAAGTCTCCAAATTAACTTGGGACAGAAACAGAAAAAGGAAGAAGTTTTGAGATCTTTCATCACAGTCAGGTAGGAAATGGAGAGGGCAATGGCTTTGAAAATGATGAAAAGAGAAAGTTGGGTGGGGACAGAAATGAGAGTGTGCCTGCCTTATTCTATAGTCTGCTGGGTTACCACGTACTGTCTCTGCTGATCCATTTGGGGGTTTCTGTTTAGTTTGTTGTGCCGTCTCACATTAGAAATCTTAAACAAGGGGCTTCCCTGGTGGCACAGTGGTTAAGAATCCGCCTGCCAATGCAGGGGATACGGGTTCGAGCCCTGGTCCGGGAGGATCCCACATGCCGCGGAGCAACAAAGCCTGTGCGCTGCAACTACTGAACCTGCGCTCTAGAGCCTGCGAGCCACAACTACTGAGGCCCATGCACCTAGACCCCGTGCTCGGCAACAAGAGAGGCCACTGCAGTGAGAAGCCCGCGCACTGCAACTAGGAGCAGCCCCTGCTCACGGCAACTAGAGAAAGCCCGCATGCAGCAACAAAGACCCAACGCAGCCAAAAATAAATAAATTAAATAAATAAATTTAAATAAATAAATCACTTTAAAAAAAAAGAAATCTTAAGCAGGGTTACTATCTATTTTTTGTCTCTAAGTTTTATGCAATGTTAATACCAATATTTACCCCTTCCTGTACTGTAGAATTGATCCAGATTCCTTTTAGGCATGTGCACTGATTTCTGTTTTTCTGGGTTCTATCTTTGATGTCATTCTAAAACCTATATAAGTTTTTTAGTCTGGTATTGATTATTTAATGACTATTTATACGGGCCATTGAAATTAGTGTACTAACAAGGCAGTAGTAGCCAATTTAAACCAGAATCAAGACAGAGGGCAAGCTTCGGGGTATTCGTGTATTTCTTTACGCTACACTAGATACCTCACACAGAGCTATGGCTAAGCCAGGCAGTGGGCAGGGTGGTCTAGGAACGTTCATCAGCATGAATTTTGTCCTAGGCTTTCTGGACTGGTGATACAGAGGAAGGCATGGTGTCCCTCTATTTCTGTAATGCATCTAACAAAGTCTCCCATAATCTCTTTGCTAGAGAGAGGGGGAAACGTGGGTTGGAGATGGAAGTTACTGAATATGCAGAGCTGAAGTGTGTCGCTCTGTCGCTCTGTAACTTGGGGAGAGATCTCTAGTCACATAGGACAGAGTTCTCTCTCATGCCCTAATGTTCCATATTTTGTTTGTGACTCAAATGCAGACTATGCCCTTCAAAGTTTGCAGATGATAGTTAGGACAGAAGTATTTTTTAAATAATTATTCAAAAAATATCTTGCTATCCTAGGAATGCTGAAACAAAATCAAGATGAAAAATTTTCTAAATGAATCTAAAGATCCTTATTTAAGTATTTTTATACTTCAACTAAACAACATAATAATAAAAAGAGAAGTGCATTGACAAGAGTGTAAGCAAATAAACAAGCAAACAAAAAAGGGGAACGTTAATTGACCAGAGCACAATGAACTAAAAATACTTGCCTTTAAAAAAAGTGCAATCATATGCCACTTTGGTAGAAGTACATTATTCAAAAGAGGACAGTGACAGTTGCACTATTTTCAAGCATAGGGGTTATAGTATCACTTCTGGGCTCCCCACTTTAAGCAAAACCTTGGCAAGACAACGGAAGAATGATGAGGCATTTATTATAAGAGATATAGTTGACTAGTCTTCAGCTATTAGGTCTGGAGAAAGCCTAAAGGAGCACAGAACCTTTAACTCCTGGGCAATAGCAGAAAAGAGCAGAGGCAAAGAGTGGGTAGAAACAAAACCACCTTCTTCCTGGAGGACTCGGAGGTTCCACATGGAGGGAAAAAAGTAAGAACCTCAACTTTCAGGTATCAAATCTGATTTCCAAGTGAATAGGATGCCATTAGAGTGAAGATTACTATAAAAACAATTGGGAAACACTAAAAAAATCTAGCCAATATAGCATTGCTCTTGTTGCTGTTATTTTGAAATTCCATTAACGCTCAAGTGCCCTAATTCCAAGGATGGAACATCGTTTAGGTGACGGCAACTTAAAGCATACTTAAAGTGGTCCTAGTAAGGGAAACCTCTATATTGATACTGTCATTTTAAATTATAATTTACTTCTCTTAAAACTTTAGCAGAGATAGTAAAAATGAGAACACAAGCATCTTTGATCAAATAAGGCCAAAATGATAAGCTCAAGCTTTCCCCTCCTTTAAGAGTAGTTCTTTAGTGGAACCTGCATTAATCTAGGAAAGAAACTTCATAAATATGTCTCGATATCTCAAATCCCCACTCAGATGTGATTCTCTCACCTCCGAACTATAACCACAGTCCTTTACACCACTGGATGACACCTGGTACATGCAAACTATCTAACATTACAAGCTGTACAAATGTCAATGGTCAACCAACATATATTTTCCATTGACTATGCCCCTGCCCTGAAGAATTACATTCTAGAGTGGAGATAACCGATAAGCATATAAACATAACAATGACTCCCAATGAAAAGATTAAATATGGGAGTACACTGTAATATGTATGGTAGATGCTATTGTTTTAGTTTGGTTGGTTCAGGCCACTCTAAACTCAAACGTATTTACTTAGAGTGGTCTTTCTTGACCATGCTATTAGCAGAAAAGTCTACTAGAGACCTAGTAGCCATGCAAAGACTTTGGGAGAGAGCAGTCCAAGTAGAAGGGAAAGCAAGTGCAAAAGCTCTTGAGACCAAAAGGAGCTTCATGGTTCATGCGACAAACAGTAACAACGAAAAGGCCAATATGGCTTAGCATGGTGAACAAAGAATAAAATGAAGGGAATAGGGACTTCCCTGGTGATGCAGTGGTTAAGAATCCACCTGCCAATGTACGGGACACGGGTTCGAGCCCTGGTCCGGGAAGATCCCACATGTCGCGGAGCAACTAAGCCCATTCGCCACAACTACTGAGCCTGTGCTCTACAGCCCATGAACCACAACTACTGAAGCCCACGTGCCACAACTACTGAAGCCCACGCACCTAGAGCCCGTGCTCCGCAACAAGAGAAGCCGCCACAATGAGAAGCCCGCGCACCGCAACTAGAGAAAGCCTGCACGCAGAAACTAGAGAAAGCCTGCGCGCAGCAACAAAGACCCAACACAGCCAAAAATAAATAAATAAATAAATAAATAAATAATAATAAAGGGAATAAAAGATTAAAAGTCAGGAGGCTAGATCACATAGGCCACTGTAAACCACAGTAAGGAACAGATTTTATTCAAAGAGAAGCAGTGGAAGGTTTCAAGCCATGAACTAATGTAAGGCCTTGGGAGCTCACTCTGGCTTCTCTGTGAATGGCAGGACTGTGTGAGGCAAAAAGCGTCAGTTAGACCAATTGATAGGCTGCTGCATAGTCAAGGCAAGAGACGATGGCATGGATGAGTGATGAGAAATGGAGATGGCGAGAAGTCACCGGACTGAAAGTGGTACCCACAAAATTTTACTGATGGACTATTTATGAGGTGAAGCAACTAGGTGGACATTTGTGCTATACACGCTGAGATGGGCATGTATTTTGTAAGTATTTTCTGTGCTGGGAGTAGACAGACTTGGGAGCTGAAACCAGGAGTAATGCTTTGAACTTGTAAAATGTGAATGTCTAATGATTTGTAAGTGGAAAAGCTGAACAGGTGGTTAGCTCCATGAGGCCAGAGCTCAGGGGCAAAGCCTGGGCTGGAGACAGAAATGTGAGCATCGTCAATGCATAAAGAGTTAAAAGCCACAGAGCTGGATGAGATTACCTGGGAGGGAGCTCTGGAACACCTGAATATCAGCGGCTTGATGGAATAAAGGGTCCCAGAAAAGGCAACTGAGAAAGACTGAGCAGCCAACAGAAGGGAAGCCAGGCAAACTCAGCGCTAAGCGCTAAAGCCCAGAGACACAAATGTTTCCTGCACGATTGTCGAGTTCACGATGAGGACTGAGAAGTGCAGGCAAGATGGAGCTCTGGTGACCTTGAGAAACGGTCCTTCAAGGGAGTGGGGATTTCACCAACCAAATGGAACAGTTTAGCTCCACCATTGAGCATCTTTGTTAAGGCCACTTTTGTATTGACATTCTCATTTATTTATGAACTATGCAGCATTTGGGGCCACTTTTTGTAACACCTTTGCTCATATATGCTCAGAAAAAGTAAACTGAATGAACAAATATTCTTAAGATATCTTCAAAATATTTCAAGATTACCTCTCTTAAACTGGACATTACAAATTGCGATTATCCACCAATCACTAGATTTCTTTCTAAACCACTGCTGTTCCTCTCACATCCAAAGGAACCAATCACTCACTGGCAAAACAGTAAAAGTAACTTCTTACGGTAGCAGGTGATTTGACTTGCTACATCAAAAGCTTAAAGTCGCTGATAATTATAACAATGGTAGTCTGATTCAATGACTTCTAATACTGTTCCAATTTCCTTTAACTTACGTAACTCTGTCTTCACCAAACAGCAATTGAAAAACAGTGGATATCAAACTTTAATGTGAATAAGAATCACCTTAGGTGCTTATAAATGCAGATTATTAGATGTCCCAAGGTGAGGTATGAGTTACATTATTTTAAGGTCCGGCTGTATTTTTTTAAAGTTACCTTTTTAAAAAGCTACCATGGAAATTCTGGCACAAACAGTAAATGAATCATACTTTGTGAAACAACGATGTAGCAGTTTAGAACAGAATAACGTATGCTATAACAAACCCGTGGCAAAATCTGTTTTGCCTACCCTCACCCCCACCAAATATTAGACTTGCTATTTCTTTTAAGCTCTCGCCATCTCAGATTCATTTTGGTAACTGTCAAGCACCCGTTAGTGCCCGGTTAAATTTAAACATTTCCAAAAATCTCGATGTTTAATTTTTTTCATACAATATGTGTGCATCTATGCTGATATATATGCTCATATAATCCTAGAATGAAAAAATTATGTATCTGCATAGCAACCTTACAAAACTAATACCATCCCCTTGAATATGCACTCGTAAACTTAGAAAAGTCTTTTAAATAGTTAAGGTCTCAGGCAAGGAGACTCACCTACATTTCTGCAACTTGAATATTTAAGCGAATGTGGAGAAGCCGATGTCAAAAGACCTATTTCAACAACTGAACATGCACTGTGTTTTTGAATGAGTATAAATAAATCCTCATTTATCATTTTCTGCTGAACTCACACCTATATGAGGCTAAAAATTGCATTTCCAACAGGCTTCCCATGCACCATCACACAAGAGCAGCTTCCTGATTATTTGGAAAACCCTTTAACTCTTCTCTAAAACTTCTTCTAAGGCCAGGTAGAGAGTTTTAATAAAAAGGGGAAATAAGACACGTTATCACTTTTAATATTTCAGTGGAAGAACAGGTAAACCAGAGTAGAGGAAAAAAGAGGTTGAGCAGCAAGGACAGGGATGATGTAAAATTGTGTGAAATAAGAAACGAAATCAAGAATTAAAAATAGAATTACATTTTCTGTTTGGCAATACACAAACAACACTAAGTGCACTTCATAAATTTCACTATTGTTGCTCTAAGTGATATGACCATAAATCACATTAGTAGTGTACTTGGCATTTTTTAAAAGCAGAAAGGATTGAGAGCGTCAGTGCGTTTAAACAGCTCTGTTATCTCCGACGAGAGTGGAAGAGAAATTATCAGAGCTTTTACCAGGTCTGAAAGCCCAGCTCTGATGCCCCCAGTGCTGGTACCCTCTCCTTCCAGCTTCAGCGCAGCGCAGAGCATCACTGCGCCAGCAGCCTATTAGGAGCACGGGCACTGTTGCCTTCGTGACGCTTTTACCTGATGTGTGAGGGGAGATGGCTGTTTGCCCCTTTTCTCGTCGCGGATGGGGAAGAGAGACTTCAGCAGCTTCGGCATCTGCGGCACGAAGGATCTTACTGGACTCAAGTAGGAGGCTGCTAGGTTACTGAGTCCTGCCAAAAATATTGAAAGGAAAAGAGATAAGGCAAAAACAATTACAGAGACATCTTCCTTACTGTAAATTGGCCACATATCCTTTGTAAGCAAATCTAACACTATAAATCAAAAAACGTATCCTTAAAAAAATTAATATTAAAAGACATGCTCTTATTATAGTTACCCTCAAACACAATGGTGTTTCCTTTTCCAATTAAATAGCAGCAATTGGGGTACTTCTAAAATGCTCTAATATCCATCGTGCCTATTAAATGCGAAGGGTAATCCAACCCCGGGCCTTGTCACTAACTGGTCAAGTACTATTGGGTTGGCCAAAAAGTGCTTTCGGTTTTTAAGTAAAAATAAAAGACACATTTTTCATTTTCACCAAGAACTTTATCAAACAATGTATTCACCCTTTTGTTCCCCTACCTTCTGCAATTTTTCAGGCAACTTCATAATTCCGTCTTCCCAAAACTTTTTTTTTGTATTTAATTTTGACTGTGTTGGGTCTTTGTTGCTATGCGTGGGCTTTTCTCTATTTGCAGAGAGCAGAGGCTACTCTTCGTTGCGGTGCGCAGGCTTCTCATTGAGGTGCAGAGCACGGGATCTAGGCGCACAGGCTTCAGCAGTTGTGGCTCGCAGGCTCTAGAGCACAGGCTCAGTAGTTGCAGCGCACGGGCTTAGTTGCTCCGTGGCATGTGGGATCTTCCTCGACCAGGGCTCGAACCCATGTCTCCTGCATTGGCAGGCAGATTCTTAACCACTGCACCACCAGGGAAGCCCCCAAAACTTTTTATCTTTTTAAGCAAAGAACTGTTCAAGATGCCTTTTACATTCTTCCAGGGAACTGAAATTTTTTCCATTAAGAGAATTTTGTAAAGACCAAAATAAATGGAAATCCAAAGGTGCAATGTCTGGTAAATATAGCAGATGAATCAGAACTTCCCAGCCAAGCTGTAACAGTTTTTGCCCGGTCATCAAAGAAACATGCAGTCTTGCATTATCCTGAAGGAAGATTATGCATTTTCTGTTGATTAATTCTGATGCTTTTCATCGAGTGCTGCTTTCAGTTGGTCTAACTGGGAGCAGTATTTGTTAGAATTAATCGTTTGGTTTTCTGGAGGAGCTCATAATAGAGGACTCCCTTCCAATCCCACCATATACACAACATCACCTTCTCTGGATGAAAACCAGCCTTTGGTGTGTTTGGCGGTGGTTTATTTCACTTGCCCCACAATCTCTTCCGTGCCACATTATTGTAAAGTATCCACTTTTCTTCGCCTGTCACAATTTGTTTTAAAAACAGAACGTTTTCAGTACTTTTAAGTAGAGAATCGCATGCGGAAATACAGTCAAGAAGGGTTTTTTTCCCCCCTGCTTAACTTACATAGAACCCAAACATCAAAGCGATTAACATAACCAAGCTGATGCGAATGACTTTCAACCTTGATTTGGATATTTTGAGTATGTTGGCTATCTCCCAGGTGGTATAACGTTGATTGTTCTCAATTAATGTCTCAATTTGATCGCTATCCACTTCAACTGGTCTACCCGACCGTGGAGCATCGTCCAGCGAGAAACCTCCAGCAAGAAACTTCACAGACCACTTTTGACGCGTTCGATCAGTCACAGCACCTTCTCCATACACTGCACAAATCTGTTCTTGCGTTTCAGTTGCGTTTTTACCTTTCTCGAAATAATAAAGCATAATATGCCGAAAATGTTGCTTTTTTTCTTCCATCTTCAATATTAAAATGGCTACACAGAAATTCACCAATTTTGATAAGTCTTTTTTTAAATGCACGCTGATATGACAGCTGTCACAATACAATCTAACAAAACTGTTTCGAATGAAGTTAAAGACAACTAACTGCTACTAGAACCACGTTACAGAAAAAAAACCAAATGAACCTTTTGGCCAACCCAATAACTTCTGCCCTAGAATAAAATGGGGCTTTTCATTTTTAAATCACATAGCCAATGACACACTCGTACAGCTCTCCATCCAGACTTTAACCTCTTTAAAGTCAGGGACCATATCTTATTCAACTTTAATTTTTCATGCTGTTTACTGAATGAAGATGATGAAACTGACCTTTCAGGAAGACAGTGGTGTTTGAGTTGTTTTCACAAGAGAGGGACAAGTGCCCTGAACCAACCCTGTTCTTACCTGCTTTTAATTACCAAAGGCTGGGGTCAGACGTGCAGATAACGCCTATGATATTAGGAGACTTATTAATGCTTTATTCTTTATAATTCTTTATTCTTAGTGAATAAGACTAAATTTTCAAGAAAAACTAATTCAAGTCATATGTGACTTGAAAACTGTACCCTAATGAACACTTTAAAAAGAAGAAGCCAGTCAACTTGAGGCATCTGTATATGAGGCTGCCTGAAGAGAAGCACATGACCATCCCCACCTCTACTCCACGCTGGACCAAGACGATGCAAGTTCATTGGCAATACAGATGGTGCACGGACCTGTACGGTTAAGGCTTTACCTTTTCCATAAAGGACTATTAACTCTAAGTAAACTAGGAAAAGTTACAGAAGGATATTCTGTAATCATGAGCTCAGTCATTAAAAAAAATACAGCAAAGAGAAAGCTATTTGCCAAGAGATAGGTCAAAAGCAAAAATAGGGATGAGAGAAACAAAAAAGAGGAGACAAGGGAATTCCCTGGCAGTCCATTGGTTAGGACTCCATGCTTTCACTGCTAAGGGCCCCAGGGTTCAATCCCTGGTCAGGGAACAAGGATCCTGCAAGCCTCGCGGCATGGCCACCAAAAAAAAAAAAAAAGAGACAAACAAAAAGTTTAAGATGAATAAAGAGGTAGAAGATACAATCATCTAAATGCTAAGAAAAAAATTAGGAATAATCTAAAGTTTTACATGCAGTTAAACTAACATTCTAGAGTGAGGATGACCTCTAATTAAATATCTAGCCAATAATCAACTAAAGGCTGCATCTATCACAGAAAAAGAGATAATCAGACATGATGTGTCTCCTAAGGGAAGTACATAAAACTACCCATTCATTTACCCTACCTTCCGTCCCTCCCTCAAATTAGCCTGAATCTGACCAAGGCTGTGGATCTAATCACCAATTTACAGGAAATACACGGGACAGAGAGTCATGTTTAAATAACCTGGTGAGGATGTCACCAGTAAAAGTAAAAATGTACAGAGTCTATGTACAAAACCTGGTCTCTTCAACAAATACAAGGCAACAGGGAAAAAAGATGAAGAGGAGCAGATAGACTAAACAGACTTAAGACACGTATCAACTAATCACAATGTGTGAACCTTACTTGGATTTTCATTCAAAATGACTAAGAGATATTCTTGATCCAGCTGGGGAAATCTGAACACTGACTAGATGTTTAATGATATTTTGGAATTATTTTTCATTTTTCTTAGGAATGAAATGTTACTGTGGGTATTACTTTAGAAATACATGTACAAGTATTTACAGATGAGATAATATCTGAGATTTGCTTTAAAGTCATTCTGAGAGGGTGTGGGGACGTAGTGGGAGCACAGATAAGTAAGCCTGGTGATGCACTGATCGTTCTGAATCAGCATGGGGCACTCGAGGGCACATCATGATTCTCTTTCTACTTTGTCTGATATTTTCCATAGTAAAAGGATTCTTCAAAGTGAGAGCAAAATAAAAACTTTAACATACAAAAGAAACAGTTTGTCACTAAAAAAAAGATGATTGCTAAAAGCACTAATGATGGATATATGGTCACTAAAAAAGAAACTAAACTCATTCAATGATGAGCAGAGCAAAGTGGTAAATATGCAAATCAAGTCAACACTGATTAGAATTTTTTTCTTTAATTTACAGAATTTTTAAACAAGGTAGTAGTCTATGACCAAGTAATTTCACCCTAGGTATTTACTCAACAGAAATGTTACAAAAAGACCTATACAAGAAACAAGCTTTAGTCACAGTAGCCAAAAACTGGAAAAAAACCAAATGTCCATAAACAGGAGAACTGGTTAAAAACTGATAAATTCCACTGTGATAGTGAAATATCTCTCAGCAATAAAAAAGAATAAATTACTGATACATGCAACAGTATGGATGACTTGAACAGATATGCTGAGCAAAAGAAGCCCAACACAAAAAGAGCACATACTATATGATTCCATTTAAATGAAACGGTAGAACGGGCAAAACTAATCTGAAATCAGAACACTGATGCACTGTGGGGAGTAACTGGAGTCACATAAACCTTCTAGAGCTTGACTGGGGTGTAAGTTACATGAGTAAATAAACTTGTCAAAACTCATTAAATATGACCCATAGACTAGAAAAAAGCAGTCAGAAAAAGACTAGGAGATTGGTCATGATGCTGGAGTTAGCAGGTAAGAAGTTTAAAAGCAGTTTTGTTTTTTTTTTTTTTAATTTTTTTTTTTTTTTTTTGCGGTATGTGGGCCTCTCACTGTTGTGGCCTCTCCCGTCGCAGAGCACAGGCTCTGGATGCACAGGCTCAGCAGCCATGGCCCACAGGCCCAGCCGCTCCGCGGCATGTGGGATCTTCCCGGACTGGGACATGAACCCGCGTCCCCTGCATCGGCAGGCGGACTCTCAACCACTGCGCCACCAGGGAAGCCCTAAAAGCAGTTTTTATACACAGGTCCAAGGATGTAAAAAAAGATATGGTCTTAACAAATATACAGGTATGAAAGAAATATCAGCAGAGAAATTAAAACTATTAAAAAAAAAGCAGCAAATGGATATTCTAGAACTAAAAAGAATAACTGTAATTTAAAAATTCTTGGATGTGCTTAATAGAAAACTAGAAATGGCAGTAGAAATTATCCAATCAGAAGAAACAAGATAAAAAGATGAAAAATTAAAATCAAAATAGAATAGAGCTTCTGTGACCCATAGGGCAATATTAAGCAATATAACATGTGTGCAATTAGATTCTCAGAAGGACAGAAAAGGGCAGGGGAAAAATGTAATTAACTAATAGTTGAACATTTCCCAAAACTGTTCAAAAAATCTCAATGTATAGACCCAAGAACATTGGTGAAACCCGAGCAAGATAAACACTAAGAAAACTATACCTAAGCACATCACTGCCCAACTTGCTAAGAAGAAAAATAAACAGAAAAATTGGAAAGCAAACAACGTAAACAAAGATATACCGCATGTCGTGGGAAAGTGACACAAATGATGGCTGAATTCTCATCAGAAAAGAAGTGTAAAAGATAATGCAGTGTCTTTGAAGAGCTAAAAGAAAACAAGCTATGAACTCAGAGTTCTCTACCTAGTGAAAATATCCTTTGAAGAAAAAAGTGAAATAAAGATATTCTCAAAAGGGGAGACCCATCTTCTCAAGGAAAACTGCACAATAAGAAATAATACAGGATATTCTTCAGGCTAAAGAGAAATAATATCAGATGAATATATGATCTTCAGGAAGGAGTAGTGACAGAAATAATAAATATGAAGGAAAATATAAAAGATTATCTATAGTTTCTTAATTTCCTTAAAAGACAAAGAGCTGTTTTAAAGAAAAAAAAAAACAACCACTGTAAAATGGGTTCACAACACCTATAAAAGCAAAAGATACAACAATAATACAAAATAAGAGGCGTGGGGGAACAGGTAAATGGAATTACACTGTTGCAAGATTCTTATATTTGTGCAGTGGGAAGTGGTAATTATTAATTCTAAGTAGACTGTGGTAAAATTAAAGATACCTACTAGACTCCTTTAACAAAGATGTTAATAAATAAATACAGGTATACCAGAAAGCCAAAGAAAAAATAAAATACTGCAAAATATTTTTCAATTAACCCAAAAGAAAACAGAAAAGATTACAGAGGAAAAAATAAATAAATAGGCCAAATAGAAACCAACAGCAACATGGCAGAGATAACAATAATATTAGATGTAAAAGAACTAAACATGCCAATTAAAAGGCAGAAATTGTCAGACTAGATAAACAAAAAACACTAAACCTAAATATGCTGTCTATAAGATAATCACTCTTAAAGATAAAAATATAGGCTAAAATTTTAAAGACTGAGGCAAAGATACACCATGCAAGCAATATGCAAAAGAAAGTTCATGTGGCTATACTAATATCAAGCAAGACAGATTTCAAAGTAAGAGTATTACCAGAGAGCTAAAGGGACATTTCATAATAAGAAACATAACTATGTCAGCAAAAAATAACAATTCCAATGTGTTATACCCAGTAACAGAGTTTCTAAATGAATCATGCAAAAACTGTTATAATTAAAGGAAAAAACAGACAATTTCACAATCATTGTTTAGAGATTCAACACCTTCTCTCAATGACCGACAGAACAAATATGAGGGGAAAAAAAATCAGTAAAGATACAGCAGGTTTGAACAAGGTTATCAACAACTTGACCTAATTGATATATACAGAACACTGTGCCCAAAACAGAACAGACCTTTTCAAATACACATAGAATGTTCACTAAGATAGAATATAGTCTCAAAACATTTAAAAAGATTGAAATTTTGAAGAGTCTGTTCTCTGCTCATAATGAAATTAAATAAGAAATCAATAATAATAATACACCCCCAAGATATAGGAAAATGAATTAATATGCTACCCAATAACCCAGGGGTCGAAGAATAAATCAGAGAAATTAGAATATCTGGAACAGAATGATAAAAAAACACATCGTGCCAAAATCTGTGAAATGCAGAAAGAAATAACAATCAATGAAACAGAAAATAAAACCAAATTTGGCTCTGTGGGAAGACTAAAGAAAACTGACAAACCAGTTTCAAAAGTATTTAAGAAAAACAGAAAGAAAACAAAAATTATCTATTTAGAATAAAAAGAATGAACATAACAACAGATCCTATAAACATTAAATGATCAATAAAGGAACACTGTAACATTTATGTAAATAAATTTAATAATTTTGGTGAAATAGAAATTTCCCTAAAAAACATAATTTATGAAAACTTACAAAGAAATATAAAAAGTTAACTTTATAATAAAGAAATTGAAGTCATGATCTAAAATCTTCCCACAGAGAAAATTCCAGGCCCAGAGAGTGTCACTGGTGAATCCTGTCAAACATTTAAGGAAGTAGTAATACCAAGTTCACATAAACTCAGGAAAAAAAGATGAGGAAATTTTTCTCAAGTCACTTTATGAAACCAATGTAATCATGATACCAAAACCTAACAAAGACAATGTTATGAAAAAGGTACATATATTCATCATAGAACATATGCACAAAAACTCTAAACAAAATATTAGCAAACAGAATCAAACAAATATAAAGGACAACACATCATGATCAAGTGGTATTTCTCACAGGAATGCAAGATAAATTCAACATTCAAAACAATGGGACTCAACACGTTATGATAAGGAAGGGGAAAATTCAGACAGGCATTAACTAGTAGGACAGTGGTTACCTGGTAGGAAATCCTGATTTAAACTACTTCTGAAAGATGCTCAAATTTCATGACAGTGATTGAAAAAGGAAAATATAACTTACCTGGATCAGGAGAATGGTTGTTTTGGGGACAACCAGGGGGAGATGGGGCAGCCGGAGTGGTTGCTCTAGAAACAGCAGTTTGCGATACATCCTGTTGACTTTCCCACCGGCCCTATTAAGGACAAAATCAGGAATTTTGATTCATATCAATTAACAAAAAAATCTAAAGATACTGAAGAGAAATCTGTTACACATTACTAAAGCTTTATTCTTGTTATAAGACATGATAAATCTTATTACCTAAGTACTCTTCCTCTTCTTTATAGAATTGCTCTCCCTAATAATACCACCCCACGTCTGGGTATCCCCTATGATTGGTGATGTTGAGCATCTTTTCATGCGCTTATTGGCCACTCATATATTTGTATATTGGAGAAATGTTTGTTCATGTTTTCTGCCCATTTTGTCCAAATGGCTAAACACTTGCCTAAGGCAGGACTGAAGCCAAATGCAGAATGAACTTCTAGGATAAAGATACAGTCTGAAGTTTTGTTTTTTTAAAAAAAGCATTTCTATTTTATTAAAAATTTTAGGTGTCAAAATTCAAGAGGTTGACAGTATAGTACAGGAATAGCAACTTCTCATGCTGTCGGTGGTTTTCCTGTACCTGCAGTCGCTCCACTGCACACTTGTGAACACTGGTGTTCACTCCCCGATGGGCTAGGGACGGGGCAAGGTGGTCATGTCTGCCAATGCAAAGACCTGTGCCAGCGACGGTGCACCTTCCTCCCTCACAGCAGCTGTTGAAGGTAGAGACTTACCTTCTTTGCGTCCCCTAGACTTGAGGACTTGGTCAATCTGTGAGATGATGCAATGTCATTGACAAAATCACATGAACTAATAAATAAACCTTGCTTTACTGCTTACTACAATTTACAGCCTCCTAATAATCTTTCTCCTATATCATGCTGCTTCTCACAAAACAGGGATTTAGTAAGACATTCCTCTTGAAATCCTCCCTTCCGCTCTGCTCCTTAGGCCCTCTCTGCTCTTGTGCCTCAAGATACCCTCTTTCACTTCAGATTCTCGACGGAAGCCTAGGAACAACTCTAGTACAGTCAGGCATCTTCTCCTCCGCCACATACCATTCATGAAAGTAAAAACTCTAGAACAGCATATTACCAAGCCATTCATTTTTTTTAACAGATATTAAAGATGAGTTGCAGTTAAGCCTAAACCAAGTAGTCACAAGGTGCCAATAATGGTAGTCTCCGAATTAACAAGTCTGACTGTACTTTCAACTTGTCTTGTAAATTCCCATTAAAGAGATTTCACTGCATAATACAAAAACAATGCCCACCAGCTGATGGATTAGTTTACCTGTCTAGAGCTTGAGCCATAAAAATGGTGACAGCACCAAAACACTCTGAACATCAGTCCCATCCGGTAAAGAAATAAACCCCAACCCATACTACCAGTATAAAAACCAGTAATGAAGATGAGACATAACTCTTTTAAATGCTGTACGTTCTCTTTTGGTCTTCTGATAATCACTCTGACTTCTTTTTCACCAGAGTTTAAAAAATGGTATTTTATATTAGTTTAAGCCAGTACTCCACAGAAGAGTGACCCTGACGATCAACTTGAGTCTTCATTAGTAATCGCCTGCAAAGTAAGTTCTTTGCTACCCCTGAAGGTGGATGGGGGAAGAAAGCTCTCTTAGGTTGCCAACATGTACTGGAAACCTATCTGCTTTTAGCAGCAACCTAAGTACTGATCATAAAATCGATAAGCCCTAAGTGATCTGGATCCTGTTTATCTTACAGAAGCCCATTTTCCCCAGGAACTCTCTCAGCACTTGATATTTTAACACATGGTATGATGCTCAACAGTAGGAAGCTAGGAAGCAAGAGAGACATGAAGAGGTGATGAGGGAAATGAACTATGAACATGTCACTGTAGGAGCATTTGTGTTACTATGAATCACACACTGATTTACATACTTTAATGTTTCATTAACTTTTTTGCATTTAAATTTAATTATCTGTCTGGGAAGCTGCAGCTTTGTGTACTCTGGGACGTCACCATCAGGTGACGGGACAATGAAGTCAACACTCTACTGAGCTCAGAGGAAGAAAAGTCTCACGCTTTCTTTACAGGGTTTAAGCTCATGCAAGGTTGTTCTGAAGACAACATACTTAATTTCAGAATAAATCTGTTTTCATACTTTACATTTTTCTTCCTTGTTTGGCAGCTGACATAGTGGGACTCTGTCCCTTAGGAAAACTAAGCAGCAGATTTGGAGTCAGCACCTCAGCCATTTGGTGTGGTCCAGTGACAAATACTGTAGGTGTCACCTCTTCCCCAAGGCACACTCAGGGCTCTGCTAGCTTCCCGGGTAATTTTTACCAGCTGGAACTCCCACACCCAATGTTACTCCCAAATCTGAATGGAGGCAGTAACTCTTACTATCTCACATATTCAAATATCTCAAGTGAAAACATTTGAAAGGATGCACACAGTACTTACACAGAGCCTCAGCCATATCGTTAGCCCCATCAGAGAACGAAAAACGGAGACTCATTTCATCCATCTCCCTTAACCACCATCTTAAGCTTGAGGAATCTCACAGTCTCGCTAACCAGAGACGGGGACACAGAGTGTCTCAAATCGCTCTGGGACAGAACAGGCTCTGCTTCCAAGGGAACAACAAATTTGGATGATAAACTGGTATAACACTCCTCCCTCCTCTTTCTGATACCTGCAGATCTCTGGAGAAACACTCCACTGAAATCATTCACTATATTCTTTCTCTCTGGCTGTACATGTCCATTCTCTTGCCAGGAGTGGAATCTGTGGTCCGGGGTCTAGCAACACACACTGCCACCCAGGGACAAGGCAATTAGTGTCTTTCCAATACATTTCACATGCTTGGCTGGTCCAGGGTTATTCTCCCTTTACTAAAATGTTGGAGAAGAAAAAAGGAAGCATCCCAGTTAAAGGTACTTCAGAGGGAGATCAACTCAGGACAATGAATAAAAAGGACTTGGCCAGACACCAGGCCTTTCTGCTTTCTTATGAGCTCAGCTCTCAAAGTCAAAGAGTATGGCATTTTTCTTTTTAAACTTCTACCACAGTAATCCACGCTCCACTACTGAAATCTGGAAAGATCAATCTGTGATGTTTCTGACATTTTTCATGCCTATCAACCTTCAGAATCAGCCACAGTGGGACTTCCCTGGTGGCGCAGTGGTTAAGAATCTGTCTGCCAATGCAGGGGACACGGGTTGGAGCCCTGGTCTGGGAAGATCGCACATGCCATGGCCCGTGCGCCACAACTACTGTGCCCGCACTGTAGAGCCCATGAGCCACAACTACTGAGCCCGCGAGCCACAACTACTGAAGCCCCCGCACCTAGAGCCCGTGCTCTGCAAAGAGAAGCCACTGCAATGAGAAGCCTGCACACCGCAACTAGAGAAAGCCCTCTAGGTGGTCACAAAGCACCGAGCTGATCTCCCTGTGCTATGCGGCTTCTTCCCACTAGCTAGCTATTTTACATTTGGTAGTGTATATGTAAGTCCATGCCACTCTCTCACGTTGGTTGTCCTAGCTTACCCTCCCCGCTCCCCATGTCTTTTTTTTCTTTTTTTTTTTTTTTTTTGCGGTACGTGGGTCTCTCACTGTTGTGGCCTCTCCCGCTGCGGAGCACAGGCTCCGGACGCGCAGGCTCAGTGGCCATGGCTCACGGGCCCAGCCACTCCACGGCATGTGGGATCTTCCCAGACCAGGGCACGAACCCGCGTCCCCTGCATCGGCAGGCAGACTCCCAACCACTGCGCCACCAGGGAAGCCCCCTTCCCCCATGTCTTTAAGTCCATTCTCTATGTCCATCTGCGTCTTTATCCCTGTCCTGCCCGTAGGTACTTCAGAACTTTTTTTTTTTTAGATTCCATATATATGTGTTAGCATATGGTATTTGTTTTTCTCTTTCTGACTTACTTCACTCTGTATGACTGACTCTAGGTCCATCCACCTCACTGCAAATAACTCAATTTCGTTTCTTTTTATGGCTGACTACTATTCCATCGTATATATGTGCCACATCTTCTTTATCCATTCATCTGTCGATGGACACTATGCTTAAAGGCAAAACCCAACAGGGAAAAACACAGCACGCTCTCAGCTGGCTTGAAGACCTGATCGGTCCCCCTTGGGCACCTCCTGTTTTCCTGTTACCGCTCTCCAGACAGACACAAATGCTCTGGGTATTCCGTCAAGGGGTCTGGTTTTGATCAGGAAAGTGACAAAGAGGTAAACAAAGAGAAGCACCAGTGACATTCCGGGTCCAAAGGTGGCTTCTCGTGCAGTTAAAGAAGAGGTGACTCATATCTGGTACCAGCCTTAACTAGTGCCACACTACATAACTGCAGTTTTCAGGAAGGTGATGGGGCCAAAACACACAATTCAGTTTTGTTAACTGAATATTCATCCAGGCTTTTGGCTATTTTTAATTGCACCATAAACTCCAATCAGAAGCTGACAAACATCTTACTAACTTATTTAAAAATATATAATTCCATTTAAAATGTCTTTAAGTAAGACCAGTATTTTCTGTTGACAGAGTTCCATGGATTGCAAAAGATCTCAAGGCACAGCCACTGTTTAAATGGAAAAATAATCTGCTGAAATTAATTCTGCACCTAAATGTGAGTCTAATCTGGTAGACTGGTCACAAAAAGTTTGCTAAGCTTTCATTATATCTATACAAAAACTGCCTTACAATAATGATGAAATAGCCAGTAACAGTAAATAACAACATCACTGCAATTAGGAATATTTTATATTCTTAATTGAAAAGCTTTTCAAGAGTGATTTCTTTTAGGCCATAAGGTGAAATTAAAAGTTAAGAGTAGTTAATAAAATTCAATTTATCTTTTTAAGATCAATTAGCTCATCAGTTGCATCTTGGTGGAGCTCAGTAAACAATTCCAACTTTAATATGTAGCGAGCATCAATAAATAAGGCCACGCAAAATGTGGCTGGCCGAATTCCAAGTATTATAGGCCAAAGTGTGACACTGTTTTAGTACCTTACCACTTGCTCTCACCTCCCCAAGAGCCCTAATCCTATCACACTCTCCGCTCCTGCCTCCCGGACACACCTTTTAGTGTTACTTCTCTCCCGACTGACTAATCTTTGCCATGACATTAACTGAAAATTAGTACGGAAAGGCAGACTTGAACTTACTCCGTGGCCTCTCCCTGCTTCTAAACCTGAATGTTCTGATATTAGGTGGGGAGGACACGGCAGATTCTCTGGTCTGTGACTCTGATTTCATAATCAAGAAAGAGGGATAGACACATAGATAATGGAACAGAGAACCCAGAAACAGGCCCACACGAGTTTGAAAGGTAGATGTAACTGTGATTATAATTTTCATTTTTTTAAAAATACAGTTTCTAGCATTTTAAGCATCGATTCCAGGTTAAAATTATATTTCCGACTCAACTTCCCTGTATGTTAAATACTTTCATGCAAGGAAGCCAGGATGGTCCCACTGAGCAAAGTTCTGTGGCGCTGAAGGCAGGCCCAAGGCACTTTTGCTCTCTTCTTTGCTTCTCTCCCCTGCCCCATGCTTGAGAAAAGTACAGCTTAAAAGTTCTCATTTACTGTATCATGTGCTTAACTAATAAATTAACTCCAACTCTTCACATTCCAGAGCCTTCTACATTCCATCAGATGCCTTTGTTCCTGGTCTCTTCTGACAGATATTTTCAGAGCCCAGGTAACAAGGAACATTTGAGAGGAACTGTATATACCGATTACCAAAGTTATTTTTACCAAAGGGTAAGAGCCAAAAACTTAGTACAGTGTCAAATTTAGTCGTCTTATAAAAACTACATTTAAAAATGCATTCTTATTCTCAAGGTAAAAGCAAGCATGTTTTAGGATAGCAGGATAATACTTGTATCCCACTCATTAGGAAAAACCTAATGGATTAATTACCTCTCCCTGGATCTCTGAAAACTGCAGAATGAAGGAAGTCTCCAAAAGAAAAGAAGAAAAACAACATGAGTCTTTGAGATTTTCCAGAACAATTTCTTTAGTAATCTCTCCTTGAGGATTTTGCACGAAAATTATTACAGATAAAGCAACTGAAGACCTTCTCAAACCACTACTTACTAGAGAATAAAATCTTCCGCTAAAAAGGGTAGAGAATAAAAATTTCTAATTTTAATATTTTTTTCAATAGGTAATTTGTTCCCATGATCCAAAAAACAAGTAATATAAAAAGGCACACAGTGAGAAGCCTCCTACCTCAGGTGCCCACATGCTTCTACTCTCTCCCCAGGCAGGTAAGTAATGGTATCTGTTTATCATATATCCTTATAGGGTTTCCTGTGTCTATGTGAGCAAATCCATAAACGGTCACATGCACCTCTCTGTTTCCCTCCTTTTATAATTCAAATGGTAGCATACTGTGCTGCACTGCATTTTTAATCACTAAGTATATCCTGGTGATCTTCCACATTAGTACCTGGAGGGGCTCCTAATTATTTTTTACAGCTCTATAGTATCCCATTTACTTATGTGTGTGCATGTGTGCACACTCACAGGGAGAAAATAGATTTAACCAGACCAAACCAATGGACATTTAGCTTGTTTCCAATCTTCTGCCATTATAAACAATGTGGCAGTGGGCACCCTCATACATATGTCATTTCATATGTCTATGAGCACGGCTGCTGTGTAAAGGGGTTTAATAGGACTTGGATAATTTGTATGTCAACTAGTTTAAACACTACCCTGAGGAATTCTATTATGCACAGCATTATAACAATTTTGAATTCAAAGCAATGCCATATTTGACGATGTTTTTCATTGTTTCGTTTAAAAGACCAAAGGGAGGAATCTCTGTTCCTTGCTACTATTGGTGGAGGGAACTGTTTCTTTTCTCGCTAGTAAGAAAATACAATTTAAAAAATATTTATTTTCCTTAAAAATCTTTTAAGAGGCCCTGCTTTAAATGATAAAACTACTGAGGGCCCTGCACCTGCAAAAGGGGGAACCACTTTGTGCTCCCTGCTGAAGTGAGCCTGGAATCAAATCCTCTTTGATGAGTGTTCTCATCACTTTGTTTCCTAGCATCAGTTATGATCCTCTGTCACCTGAATTTCCATACTCATTAAACAGGTCCATCCATTAAATCTTAGAACAGTTTTCCTCTACCTTTCCCCTAGTGAAAAGCAAAAGGTCTCTGATTTTGGTATGTGGACATTCATAAAACCTACTGATCTGGACACAAGCAGGAAGTCAAGTGATGCCCATGGTGACAGTGATGGAGTGGATGGAATCCCAGCCATACCTGGTACCCATTCAGGGCCCACGGGGGCCAACAGTTCACAAGAAGATAAAATAATAGCTCCACAGCTGAACTGGGAGCACATTAGTAATGGGGAGCTGGCCTTTCTGTTTTCCCTGACAAGAACTCCACTGCCCGTCAGAGGCTGGGGACTGCTGTGGTTGCGCAGGGGTGAGAGACGCCAGGTTTTGAGGAAGACTGCAAACTGCTGCAACAGGAGAAAAGCGTCCTTCACTGTTTGGAGGCATCTGACGAAAACTGAAAATACATGCTGAAATAGAGCGGACACAGCCAGATCCTTGCTGCTGGGACGGCACCAGGACACCAGTAAAATCTGAGAGGGTAGAATTTCCTCATCTTCTCTAAGTTACCCAGGGGCCCCAGGACATCAAGATGACTGAAAAAGGAAAGGTCCTGGTAGAGTAACAAAAAAATGTGTAATTTATTTACTCATTTAATATATGCCCTGCTGGGACTTCCCTGGCGGTCCAGTGGTTAGGACTCTGCGCTTCCACTGCAGGGGGCACGGGTTCGATCCCTAGTCAGGAAACTAAGATCCTGCAAGCTGCACAGCACGTCCAAAAAAAACCCAAACAAAAAACAAAACAGGGCTTCCCTGGTGGCGCAGTGCTTGGGAGTCCACCTGCCGATGCAGGGGACATGGGTTCGTGCCCCGGTCCAGGAGGATCCCACATGCCGCGGAGCGGCTGGGCCCGTGAGCCATGGCCGCTGAGCCTGCGCGTCCGGAGCCTGTGCTCCGCAACGGGAGAGGCCCCAACAGTGAGAGGCCCGTGTACCGCAAAAAACAAACAAACAAAAAAACGCCCCAAAACACATTTTGCTTACTTCTCCCCTATCCTCCACAGAAGAGACTGCCCTGGGAAAGGCCTCCAATAAACTCTTCACTCTCACACCCAAAATAGTCTTTTCAGTCCTTATTTCGGTCTCTGAGGAATCTGGAAGGAGCTCCTAAACCGCCTTTCCCCGGCACCAGTTTCCAAGCCGCCCTCCTGCGCCTCCCCTCCTCTTTGAGGACTCCGGTCCGTTGTGGCCCTGGCCGGCTTCCCCTCCTGCACAGGCCTGAAAGTATCACCATCACGCCCGCACAGCCTCGCCTCTGTGCTCAAATCCCTCATGCTGTTCCAACCAGGTCCTGAGCTCCCCAATCTGTCTTCAGCTCAGGCTTCCAGACCCCTGAACTGGCAGACATAACCTTTTGTCCAAAATTGACCTCAATCATTTTCTTCCCCAAACCTGCGCCTGCAACATTCACCTCTCTGCACTGTCACCCAGAGCCCACGCCACCCTGTCTCCCCTGGGCTCCACCTTATTCTTCATGTCGCCGAGTTCTAGAGCTTCCATCTCCTGAGCACGTCCTGAATCTCTCCCTCCCCCTCCCCGCTGCTGAGACCTCTACCCCACCTGCTGTCCCCACCCTCACTTGTGCATTGGTAACTGTACACATTTCTACTATGTACATTATTCTAACGTAATTTTATACACCACAGCCAGGAACATGAGTGGGGTTTAGGTAGACTGTTTAAAAAGACTCCTTCAAGGGACCCAGCTCCCCAGCTACTCCTAGGCACATCTATAGGAACTTCTGAAATAAGGCCCCTTTCTCTGGGCTCTACCCCACACTGCACCCTCTCTGCTTTACTCATGCTCTTTCCTCCTTCCACACTTCTGTTCACACTCTTGCTTCAACCCCTTCCCTGCCTTGGGTGGACCTTATCCTCTTTCAGCATTAAGCTTATTGGGGGTGGGGAGTTCCCCCTCTCTGTAGCCTCTCTTGGTCCCTGAATAATACCTATAAAAGTGCCCACTCCCTCCTCTGGGCTCCTACTCTACCTAGGCATACTTCTATTACAGCATCTGTGTTCCTTTATTCTGTTTATTTGGTGTAGATGAAACAATAATTCTTTTTCAAGCAGATACTACTGTTTTCTATTATTTTCTTCATTTAAACATAAGGAAACTAGGGTGAGAGAGAAAAGCTGAAGAAATTTTGGCTACTTTTTTTCAAGGAATTCATGATAGAGGATTTGGGTTAGATGGATTTCAAAAAAACACAGAAAGTCATGGTTTTTTCTTATATTTTCCTTAAAATACTTGAGTTATTTATAATTAATAATGACACAATTTTCCATAAACTCTGCTTTGTTTAGCTAATCACAACTATGCTATGATTATTAAGAGCTAATCACACCTGTCAGTGGACCCGTATCAAGGAGTACTAAACCTTAGCACACTTTCAGACGCATGGTAGGTGGTCAGTGAACTGATGAGCTGGAGAGCAAGTTATTTGCCTATAACACTGAGATATATATTTTTAAGATTTAGATTACTAGTAGTTTTCCTGAAATAATAGGATATATATACATAGATACATATCTATGTATTACTTCAGGTAAACTCCTAGTAACCTAGATCTTAAAAATGAGTCTAATCGTTCACCAACTTCATTGCCTTTTCCTTAATTTTTTCTTTTTCCCCTCCTTTTTGCGGTACGCGGGCCTCTCACTGCCGTGGCCTCTCCCATTGCGGAGCACAGGCTCCGGACGCGCAGGCTCAGTGCCCATGGCTCACGGGCCCAGCCGCTCCGTGGCATGTGGGATCTTCCCGGACCGGGGCACGAACCCACGTCCCCTGCATCGGCAGGTGGACTCTCAACCACTGCGCCACCAGGGAAGCCCTTTCTTAAGTTTTTATAAGGAAAATTTCAAACCTATACAAAGACACATTGTAGAATATTTAACAAGAATAGAAAGAATAGTGTAAGAATAGTGTAATGAATACCACTCAGCTTTGATAATGATTAAATAGCCAATCTTCTTTTATCTGTATCTTCTTTTACTGTGACACAACTTCCTCATGTCAGACCATTTCATATGACACTTTTGGCCTCCTCAAGGGTGAAGATATCGACACAGAATACACTGCCTGCAGCTGGCAGCACCAACATCTAACGAGGTCCCTCAAAAAACGGCAGGCACAAAACTGTGTCATGTGACATCCAGTTACAATTTCAAGTGTGAGCCCTTTAAGTACATGAAAATGAATTGTCTATGCTTAAAACTCTGTTATATTGGGGAAAGCTATATTAACAAGCAAGTAAATACATTCCAGCTAACAAAATTTCTGTTGGCTTATTTTTCTTTCTTCTAACAAATAATATTAACTTTTAGACATGATCTTATTCCTCACATATTTTCAATCATTTCATCAATATTTTACTATTAAAAATCTGACATGAAGTTCCTTTTCTGACACAAACAGGAAGAATATTTTCAACAGAAGAACTTAAGCAACTAAATTGTTTTTTAACCCTTAGAAAGTAGAGTAATAATAAGGTCTCGGTAACATTATTTTAACTGGCAGATAAAAAGAAATGAACTCAACGCTCTCCAATAAATTTCACACAGTATAGAAAACTGGGAGAAAATTTGGCATGCAAAACTAGCGTGTGATATTTGAGAAGAGGAAAGCTGGAATGGGAAACGGGTTAAGGCTGATAGAAAATAGTTACAAACACTCACCTTGTTGCTACCTAGACTGTAGGATGGAATAAGATCCTGTCGGCTGCCAGACAGCTAAACAAGAAATAAAGAGGGGGATTAGTCCTTCATGTGCAAAAGTACATAGATCTATGGTCCTGGAAATACAAGACTTTGAAAACCGAATCAACAGAATGTTGAAGTTGGATGGTATCAGACAGACTGTCAAGACCAAAGTTACAAACTAGACTAGTGGCCTTTGGGACACTGTCAGGTGCAGTTTTTTTAAAAAAAAATTGAATTAACATTTTTTAAGATGGGAGGTTTGTATAACATCAGATATCCAGTGTACACTGAGGCAACAGCTGGCTGGGCCCGAGTAAAAGACGCTTCATTTGTTTATCCCCTTCTATTTAAAGGATACCAGGTTACTGGTTACCTTACCCTGTCCTAATCGGACGACTCCTTTCTCTGGGTATTGTAGCAAATGTATACATGCAAACTATTTATTTTAAACCATAGGATTCTAAATACCGAATCTCTGCACATACCAGTGCATTTTAGTAGATCATTTTCTGAAGGAATGAGAAGATATTTACGCTGAGTTAAAGTGGTATTTTTTACTGCCTGAGAATGTTCCCAATCTTTCTGTCTGAGATCATCAGTGACGTCACTCAGTCTCGCGGGGCCACATGGGCCCTCCAGCCTGAGACCCGTCCTGCCTCTCGCTGGGTCCTCTCCAACACCAAGGCTAAGGGTCGGCTGCTCTTTATTTCAATGCTTGTACCATGGTTTTTCTGGGTAACAAGTTCAGACAAAGGTGTACTATCTCTCATATTCATATCTTTATCAAAAGTAAGGAAAGTAGAGATAAATCACAGTTTATAAACCTAGTCCAGACTTCTCCTCAATTTATAAGTAATTCAGTTTGGCCTAGAAAATTCAAACAGTTTCCCTCGGCACTCGGCTAGTTTTGCTTTAGTACAACAAACACTCACCTAACAGAGTCAGTGTGCCAGGCACTGGCGACATGAAGATAAAGGAGAAACATTACAGAGGGACTCATATGGGAACTTTCCCTGTAAAATTAGGAAGGGCAGTGACAGAGGGGTGCACCGATGCTTCAGGGTAGAGAATGGGGACACTTAAATCAGTTCATAGAAGGAAATGATATCCGAGATGAGATTCAAAGGATGGGAAGGAGTTATGCAAGGAAAGAGGAGCGAAAGCAGAGCACAGAATGGGGTTCCAGGTACTCACTCTGTTCACATTTGGAGAGCTAATACTCCTCCTATTCAGCTTCCCTTTTCCTGTCAACTGTTCCTTCACTGCAACTTCCTGGCAGTCAGAGAAAATACAGACGAAAAATACACATGAGAGACACACTTCCAAAGTAACAGTATCTTAAAGCAGGCTGAGCTATGGACACATTCCTAGTTCTTTAAAGGACGGCTGTTACTTCACACGACAGAATGACTCAATTACCATCACTGTGGAATACTCAAAGTTAATTCAACAGCGGACAGGTTACCTGGATCATTCTTTTCTGTATCTACTGACGGCCCCCTTGAAGCTGGCCAGAAGTCAGTCCCAAGAGAAAGATTATTAAAAGCAGACCATTCTCTTTTATTTTTCATTCGTATTTTTGGTTAAAAAAAAAAGTCTCAACACTGTCACGTAAAATGGAGCTCAGGGTTTCTCTGAGGCTTAGGTTTACGGCTGGCGCTTCTGTTTTCCCTTCTAGAGATCCACTCCGAGGCTGTGGAGGCAAAGAAGGGCACAGCACTCTACCTTCTGTGACATTATGACCCAGTATCAAGGAATTTCTAAGATACTTAGCCACCAAGAGTTACATATTCTCTTCCACTACTTCCAAATGGCCACTAGATACCATTTAGGGTCTTGGAAAAAGTAACTTTCCAGTAGTGTCTGTATCTTCAAAGACTTACGCAGCAAGTTTAATCTAAATTAATATGCTCCACTTAGAGGCTTCAAACGTTTAGATGTAACAATAATGTGACTTGTGGAAAGTCAAACCCAGAGTCAGGCTGGGCTGGCACCATGGCCACCAGCTCTGTCGGCTGACCTGGCGAAGTCGATCTAACGTGAGAAGGTTCTCCACTGCCAGCACACTCCTGAGGTATTTCTCAATATATGCCTCCGAGTCAGCAGAAGCCGTGTTTTCAACATTAGCTGCCATTCTTGCTAATGCTTCTCGTTCCTCTACTCCCTGGGCATCCTGGAGAATGGAAAATTGTATATTAAAATTAAGTACCTTGCAGAAGAAAATGTTACAAAAGCTTCCTGATTATACAAATACACACAGGAGTACTGAACGAACAAATGGGATGTATTCCAAATTCCATTTTAAAGTCAGCTTTCGGAACTCAAAATGCATTTTCCCACAGAAATCATGGTATAAATGGTGGTTCGGTTCACTTGAAAGGCTGGTTAAACACAGAGCAGCTGAAACACAGCACATTTTCAACAAAACTGTTCTCTCCTACATTTCCATTGCAAACCAAGACATTCCTGGTTAGAAAGGATTTGGTGGGCTAGCTGGAAATCTAACCACAATAGTACTTCCTGAACATATCTTGGGGGGCCAGAGGGAGGACTGAGGAGCTGGGGTAACAGCTGGATACGTGTGGGATCCAAACAACTCCTGCAGGAGACAGACACAGGTATGGAGGCTAAGAATGGAAAGAAGGGCTGGGTTCCAACCCTTTTGCTAAGCAGCCTCCCACAGACTACATATTCCAAGTGTGGTCTCAATCCCCAACTCTGCAGTGGCAGAGGCCGAAGGCTGGAAGCTGACCAAGAAGATAAGTAACTAAGCTAATTCTCACTCACCCAGCTCCCTGGACATAACTGGTCCAGGCATATAAATGGGATGTTTGCAAGTCAGGGAGGGACTTTGTTAATATAGTCAGGTATCTCAAGCTCATGTGGCTCATAACAAAGTACTCTTCTCAGGAAAAATGAGATACTTTTTTTACTGGTTATAGTAACGTCAAAGACTACAAAATATACATCCGCATGCCACTGCATCTTAAGATACCATCGACTTTAAGAAAAGACATATACCACTAAGGAGGGAAAAAAACTCTGCCAATTAACTTTAAGATATCATCAATTATAAGACACATTCTAACTTCAAAAATATTTTTTTAAATTTACATAAGCCTTACGGGCTTCCCTTGTGGCACAGTGGTTAAGAACCTGCCTGCCAACGCAGGGGACACGGGTTCGAGCCCTGGTCCGGGAAGATCCCACATGCCGCAGAGCAACTAAGCCCGTGCACCACAACTACTGAGTCTGCGCTCTAGAGCCCGCGAGCCACAACTACTGAGCCCACGTGCCATAACTACTGAAGCCCGTGCGCCTAGAGCCCGTGCTCCACAACAAGAGAAGCCACCACAACAAGCAGCCCGCACACTGCAACCAAGAGTAGCCCCTGCTCACCGCAACTAGAGAAAGCCTGCGTGCAGCAACGAAGACCCAAGGCAGCCAAAAATAAATAAATAAAATAAATGAATTTATTTAAAAAAATTTACATAAGCCTTAGAATGGATAAAATATGGAAAAATTCAGAAGACAGCTTAAGTTCACAAAACTTTTGTCTCCTACAGTAATTTGTTTGGGCCCAGGAATCATCCTCATTTTACAAATGAGGAAAGAGGAAGGTCACATAATTAGCAAAAGAAGCAAGACTAGAATTAGGTCTCCTGACTCCTGATAGAGTATTCTTTTAACCACTGAATATCCTGATTTTCTAAGAAAGAGGATACCTGAGTTTTAAAGAAATGTATATATTATATATCCATGTTATCCACACAAGAAATAAAACATTTCCATTTCCTCAGAAAGTTCGACCCCTACCCTTCCCCCAAGGCAAGGTCGTTTCTTTCACCACAGATTAGTTCACCTGTTTCAGAAGTTCACATAAATGGAACGACACCCTTTGGCGCCTGGCTTTTCACTTAGCATAGTGATTTAGAGATTCGTTCACTCAGTTCATTTCTTTGTACGGCTGAGTAATACTCCACAGTATGGAGATGCCACAATTTATGTATCCATTCGTCTGTTGATGGATGTTTGGGTTGTTTCCAGTTTTAGGTTATTTTGAATTAAGCTGCTTTGTATATTCCTGTGCAGATCTTTATGGATATATGCTTTCACTTCTCTTGGGTAAGGACCTAGAAGTAGAATTACTGGGTCACGGGGTAGGTGTCTATTTAACTTTATGATCAGCTGCCAGTGGTGGTATCATTTTACACTCCCATTAGCAATGAAAGCATTCTAGCTGCTTTAGAAAAAAAAAAAAGGAAGAAAGGTGAAACCATCTCTTGTTGCTCTCTGGTCTATGACTACTTCTTTTTGCTACCAAGCCCTCAAAGCTTCTGTACTATGGAACACAAAGAACTTTTCCAGGCTTTTTCACGATGAATTCTAGCTTTTAAGAAGCTTTCTATTTTATTTTGAAATAAAAAATAAACTAGTGTAGTCCTTACACTATAAGCTTTAAGTCTCACTTTTCCTTTGTCTTTATCATCAGGATTTGATAATGTGACCCTAACACTTCCCAACTTAGACATTTAGCTAATTATTAATAGGTAGCCCCATCACGTGAGGCTATGTGTTTATCTTTCCGCTGATTTCCCCACATTTCTGCCCTTTGAAGAACCGTATCACCTGAAGAATAAAAGCACTGTTAAAGAAGATAAGAAAACTACAAATGGGGGACTTCCCTGGTGGTGCAGTGGTTAAGAATCCACCTGCCAATGCAGGGGACACGGGTTCGAGCCCTGGTTCAGGAAGATCCCACGTGCCGCAGAGCATCTAAGCCCATGCGCCACAACTACTGAGCCCGCGTGCCGCAACTACTGAAGCCCGCACACCTAGAGCCCATGCTCCACAACAGAGAAGCCACCGCAATGAGAAGCCAGCGCACTGCAATGAAGAGTAGCCCCCACTCGCCGCAACTAGAGAAAGCCCACACGCAGCAATGAAGACCCAACACAGCCAAAAAAAAAAAAAAAAAAACTACAAATGAGGAGAGAAGAGAAGAAAGATGATGGGAGAAAAGGAAAAACTGAAGATAGTTCACTGCAAGTGTCACTGTTTCTCAACTGCATTCAAACCGTTTTATAGAGTTAAGATCTGAAACAACTGGAAAAAAGAGCAAACACTCAGATACAGAGAATAAACAGTAAATTTCTAACCCCACATATAAGTATACAAAGAGTAACATATTCCAGATCCAAGATTTTGCAGCTTGTCTAACTCGAAAAGGGGCTCAATTTTTAAATGGTCAGCAGGCTCCAAATTAAATAAACAGTTAATATGTGCTATGTAAGCCTAATACTTTGAAGGTCCAGGCAAGAATTAGTCACTATTTGACATTATTTGAGAGGAAGAGTGTTCTGTGATATAACTACTCTAAAACAAAGCCTAAGTACTGTGCAATCTTTTCACTCTTCCAAAACCTGATCTGTCTTAAAATATATATTGTCCATCTATTGTTCAAATAATCAACAGAATCAATCAACAAGCACTGAGCCCTTGAATCAAGAGAATGAAGGCACCATGGATGGTGTGCTTAGGAGGGAGTGCTCGCCCCAGGGTCCCATTCCCATTTTCCACCCTCAAGGGCAGCACAGCCTGGACCTCCCCACTCACTCCCCGATTTTGGATAGTCAATGTGGCAGAAGGAGCCACTCTTGTCTTTTTTGTTGGGTCCTTTTCTTAGACCCCTCACTTCTCCTACTCCTGTAAGGAAGGCCTTGTTACTAGCTATGTCAATAACCAAGTGCACAAATCTGTCTAAATCAGGAATTAAGTACTAGGAAGCACATATAAACTACATCCTCCAGCAAGCTCCTGTCAGGGGTATTTTCAGTTCTATCTGTTTGATGCCTGTGCATATCTGAATTAGCTCAGAAAGAGAAATAATAATAGTAACTATAATAATAATAGCAATTACAATTTATTGTTTAGCATGTACACAATTTGTGTATATTGTCTCATTTAATCCTTAAAAAAAACCCTGTACAGAAGGTATCACTAACCCAATTTGATAAATGAAAAAATTTAGGCTCAAAGTAACTTACCCAAGTTCACGTCACTAAGAGGTGACAGAAACAAGATTTCTGTTTCATTCCAAAATGAAACCCTGAAACTCTATGTTATGCTGTGTTGCCTTCCTTCAAGGGTTATACCCTTTTCTGTGGGTAAAAAGGTGTTGATTTGCTTTTCAAAAGATTCTTCTTTAACAAAATACTAAAACCAAAACCTTTAAAGCCACACAAGTACATTTTACTCTGAATCAAGTGAAGATTAGGAAATTCCTCTACAAATCTATAACATTTTCCTAAATATACATTTTCATTTAACACACATTTCTTGCATAGGTGACTTTTCAGGGAGTTTGCTCTTTCTACATGCTTATTTTTAGTATATTCAAATTTCATATGATCCTTCACCTCTGGAATATTGGAGACAATTTCAAAGGTCACTCCACAGCCTGGAATAGAACTTCGATGTGACATCTTTTTTAGGAGACTCTGAGCAAAACCCTAGAGAAAAAGAAAATAGAAGACATGGTTTCCCACCTCAAAAACTGAGTTTTCATTAACAAAGAGACAGCATAAACGACACCACATTCACTCTAACCAAAAAGGAAAAGAACATACTTCCAATATAAGTCAGAATCCAAATCACTACATATAAGTTCCTCAACTTTGTCTTAGTGCCCCAAACCAATTTATATGATGCCTGCCACGTGACAGGTCCCATACCGAATATATGAAAAGTACAAACCCTAAACTCTGGAACCACACTAGGCATCTGGTTCAACTCTGCTGAAAGGCTACAGAAATAAGACTGTTGACTTCTACAAGATAAAATGACCTTCTAACGAAGATGTAAGGAAGGGCTGGTGACCCTTATCCTTTTTTTTTTTCTTTCCAGCACGATGGACATCTTGCACTATGAATATTGACAAGTCCAGGCATTAATTCTTGACCAAAGCAGGATCATTATGAAGAATGATTTAAGAGTGCATGGTCATTGTTTATGCTGACTGTGCTCTTTGCACGGTTAAGAATTGAACCGTTGAATTAATGCATAGATGACTCATTTGAAGATGTTGCTAAGACTGAACATCCTGTAGAGGTTAAAGAGAGCACGGATGAGGGCAGAATATAATTGGTGAATAAAGATAAGAATAAGAGAGAATATTAAACTGACACTGAACCTTTTTCCCTCATGCAAAAGCCAAGTAGGAAATAGGTAAAAGCCCCCAAACAGAATAGGAAAAAAACTGTTTGGTCTCAGAAGTACATATTTTCACAAACTTAATAATAATTCAGTGATCTTTAGTTAACTTTTTAGAAGATTTTAGCCTCTTAGAATGCAAGAGCCTCTTAGAATGCATTTATTTCATCCCTTCACTCTTGACTCCAGACTTATAAGGTTGCACAATGGTTAGGAATCTGCTTACCAATGCAAGGGACATGGTTCGAGCCCTGGTCTGGGAAGATCCCACATGCTGTGGAGCATCTAAGCCCCTGCGCCACAACGACTGAGCCTGCACCCTAGAGCCCGCGAGCCACAACTACTGAGCCCACGTGCCACAACTACTGAAGCCCGTGCGCCTACAACCCGTGCTCCACAACAAGAGAAGCCACCGCAACGAGAAGCCCACACACAGCAACCAAGAGTAGCCCTCGTTCACTGCAACTAGAGAAAGCCTGCATGTGCAATGAAGACCCAATGCAGCCAAAAATCAATAAATAAAAGAAATTTATTTAAAAATAGACTTCCGAGAAAAGAGAGACCAAGAAAAGAGTGAATGGGAGACACGGCATATACATACGTCTACAGCTACGCCATGACCTGTATGTACTGATGCTCGATCGCCAAGCTAAAGAGCTGCAATTTTAACAGCATCACTGCCGGTCTTCATTCAAAGGTTGATATCAGTGTGACATTTAGAACTAAAGATTAATTTTTAGGGGTGGGGATTACATCCAGGACTCTGTCAACCGTGACTGTACTCTTCTTAAATGAAAAGATTTATTTTCATCTGTCCTGGTTTTAGCCAGTGTATTGAGAAGAACCCCTAGAACCAACCTCCCAAATCCTATCATTGCAGAACCAACAGCAGAAATCCTTTATATTCTTATCTAGAAGTTTTCTACGAAACTGGTTCATATGGCACGAGGTCCTTCATAACCTAGCTGCAACTGTGTTGATGCCCACAGCCGTGGCCTCTGCAGCACACCCCGTCACACTCTGCTTCTAACGGTCCCCAAGCTGCCACGCCCTTTCCTTCCTCACCACCTCTGCACGGATATTTCCTCCGCTCGGTGAAATAGCCAGCGACTCCTCTGCCTGCCAACCACCCCTGCCTGCAACGGAGCAGCTCCCATGCCCCCTCCTCTTTGAAGCCTTCCCTGACTGCACTCTCACCCTCTGAGCTGCACTACCACAGCAGAGGAGAGTCGTCTGCTTATACACTCACAGGCCAGTGGACACTGGCTCTTTAAGGATGCAGATTATTTCTTATTCATCTTTTTACCCCAAAGCTTGACAGAGTACTCTCTCCAAATACACAATCAACGAACCAGCAGAGAGGACTGAAAGAAAAGAAAGGCACGGAAAACGAAATGGTGAACAGCACAAACAACAGCTCATCCGTGGTGAACATTCTCATCTTGTAGGACCCAGATGAAGAGTCAAAGACAAAAACAGTGAGCTTCGCCTTGACAGGGCCCTATGGCACCCAAAGGAAGGGCTGTGAGCTGTGCCTCTGCAGTAACAAAGATTCAGGGTAACAATTCAGGGTCGTCTAGGAGGAAGTCAGGCTGACGGGTTCCGGGATTGAAGCAAGCACGGTTATAGGACAGCAATAGTCAACTGAAAGAGAAAAGCTCAGAGCTTCACAGAGCCTCGGGGGACAGAAGGCCAGAGCAATCCTTCCACAGCCCCGCCCTCGTGTCTGACCCAAAGTCATTTCTTCAACTAGGATCAATGACTCACCTGCCGGCCGTGAACACTGACACAAATGCGCTTGCGTAATACCAACTGCATGTCGGCCGGATGGCTGAGCTGGACCGTCACCCGCACGATGAGAAACACTCGCTCATCCGCGGGCGTGCCTTTACTCAGCTGAGGGCAGTTGTGCACTGCGGAGTCCCAGGAGGCTTCCGCTTTCACCTGCAGAGAAGACAGAACAGTCACCCCCTCCTCCTAAAACACAAAACCCCACAAGGAAACATCTTGGCTTGGGCTGAGGTGGAGCAGGCCACTCAGTGAGTGCAGCTCTGCTAAGAGAACTGCCCTGGGAGACCATGGGAATCCCAGGATGTGGCCTCAGGCACTGACTCGAGGGAGTACAGAGCAGGCTGTTCCTGGCCGACAGCTAAAATTTATTTATTTTGAAAAATACTCAAACATAAAAGTTGCAAATTGAGTACAATGAACTCCTGTATTTCTTCCAGGTAGATTCACCACCTGTTAACATTTTGCCCTTTTCCCTCTCTCTCACACAAACACACACAGTATTGCTGTTGTTTTTTGGGTTTTTTTACTGAACCACTTTAGAGTAAGTTATAGACAGGTAACTCTGCATCTCTAAATACTTCAGCAAGTATCTTCTAAGAGCAAGGACATCCTGTAACTTAACCATAGGACAATTATCATATTCAGGAATTTAACATCAATACAATACTACTATATAATACAGAGTCCATATTCAAATGTTTCAACTGTTCTGACCCAGGATCACAAACTGCATTTAGCTGTCCTGTTCTTTTAGTCTACTTTCATCTAGGCTGGTTCCCCAGGCTTTCTTTGTCACTCACGGCACTGACTTATTAAAGACGGGCGCAGGTCCACTGTTTTACAGAATGCACCGCAGTTCAAGTTTTGCATCTTCAGAATACCACTCACTATGTGATGATGTGTCCTTCAGAGTATCACGTCGGCTTTCCTTCCTTAATATATTTTATAATTTTTCCAATATGCTCAAAATTAGAAAATAAGCCCCCGGTGTACACCCATCACTCAGATTCAAACATTATCACGTGGCTTCATCTATTCTTTTCCTCCCTTATTAAGAAGTCTTCACTAAAGTATTTCGAAGTCAATCCCAAACACTGTGCCATTTTACCTCTATGTACTTCAGGAGCATTTCCCCAGAGAGTAGACCACTGCTGACCCGAACTATGAATTACTAACAAAGATCCTTCACCAGGAAAAGAAGTAAAACAGTGAATGGATGTGATCTGATTGGTCTACTCCTTCTGGAAGTGGTTCCCTTCTTTCTGGAAATCATACTGAAAGGTTTTCATTTATATTTCTTGAGAAATGTAAGCACTGAAATGATTACCTTGCTGATTGTTTTCAAAGGCTCATGGAAAGGTTAAAGAAACAACTTTTCATCCAGTCTTCCCGAGTTATGCTTTATTTACCTCTCCATCATGCTGTCTGACAATCTGCAGTTCAAAGAACTCGTCCTCTTCTTCTCCAGTCAGGGTAGCATCCCATCCACCAGCTTCTGGGTCATCAAGATTATCCTGAGAGCTGAAATCATCAGCTAAAAGCAGAGAAGTTCCATTCAATATGGAGATCATTTTAAAGGATAACCCCTACCAGCTAAATTTCAATGTGCTTAGTAGCAGAATTCTCCTGCCTCAAATTTCATTTGCTGTTTGGCTGTGAAATCTTGCATCACACAGATGATGGCCATTAAACAGTTCACGGATCTTAGAGATGGAAAGCGCCTCAAGAAATTATGTAAATCCAATCTCCTACGTCCGCGCCTTATTTTACATGGAAGGCAACCGAAGCCAAGAGACCCAAGAGGTTACACCAGGTCAGCCCATAAATGTTAATGACAGGATTAGAACCCCAATTCCCTGTCTTTTAGTGCACTGAAGAAATGAGAGTGAGAGTGATTCCAATCATCCCACAGTTAAACTGAAGGGCTGCCCTGTGGCCCTTTGGTTATTCATTTCCAAGCCTGGCCCTCCCAACTCCCTATGCATCTTAAGCTTGCAAGTAAACGTCGAAAGTATTTCTTCTAGTATGTGCGCTTGTGTGGACCAAGAACGGGCATAGGCTGAACAGGGCGCTGCTCCTGTCTTGGAATATCCATACTAATAGGTCTTCTTGAAGCTTATTCTCTTCCACTTTCTAACCCTCCTACACACACACACCCCTCACCTATCTAGGAACCTCGGGTAAGAACAAGACCAGAGTCGCCCTCAGTCTCCAAGGCTCAAGAGAACAAGGAAGGATAGAGTGCTGTGGCAATACATTAAAACCCCGACAGGTGGATGTACGGTGCCAGTGGCTAAGTGCTCTTCTCTGACTCCGTGTGGATATGAAAAACTCTCACAGGTCCAAGTAAGCCAAGCAGCACAGGACGCTAAATACCTGAGATGCTGTAACATACTTTCAGGGCAGAAGAAAACCACTGAGGACATCCAAGCTTGTCTATTTAGGATGGCTCATTTTAATACACAGTTCTTCTGCAGATGTCTTTGGAATTTAAATGCTGACTTTCAAACTTATTTTTAGCTCTTTAATCTACCTTTTCATTTTTGTTTCCCTCCTCAGACAGAATATTTGTAAAATGTAGCCACATCCAAAATATTTTACATGAGGGGGAAAAAAATGACAGTTATTTAAAAAAAAAAAAATAGGCAACGCAGTGATGAATGGCACAAGAACTCACAGATAAAGTGAGAAATTCATTAGGTAATGCTAAGAAGACACCAGATAAAAGCAACACGCTACATAAGCATCACTAGCTACTAGTCCTTTCTGGAGAGGAGTCCTCCTGAGGATTAAAGAAGAAAATGTCTTAAGTGTGGAAAGCATTACTGCCATCCTAAACTGATGGGACAACAAAGCACACAAAGCAGAATGGGCTGTAGAACGAAATGTGAGAACACATCACGATGAGACATACCTACCACTGTTAAAAAAATACTATTCTTACAGGAAATTCATTCTTTGTCAGGGACTAGAGTCCTCTGGCACACATAAAACAGACCCAAACCTTAGGCTTACAGAAGTGCCTAACTGCATACTTTGTTAGAATCTAAGTGTTACTTGGACACTAATTTGTCAGAGTTGCCTTCGGAAGGCGGCACCTCTTAACTTACCATTTAAGTCAAGGAATATAACGGGAATGTGTGTTTCCATCCCAGGAACCGGCGTCCTAAAACATAATGAACAACAGCATCTCAAATAAAGCAGCCTTTCTCAGCGGCATGTGCTTCACGACTCAGCCTTCATACATGCAGAGCAATTACAGGTCAACCAATGATAATGCTGGGCACTGGGTTAGCTATAATTTCACATCAGAGAGGCCACAAAGACTTAACCGCCACTGCTGCTTCTTTCCTCTGGTGCTTCCATGTATAATTATCACACGCGCTGATATCAGAACTTAGTCTTAGAAACACATATACCTGTTCATCACTGAAGTTGAAGCTCCCTTGTTTAAACGTACTTTCTTATAAAGTTATATACCTAAGGGCCCCATGTGGCTTAATTTACTATTTTTAATTTCTATAAAGTGGCAGAGAACATTTGCTGAGAGTTCAGTTTAATCTAGTACCAAAATCAAAAACACCTGGTGATGCAATTTTTTTATGACTGAATAGTCTTTTAAGGGAATGATCCAAGTAATTAACATATTAACTATTTTTTTAAATGCTAAGTGCAATGGTACTAAATATTGATTTAGATTCTCAGAAATCTTAATTAGTTGGGCCAAAAACAATATTACTTAATAAAACAGTTTTAGGTCACAGTTATTCCAACTCGTGAAAATAATTTAACACCTCCTCTAATTAAAACAACTTTATTCCCCACACGCTATGGTAAGTCATCCATTAATCAAAGCAGAGGCAACACTCATAGAGAAAGTGGGCAGCTCCGTGAGCACAGAGAACTTCAGAAGACACAGGGCAGCACCCATACCATTCTGCCGGGGCCCCTGGTATCCCACTGCCGGCTGAGGGGACCATGACTGCGTTCCTCTCCTCAGTCAGAGTCAACCTCATCTCTAGTAGTTGAGCTTCACGGTCAGCATCATCCTCTGTTTTATCTGGAACATCAAGAATGAGGATCAAATACAGGGGTCCCACTTCTTGGCTGCTGTTTACGCTTTGTCCTACGTTATCCACAGGATGTTCCCATATTCCACGTATTGGTTGAGGAGGGTTCACTAGCAACTTATTACTTCCCTAATTCGTGATAAAAAGCTCACGATAAAAAACTAACTATAAGCTAGCGAGGCTGGTGTGCTCTCACAGAGACACCGTCTTCAGTTCATGGAAGGCCTGCGGTGGAACAGCACAGGGATGATCTCTTCGAGAGTCAGAGGGCTCACGTGCCTCTGGACCAGAAATCAAGAAATGTGAGCATCTTCCTTTAGTTATTTTTGAGGGACAATGTTTACTGCACATACTCTATTTCCTCTTTGTTGGGGGGGACGGGAGACCTATGCAAAGATCTCCTTACAAGTGGATAACTGTCCTTTTGAAAGGATGTGACACAAATAAGCACCATTCCTATGTTCCCGCCATTCCCACTACTGATGTGTTCGTCTACTTTTATTTCATATAACTGCGAATGGGAATTAACAGCACACTGATTTGGGGCGGGGGGGAATATTAGAAGTTGCTTTTCATACCATGTTTACTGACAAGCTTTTGCAGTTGTTGATCTAAGTACTCCTGACGCTTTGTTAACACATTTAGCCATTTTCTACGTAGTCTCTCTAAATCCCGATCCTAGAAGCAAACCAGGGGATTACAGTAAATATAACATCAAGACGATATATCTGAAACCGATACTCTATCTTACCTTACTCTAATATGCTTCAAAAATGTAAAGTATTATACCCTAACATTTTTATTACCACTACTAGTTGAATGCAACCATTATTCAGAATAGAAACTTTCAGAAATTAAAGCATTACTGTACTAGAGTAACACCATTTCTGAAAGGGCACTCTGATAATCCAGAACCAGTTTTTCCCTTTTTTAATTTTTTTTTTTTTTTGTGGTACGCGGGCCTCTCACTGCTGTGGCCTCTCCCGATGCAGAGCACAGGCTCCGGACGCGCAGGCTCAGCGGCCATGGCCCACGGACCCAGCCGCTCCGCGGCACGCGGGATCCTCCCGGACCGGGGCACGATCCCGCATCCCCCGCATCGGCAGGCGGACCCCCAACCACTGTGCCACCAGGGAAGCCCCAGAACCAGTTTTATTTCTATTGGCTCAAAGGGTAGAACTCCAAGCACTCATGCAGCTAATATCTTCTACAGGGTCTCTTTGCTGGATAAAAATCACAAATACTACTCGATAATCCTCAAATTTATATCCCTTAGAACCATCGGAAGAACTCTTCAGATTTCTTAACTACAGCCTTCAACATGTTTCACCAGCATCCACAAATCATGTAAATGCTTCTCCCCCTAGTTTCTGTTGGGTTTCTTTTTTTTTGGCGGGGGGGGGGGGGGTGGCAGACGGGATGTTACCAACAGACTAACAACTCTACCAGTCAACACCTGACTGTGCTCCCATCTTACCTCATTTCCTTCTGTAATAAAGTTACGTGACTGGGTAGATCAGTGGAATGCTGAGCATATTGGGAGTGTCTGGATTTCACTAAGGCACTTAACCAAATAGCTCATGACATTCTTGTGGACAAGAAGGAGAGATGTGCAATGGATCTACTTGGAAGAAATTATAGAAGACTGAAATATCACATCCAAAGAATAGTGATTAATGGAATAACGTCAGCTTAAAAGAATTCCCTACGGTTGTGCCACAGGACTCTGTATTTAACCCTCAATACTTTTATCAGCAACTTATAGGAAAGCAGACATTTTTATCCAATTAGAATGAAGCCAAACCAGGAGGGTGACTGCACGGGCTGACATAATCAGGATCCGAAGAGCTCTGACAGTGCTAAACGATGACTAACCAGACTCACAAAATAAAATTTATCAGACGTAAACAAAATCTTGCAGGAGATTAGGGAAAGGGGGGTGGGAGGAAAAACAAAACAAAACCTGTATGACTCCAGGAAGTAGGGAAAGGAGACCTGGCTTAAAGTATGGAAAATACCTAAGGGGCGTGGCTTGACTGAAGCCAAGTCTGCAACAGCTCTTCCAGGGAAAAAGGAGAGAGCAAGTGCAAGGAAGAGGACCTGAAGAATGGATCTGCAGGGGCCTGGATGGGCAGCTCCAGGTTTGGAAAAGGATAACAGTCACAAATGATTGTTCCCTTCTGTTTTAACTTTAGACAAAGCAATATTTGAATCAAAACTAATTGTGTAGTTACTAAGTAACAGCATGGCAAGACTCAGGAATGTGTAATTTAGTACTTTAATCGAGCTTATTTGACTAGGATAACCCGTGCTTCATTACCTGGTAACTGTCCATGTCCTCCTCTTCCTCCTAAGAGAAAAAATATATTATGCAGAGCCGAAACAATCATTTACCCAAGAATCAGACTACGCTAAAGAAGTTTGAATCTTTTCCCATACTTTATATTTTCTACTTTAACGAATACGCTTTTTCATCTCCCACCCACGCTCACCCTCACTCTCGGTTTTACAGTTTTCAGGTAGTTGGAGTGAAACCTTGAGCTTCTCATAGGAAAGTGAAGAACCTCATTTGACCTTTTCAGGGAGCTAGTACAATACTCTCCCCCTGCTGGGTTTATAGTCCCACTCCCCAGGGGAAATCAAACACCTGCTGGCAAATAGTCTTTATGAGCCAGCAGGGGGTTTCTGCAGAGGGGTAGGGGAGGCGGATATCAGGCACTGAGGAACTCCTGGAGGCTGAGATGTTTTAACCCTCAGTTTGCCATGTACCAGGGAAAACCAACAAGCTGGTGCAGTGGTTCCACGCAAATGCAATACAGTTAAAAAAAAAAAAAAGAAAGAAAGAAAAGAAAAAAAAAGATATCCAAGAAAATAAAATACTGAAAGAATTGTTTGTGGAAGGCAGTTTTCTGACAGGTTCCAAAAGACTCTCTTGTCTGGTTGGGTCTGTCAACAGAGACTTACATGGATGGTTTCATGCGTCTTGGCCGATCTCGGCGCCCTGACTTTTACACATCCAATGCCAACAGACAATATACATTCTTCCATCAGCGGTAAAGTCCCAGACTCCTGCACAGACTTCACTTCCACTTGGACTCGCCGGGACTGTCCCTGTATCACAGACAATTTTAAGAGTTTCTCAAAATCGGTTTGATTCCCAAAAATTTGGTTTGGAGAGACCCCTACAGGCTGATGATGAGAAAAGCATTTATCTTTAGAGATGCTATCTCACCGTATCTTACATGTTTAGTAGTAAATTACAAATTCAAAAACTAATCAGGAACAAATATACGGCTTAGATATTTTTTCCAACAAAAAAAAACTTTAAAACAATCTAACAAAGGAAATGCAAAAGGCTAGACAATATAAAATGTTCCACTTACTAATAAGCAAATTAAAATAAGCATGAAACACCTTTATTTTCACTTACTAAGCTAGCAACTATCTTTTAAAAAGGCAATTTACAATATTGCCCAAAGTTTACAAAAAAGGCAATTACATACACTGTTGGTGGGAATATAAATCGGTAAAGCTTTCTGCAGGGCAATTTGCCTTAAAAAATAAGAATCCCTTGACCCAGCAATTCAACTTTCTAGGAATCTGTTTTAAGTAATCATATATGTACATAAAGAATCTTACAGCAATGTTAAGAATAACAAGAAATTAGAAGCAAATTAAATGTATAGCATTGATAACTGCTTAAACTATAGTATATTAATGAAATATTTACATGGTCATTAAAATATTGCTATAGAAAAACATACATGATATATAAGTTAAAGAGTACAGTGACAGATGTTAACTAGACTTCTTTTACAAAAGCAGATTACCAAAGCCAGTATATATAGTATGATCCACTTTAAAAAATAAGCAATCAGAATAATAAGAATGATCACACTATCCTGAATTCACTGCTCTCATCCCAAAATAAAATAATTTTAAGCCAAGCTGCAAAATGAAGAATTGATCAGAAAGAAACACTATGTGACTTTGAATATTTACAATGAAGTAATTTTTAGAAGAAAATTCTCAGTATCCCCAATCACTGACTTCAAAGTTGGTTTATAAATTCTAGGAATGTGAAATAGAATTTGAAAAACAGAATCTCAACATGTAATTTCAAGTCAGTTACCCTTCCCCTCTTCTATTGGATTTTAATTCCCAAGAGCTTTGTATCATCAGGAAAATCAGCTTAGGCAATGATTGATTCTATCAAGCTAGATTTAAAGAGATGGGTTGCAGATGTCTTTAATATTTTCCGAGGACTATGCATCAGATATTTTGTGCAAAGAGTGACTCAGAAAACATTTTAATTGTCTGAAATAGTTTAGTCATTTCAATTAGCTACCTTTGGTTTTCACTTTTCCTGAGACAGGAAGTGACCTATTCTGAATGTGCGCCCAAACGTGAAGGGTGAAGTACCTATACTTTGGGGGAGAATACAGGATAAAGAGAGAGAAAAATGGAGGGAAAAGATCCAGGAATGGCTTAATGCTTCACAGAAAAGCTTTGAACAGCTTTACCAATACATAAACTATTAGTGAACTTCTTGTAACTGCCGATATTTGACTATTTTTTTAACTACAAAACTAGCAAATGCATGCAGTTAATCTAATCAGTTCTCCTCTGCTACTTTCCTGTTGGAGAACAATAGGTTCCAATTTTGAATTCTAATAAGTCTACCATCCAAGGCCCTCCATGAACTAGCTGCCCCAAGCCTCTATAACCTCTTCTGTTACTGCTTCTAGCTCTTCCTACAAGTTACTGATACTTTCTACCCAAACTTACCTAATTCCACCCTCTATCTTTATTCCTGCCATTTATATATGAAGAACCCTTCCAACATGATTCTTTCACCACCCAGGTCAAGACGCACATCCTTCAAAAAAGCCTTTCCTGATACACCCAAGGTATCTTTGAACACTTTTAGTAAAGGTTGCCAGAAGTGTGAAAAACACTTAAATATTCAATTTATACTAAACCACAGAAAATTATCTGGTCTTGCCTTCCGGGAGATGAAGAATTTCTAAGGCATCCAAAGAGGATATATATAGTTTTAACAGATGTTCAGGAAAAGATGTTCTTCACACCCTGATGAATCCTATTTTATGTATATATCTCACACTATATTTTAAACTAATTTCCTTCTGCTTTTAGTGCCTTGTCTATACATGAATGGATTTGCTAAAATTCATTTGCTAGGGTCAGAGAACAAGTGCTTATCATTTTCCTCCTCCTAAGACATTCAGAAACTTATAAGCAAACTTTTTCCTTTAACCTTTTCTCATATTTTGCTTTGAATGATTTCAACATTCATTTTCTTGAGCCATTCTAATATTTTACTACTGTTTTAAAGTATGGAAACTATCACAGGCAATAATATTCTACTAAATGTTGACTTCATGTAAAGAATAGCAAACGAGTATTTCTAAGTCGTACATGTAAATTCTATTAAGATACTCTCATCTTTAATTTGCAGCACAGATACTACAGATCACATCTGTCTGGGGTTAAGTGACAAGTCCCACACGTGTCTCTGCTGTATTGGTTTCTGGCAGGTATTCACATCTACCTAGCTGCATTTACTTAACGTGTCCTATTTACCTAACGTGTTAAGTAAGATAGAAAAGATATTTGGTCTTTGTCCTCAGTTCCTGGCACAGAGCTCCTAAAACTCTTGGAATTTCCTTAATGATAAAGGTGATAGGTGCGTCTTTTAACCATGTGACTTTTCATTTGGTCACTCTAGGCAGATCCCTAGGTGGCTTCAGGATTGGGGCTGGTCGCCAGGAAGACCAAGCCTTGATCAGAAGGTTGGAACTTTCAGCCCTACGCCAAAACCTCAGGGAGTGAGAAAAAAGGGGCTGGAGATGGGGTTAATCACCAAAGGCCAGTGCTGTCATCCACCACGCCTACGTAAAAACCTACTAATGATGGGGTTAGAGCTTCCTGGCTGGTGAACACGTCAGGTGCTGGGAAGCTGGCGCAGCGAAGGGCACACGGCAGCTCCCCATCCTTCCTCCACACCTTACCCCATGCAGCTCTTCCGCTTGGCTGTTCCTGAGTTGTATCTTTTACAGTAAACTGGTAACAGTAAGCAAAGGGCTTTCCTGAGTTTTGTGAGTCATTCCAGCAAACTCTGAAACCTGAGAGTTGCGGGAACCCTCAACTGTAGCCAAGCAGGACAGAAATGTGGGTGACCTGGGGCCCTGATACTTGCAGCTGGCGTCTGAAGTGAGGGCAGTCCTGTGTATGTCTGGGCCCTTAAACCTGTGGAGTGTGATGCTCGCTCTGGGTAGTTAGGGTCCAAACTGAACTGAATTACAAGACACCCAGTTGATGCCTGCAGAGAAGCAGAGAACTGGTGGGCATCAGGGAAAAACACTTCTCATCTCCCATGTATCAAGCACTGGGCTCCATATAGTATTTCTTTTTTTTTTTTTTTTTTTTTTTTTTTTGCATTACGCGGGCCTCTCACTGTTGTGGCCTCTCCCGTTGCGGAGCACGGGCTCCGGACGCGCAGGCTCAGCGGCCATGGCTCACGGGCCCAGCCGCTCCACAGCATGTGGGATCTTCCCGGACCGGGGCACGAACCCGTGTCCCCTGCATCGGCAGGTGGACTCTCAACCACTGCGCCACCAGGGAAGCCCCATATACAGTATTTCTAATCCTCACAATAACCCTACAAAGTTGGTGTTATCACCCCGCTCCACTTTACACCTGAGGAAAGGTTCCGGGAGGTGACTGAACTTGCTCACGGATATACAGCTAGGCCATGGGACAGCCAGAACCAAACCCCAGAATGTTAGACTCTGAAGTGCTTGTTCTTTCTGCCATGTCACACAGCCTCTCCTTGTCTTTATAAATGTTCTAATGCTGCTTGATACGTTTGTTTTGTTTCCTACAGTTCAATTCTAAGTCACTATAAAGCTTATCTTTTTCTTTTTTTAAAAACAATATTTATTTATTTGGTCGCACTGGGTCTTAGTTGCAGCAGGTGGGCTCCTTAGTTGCAGCACGTGGGTTCCTTGTTGTGGCTTGCTGGCTCCTTAGTTGCAGCTTGCTGGCTCCTTAGTTGTGGCATGCATGTGGGATCTAGTTCCCTTGACCAGGGATTGAACCCGGAACCCCTGTGCACTGGGAGCGCAAGCCTTATCCACTGTGCCACTAGGGGAGTCCCCAAAGCTTATCTTTTTCTTACTTAAACTTCACAGAAGCTGGTTTTAAATACTGTAAACAGCTTTATTTTTGAAAATGAAAGATAATACACATGAAGGGAGAGAAAACTTTAATAAGTGGTCTTGGCCAATCTAGTTTTCATTATCCCTGATGTTTCTGCTAAAAGGAATCCAATATTAACCTTTACGACACCAAAGAATTCAATGTTAACATTAAAAATTTCATTACCTGCCGGAGTTGGAAGATTCCACCTGTTGGCACGTCCTTTGCAGGAATTACCTCTACAGGGCAGTATTCACCATTCTCATTCTGTTCCAAGATTTGAACCCAGAATTCCACTTTCCTGGTGACTTCGCTCCATCTAGGAAATAGTTGCAGTTCTTGGAAAATCATACATTTCTATTTCAATACAGGCAGCTTAGGATCCTACACATGAGAATTAATGATGAAAATAACCTCCAAACAGAATAACTCAGTAGAATTATCTGTAGTTCAGTGAGTAATATACAAATACATACTGGCAAATGTAATTAAAACCAAAGTTCAACAAACAACATCAGAACTAAAAATGATGCCTTTATTTCATTCAAAAAGGTATGATAATTACAAATCTATTTCAAAGTGGTTATTCAAAAAGTTAAACACTGTTATCAGAAGTACAGAAGTAAGTTGCAGTGATTATCTTTTCATACAGCAAAGGTAGTGCTGTATGCTTTAGTGACTTGACAAGTATGTCTGCTGAGGTCAATAAGAGAATCAAAAAAAAAAAATCCCAATGTCTAATTTAGTATTTGGTAAAACTTTCTAAATACAAAAAAAAGAAGAAAATCTGCTTCTCATCTATAATTAGATGCAGTACAAATATATGCTCTTTCAGTCTTTTCTTTTAACTCTTCTGTTTAAAATCCTGGTCAACAAGTAAGCCTTCCTCCTTCCATGATTAATGCTACTTGAAAAGAACTTTGAGCTAAAGATAGAATAAGTAAGGGACTTCCCTGGTGGTGCAGTGGTTAAGAGTCCACCTGCCAATGCAGGGGACACGGGTTCGAGCCCTGGTCCAGGAGGATCCCACATGCTGCGGAGCAACTAAGCCCGTGTGCCACAACTACTGAGCCTGTGCTCTAGAGCCCACGAGCCACAACTACTGAGCCTGAGTGCCACAACTACTGAAGCCTGTGTGCTGAGCCAGTGCTCCACAACAAAAGAAGCCACCGCAATGAGAAGCCCGCGCACCGCAACGAACAGTAGCCCCCGCTCACCACAACTAGAGAAAGCCCGCACGCAGTAACGAAGACCCGACACAGCCAAAGATAAATTTATTTAAAAAAAAAAAAACCATGTAAACCTGAATTCCAGAGTACATCTTGATCTATTTTCTCTACAGATGATTAATTAGAAGTATTTCATAATGATAAGCAACCTATTCTCCAAAAAGTCATTTCACACTTCATTCTTAACTACCTGTTTCTTAACTTTTTCCCATCACTCTTCAAAGTTCACTCCTCCAAGGAAGTTTAACTGTGCTGTTAATACCGTGGACATAACACCAGCTATTACTGGAATACTGGTAATGCTCAGGAAGGGGTAACCTTTATAAATGGCAATATTAATCTCTAGCAATTTTTTAAAATTATAAATGGAATCAGATGGATATCTAAAATTCACCTGTCCCGAAGACTGCGTGTTTTTGCTTGGATAATCCCCAAATCCCACAGGGTTGGGTTTTTCCGAGGATCATTCATCTTATGGCCGTAGACTTCAATTGCCAAAGCCCCTTCTGAAAGATGCTCGATAAAGTCTTCAGTGACGCCAACAGAAAATTCCTGAAAGGAAGCAGGTACAGAAGAAGAAAACACCTTCTAGTGACCTTACAATTACTTACACCTGACATATCCTCACTTCCTTATGAAGAAGAGAAATAGAATGTTTTAGCCATAGGACAAAACTGTCATCCAACACCCATAATGAATGCTCAGATGGCCCGAGGTTCTTAACTCTGATTTTTAAAAAACTTTTCACCTTGAAAATCTATTGTGAAAGACCAGCACTGTATTCTATTTTGTTAGCAATATTTTGGGAGCTATTTTTGAAAGTATAAATAATTATATTAAGAATGACAACAATGATCTACGTCTTGATATAAAAGTTATTACATCCAATAAGGCAGCAGTGTGTTGGAAAAACAATTTTTTCTAGTTTTTAGGAAGTTAATTAACTATCTCCAATAATAAGAGAGAAAGGAAATAAATACTGATCATCAGTGCAAATAATCACCTATTTTAAAAAAATTCTCCTATCTGTCCATCTTTGTACGATAGATGTAAAACAGCCTCTTGCAATAATTAGGATTAAGCTCTAAAAAAGTTCATTTTAAAAAGTCATAGAATCTCTCTCTCTCTCGATCTTTAGCACAACAAAAGTATTTCTGTTTTAAACAGATTAGAAAGAGAACTCTCTCGGGAAAAAAAAAAAAAAAGAGATGGCTCAAGTGAGATAAAGTAGAAAAAGAGAATTTAGAATCTGACAGTCCCGGCTCTGCTAGTTACTAGCCATGGGCAAATGACCTCTGAACCGACTTCTTCAGCTAAAAAGAGCACTGCCATCAAATACAACTGTGGGAAAGAGCAAATGAAAGAATCACAAAGTGCTGAACAGAACATTAGGGGCTCCACAATGCTAGTTCTTGTCTCCCTATCTTCACTTTCTCTAAAACACTAGTTTCCTAACCTTCCCAGATGATAGTTTCTCCAGTAACTCATACAAAACATGGATTCTTTTTGGAGAAGAGTAGACATATGTACATACAGTCACACAAAAGTTAACTTTTGATGCTGGAGGAGCTACATGCACTGACACTATAGTTTTGCTTTTCCCCCAGGCTTACAGAGATATAATTGACATATAACGTTGTGTAAGTTAACATGTACATACAGTGTGTTGACGGCACTTTAGTCTTTGACTCCAACCCCACTCTAAGAACCTGATCCGAGACACAGACTGGTACCAAATTACTCAACAAAATATGGGTTGTTTTTTGTTTTGACCTGAGTAATTAAATGCTGCCCCAGTCTGGAAAACACACTTACATTGCACTGATCAAAGACAACCATGCACTGAGGTTCCTTGCTGACAGGAGAGGATGAGGTATCCACCTCGGGTGCAACAATTACCGGCTCCTGTTGATCCCAGAAGTTGTATTTGCAGAATACAAAGTGGGACAGATGCTGTGGCAAGCCGGTGGCTTGAAGTATTTTAACCTGAAGGAAAAGGAAGACTGTTTTTAACTCAGAAAGTTCCAAGAAGTACTTTGAGTCAGAGACACAGGCTCTAGTCCTGACTGTGTCACTAACAGTTGGTTTACGTTGACCAAATCTCATTCAACCTGGGCTGTATTTTTGCATCTGTGAAATGTCATATTTAGTGAGAGGTTGACACAAGGTATCAGTAACCTTGAGGATATACAAGTGGACATTTTAAAGCATTTACAGGCTGATGAAGAACATTTAAAATTCTAGTTTTTTATATCATCATCATCTTTGGAAGAAGAAAGTTCTCAAACATCAGCACCATTCAATCATACAAACTCGGCCAACTATGGATAATACGGCCCAAGGACACAAGATTGTTAAGAATGATGAATGAAGAATGAAAACAGTGTGCATACCAGTAAGCAGTAAATATTCAGAAAAGGGCAAAAAAAAATTTATTTGATATTTTAATGTATAATAAAGAACAAGGTTCTCAATTGGAATGTTACTTGCTACTAGGGCGTTTTTGGAAAACTTTAAAAGCATCAGGAATGTATACTCTGAAGATCTGGAGGGGTGAACGGAGGAGACAAAAGATGGTGACCGCTGACCATTCTCTGCAGCGATGTGTACGATGCCTTCTCCGTGCAGATTCAGGGAGGAGGGCCAGATCAAAGGAAATGTGCCCTGGACTGCTGGGGTGTGGGGTTTTGTGATAACTACGTGCGATTACAGAAGTATGTGTTTAATCAGACCCGAACGCCCCCAGAAGAAATGCCCATAATAGATTTTAAAGCAGCCAATGGTCTAAATATTTCTTTTGGCAGGCAGTGTCAGGTTGATTTTTAACTTTTGTGATAAGTTGTGGAAGAAACTAAATCCTGAAATTAACTAAGCTAAATTCTGACTTCATAATCCATGAGGCCAACCTTCAGGAGACTGCACACTGATCAGTTATCACGCTCTTCACCTGGTCGCTTCCTACATGTTGTATGACGCACTCTAAACCTCCAGTACGTAAAATAAACAAAAACAGATTTGAGTATGTGGCAGAAGTTTACATAGTTTAGCAACCACAAATGTTCTTACTGTTTAACGAAGCATTAATAATGACACAGAAAATCATGCAAAGCGGACAACTATTTTCTTCTATAATGGGTAAGCAACGGACGGGCACTCCTGCTATTACTCACTTTTTTCTGTGATGGCATAGAGTTTGAAACATCTAGATAGCAATTCCCAGGCTATGAAAGACAGATTGACTAACACATTTTGTTTGTCCAAACCAAATAGAGCCATTAGTATTTGGCAATTAATTTTTCATTAAATTTTAAAAACCATGCCCTTTTCATTAAGTGTTTAAAATGCTTATTATAGTCTTTAAGATGAGGCAATGTGGTATTTGGGAAGATTGCAACATTCTGGAGTACAAAGATCTAAATAAAAATTTCTGCCACTTATTAGCTTCTGTTTATGAGCAAATTACTTAAATTCTTAGGCTTAGTTTTTCTCCTATGGAAAACAGGATAGCTACCTCATGATAGATGTGTGAGGACTAACCATACCAATGAAATACAATGAATGAAATCACTACCAGGCGTTACGTGGATGGACGTTCAATACATACTTCTTTGTGACTGAATTCCATCTGAAAGTTAATTTTCTTTCTTAGAAATCAATTTCAATTTTAAGATTGAAATAAATAAGAAAGCAAGGTTTCATATGCTGAACTCTCTCCCCTATAGGCAACTCCTCAGGAATGAGACTGCAGGAATAAAGAATATCAGGAATAAAAATATCAGGAATGATATCTAGAACATAGGTTTAAGTATTTGCTTGCAGAAACCAAAATCACCACCAGGTGTCAGAATACCACAGACTTCAACTTGCCACTGCTCAAGACCTACAGCCCAGAAACGTCGGGAGACACTGATGCCGTTTGCGGTTTTATAATATACTAATTTTATTTAATGTAATTAAAATGATCAATATGTTAATATGTGCATACTTTTTTTTCATCACAGAAAAATAAAGCTAGTCTTCTTTTAAGGGCCAGTGATACTCGTCACCTGTGATATCTTAAGTGCCCCCAAACTGGTATCTTTTGTTTTATTCCCCACCAATATTTAACTACCATACAGTTTGTCTTCCTCCTTTTACACAAAAGGCTATTACACACTCAGAATATGGTGTCTAAAAACCACTCCCCACTGAAAGGGATCCAGTTCCTTGGAGAAATGGTCTGGGACAAGGAATGTACAGTCTGCGTCACACCAGAGCAGGAAAGCTGGCACACTCTCTGAGGGTTAGGGTTGTATCAAAGGACTCAAGAGCCACCCGAAGGGGCCTCCACGGGCCAAAGATGGGATCGTTTGAGCCTCGATATAGGTAATGAATACAATGGATCAAAACACACCAAGTATATTTAAATCCAAGAGTTCATAATGATACGAAGACCAAACCAAAAAAACCTCACTTGTCCCTTTTGCATAATAGTAGGAAAACCAATTCATTATTTTGAAAACTAGCGAATAAAGGGAGAGAATGGAGCATTCACCCTGCCTTTTAGATACAAATTGTACCTCTGAATAGCAAAATAGTTGACAGTAGGAAGGTTCACTCTACAGAATTCCAGCTAATAAATGAAGGGATGATAGAATTATTTTTTCTAACTCCTAATGAAATACCTAGGTAATAACCATCAACGATTGCTAACAACCCCAAAAGAGAACCAGACATGATGTGCCTTCTGATGGAAGACACCTCACCCTGTAAAGGATCATCGCCCCTCCCCTCCCCCATAGGTCACCTTTATATCTAACTCCCAATTTACAGCAAATACACCTTAACACAGTAAATAATACCAATCAGCAAAATCCAGACTATGAGAAAACACACGATGACAACGCAGTTTCTACAATAAACAAATTGCAGGGTGAGAGAGAGAGAGGGAAGCAGGAGGGAGCAAGCATAAGGGCCAGAGCCTAAAGATTAAAATATAAAATAGACTAAAGACACCAAGACGACCAGGGAAACTGACTGGATATTTCATGATATTAAAAAAGTATTAACTCTTGATCATGATATCCTGGCTAGGTTGGTTTTTTAAAAGTCCTCTTCTTTTGGAGATATATATACTAAACTATTCTTGAAGAAATATGATGTCTGGGATTGCTTCAAAATAATCCAAGGGAAGGGGACAGCAGAGAAGCAGCTTGTGTATATGAACGAAACAAGACTGACCATGAGTTGATAGTCGAGGGAGGATGAATGGGGGTCAATGACACTATCCTACTACTTTTCTATATGTTTGATATCTTCCATAAAAAAATATTAATACATTTTAACTTCATTTAAAAAAAACAAAGCCTAAGTTACCCAGTGACAAAGATACATTTCCCAAGTGAGACAGTACCCTCACATGTTACTTCACTAATGGTAACTTTCACAGGTTGCATCTCTGGTCCATCCCCTTTAAAGTGGGCCATTATGAGTCACAAAGCCTATGTCTCCCCATCTTTGATAATCATACAACCTCAAAGGAAATGTTCTGAAATCGAGTACAGTACAAAGATTCACCATTTAGTGAATTAAGAATACTTCCCCGTCACACGGAAGCAATGGACCGTCAATTACTAATTGAGGCCTCCTAAATACACGCAAAGACCTATGGAAAGTGGCCCAACTCTAACAGCTTTAGCTGCTCCATACCTGTAGCTGATGCCTAACTTACTTCTTTCAAAATGAAACTCAATTCTAGAAATATTTACTGAGCTACAAGGCTGGACCTAGGATAGATTATGAAATGAGGGTGAAGTGTGGGCTTCCTGGCCTCACCTTTGAATGGCCTCCTCACTCACACACGGTGTCTAAGCCCCTTGCTGATTTCTCGTCTTCAAAAACCTTTTTAAGTGGTTCCTGGGTGATTCTCAACCCATGGCACCCTGGCCCACTAGAGTGTGCCTGGAAATGCACGATAGGATGTTCTCCTTGTCGTAATGAGTGAAGAGGCGGCCCTACCTATGCTGACCTAACACGCGCCCAAGCAACCACCCGTGACGATACCACAGCCCCCTAGGGAGAGGACAGCTTTACATAACATGCTCTCCTTCCAGTTCACTCTGAGTCTCATCTTTCCAGAAATATCCCTCAGACCTCACTATGTGCATTCATTGATGACCCCTACTCTGTGTCCCAGAACAACTCCTATCTACCCCTCTCAGAGCACACGGGACACACAGTACTGGAGTCCTCCGTTTACCTCTGCGTCCCCCAAAGGTGCACACCAACTACACACGTTGCTCCCCTGACAGCACAAGTCCTGCCTGACTCATTTTCATAGTCCCAGCGCCTGACAGTGTCTCACAGATGATACTCAACACACAGTTCAGGAACAGCATGCGTGGGAAGAGCAGAGAGGAAAGGGTCTGGGGCGAGGACATGATGGGACAGCACAAGCAAAGGCATGCTCCTGAAGAGGAAACAAGAAACATGCAAAGACAGGGTGAAGAGTGGCTTAGGCGGCTGCTTAGCAATAGGACCAGGGCTGGGACACACCTCCAGCATCAGAAGAGGCCCAAAAGGAGGTGGAAACCTGTGTGAGAAAACCGGCTTCTCTAGAGAGAAGTTCAGACAAACTCAAATTCACATAATTTTAGGGCAGAACAGCCCAGAAGAAAGAGGTGACTTATCCAAGGGGTCACAGAGGAAGAGAGTGGAAATACCTGGCTACCTGGAATGTCAGGAAAATGTGATGAAATACGGTTGCTAGAACACTAAATACTAAAGATTTATTTAGAGACAGATATTTTCAAAATTTGGAAAAGGACACAGTATTTACTGTCTAAATACCCACAATCCTCAAAACCAGCTGCACTTCTACTACTTCTAAAGGAAAGTGGGCCTTACCATGCACACGAGTTTGTTCTCCTGGGTCTCCTTATCAAAGGACGCATCTGCAGCATCATCACCTCCCGCAATTCTCTCCCCGATGTCACCACTAATGCGCATCACCTCTACGTGCAGCCGGCCTGCCACCTACAGCAGTGGGGACAAAAGCAGATCCTTTCTCCAGATTTTGTTCTTTCCTCTGTTGTACAGTCAAGTGGTTAGCTTAGTGGTATAACAGGTTCTACCAGTTACTCTTCCTCAAAGTATTTATTTGGAATAATCACCATCCAGCAGTATGGAAACACAGATATTAATAATACACATAGATAATGCCTGTCGTTATTGATGAAAAATTATAACAACAATTTACTATCACCACCCTGTTGTTTCTCAAACTGTTCTCTGCGGGGCACAAGGCACGAGGAGAAAACTAACCTCTCCTTTCTGGTTGATGATTGGAACAGCATATTGTAACTTCACATCATAGAAGAGGGACTCCAGGAAGACATTAGCCACCCCAATGAGACTATGATTTTCCTGCTCATCATAGAACGGATCTGCACGCTTGAAGTAAGACCGTATCACCTTTAAAGAGATTCGAAACATACAGCTTCAGAAAATCTCTTAAAATAAACGAATTCAACCTACCACTTTTTGATGCAGTCTAATAAAGTCACTAAACTTAGCTGAAGTATAGCATTGTATTGCATGCACGCACACATGCACGCGCGCGCGCACACACACACACACACTCTTCCTCATTCCCCCTTAGAATGGTGGTCAGCACCCTTCACCCATGAGAGAGCAATCCCAATAACACATCATTACTTTCATCATTTCTTCTCCCTTACATGGAAACCTTGCTGTGAAAATAGACAAAGCATACATTGACTAGAAAAATCAGCAGAGTGTACAAAAGTACTCTATTTTTCATTCACATCTATCCCACCTGTCCCTACCAAATCATTAGACACGCTGCTGCTAATGAGAGGTGACCCCCTTACAAGAGTGTGGTTTGCTTGTTATTTGTTGTTAATGTTATTTCATTTCTAAGTTGAAATAGGAGAGGAATACAGAAGAAAATGGAAAAAAATGTTTTAAGAAAAAAATGTCATCTAACTATAAGAAGTCATTTTTATTGATGAACATTTTTTTTTTTTTTTTTTTGCGGTACACGGGCCTCTCACTGTTGTGGCCTCTCCCATTGCAGAGCACAGGCTCCGGACGCGCAGGCTAAGCGGCCATGGCTCACGGGCCCAGCCGCTCCACAGCATGTGGGATCTTCCCGGACCGGGGCACAAACCTGTGTCCCCTGCCTCGGCAGGCGGACTCCCAACCACTGCGCCACCAGGGAAGCCCTTGATGAACATTTTTTACAAAACAAGAGGCTAAGGAAGTGAACAACTCTATGGGGCCCTAGGACCAGCAGCGTTGAAACTATGTAAAAATATACATAATTCATACTTCTATTTTAAATAGGTACAAGCACACGGCTGACCTAAATGAGCAAACCTGAAACTTGAGGAGAGAGTACCAGAGTTCAGATCTATGGCACCTGCTTTAGGATCAAAACGCCTTCAAAAAATGTTCCTAATAGTATAAATATTAAGGTACCACTGATGTTCAGTTCAAAAAACAGATGTTGTAGTTTTGTTATTTGCAAGGTTAAAATATGTTGAGAAATGGGAAGAGAGAGATTAAGGCCTGAGTAAAACCATGGGAGACAGATACACGTAACACCAACAGAAGCCAGAAAAAACATAGAAGATTCTACTAGAAATCCAGAGAACACAAATGTGGAGGAGAGAAGATGCCAGAAAAAAAGGTTATTAAAATTCTTGACTAGCTAAACAACTGACAGGATTAAAATAAGTATTGTATTTATTAAACAAGATATTTTGGAAAAATGAACAGTTCTTCCCTAAAATGGGCAGGCTCATTCCTGAGTGGTTCCTTCTGTGACTATCAGTTAAGCAGTTTTTCTCAAATAACTTACTGGGGTATCTTCTTCACACTCCTTCCACTCCTGATAAAGATCTCTCATATCCAATAACCTGTTGTCCAGTTTTTCCAAAGACCAAATCTGCTTCCCTTTTCCTTTTCTTCTCACCTGGATGGCAGGTTCACTAAGGAGAGAGCCTCGCTGCGAAGACAGTAAGAGTGGCGTTGGGAAGCACAGAGATATCTATGCATCGTAGACATCAACCCCAACATTCTATACCCACCAGTCAAATGTCATCGATTAAAACGGAAACTGTATCATTCTTTAATCTGTTCAGTGCAGAACTTCCCAGAAATCTTAACAAGCTTAATATAACCTCTTTCTATCTAACTGCAGTCAAAATTTAAATTTAAGTATAAATCTCAATTTAAACTTAAATCCCAGAAAAGTAGACCATGTCTATGGGGAAGTCAAAAATGTTTTATTCAGGACATCATATGACCAAAGAGTATCAGTGAGTAGGAAGAGAGTCATAAGCACTGAATGGGAAGGGAAAGTTTGTGGGATGGATGGTGAAGAATTTTTACCTTTCAAAAGTTAGAATTTTAAAAAATTTCTGCATGGCTAAGTATCTTAATGTGATACAAAACACAAATGATTAAGAGAGTAAGCTGTGAAAAGTATCCTATTTACCCATTTGGAGGCAACAAATGATACCAAAGTCCAAATATACGTAGTTTGAATTTATTATTAAGACGGTACAGAACTAGGTAGTGATGTTGGTTGCACAACACTGTGAATGCACTACATGCCACTGAATTGTTCACTTTAATTAATTTTATGTTACGTGAATTTCACCTCAAAAAAAATAAATAGTACTCATTTAAGTTTTTCTAGCTTAGAAAAGCAACGCGCTTTTAATGTAGAAAACATGTTTAAATGTTTTGAAATCACAATGTAGAAAATAAAAATGCCCCTGTAGATCTCCCCCAGAGAGATGTACCTATCAGATATCTAATCAACTGAGATTTCCCGGAAATTTTTTAAACTGTTCTGATACGTCTACTTAGAACTTTGGAGAATTATGAAAGACGCCAATGTTGCCTTAACATCTTGCCTATAATCAGTTCCAAAGAAACAGAATTTACATAATGAAGCAAGGATTTTAGAATTCTGAAGTTCAAAAATTACCGTTCTCTCACATACTGCAAAGGCCCTTCTACCTTATATTCAGCCGGCTAGGGAAACGAATATCTGAATACAAAATTCTACCTAATCCATCAAAAATTATGTACTAACATGATCAAGAGCTATAAAAGAACCCAAATAAGCGAGAAAACTGAATGGCAAGGATAGGAGACTGTGATGGGACTTGACCTCTGATTTTTATTAGGCTTCTTACATTATAAAAAATAGAGAGAATTGTGATCTTAAATACCCACATGAAACAACTAGTGGACAGTTGTGCCATGCCATCTAGTGACAAGTAGAAAATAACATGCTATAGGTAAAATGAATCCCTAACTTGGGGGGCAAGGGGTGGCGGGTGGCAGAGGAATAGCATGAAGGGAAGAATCACTTGGGGTACGGGTACTGCTGGGGATGGGGATGAGGGCAAACCCCCCACCCCGGTGTCTGAATAATATGAAGGCTTTTTATCCAGCGATATCTTTGTTTGTTTTCATTAACGTCAATCTCACCTTCCTGTTGGCATCGAGGCTGGAAGCTGGAATCTGTAGGGTTACTTTATACTCTGTTCGTTTATCCAGTTCTTCCGCAATGTAACTAGCTTCTCTCACCAACAGATTGGCCTTAACGATTTGTTCCCTCAGCCTCATCAGGCTGTTATTCAGTGTTGCTTCTCTTCAAAAAAAAAAGGGGGTGGGGGGCAGATAACCATTAAAGCAGCACATCAGAATATTATATAGTGCATGGTACGTTAACACCAAACTGCGAACCAAGCTTTACAACTGTCTTTTGCACACAGGGAATAATACATCACCGACACTGGCCCATGCACACACTTGAATGTGGGCTACGTTACAAGCACTGGCACATGCTCCTGTAAGAAGCTGGCCAGAGACTAGGGCTTGGCAAACGTGACTGTGTATACAAATCACCTGGGAATCTTGATAAACCGAAGATTTTGACTCAGTAGGTCTGGGGAGGGGGACCCAAAATGCTACATTTCTATCAATCTCCAGGTGACAGAGATGCTGCCTGTCTGCAGACCAAACTCTGAAGAGCAAGAGGTTAGTTAAATACGTCTGTAACCATGGATAAAACATTTAGTGCAATGCTAATTAGCTCAAATAGAGATCAAACTTGCAATCTGAATCTCATTGGTACCATGCTTTACCTACCTGATAAACCACCTTTCTCTTTTTCCTTTTTTAAAAAAAGCATCTACCCACGCTTCAGAACCTAAAGTATAATATACAATGATAAAGTATAACTTCTAAGTACACATACTTGTTTAGTCAAATCCAAAAGCCATACAAACTGAAAATGGGGCAGCACCTAACAGGGGCTGCTTTAAATAAATCAATATAAATTGACAATTCCCATTTTTTTTCAAAAGTGGGGAGGGGAAAGACAATGCCAAGTGGTTCCTAGCTGTAACACTCTCTTGTAATGTAATTCATTTTTAAGGTAAGGCCTAGATTTTTCCACTCTGTATGTTACGCAGGTGGGTTAGAGGTGACGAGCATACGCTACGCAGGTGGCACAGGCCCTGTGCTCCACCTACCTCTCTTCCGCCCACTGCCTCAATCGCTGCTGAGCGCTGGGTGAGTGGAAGGAAAACTTGTCCGAACTACGACAGTTCTGTTTCTCAGGAGACAGCCGTCTCCGGAGCTGCTCCAGTTCATGTTCGTACATGAGCCTCTGGCGCTCCAGTGCAGACCGTTTCTCCTCTTCGTGCTGTTGTTCTAGGCTGTTCAGTATTGACTGCATGGGATCTAAACAAGTGTTGTTTTTTTTTTTTAAGGCAAATAATAAAAGGTTAACTGCACAACACAATATACTTTAAATGTTCTGTATTATTATGTTGTTTGTCATCCTAATTAATAACGTAAGATTCTTATAGACAGTTAACTTTCCTTACTCCCAATTACTGATCGTATTATCTATTCTGTCAGATACATGCCAAACCATCTTCCATATAAAAAAAAGCAGGTCTATTTGTATGTTCTACACATAACCTAAGACAGAGTTAACGGTCCGGAAATCCACTACAATAATAAGCCAGTGGCAGTCAAGTCTCAAACCTGAGAAATTCTATCAATGAGAACAAAGTTTTCAGTGATTTGTGTATCAAGGCAGAAAGAAAAAACAAGTTTTTATAAGCATAATAAATTAAGGCCAAAGTCACAAAAGAATTGAGTACAGAGAACAACATGAAGATTTCCTTTGTTGCTAACATTTAAAAAGTGTCCATTGTAAACAACTCTAACAGTCTAGCAACTCTGAAAGATTCTAAAAAGCACAACAGATCTGCTCACCGTTACTGCCCAGAGCCTTCATGGTTACCTCCATCTGCGCGTACTCGTAATTGAAGTTGATTTCACTGGACACCTCACTGGATGAGTCTCCATCCACATCCAGCTGCTCAGAACTGGTGTCATTCTTCATGGACGTGTCTTGTTCCTCATCTTCTCCACCTGCTTTCTTTTTCTTTTTAGGCAAATTAAGTCTTGGGGAGAAAAAGAATATTATCTTTTAAAGAAAGATATGCATTTATTCATTGCATTAATTAAATATTAGCACTTGCTAGATGCCAAGGGGATACTATGTGCATATAAGACAATTATTGTACTCAGAAGTTTATATTCTAGTAGTAGAAATAAAACACAGGCACATGCGCAAATAATGACAACAGAGAGTGTGACACAAGGCCACGTGACAAGCTAGGTGTCAGAGAAAAGCTGAGGACCACCTCACGCTGGACTGAAAGAGGCAGGGATGACAGAATAAGAAGTCATCTGAGCCCAGCCTTAAAGGCTGAGGAGAAAGCAGGGCGTTAGGACAGAGGAACAGCATGAGGAAAAATGGAAACGCTCATAGCCTCTGGAGAAATTAAAAATTACACGGAGATACACAAAATTTGTAGAGCAAAAGTTGCGTGAGATAATGGTGGAAAGATCAACTTAACCCAAACTATGAAACTTTGATCACTAAGCCAAGCAATCTACACTTGATTAAGTTTAAGGAAAAAAATGAAAAAGATTTTCCACACACTTTGTACCCCTCTTTTCTCAACAATCAAAATAGCAACTGGCCCACAAGCAAAGGATCTAGTCAGCTTGATGTAGGAAACACAGGGCCAGGGACAGGTAGAGGAACAGACCAGGATTTTAACTTTGCACTCTATCTAGCCAGTCCGTCCTCACCAACACAACACCAATTTTGTATGGGAAACAATATGCAGTCCCAGGTCAGACACTTTCATTCTCAGCCTCCTTTACAGCTGAGAGGCAAATTCTAGTGAATGAGAGGTAAGTGGAAGGTTGCTGGGGACTCTGGGAAGACTCCTGCTTCTTCTCATCAGCACAGTCAGGACTAGTCCTGCCACCCTTCAACCTCGTTTTCTTCGCATGTGCCTGAGTGCTGCCTTGATGTCTGGAGTGGCGTGGCCATCTTTAGACCACAGGGAAAAGCCAAGACAATGACACGACTTCTGCCATGACTCTTTTGAGAGGCTTAGCCAATGCCAATAACCATCTTCCTTGGGAGTTCGGCTTTGTCAGAGAAATGAACTATCTGTTTAAGCCATTATAGTCAAGTTTGCCATTACATGCAGCTGAGAGCATTCCTAAATGAAATATTAACCTTATTTTATGGATAAGGAAACTTAAACCACTACTTTTCCAATAAAAAAAACAAAAAGACAAGCATGTCAGAAAATAATTAATGAAGCAATCATCTTCCACTGGGAAATAAAAAGGAAAAACGATGTAAGTAAACACAGTATTTCTCCTGAGTGTACTTGTTCATGTGTCCCTTGGGCTCAAATCGTATAGTGAACAAGCGTATGTATAGTGAATAAATGCATATGTATAGTGAATACACACTTATGTGCACAAAACAACATAGAATACTTACAGCATTAAGTTTACTTTTTAATATATACTTTTCTATTTCAGAGTATAATCGTCAAAAATCTACCTATTTAAGAGCCATGAATGTCATACCTGAAGAAGTGGTTGTTCCCCCATAATATCCTGTCCCCATGGTGTAGCTGAATAGGACTGGATACAGAGGAGCCATTTACAAATGTTCTGTGGGGAGAAGAGGTCAAACATATAAACAATGATTATCATGTTCTCTCCTTTAATTTTTCCAATACAATATAGGAAAAACAAAAGAATCAATTCCCCAAAATAAAATCTGCCCTCGGTGAATTTTATTAGTTGTATTTCCTTCTTTGCTGATTTATTTTAAATGCTTATGGTACCAAGTATCATAGATTATTATCCTCTATCTTTCAAAGCTCTAAATTTGTTATACAGCATATTAAGGAGTAAATATGGAACCACTGCAGCCAGTAATAAAAAGATGGTAGCAGTGTACACTACAACTAAAACAAGTATGTCCAATCTACATGGATAAAAAGAGCCAGTCAACCAACTAAACTCAGAAATATCTATAGTATCAGTAATAAGAAATGAGGCCTATGTTAAACTCTTCTGTAACTTCCTGTAGCACAGAAAAATGTGCATATCCTATCAATAGACAGAAGATTTGTAAGATCCACTTGACTGCTTATCTTGACAATAGAGTTCAACAGAAGAAATGATGGGTAGAAGGATATTAAGGAAAAATTTTAGAGGGGCAGGAAATAAATAGAAAATTATGCATACCACAATAAGATTGATATTCCTGGAATACCAGTGTCATCATGCCTCTCTCCACTGAATGACTAAGCTGCTTAGGTTTAGGATAAAGGTCAAGTTCTTTAACTTGACATTAAAGGCCCTGCAAAAGGAAACCCTCTTTATCTCCTTCTTCCCCACTTCTAGTGAATTCTCAACTCCAACAAAAAAAAAAAAAGGGGGGGATAGGGGTGTTATGTTCTGTCCACTAAACATGGCTGACTCTTCCTCCAAAGCGAGGCTTACCCCAGTCCTATAACCTGGAATAGGGTTCCAGTTCTCTATCACCCTGAGTCTCACTCAGTTTGACTTCTCACAAAGCCCAGTTTGGTTTCTACTTCCTCTGTCACTCCAACCAATACTACCTTAGTTTCTTTACGTTCCTAAGGCACTCACCTGGCTTTGTACCGCCAGTTATTTTTAATGTATATGCATACACACAAAACCTAACTCTCCATCTAGATCTCACTTACCATGTGGGTTTTTAAGCACTAGAAGTAATTGGTCTCTATGCTCCTACAGTCTGATTATTCAAAGCACGAGCTCAAAAACTAGAGTTACGACAAGAGGGGACCTACTAAAATTAGCAGATTTTAGCCTTTATGACACGAATACCTTACATACAGTGAGGAGTTTAATTAAAGGCAAACACATACAGAGGCTTATTTTTTAAAGCTCCAGCAGTTAAATAAAAGCACGACTGTAATAACAGTTCTCAACATGTGGTCTGTATGGGGTCCCGAAGATCAAATTTATTTTTATAGTAACACTAACCTGCCCTTTTTCACCGTGTTGACGTTTGCATTGGCAAGGAGTAAAACTGCTGGTGTTTTAGCACAAATGAAAGCAGTGGCACCAAACACTTATAAGTAGTCACTGGATTATTCACTGCCACGCACCCACAATTTCTAAAAATGTTTCACTTGAAAAGGTCCTTGATGAAGCAGTAAGACTCAACCATACGCCAATAAAATGTTTTTAAAAAACAAAAATAAATTTTTACAAATAATAAATTACTACTTTTAGTAAATTTTGACCCTTGAGTAGTACACAACTTCTTAAACATTCCAGGTGACAAAATGAGAAGTACACACAAAGCACTGTGCTAATGCATACCGAAGCATAAGAACTGTCTTGAGCAGAAGACATACTCAAAGTGGTTTTCTGGCAGACATTTTCTCGAAAATGAACAAGGCCAGCACGTCACTTTGACAAAAACAGCTGACAGTATTTGTTGCCAATTGTAAATGTCAAGCTTTCAAGTGAAAATTAGAGTTTTGGGAAACTTGTGTCAATGTCTTCCAACCAAAGACCACCAGGAATATTCCCGTAGTTGGACCAGTTGGGTTTATTACTCACGCAGAGGGAGGAGACACCACAGGAAGCGTGGGGGCATCTCAGTGAGGGGGCCCGGGGGGACTCTTGCAGGACTGGGCTTCAGCTGCTCATCCTGGGAGAGGGTCTAAGGAGGTGAGAGTTCTGTATATACCAGATACTGCCAGAGAGCAGGAGTAATTCTATGATCGGGTTTGTCAAAAATCTTATCCACAGAGGATAAAGTTGTAACTGGTGAAGAAACAGCCACTCACTTGGCCGAGAGAAGGTGTTTGGTATTTTGGGTGTGGCATAGTGACCCTGGTTTTTGTCTCTGCTGAAACAAAATTATTATGTGGCCTGCTTCATCTTATTTCATCATAGCCTCAGAGTAACCTTCCCTGGGGTTGGTATCTGTGCGATTATTTAATAGGAGAATAGCACACCAGAGCTGGGAGTGCTGGGCCAGCTTACGCTCTATTTTTTTCTTTTCTCACTTGTATCCTTTACCATGAGCTTGATAGCTTCCAAATATTTACAGACTTTACGGATGAAATTAGTGATGGTATTAATGATTTTTTGATATAATGATGAATCAATATTCGGAAGATCAATATATCGGTTAACCATCACCTATAACAGTTATATAGCCAGTTACACAACAGGGCAATAACAGTTTCAAAGCTCAAGGAAACAAACTGACAAATATTTAATTTGTATAATGTTATGCCTATTCATTACTTATTGAGCACTTATTTATTAGTCTGGTATTACACGCTAAGGATAGAGAACCAAAATGAAAGGTCCTTGTCCTCAAAGAGCTCACAGTCCAATGTGATAATAAAGGCTAACAGCCCACAAGAACACAGTATGAAGTATTAACATAACAGGAAGCATAAAGTACACTAGGAAAATGTACTGGGGGCCCTTATTTTAGACCAAAGTAGACAGTGACAGAACTTAACCTTGAAGGTCAAACAGGAGTTACTTAGCTGGCCAGAGGAATGGCAGATGCAGAAGAACAGGAGATAAGCAGGAGGGATGTAAGGGATTTTTGCATCAAGAATAGAAGAAAGCCATCTGGTTGTATGGTGAGTGGACCAGGAAGATTAGGGTGCTGTCAGGAGTTCCAATCAAGATTTGATGGGGGGCTTCCCTGGTGGTTGAGAGTCCGCCTGCCGATGCAGGGGATGTGGGTTCGTGCCCCGGTCCAGGAAGATCCCACATGCCGCGGAGTGGCTGGGCCCGTGAGCCATGGCCGCTGAGCCTGCACGTCCGGAGCCTGTGCTCCGCAACGGGAGAGGCCACAACAGTGAGAGGCCCATGTACCGCAAAAAAAAGAAAAAGAAAAAAAAAAAAGATTTGATGGGGACCTTATTTAAATAAGGCCACGGCAGTACGTATAGAGAGGAAGGATTGGTTTAAGCCATATTAAAAAGTTAAATATTACGGACCTGGTAACTAACTGAGTATCTTCTTTAAGTGAACATAAAAGCACACAAAGGCCAAACGTCCTTATACCATTCTCAATTAGTGTACTTTCTTCCTCTTAAAAATTACTGTGACATTAACACTAATTAAAGTACATTACCTGGTGTTCTTTTGAGGAGTCAGCATAACCTGGCCTTCTGATGTGATGTCTATGATACAATGTTCAGGAAGAATTCCCATTCCACATAGTTGGATATCTTGGGAATTTGCTGAACCTATCAGTGTATGTTCCTACAAAACAATCAAATTCACTGATTAATAGTGCATTCTTACATGTACACAAACTGAAATCATCTACTCTCAGCTCTCATACATTGATCCGTTACCTTAGCTAAAAGATTTTTAAAGCAAATGGAATGACAGAGGGAATTTCTGGCTTTCTATAGAATTCATTCTACAAGTTCTATTTCCTTATAAGGAGTAATGCACTGAGTTGAGTTATAACTTTTAAACCTACAACTACAGTTTTACATTAATGTCTATATTACATTCGTTATTTTCCATTGCAATCTTGATTCCAAATATTCTATACTACTCTCAGAGCATGGTCTGAAAACTACAGTTACTTAAGTTGTACATTACCTACCTGGTCTCAGTCAAGATGAGTCTACGAAGATAAAGAGCTATTCAAATGCAAGGAGTCTGAATTATTTTATGAATTACATGGTCTCCCTAGACCTCATAAAAGATATGGTAGATGTGTTCTTCTTACCCTAAACCCCCAACTACTCAATTCTCTAAGCCCTAATCACCAGTGTCACTTTTTGGCAGGTACCTGAGAAAACAGACATAAAAATCGAACTCCCTCTTATGTGCCTCAACATTTGACTGCCCTTAAATGTTGATACTGACTGGGATGTGTCCCTAGGCCACCTTCTCCTTATACACACCTAGATCAGGGGTCAGATATGAAATATTTTAGGCTTTTTGAGTCATACACAATTACTCAACTCTGCCCTTGTAGTGTGAAAGCAGCCAGACAATATACAAATGCACAAGTGTGGCTACTTTCCAATAAAACTTTACTTATGAACACTGAAATCTGAACTTCATATAATTTTCAAGAGTCCAAAATATTATGATTCTTTTGATTTTCCTCCAACCATTTAAAAAATGCAAAAGCCATTCTTGGCTCCTGGGCCATATGAAAACAGGCAGGGGGTGAGATTTAACCCATGGAAGCAGGTTGCTGACCGTTGACCGAGATGATCTCATCCAGTCCAATATGCTTTAAATACCATACACACACACACACACACACACACACACACACACACACACACACACACAATTAAATCACCAACCAGGAACTACAGACTTTAGTTCCATCATTCTCCCACCTCCACTATCACTGCCCTAGTCATAGTCACCATCATTTCTTGCCTACTGGGCACAACTTGGATGTCTAAAGACATTTCAAAGTGAAAGGGCCAGGGCAGAACTTTTGCTTCCACCTTCCCACCACCCCATTGAGTCTATTCCCTTCCCCAATACTAATGGCACCACCACCACCCAGCTGGTCAACTAGAAAAGCTCAGATGCTATCCTGGAGTCTTCTCTCTGTCTTAGCAGTCTACCTCCAGCCCTGTGTCAATCAGGAAATCGTCAAAGACTCTCCCTCTGAAATATATCAAGAATCAGCTCACTTCCCACCTCTACTATCACATCCTATTCTCTTGCCCAGGTGAATATTAGAGCCTCCTCCTATTTCTCCACTTCTATCCACCCCACCCCCTCCCACCACAACAGCCAATCACGTGATCCCCTATCGAGAATCCTCTAGTGGCTTCCCTTTGAACTTCTAAGAAGTTCAAATTCTTACCCAGGCTGACAAACCCTCTGTGATCTGGCCCCTGCCTACCTCTCTTATCCCAGCTCCCAGCACTCTGCCTCTCCTGGAGCGTGACCCACCCACTCGGGCCTTTCATCTGTTCTCTGAGCACACTGACTGCTTCCTCTGTCTGAGGTGTTCCTCCCCTGATCTTGATAGTTTCTTATCATTTCCACCTTAGCTTTTAAGTACACATCCTCAGAGAGGTGCAGCCTGAACCAACAATCAGAAGTAGCCACCCTGTTACTCTCGTGCCTGAATTCCTTACAGACTGACTGTCCGTGGGTTTCCTGTCCATCTCCATGGCTAGCATGGAAACTCCAAGACAGCAGAGAACAGCCTGACCTGCACCACCCCACCACTGTATTCCAAGCACGTAACACAGGCCTGGTACATTTAGCCATTAGATAAATATAAAAGAAAAATAAATGAACAATCAATTCCCTTCAGACTCAGGAAGACAATTTTCTCCTCTTCTTTGCTGATATCCCTTCTAATTATACTCTGGGTTCCAATTCTTCCCATCTCTTCTGGGATCTCAACCTCAGAAAAAGGCCTCTTCCCTTCTATTATTTTCATTTTCCCTTTTCCGGGGGTTTCTTCTCTCAAGTATGCTGCAGCAGTGTTTCCAAGGAAACAAAGAGCCGGGATCAGAACTGTGCCATGGCATCCTGTTCAGTCCTCAAGGAGTACATACAATACACAGAGAGGGCATTCCCGGCAAATGTCTGCTCCTTGACCTTGGCCGAGGCTTCTCGGCCAATCCCACACTTCCCTAAGCTGGAGAACAGGGCTTGATCAGGTGTAAACTACTAGTAATGCTTCAGTGACATTCATTAGCAGGCCTAACGAATGTGTTCCATGTCGGTCTCCATTCCCCACTTCTTCCCTCTCTAACAACACCAACTACAAGGTGCAGAGAAGTTCCAAAAGGAAAAAAAAAAAAAAAAGAGTCTGAAGAGAAAAAGAGCCCAAGATCACATAAAAAAGAAGAAAAGATCCCCAAAGCACTTGGCTTAGGCCATTTCTATTATAATCCCTTTCCTCTCCCCATGAGAAATTCTAGCTGGAGTCCTTACTGTGACTTTGGAATCCTTTTTGTCCTTGGGGGTGGAGGTGGAGAAAAGCTCTGAACTACCCCCTAGATTGGAGTTTGAGTGTAGAATCAGCTCCGACTGCTGCATTCCAAGATTGCAGCAAGTACCAGGGGCAATAAGCAGAGAAGTATTCGTTGCTCTTTACATACGTAAATAACCAATAGCCCTTAATAAACGAAATCGCCCTGGCTTCACAGAACCAGGACTCAAGACAGCCTTTCGGGAACGGAGGTGAGGAAGGAAGGAAAGGTACCTTTCTGTCTTTTACAAATTCAAATATTAGTCTAGGTGAGTCAAACTGCCTCCAACCAGGCACGTGTCACAGCCACACCGCTGTCTTATTCGTCCTGGGCCCCTTGAAGCCTGGCCCACAGCTCTATCAACGCGGAATGGCCGTGGCCCTGCCATTCTGCTGATAGCCTCCCTCCAGTGACTGAATGCTGGCAGGCAGCTTACTGCCAACGGGAACTACGCTCCCCCTAGGACTGTTCCCTACGTACGTGTGCTTTGACGCTGCTGCGGAATCACTGGTACAAATCCTGATCAAGTGTGTGTGTGATAATTTGCCCCAAGTCCTTCAGAATCACCCTTGCTTCCCCAGCCATGAGTAGCTGACTCGTGAAAAGAGTAGATCCAGAACTGCACAAGCAAAATAGCTTTCCTGAACGATTCGGTGGAGAATTCAAAGGTGTGACTGGAATTAATCATACTGTAATCCTATTTCTGTAATTAAAAAATACGTATCACTATAAATATACACACACACACAGGAATAGATCCAGAAGATACAGATAAAAATATTAAATATTGGTCTTCTCTGGCTGTTGAAATTTGGGCACTAATGCCCCTTTCTTTTTCTAATATGTTCTTATTAGACTTTTTAGAAATAAAAGTGTATTACTAGCATAACATATTTAAGGTGAGGGGAGCAGCTCTTCCCTCTAGAAGCTTGGCTTATGCTGGTATAAATCTACAAGTCTCTCAAAAAAACTAAAAACAGAACTACCCAGCAACTCTACTCCTGGGTATATACCCCAAAAGATACATGCACCCCAATGTTCATAGCAGCATTATTTACAATTGCCAAGATACGGAAGCAACCTAAGTGTCCATCAACAGATGAATAGATAAAGAAGACGTGGAATGGAATGGAATACTACTCAGCCATAAAAAGAAAAAAGGAATAAAATTTTGCCATTTGCAGCAACACGGATAGACTCGGAGGGCATTATGCTAAGTGAAAATAAGCCAGACGAAGACAAACACTATATGGTATCACTTACATGTGGAATCTAAAAAATATAACCAACTAATGCATATAATGAAAAAGAAGCAGACTCACAGATATAGAGAACACACTAGTGGTTACCAGTGGGGAGAGGTGATATGGTGGGGAGGTACAAACTACTGGGTGTAAGATAGGCTACAAAAATGTAGCCTATCTACAACACGGGAAATATAGCCAACATTCTGTGATAACTCTAAATGGACTGTAACCTTTAAAACTTGTACAAAAATTTTAAAAATAACAAATTTTTTAAAATATAAATATATCTCCAAGTCAACCTCAGAACTGCAGGCAGCCCTCGCTTTGCACAAGAGCGCAGGACTATAAAAATAATTTAGCAAGGAGATCTTAATAATCATTGGGGAAAACTGCAATAATTCTGTGACATTTAAAACTGTCCGTAAAAACATGAAGAAATCTCTTACTGTTACAATGTACAGGAAAATGAGAAACCAGTTAAACTAGTATTTATTTAGTACACTGTCATTCAGAACATTAGAAACATTGAAATTTAAAGCAGTTTTTTCTTTGTTAAAAGCGTATGTACCGAGAGTAGTTAGAACAGTGCTTGCCTTCTTCTCAACATATATCTTACAGCATGCAGTGAGCATATTTTCCACACCTTGGCAAACTGTCATACTCCTTTCTAAGCTTCTACCATTTTATCCTTTGTGCTTTCAATGTTGCAAAGTATCTCCAAGAGCTCCTCTCATGTGAAGTGCTTTCTGACGTCACTCCCTTTGAGACATCTGCAGGCTTCTCATCACAACCACTTTCATTATTCACATCGGTAAGTTCACCTTCACTAACTTCCTCTGGCTGCACATCTAGAAGCTCATGAATGCCTGCAACGTCAACATTATTTACTAACTCACGTTAACTGGAATTTGTGTATGTTGGAACCATGCAAAGCAAGAGCTGCCTGGCTATGCAAATTAGATGCAAAATTACCTTGTGAATTACATTCTACCTATGGTTTGGCCACCATACTTCACTTCTGCAAGTTCCAGACAGAACAAATAAATGGAGGATTCTATTCTAGAAGAGAACCATTCAAAACCTGGAACTAGAAAGAATGCTAGAGGTAATTTAATCCAGGGGCCTCATTTTATACAAGGGGTGCTCAAAGTCACCCACTGACATGAGGTCATCTGTCCAGCATGTAAACCAGCTTGAAAATTTGAAAGCAAAGAAATAAAAAACGCTCGGCCTCTAAATTCCTCCAACCCACATCATGGTATCACTTTACTGAAGCAAAAACTGTTCTTGGACTGAGATCATCCTTTTGAATATGCTTTGTCATGAATATAACTTTTGTCATGGGTTTAGCTTGGGCAGTGAAGAACCAACACTGCCTCAAACTCTGCCAAAACAGGGTTGACCACACAGTCTGAAACAGAATCCCAACACCTCCATACAAGATGACCAGAAATATTTTAACTGCTCTCCAAGTCTTTAAATAGTTTTCTTTGTGTAATTTTTTAGTTAAGGAACAGATATGAATCAGGCTTTTTTTCTTGTTGGGTGTATGTGTTTGTGTGCTCCAATCTGAACTTCATCACATCAGAAAGAAAAAGAACTCACAGTTCTGAAAACTAAAAGGGCAGAATATTTAACTCCTATTCTAATACTGCATCTCTCCTAAAGCATATGAATATCTACAGCTGAAATTCTAACACAAAAAGCTGCCAGCATTGTTAGAAGCACAGCAAGAGATGTGTTAATATGTCAGTTTTTTCAAAGGACAAGGATAATATAATAAGGTACCAGAGTATCAAATGAGAAAATGGTATGTGGAATAATTTATATGTGGATAGTGCTTCTGTTTATAAAGTGCTTCTATATGTCAAATCCCATTTAATCCTCCAGGAACCCTGTGAGGTAGCCGGACAGAGAAAACTTCCATTTATAGAGGAAGAATCTGTAGACTGTGGGGGGCAAAGGACTTGAGAGCAAACATCTGCCAAGCAGTGGTGCTGGACTAGAAACTGAGGGCATCTCCCTCCTACGCCAGCGCTGCTCCCACTACACACAGCACCTGAGTGTGCACACGATTATATGCAACAAACACACAATTTAACTCACAGTGTAATAAAACATGGTAAAAGATACTTATGAATAACAGGGCCTTATCAAAACATCACAAAGCAATTACCCCAGATACCTTTGATCAAAACTGGGAAACCAGCCAACGTGTCGCGAATTCTTCAGTCTCTTTAGAAGTGAAACGACACAATTCTCTAATTTTAAAGCTGCTTCCAACTGTACCAGCTCATGTCTTTACTGTCCTAGTCACTAACTTAGTTAAACCCACATAGATAGTTCCTATACTATGAGGGGAAAAATCTTCCTCCTAAATATTCATTAACCATATGTCAGAGTCATATAGTCCATTATGTAACTCATTTACTTACGCTCTAGGGTTGGCAAAGGTAATTTTGGCAAACTCCTTATAATTTATATAGTGTCTGATATCATGCTCATCCTAAAGTTGTCTCTTGTCTTCCTGATACATCCCACAACCTATAGGTTTCAATGTATATGAGTATATACATATATACAATGTATATAGATTTTAATGTATATCTGGTTTTTTCTGCTCCATACTCTGACCCTCTCAGTCCCTAAGTGACTTACTCTCTTTTTTTATAAGTTGATAATCCAAAATTTTTAATTTTCCTAAGAGTTACTGGAAACACAAATTTCAAATCAAGTGGTCCTAATAACTTTCTTTAAACATTTCCTCTGTAAGCTAAGAAACCACTCACCAAAAGCTGTGCTTCATAGAAATCACAAAAGCTTTAGTCTACCGATGAAACCGTTTAGTTTAAAAGTCACTGTGTAAGCTTTAAAGTTATCTACTTAACTCCCTGGTTTAATCATATTAAATGATAGAAGTTAAGCTACTTAACTTGTTGGAAATAATATCAGAATATCATCTTTCATATTTACTAGGTCGAATGACATCACTCAAAGACTACAAAGAGAAACTGATCTCAGAAACTCAAGATTTTCCTATACTCCAGCTTCATCAAATAAAAACAATTTGCTAACTCATATTTTTGAATATGTATGGTTCTCCAAGTATAAAAAAAAATACTGTGAAATACTGCTCTATTCTGTGGTAGGAAATAATAGAAAAGCCTACTACTTCACCTTTAAGTAGTAAACCAGAAGTTCATTCAGAGCAGGATCAGCGTTGAGATTAACGAGGAAACATTTATCATCCCCAACTTTAATTCCAGAAGATTGAAGAGATATTCCAAGACTCTCAAGCTGTTTCTGCCGCTCCTGTAAAGGCATTAGAGAAGTATTAATTCCACAGCTATTGAGGCAGCAAGATATAAAAAGTCATATATTATAGTAATTATTAAATAACTTTATAACTCAAATATGTTACTTAGGACATGGTATTATATAGGTTACTGCATTTGTTCTCTTTCTAAACTATAATGTTGCTTTGTTAGGTAAAATTTTTTAATTTCAAAAATAAAGCCATGCGGGCTTCCCTGGTGGCGCAGTGGTTGAGAATCTGCCTGCTAATGCAGGGGACACGGGTTCGAGCCATGGTCTGGGAAGATCCCACATGCCGCGGAGCAACTAAGCCCGTGTGCCACAACTACTGAGCCTGCACATCTGGAGCCTGTGCTCCGCAACGAGAGGCCACGATAGCGAGAGGCCCACGCACCGCAATCAAGAGTGGTCCCCGCACGGCGCAACTAGAGAAAGCCCTCGCACAGAAACGAAGACCCGACACAGCCATAAATAAGTAAATTTTTTTAAATAAATAAAATAAAGCCATTACAAACAGCAACCAAATATACTAAGTTCTCACTTTTCATTCTTGAAAATATCTAACATCCTGAATTCACCTTTCACATTTAATTCTGTATATGTGAGCAAATATAAGTGTGTTTTACTCAACTGTAATCTTTCTGAAAAGCCAAGTATTTAATACACTCTACTGCTTGATATCCTCAGTGGGTCTCCAGCAGGGATAAAGGCCAAACTCCCTCAACCAAGCCTTCAATCTGGCCCATTTACTCACCATCATCACATCTTGTCACCCCTACTCTCAAAGCCTGTATGTAGTTAGTGGAATATCTTCCAGGGCCCTCAAAGTCTCAAGAATGCTCTCTCTAGCTTAAGAGTTTTACACCTATTCCTCCTATCTGGAGCGCACCTGTTCTCAAACTTGGTAACTTTTTACTCGACCGTTTCTCTGTGAGGGCAGGGACCCTATCTCTCCACTGTGTATTCCTAGCACCTAGCACAGTGCATAACACAGAAGAGCACTCAAATCGTCGCTGTCGTGAATTTATCAAAATAAAATCTGCATATTCAGTAAAGCCCTATTTTCATAAGAACATGAACCTTTCCTTTTCGTGCCTACCAATGTGTGAGTACATGCAACATACACACGCGTGCACCTAGGGAGATACGCATGAATCCTGCAACCGAATCGGGGCAGAGCAGGGTGTCTTTAACTACGTATAATTAGTGAATAGTGATGAGTCATCAAGAACCTCTGATTCTGAGGAAAGACAACACAAACTAAGTCACTTAACTAGGGCCACACAGTCTGCAGTATAGTTAAATTGCAGCCTTAGAATTTTGCTATTTCTAGGCACACATCCTAATTTATACAGCCACTGCAACCCAGTCAATCACCCCTAGAATGATACTATTACAAACATACTGAAGGGGATATTTTGGTTCTGGGCCTTTGAATTGAGTCTCTTCTCTAACAAACATTACTGGGTTCTTTCAGAAGTGCTGAGTGGTTTAGCACTAGCCATTAGTTTTCAGCACTCAATTCTAATTGATTATCCTTGATAAAGAACCATGTTCCTAAAACGAAGAAAGCAATTCTAATATATCTTGTATGGTCCCTTACTGAGGGAAAGGTCTTTTACAAAGGGATATTGGTGTAATTAAAGAATTATTCCAATAATGAGAAGAAACATTTCTCTGTAAAAATGTCTTTTTTTTGTAAACTACGAATGAAGTGGGTAGATGTTCATGAACTAATATTAAATTTAAAATGTAGGGTATAACTAGTATATTAATCTGTGCACTGGGAAAACGTGGAAGAAACCACAGAGATATTAACAGTAGTTTTCTTTGGATGACTGGATCCGTTCAATTAAATTTTCTTCATAATAATCTTTCTGTATTTTCTATAAGTAAATACTACTTTTGTAATACAATAGTTTCTTCTACTTATATGCTTATTAGGACTCTAGTAATTTTCACTATGGAAATAATTAAAAGATTTAGAAGAAGTTTGGTTACTGTCATCTAGTGGCAAAATTTTAATTCATACAGAGGCAAAGGCAAGCCTGAAAAAGACTATATGACTTAACAAAGGTAAAGCCACTCAGAGTAAGGGAGAAGACAGGATTTAAATGAGATAATGTATATAAAACAGCCAGGATATACTTACATAGTACATAGCATATAGTAAATGTTTTAACAGATAAATCAAAATCTTTCTAGCTCCTACTGCTGAAATCTAAGAATTTTAGTTTGACATTCAAAGCCCTATAATGAATGGCCAGACTTACTTACTTCCAACCATCCCCACACTCTCCAATAATAACTCTCTGACTTTTGCTCAATATTGATAATTGAATATGGAATGAATGTCACTGAATATAGGTTTGCCCAAGGTCATTGAGCAAATCTATGCCAGAGAAAGGAACATAAATGAATAATTGTCTAAGTTAGCAGTTAGAGTAAACTACTGTTTTATCCTACTTCCTTAAGCGTTTTTCTGTCGTTTGAGATTTTATAATGGTAGAAATACCACAAAATTTATGTTTAAACCAAAGGGCACAGCGTTGAAAAACTGTCAATTCGTTGCTACATCTGCCGCCAAAAATTTTGAAGTTTTTATTCATTAAAAAACAACAAAAGTTTGCAACGTCTAGGAATCAGTTCAAAGAATAAACAAGTATTGTATGATAAAATATAGTTACATTTATTAAATATTGCTTCTGATATCAGATTAGTTAACTTTTTCTATAAAATGTCAAACAGTAAATATTTTAGTCATCTGGGTCCTATGGTCTCTGTCACAGCTATTCAACTGTGAAGCCATAAATAATACAAAAACATATGAGCATGGCACATTCCAATAAAACCATGAAAAGAAGTGGCAGGCCGGGTTTTTGCCCAAGGGCTTAGTTTGCTAACCCTTGATCTATCTCACGTAAGTGTACATTTCTTTATTGAGAACATAAAAGATGAAAATAAGAGAATTTGGTATCAAAGATATGCCACTGGGCTGAGAAATTAGTCAACTTGAGTTCTGACTGTTTACTCAAAAATACTACTGAGCACATAGTTTCAAAAATTAAGAGATACAGCCTTTTTTCTTGAGAACCTTACACACTCATTAGGTAATAAAAGTACACACAAAAAACTGAATAGTAAATAAAGTACTCATGATTTAAGGGTCAAAAGGGTACAGACAGCTTCCACAGGGTTCACTGGCAGGAACAATCTCCGGGGGCGGGCATACTAGAGGAAGATGCCACAGAACCCAGAGGACTTTGAGAGTCTGGCTGACTTAGAACAGACTCCCAAAGAGCTCTTCAAAGAAGAAATCCATTTGGCTGAGTTCACCTAGGTTTCCTCAAAGTTACCTGATCATGAACCATTTCTTTCCCTTATTAACAGTCTGTGGCTATTAACAGTCTGTTAAGACTTATTAACAGTCTGTGGCTATACTGCCAGGAATACATTTTAGGAAATGCCAGTCTGTATTGCAAAGAGGTCAATGACCAATAGACCAGTGAGAGAGGAGAAGAAAGCTCAGCAGCACTGAAGCCTGGGGGCTTGGAAAGATAAGGTGTTAAATGAGGTGTTGGATAAAATCAGGCTGTCCTCAAAAGGGGCATATGACCGCGACAGAGGACAGTTAGGTGAGGAAGATGCTACAGATAAGCTGCATCAGCACTACACTCTCACTTAGACCTACCCTGCTTCGTATCAGAGCAAAGCAACCCAAGTACAATAGCACTTCAAAGTCAATGTTTTATTTTCAGAGTAGCCCAAAAATGCTCACATAAATTAGTTCCAAATTGAATGATAATTAGAATTAATTCTTATTAAATAAGAATTTAATTTATGAAAAATAGCAAGTGTAATATGTAATGAGAAGTAAAGTTTATATACTGGTGTATTCTCTTTTCTGTAATCTGAGGGATATGCTTTAAAATAACCCAGTGCAGGGATACAGATAAAACAAGACTGGTCTTATGTTGGTCTTTAATGAAACTGGGTAATGGGTACGTGTGGACTTCTTACACTCATATTTTTATTTATTTTGAAAAGGACTGTAATAAAAATGTTTAAAAATCAACTTAAATCCTAGTCTGCACTAATATAAATCTAACATCCACCTTATGCTACATAATAATAGTACTGTCCTACAACATCTGATGCATCGATTGATTCTGGACAGCACACTGAAAGATGGTATCTACTGGGTAACAAAAGAAGTAGCAAGTTCTATTTTGTTAATACAAAGAACAGTTGAAAACACAAGAAATTTTTAATTTTAGAAAAGGAGGGGAAGAGGTAGAGGTGACTTTCAGTATCTGGGTAATAACAGATCCTATCTTGCAGGGCTATTGGGAGGATTAAATAAAATGCTGTATATTTAGATGTGCTTAGCATAGGACCCAATATGTACATGTACCCAATAAGTATTGGTTATTACTGTTATTATTAGTTACTACATACAAGTGGGACACTTATTCTCTTAGCTTTGGAAGAACAAACTAAGGTCAATGAACAGAAATGGAAGAATAAAAGATTTCAGTTAAATCTACCATCAGAGTTATCCAATCATGAGAAGATTGCTCAGTGTGGTACTGACCTCCACATTATCATATATATTTCTAAAACAGAGGCTGAATAAGCATCTAAGAGGAAAGTCACAGAGTAAACCCTTTACTAGGCACACAGTTGGACATTTTAGGATATTTTCCAAATGCTAATGCACCCACTGGAAGATTTCACTACTTTATATTTAATGGTCTAAAAATAAGAGACAGTCACCTCAGATTTAGGTATTTCATATTACTTTTACTGAGTTGTCATATGGAAGCAAGACGCTCATAGCCTAAATATCTACTACTAATAATTTTGAAGTTGGGTAAGTTCCTTATGTTTGCAAAGCACTTAACAGAATTGGGTGTTCAGAGACAATGGCTAGTTGTATCATTTAAAAAATTTTATGACACTAAAAATATATTTCTTACATAATGAACAATTAATTGTAATTATGTCTTTATCCTTCAAATGAACTTTGTAAAGTACAGACTCCTGGATTTAGATCTTATTTAAATCTTAATCTGCTAGATTTGCCATCTTCAAAGCTAAAAATCAAAAAGAAATCAGAAACAGGCTCCGAGTTGCACTGCGCAAACTGCCACGACGTTTCTCTCTCCTTAAGCAGGAAGCACGAACCTGGGCAATCTCCTCGGTTTTCCTTAATTTCTCCTCCCAGGTCACAGTCATTTCTTGGATTAGCTTCTCTGATTCTTCCAGCCGGTCTTTCAGCTCTGGAGATTTCATTGCCTACAAGCAAAATGTTTATTTCATGAAACGTCTGTACAATGCCCTGAAAAAAGAATTCGCTAAATCCAGGAGGACAAGAGGAACAACCTGACTCTTCTTAGCTCTATAGCTCACTGGGGTCCCTGACCTGCCTAAGACACAAGGACTGTCACTGACCCACAGCATCCAGACTGTGTGGGTCCCACAGACTCACCTAGTTATCCAGTGGGTTTGAAAGAAGACTTAACCTTTTCATTTTTCTCTAACCTGTTGTTACTGTGAGATCTAATTACATTTAGGGAGATAAAAAGTTCAAGCTACCAAGGGCTTAGTTTTTTAAATCTCAATAGGTCTAGACTCATATGTGTGACTCATTCTACTCTTAATTGATGACTTTGGGTATTTCTTCAAGTATATGCAGACTAAATTTGCACATGTTGAAAACTGGACGGTGTTATTGATACCAGGAAGACAGAAACGAACTTTCAAAGAATCTTGATGAACTGTAAAATTATTCCTGTAAAAACAGGATAGGATTCAACAGGCAAAAATACAGTCAAGATAATTGTTTGGACCATGTAATTTACTGTTATACTACCAGAAAACAGGTCATGAGAAGAGGGCTATGGCCTTAGGCCCAAGAAAGAATCCCACAGTGCTTGGAAATAATGGGAACAGAAATGCTAATTAAAGTAGGGATCCTGAATCTGACATTTCATCCCACTTTTGATAAAAGGATAAGCATTTGAAAATATTACGTATAGAATGGATAAACAAAAAGGTCCTACTGAATAGCACAGGGAACTATATTTGATATCCTGTAATAAACCATAATGGAAAAGAATATGAAAAAGAATATGTATACAACTGAATCACTGTGCTGCACAGCAGAAATTGACACAACACTGTAAATCAACTATACTTCAATAAAATAAATTTTTTAAAATAAATCTTTAAAAATTAATAAAAAAGATTTTTGGTTAGAATTGTGTAGGTTTTAAATTCAGTAATGGAACATAAATATCATACACTATAGAATGTACAAAGGATAGTGAAACAGGGCAGTTTTAAACAGATGGCTACTTCTGCTATATTTTTTCCTATGAACATAATTAACCCATAACATGGAAAAACTAGCTTATTATGGTGTGCAAGACCTCCTTAGGATTTCTGTTTGGACTTCAACCTGCGAACATCTGATACAACACAAATCTGTTTGATTCCTCTTCTAATTAGCCTATGCACGTTCACCACCATTTGCTGCACTAGTATTAAGTTGTATCTATTTTTGTTTCAAGCATCTCTCTTTCTCTACCCTATTCTACTGTACCTCTTTTCTCGTCGGCTGCCTATACTGTGGAAAGAAACATTTTCTCAATTCCCCTTATTCTCTCCTATTCAATCCTTTAACACCTGTAAAAACTACCTAAATTTCAACTATGACAATTTATCTGTCTTCCTTTATTACTCATCTCAAATTTCTCATCCTATAGGAAATTCAAAAATTCTACTCATCACTTATGGCCCTGGGGGAAGAAAATTCAAGTTCTAGCTTTACTGGATTTTCCTAGACCCATAATGCTGCTCGGCGGTGCCTCATACCTCCGCTTTGGTTAGCTGCTCTCGGAGTTTTTCTACTTCTTCTCGGAGGTCCCGGATAATCCGTGCATTGGGATCCTCGTTCACCACAGCGTGGTTCACGATGTTCTTGGCACGATCTGCATACCGCAGGGTTGAAAGGGTTTCGTCATAGTTGTCAGCGGCCGGACTCACAGTAGCTACCATGGCTGTCTTGCTGTTACCCCCAAGACTGTCCTGGAGAAGAAAAGAAATTGAATACCATTTTAAAGTTGGAAGAAAACATCATATGGGAACGCTGAAGCCCCATATGATGAGATAAGGTCCCAAGGTCAAACACAGATTTAAGGACAAAGCCAGGACTTAAGTACAGGTATACTGGCTCCCAGTCCCATGCTCTTTCTTCGCTGGCAAAAGCTACTTTTCTGCAAAAGGTAGCTTTGGTTTTTGAGAAAGAACTGGGAAATACAATGAAGCCCACACTTATTTCAGTTTAATAAAAATTAATTCTAAGTCAATTTGTCCTCTTTTAACAGGCAACATGATACCATAAGTCAGCAGACTGCTCAGAATAAAAAAGGATGCTTTCTTAAGTGCCTACAAAATCTCCCTGAGAAGACTGAACAGTCGTAACAGTATTTGATCAAAGAGTGATTACCTACAATCTACTCCATAACGCCATGTACCTGGAGTCTCTGTGAAGCCTGAATAATAGCTCAGAAAGTGGTGCTGTTATAATGCTATCAAGCACCTTGTAAATTTTTTAAAACATAAGGTACAATTATGGTCTTAGAAAACAAAAGATACACTGAAGGTACTTCATCGTATTCCATCTGACAGCACTTCAAAAACTACTGAAACAGGCTTCAACTTCTATACAACCGCTTCTAGAGTTCAGATAAGGGTGATGAAAAAAAGACATTCATCTCCATTAGAGAAAACCGCTAAAGGGACTTTAGGATGGGCTTCAACAAATTCAAAAAACGACTTCCCCTTGAGAACATTAAAAAATAACTAGATATAACTCAGGATTACAAAACAGGACTTGGGAAGTCAAGTCTACCCCACGCCGCTTCACCACACAAAGGCTGCATGAAATCCAGCTGCGCAGGCGGCCTCTGAGACGGCCCCCAGAGATCTACGCCTCCTGGAATTCACACCACCATGTCTTCCCCTTCCCTGAGTGTGGGCGGGACTCTGATCTGCCTCTAAGGAAGAGAACACAGAACTGATGGCTTGCCACGTCTGAGATTAGATTATAAAAGACTGGCTTCTGTTGTGGGTGTTTTCTCTCACTCAGGGAAACCACTGCCATGAGGTGAGGCAGCCCGAGGAAGAGACCTCAGGAGTGAGTTTGGAAACACATCTTCTGACACCTGCCCACAAGCACTCAGGTGAGCAGATCCAACCTCAGCAGCCAGGCAAGGACTGCAGCCCCAGATGACGCCTGCACTGCAGCCACAGGAGAGACCCCTCCCAGAACACTCAGGCTGCACCTGGAATCCTGACCCAGAGAAACTCTGAGGTAACAAACGATGGCTGCTCCCAGCTACTGAGTTTTCAGGGTAATCTGTTGCACAGCCATAGATAACTCCCACTACTCTATCTCAGGATGAGAGTTACCCAGAAGACTAGATTCAATGCCCCCTTTCAGTAGTAAAGTATCACTGAATTATAGACTCACAATATTAGAGAGAATACTCAGGCTGGCCACTAATGAGGAATTCATTAGATCACAAGAAAGCCAACTCTACCTTTGGCCTGCATTAATCAATACAAAATTCTTACTTTTGAAGATAGAAATGTTTTCCGTTATCAGTATTTCTAAAATTTGCTTGAACCACCCGTGATTTATACACCTTTGTGCAGAGATTATTCAGTCCTCAGCCTTTTGTGAATTAGAGTATTAGTATCCCCATTTTACTGATGAAAAACCAGAGGTTTGTTCTGACAAAGGAGGTTAAATACCTTGCCTACAGATCCAGAACTAGTGAAGTGAAAACATTCCTGCCCAGTTGTATTCTACCTTCCAGTCCAATATGATTTCCACTCCCTCACAGCTACCCACGATAGCACAGTAACAAAATAACACCTGGCAACAGAGAGAGTTCAGACCTGAAGCCTTTCCAAATTGTTCTGTCCTAGTGCCAGAAACAAAATTATTCCCTAGGTGTTGCTAACAGTCCAATATAATCACAAACAGTACGTCCCCTTATTCATCCATTACTAAAATTTTGGTTTTCCACAGAAAACACAGCTAAGATAATTATATCATTGAAGGAAATAACTCTTCGATGCATGAAAAGGGAGGAAATGAAAGTAATCTGGGCTTTAGAAAGCAAAGGCAATTTCTGCAAAGTCTGGATGACTGCTTGCTTCACTCTACTTCCAGACACTGATCTCACATTGCTGGTGCCCAGCTTTGGCAACTTCCAGAAAGATGTCAAGAAGAATCCCATGCACGTTAATGGAATTCAAATGTCATATATCAAGATCATAGGAATTACATCTCAGGCTGGAATTCAGTTCACAAGCAGCGCCGTGGTACACTGCTGCCCTTCCAGAACCACTGCATTCTCTTAGCCCACAGGAAGAGCAAATGCGGTTGGGTAGAAGGGGATTCGTAACAATAACTACCACAGGAGAAAAGCATGCATACTGTGCTTCAATTTGTGCTGAGAAAAGGAAACCTGGCAAACAACAAATACTTGACATTTTTTTTTTAATACTTGACATTTTAAAAGCCCTTGTGCATGAGCAACAATATGCTCATATTCAAAAATGGCCTCATGCCATCAGCAAAAAGGAAACAGCAACAAAAGAACTGGCACTCATTCAAGGAGAAAGTATAATGCTTCTTGTTTACTCTTTAATTGTTTAATTAGGCAAATCAGATGAGCTTTGTTTCAAACGCAGAAACTGCAAATTAAATGGACATGAGAAAGAATTTTGGAAGTCGGAATTTTTTAAAGCTGAAAGAACTCTTTGAAGTCACCTAATCAAATTATTTCATTTTACAGACGAGAAAATAGGACCCAGGAAGATTGACAGGCTTACCAAAGGTCATAATGCTAGTGCAGAGCAGAGCTGAAATTATTCATTCATTCAACTTTTCACGGAGTTTACCATCTAGAGGGCAATGCTGGTGAGCAAATACTATATGCTAAGAACTAAAGTAGAGGTAAATACAATATGGTCTGGGAAAACAGAGAAAAAGCAGAAAGCCCAGTCTTGAAAGGTTAGAAAAGACTCCCAGAGAAAGTGACATTTGACACCTAAAGATGAATAAGCATCACCTAGGTAAAGGGGATGGGAGAGGGAAGTAGGAAGAGGGATTGAAGAGAGGAGGAAGACTGTTCCCAGCAGAGTAAGAGCAAAGTCCTAGAAGTAAAAGTACTCATCACTCAGCTAGAACTGATAATGTCAAGAAGCAAAAGCTGAACACTGACAAGTAGGGAGGGGCCTAGTAAACCACAAGTCTTTAAATAACTTGGACTTTATCATAAGTGCCCCTGGAGAGTTACTGAAGACATTTAAGTTTAAGAAGAGTATTAATTTAGAAAGACAGCAACCTAACTGTAAAGAACGGAATGAACTAGGAAAGCCCAGGAAAGAAGTTTCAATCACCCAGGCGAGAGAAGAAAGCCTTCATTATTCATTAAGTAACTGGCAGTAAGGATGCAAAAAAGTAGATGAATTCCAAAGATATTCATTGTTGGAGCACTCATTACAGGAAGTTATTGATGTTAAGACCTATATTTAGAAAGTCACAGAGAGAAGAAAACATAATCTTAATATGAAACAGTTCTCCACTGACCACTTACCAAATGAGTAAGCGCTCAACCCTGCCTGAGAGAAGAGCAGTCACATCCATCCCCATCCCCCCCGTCACACCCCCACCTGCCAAATCACCAAGTGTGAGCAGTTTCTTTGACTCTAAGAGCACTACATAATTATAATGTGAACACAATGCAAAAAAAAAACTTTAAAAAGAAACTGCAAATCTTATAAAGGATGAGCCATTTTATGAGTTGGATGAAAGTCACAGTGGAGAATACTAGCATCATACCAAGTCAAACAAGGATCAGGAAGAATTAGACTAATTGAGAATTAAAGAAGGACATAAAAGACACCTGAAAGGAGAATGATTTGTGTAGCAATGGATTCCAAAAGGCTTTGGGGAAAACTGTTTAAACCCCAGCATAGGTTTTACAAAAATGCCCCTACTTATGATCTTGTACAAAAGTCAAACATCGTAAAGAGGGTCATGTAGTTTTTCAGGAAAAATATGACAAAGATCAAGGAAACTATTCATTTTTTTAGCCTAAGAATTAACACATAGAAGTTACAATCATAGCCTAGTTTTATTAAACAGAAGATAAAGTGAGCTTTTTAAAAAAGTGTTTAGTTTTGTTCTTCAAGTTCAATTATATTCAACAGTTTCTATCACATTTGGTAAAAGTAAGGTGCTTCTCTTTCTAGTGAAAAGAAACCTTTGGTAAGAAGAGCACAGCCTAGGCAACAGAAGATGGGCAGCAAGGTCAGCCCTGGATTCCAATCTTGGTTCTGTCACTTGCAGGTTCTGTGTCCGTTGCCGCATCTGTAAAATGGGAACACCACCATCTGCCTTCCAAGGAATAAATGAGATAATGTATGTGAAGCACTTTGCACAGTACCTGATTCTCCTGACCCAAGCTCTCCTGGCCTCCAGCCTATGGGATGGACACTCAATGATTAACCTAGGCCATTTTAACTATGTCAACTTAACAAAGTATTTCTTATTGTTGGGTTAAATGGACTGAAGCAGCAACACTGGAACGACAGGACAATGAATATTCTTTTAAATCAAGCACATCCAGAAATCATCAGGAATGATCAGGAGATATTTCTATGGAAAGTGTGAGGAAGAAGTATCATATTGAGATTTCTTCTGGAAATTAAACAAATGAGACTTCAAGGTTAATTACTGACACTTGAGACAATTATTTCCTTGGTAATTAAACATTTTATAATATGTATCCCTTTAATTCAAGAGTTATTTACAAGTGGTTTTTTTTTTTTTTTTTTTGCGGTACGCGGGCCTCTCACCGCTGTGGCCTCTCCCGCTGCGGAGCACAGGCCCTGGACGCGCAGGCCCAGCGGCCACGGCTCACTGGCCCAGCCACTCCACAGCATGCAGGATCCTTCCGGACTGGGGCATGAACCCGTGTCCCCTGCATCGGCAGGCGGACTCCCAACCACTGTGCCACCAGGGAAGCCCTACAGGTGGTTTTTAATCATCAAATTTTGTTTATCTTTTTGTTTTGTTTTATTTATTTATTTATTTTTGGCTGTGTTGGGTCTTTGTTGCTGCACGCGGGCTCCTCATTGCGGTGGCTTCTCTTGTTGCGGAGCACGGGCTCTAGGCGAGCGGGCTCAGTAGTTGTGGCTCACAGGCTTTAGAGCACAGGCTCAGTAGCTGTGGCGCACAGGCTCAGTTGCTCCGCGGCATGTGGGATCTTCCCGGACCAGGGCTCGAACCCGTGTTCTCTGCATTGGCAGGCGGATTCTTAACCTCTGCACCACCAGGGAAGTCCCTATCCTTTTGTTTTAAATTTCTACTTTTATTGCATTTTGGCCAAAGGAAGTAATCTACCTGATTTTCTACTGTGGCAAATTTCACTTAATAAAGCGTGCTCAAACACTGTGTAGAGTTTTAGAAAGTAAAGTTGAATACTAGTAAAGCTTTTGACAGGGTGTAGAAACTAGAAGAAAACCCTACTCCCTTTACAAACATGGTTCTCTAAACATGTCAAAAGCTGTGTTCTCTACTTAGCTGCCTGCGCTTAACTCATCTTTATATGCTCAACCACTAGCACAGTGAGTAACAGGTATTCAATAAATTCTTGATCACTGAGAAAATAAGCCATCACACAACTAAACAGGGCTCACAAAATTATTTTTCCATTTTGAAAACATTTTTTAAAAGAGGATTAGGTAAAATATTTTATTGCAGGTTGGCAACTTTATAAGCAGTTAAATTGTCACTAGATTTGATATCCTCTAACTCCCAGTCCAATACCTAATCCACCACACCAGCTCTATCAAGACCAAAGGGAATCTTGAAAGACTAGAAGAAACCTGGAAATAGTCTCTCTCTTCACCAAACTCCAATTACATGCCATTTTCTTCTCTCTCATGGAATCACCCACTTGTGTTATAGTATTCTGTGTACACAACTTCTCTCCCTTACTGGACTGAGTGATTACAGGGCAAGGAGTATCTAGCGTTTCCTTACATCCTCCTCACAGCGCTTCATACAGGCTTTTTCTTCCTCATTTCCATTTCTCTCATTCATGCTGAATCAATTAACCAGTGAATGACTGTGTGCTCTACTCTATCTTTTAACAACAGCTTTAAGCAGCTGAAAGCAAACTAAAATGATCGTGAGTAGTATGGAAGTTAAACAGAAAAAGAAGATCCAAAATGTCCACCAGACAAAAGGAGTCTGTGAGAAGGAAGGAGCAGTCCAGCTGGGTCTGGAACACAGTGGAAACCCCTTTCCTATGACACGCTCAGCTATCAGATCAGCACTAGGTCCTGTTCTAGTCCCCAAATCTCAGAGGCGACTGTGCGATTCGGTGTGCCGCAAACCCCCCTGCTTCCGGGTCCTGGTGAATCAGAAAGAAACCCATGCTTAATCCATTAAAATTAGGACTATCATGTAAGAGTCTAATGATTATAAATTTGAACACTGATGTAGGAAATTATAATTGGGAGAAATCAATAGTCTACTCTTTATTCTTCCTTTTCACCAACCACCAAGAGCATCCCAGAAAGGGGGGAAAAAACTTACTTTGAGCAGCCAAGTGAGAACTGAGTCACGATATGGAACAAATTTATTCTTGTTTTTGCCAGCACCCTGATCTGCTAGGGCTGAGATAACCAGACCGAGGGTTGTGAGGGACCTGCATGGTGCAACAAACCGTAATAATCGTAAAAACCTGAGTGTATCAAATGTCACATTTTAGCACAAAGACTGAACATCAAGATGCCTTTGTACCAGCACGAGAACAGCACTGTTGTCAGCATTTTGCTGCTCAGGTTAAGAACACATAAACTCTAAATGCTGATATCCCTCTAATACTACTGTAAGCTATAAAATTGCTTAGTTCAATTTTTTTTTCATTTTTGTAAAAAAAAAAAAAATGTAAGCTGTAAACCATTAGGTCAAGATAATGACACAAATACCACATATCTTTAAGAAAGGATGCCACAAACACAATACGATTAACTAAAACATAGTACAAGGCAAGAACATTCATATATATATAAATAAATAATAGCGTAGCATCTGGATGATGGTATTCTATGATCTCCAGCTGGTTACTGATGACTGTCTCACTAAGTGTCCTTCTGGGAGCCACAAGGATGGAAAAGATTCCTGCCCCCAAGGGGCTAACAATATAGCTTAAGGTAAGAAAATGTATAACCATATGAAGGACTTGGTGCACAAAATATTACTTTGTAAAGTAAAACCTTGGTATAAATAAGCACCACAGCTGTCATAAAAAGCAAAGCCCGATGTAGCCAGTACACGTTATTGTTTGTTCAGACAGTGACACCCACGCCAAGATCCACAGCTGGACTCTGATACTCCGATTATCTTTGTTTGTTTCTATAGCTTAGACCAGTGGCTCTCAACTGGAGGGTGACTATGTCCCCACAGGGGGCAGCTGGCCGTATCTGGAGATAATCTATGTTGTCACAACTCGGGCTGGGGAGAGAGATGGCAAGTACTGCCGCCACCTAGTGGGTAGAGGTCAGGGATGCCACTAAACATCCTATGAGGCATAGGACCACTCCCTGGGACAAAGAACTCCCTGGCCCCGAACCTCAATAGGGCTGCCCTTGGGAAACCTTGGACTTGACTGAGGTTGTGCTCCTCAGCCCCAGAAGGCCTCTCAACAAAACATAAAACAGGCTCGGGCCCTTAAAAAATATCTCTGAAAAAAAGTTCTACACTATTTATAGCCTCAGTCATTCCGGAATCCTATTCTTTCAATAACTACAGAAGTTCCCCCTTTTGGCTACTAAGTCACTGAAGCAACAGAGGCAGGCTTCTGGACAACTTACTTGTTGATGTTGCTGCCCTCCTTCAGCCTGTCACCTGCCGCTCCCGTTTTCGTCGCTCGCTCGCTGCCGGCTAAATCAACCAAGCTCAGCTTGCCCACTTTCTCTCCAGATGTCTAGGAAGCAAATCGACAAATACTAACAAACAGTTACAGAATACAGAAAGTGATACATCTCTACCGAATGAGTTTATTATCTAAATCCTTTATTAAAGCGTGTCTGTTGTTATTTTAAAGTTAATTTGTGCTGCTACATAACAGTGTAAGAAAACTACACAATCTAGTAGTAGATACACACAAAATTATACACAACTACGAATCCAGACAGAAAACTATCTCAAAACAAAACAGTGCCCCCCAATATGGTACATTTTGAAGGGAACCCAACAAAATCTTCTTAGAGAAGTATACAAAAGCACTATTCATAAGGTATAAATTTTAATATGTGAAACCACGCTTAAAATTTCATATATATTTACCAATAATCCTGAGAGAAAATAGTTGAATTTCTTATGATACAAAAAAATCTGACTTTTATACAACAGAAGGATCCCTCAAAGACCCAATGCTTTCTAAAATTTTTCATATTATTCATATAATAATTCCCTTGTTTCATAATTTCAGGTATTAAATTTACATATTTTTCTAGTTATTCTACATACTGACATTTTCCTTTATCAAAAATGTTCAAAACAGATAGTTCAAAACAGATAGTTCAAAACCAGATAGTTTATACTTCTGCAGCAATGTAAGAAATGCGGGAAAGCAACGCCAAAATCTATAGACTGGATCACGTTTTAAAACTTTCCTTTAAAGTATACATTTATACTTATTTTCATAAATAAACATGTTGCTAACAAAAGGGTATTAAGCTTCCCAAATCAAAAGTACTTTTGGTTTAAAAAAAAAAGTCAGTATGTTTTTTGTTTTATGCTGAAAAGGAAATAGAAAACAAAGAACTTTTTGTCGTTGCACTAATCTTGCTGTGATGGTAAAAGAAGAAAAATATGCTCTCAGCAAATGAAAATCTTGCCAAAATACAGCACTTTGCCAGGGTGATCATTTTAGCTTCTGGTATTTGAAATTGATTCGCTGGAGGGTAGTAATAAAATATGCAAAAGTTCACATAAAAAGTAAGAGGGAAAACACAAATGTATGAGCCAACACACAAGTTTTCAGTGTGATAGAAGCATACACATCTCTGGCTCTGTTACTTTTCATAAGCTTCAAGTCCAAATGCTCAAAAAATTATCCCACAAATCTAGAATCTTATAGTACAAGTTCCCCAGTATAACTTACTCCTTCTAACACTTTGCTGTTTAGCAGAAGGTAACACTTCAAAAGAAACTCCACTAAATCAGCTAGAGTATTATTAGCTTATACAGTTTGCCATCAGAGTTGAAAGCTCAAAAAATGCTATGGCAGAGACTATGGGCCATCAGCTTGTATAACTTCTGTTCCAACTTCCTTTATTTGGAGAGGGTGGAGAGCTAAAACCTACATTTCTCAGACTCCCTTGCAGCCAAGGCTCAGGATGTGACTTAGGTTCTGTCAATCACATATTCTTGCTTAAGATTTAGAAGGCAGAAACAAAGTAGAGGTCATCCCCCTCACCCATTTTGGCTTATTTTCTGCTGGCAAGCAGGAGTGTGGATATATGAGTTTTCCTAAAAAGGCATCCCAGCTCACATTCTCCAGCTACCAGGGCTCTAAGAAGGTGGCCTCACTGACTCCTGTATCTTGGATCACAGCTCTGGGGTGTGCCTGGAACTCACAGGTCTGGGGGTGGCCTCAGGGGTAGTACCATCCTCACTGGATGAGATCTGTGCCCTTCTGGAGGTTATTCCTAGAGATTTAGTCTAGAAATCACTCCTCAGAAGGTGTACCAACAACTCTGTAATCATCCAATTCCCTCTATTAAATCCCTTTCTGTTTACCTAGAGTGGCTTCTGTTTCTTGTCCTGAGTCCTAATTGATACACATGCCTGGCTAGGACTTTAAGTCATCTAACACCTGAAGGGAATAAGATAAACCATGATCCACTTTAGAAATTAAAAAAAAAAAAAAAAAAAAAAGGTCATGTATCTGAACACCTACCCCGGACTTCACATCATATAAAGTGTGTGTGAGGGTGATTTTGAAGACTGCATGTGATCGGCTGCTCTCCTCATTCATGTTGGTTGCAGCAACTGTACGAGATTTGTTACCTTCAGACATCAAAGATTCAATATCCTAAGTGGAAACAAGTCATAGACACACATTTCATTATCTAATAAACATTAAAACTCTGCTATACTACGAAATGCATTCCAAGTTTCACTACTTAGTCAACCACATTTGGAGTTTACATTCTGTTTCTCGATGAACATTATGCCCCACAGAGTACAACAGCCAGCACTATCTCTGAAAACTCAAATAAAATACATTATTTACTGTAGGTGCAGAATAAAGCAGCAGCCCTGACCAAGAATTGGAAAAGTTTAGAAGCTACATGTTGAAGTCCCACAAGATGGACAAACATGCCATGCCAATCCTCATCTCATCTAGAAATCTGAAAAACTTTAGCTTATTTAATTATAGTAATAGAAGTTAATTGGTAAATCAAATTAGATTGCATAAATAAACAGCAAACAAAAATAATTTGTAACCCCTTCACACAGGCAAAGCATTACATCACCGCATTGGTGTACATCTTACCAGACCTGTTTTTAAAAATGAGGACATCAAGAGACTAATTTTCTGCACAGATTCACTACTTCATTGCCATTGTAACTAAAACAGAGACAGCATGATACACTCGAAAGATCATGGGATCTTTGAGGGTTTTTTTTTTATGTTATAAGCTCTAAAACAGTTACTTAAGCAGTCTGAAATCTAGTTTCATAAATAACAATACAGCTATGACATCATCTACCTTACAAGGATTTTAATGAGGAACAAGAAACATACTGTACTTGTGAGAGAGAGTGTACTAGTTGCCTTCCTTTATCCAGCCTCCTGTTTCCAGTAAAGGAACCCCATCTTTAGCTGAGCACACTGCAGCAGAACTAAGAGACTGCACTTCCCAGATGCCCTTGCAACTCAGCCTGGTGATATGACTAACTTTTAGCGGATGAGACAAAAAGTCACCTGGGAATTCACCTTAAAGGGAATAGGCACACTATCACATGCTGGTTCTGAGCCATCCTGAACTATGAGAACAAGGGCATTACTGAAGACCTGGCTCTATGTGGAAAGCTGGAAGGAATCTAGATCCTAACAGCAGCTTTGGAGTCGCCATACCAGCCCTCTCACCATTCATTCATTTGTTCACTCTAATAAATACAGAAAGCACCTACTACAAGCCAGGTACATTTTAAGATACTGAGGATACATAGGAACAAAACAGATAATAATTCATATTCCAAAGCACTTAAGTCCTGTTATATTATTTTCAGTTATATGCAGCCAAACATAATCCTAACTGACACATATATATGAAAAACTGAAAATAATAAGATTCTATTTTCCTATATAAAGGAAAAAGAATAACATTTAAGGACAAATTCAACATGATACATAACAAGCCTCAAAGTAAAAATACTGCAAAAAGAGGTAGAAGTTGGCACCAGAATGGAAAAACAACAAAATGTAACATTTACAATTTTCTAGATGTTCCAAATCCATTTTAGATCCATTAAATCTTACAATCCTGACACTTAATGAAAAAGCTTTATTCTATTTAGCCTACATTTTTTAAAACTAAATGTTTCTTGTTTTTTGTTTGTTCTTTTAATTAATTTATTTATTTATTTATGGCTGCATTGAGTCTTCATTGCTGTGTGCGGGCTTTCTCTAGTTGCGGTGAGCGGGGGCTACTCTTCGTTGAGGTGCACGGGTTTCTCACTGGGGTGTCTTCTCTTGTTGCGGAGCTTGGGCTCTAGTAGTTGTGGCATGCGGGCTCAGTAGTTGCGGCATGCAGGCTCAGTAGTTGTGGCTCGCCGGCTCTAGAGCGCGGGCTCAGTAGTTGTGGTGTATGGGCTTAGTTGCTCTGCGGCATGTGGGATCCTCCCAGATCAGGGCTTGAACCCATGTCCCCTGCACTGGCAGGCAGATTCTTAACCACTGCGCCACCACGGAAGTCCCTAGCCTACATTTATTCATTGGTCTCTAATCATCTAGACATTCACTGATTTTTAATCTGTTGTCTCCTACATAAAGCTCTTTATTGAATCTTTTAATTTTTTGAATAAAATGTCTTTTTATACTTTCCAATCTCTCTGAGCTCTCAAAAAAATCTTGATCTCTCTGCACTGTTGCAGAAATAAGCTCTCAAATATCATTATCAAAACAACAATACTTAACATTTATATGATACCGTAGAGTTTTCTAAGACTTTCCACATGCACTATCTCATTTGATCTCCTCCAGGAAGCTTTCCTGGATACCACCCTCCCTGGACACCTACATATCCACTGAAGGCAGGTATTCCTCCTCCAAACTACCATGAATCCTGAACAATGCATCTCTCACTGCACTTAAAATCATGTTGTTTTATAATACCTTTATAACATCTGCAAGCATCTTGAGGGAATGGACCACCTCATTCATTTTTTTTTTTGTTTCTTCAGCACTTAGCACAATGCCTGGCATATAACAGGTATTCAATAAATGCTTACTAAATGAAGTAAATAGTGTTTACTAAATGAAGTATCATTGACCAAATGATAGAATGTGATTAATGAACAAAGGAACTAATGAATCTACCTCAAAAGATAGTCAAGACAATAAAACTAATTTCCATTCTAAAAATTAGGACAAAGAAGCTTGGTGAGATAGAGGAAACAATCCAGAGTCATATAGGAGTCATATGAGAAGACTGTCACCATCAACAGTCTCTGACTCTTAATTCAATGGATATTACATCACAGCTCACCCTACCCCCATCTTCCCAACGAGGAAAGCCCAACGGATTCACACAAAGCATAACTGTGAAGTTTGAAAATGAAGAGAACTAGTAACTAAAGGTAAAAGAGTGATTCTCTCAAATTAGAAACAGGCTTTGAATTCCAACTACTCAACTCATATTTTATTTCATTAAATCAACAAAATCATAAGCAACATCATTATTTTATGTACTACTACAGAAGAAAAAAATACTGCCATTTATCATTTTAAGATACAATCGTAAGGAATATCACAATTTTAGAGCTCATAAAAATGGAAAAAATGTGTCTCACAATAGATGAACAGGTATGCCTTGCAAATATGTATACCTTCTCTCAAAATTAAACTGACCCAAAGCTTTTTAATAAAGGTTTTTGTAACTTTTTTACAAACATTTTTGTGACTTATTAAGTGATGCTACCATAATTTTTTTTTCAGCAAAAGATCACAAATTCAACAACAAAAAAATTTGCTACAGTGAATTTTAGTAGTTCACATAAAGGATGTTGTTACCTTGTAGCCTGTGACAGCCAGTTTAGAAAGTCCATCGACATAGGGTCCCAACACACTGTGCTCTCTGACTCTTAACGTTTGACGGCTTCTGTTCAGTAAAAACAAAAGAATCAATTTTTAAACAATTAACCTGTTTAAAAGGACTCGGCCATGCGCAATAAAAATACATACTGAATTCAACAAAGATCCCACATAAGTAGAACAAACAGACTTGATCCCAGAAGAATTTAAACCAAAACTTAAGATCTTGACTAGTAAGAAAAACTTCGTAATGTGGTAAAATCTCACATCACTCAAAAGGGTACACTGTGGGATGTCTACTACCACAAAGAATGCAGAGTCAGATAAATACAAACACTCTACTTGTCAGATCACAGAATGTGGCACAAAGAGCAGAAACTCAATAAATGCTAACTGTGCAAAAGAAAGAAAACTACAGACAAAACTCAGTCATGAATAAAGACAAACAAATATAAACGGACAAAAATAAAGACAACAGGCTGAATCTAACAGTGATTTAAAAACATAAAGTTGGACTGTCCCAGGGCTGCTAGGTTGTTTTAACACTGAACGAAGATTCATGCTCTTTACCACAATGATAGACTAAAGAGGAAAAAAATATACATGATCATTTCAATAAATGATTTCAATAAACTGAAAAATGATTCAATAAAATTAAATACTCATTTATGGTTAAAAAAATAAACCTCTTACAAACAAGGAACTAATGAAACCAGTAGAGGGCACCTGTCAGAAACCTAGAGCATACAGCATACTTAATGATATCAACCAAAAAATATAAAGAATATTTGATGACTGATTCTATGTCAAAAAAGCTCTTCAAAAAATCTAAACATTACAATTCTTTTTTTTGGTTGCACCGTGCAGCTTACAGGATCTTAGTTCCCTGCCCAGGGATTGAACCCGGACCACAGCAGTGAAAGTGCCATGTCCTAACCACTGGACCACCAGGGAATTCCCTAAACATTACAATTTTTAAAAAGAGTATTTATTGATGGTGAGATTACAAGTGATTCTTGTTTTATGTAACTTATTATTTTCTAATGATTTGGAATCTTACAGTACCCTAGGATCAACCACCAAAACTTTACTTACTACTATAAAACTGTATATAAAATACATATAGAGGGCTTCCCTGGTGGCGCAGTGGTTGAGAATCCGCCTGCTAATGCAGGGGACATGGGTTCGAGCCCTGGTCTGGGAAGATCCCACATGCTGCGGAGCAACTAGGCCCGTGAGTCACAACTACTGAGCCTGTGCGTCTGGAGCCTGTACTCCGCGACAAGAGAGGCCGTGATAGTGAGAGGCCCGCACACCGCGATGAAGAGTGGCCCCCGCTTGCCACAACTAGAGAAAGCCTCGCACAGAAACGAAGACCCAGCACAGCAAAAATAATTAATTAATAAACTCCTACCCCCAACCTCTAAAAATAATAATACATATAGAATATTTGACTTAGAATATATCCAAAGATCAGAACTATTACAACTTTTTTCCTTTCATATTTCCCTTTTTCTTAAAGATAGTGTATACTGCATTATCTCTTGAGTAAAACAATTCTATTACTACACAAAGTAGGCAGTGAATTAATAAAATCAGTACTTGAATAAAATAACTAGGTTCTCTCAAATAATCTTTCGCTGAAAAGGAATCACCTTCAGAGTTTTTAATCCATTCACTTTGGCTCTTCAGAAACACTACAAAAATCCTCGAGAAACTTTCATGGAGACAACAACAGCTAACACTTATTGAGCACTTACTATGTGCCAGTAAATGTTCTAAGACCTCAGGTCTATCAACCCAGTCTATCTTCACAGCAGCCCTCTGAGATATTATGTAACGTTATAATCCCTTCTGTACAAATGAGGCCTAGAAAGCATAAGGAACTTGCCTTGCCCAATAGGTAACAAGTAGAGGACCTAGATCCAGAGCCAGGTGATTCCAAAGCCCATGCTGTCAATTACTAAACTATAAACAAGGCAAACATATAAGATATTACTAAAGACTATTAGCAAATCGTAGATAGTAAAGTTCAAGCTATTCACATAAGCACTGTGGAATATAAAACATGAAAATGAAGTCAGCTAAGAATTTCTGGAAAGAGTAGGAATTTCTGGGATCTCAAAGAAAGTGATGCTTTTCACAGAAATGAAGGTGCAAGAAAAAGGATTCAAGGCAGAGCCAGAAAAAGTAGAGGGGCACAATTTTTAGCAAGATGTGGCTACCTAGGCCACAACCTTCCTCTCTCTGGACTTCCTTTGGTTCCGTGTTTCAACATCTGTGCATACTGCCCTTTAACCCCATTGGACAGCTGAGTCACTTTCCAAACCTCTGATTTCTCCACACCTCCATGCTCTGGCACAGGCTGTCCCCATGCCTGAATCGTTCCCACCCTGCTTCTCAGTGGACAAACTCCTACTCAGTACAAATTTATCAAGCACTCTCTGTAGAATCTTCCCTTCTCCTCCGAGCAAAGGCAGTCACTCCCTCTTTGCTCTCACCTATTTTGTGCGAGCCTCCTTCACAATTTAAAAGCATTATTGCATTGATTCATAACTATTTGTTTCCAAAACTCCCATTCTGTCCACACTGAGCTCTTCATCTATGACTGCAAAGTGCCTGGCATACAGTGATCACTCGATAAATGTTAAGTAAAGTTCTGTATAAAAACACTAAGTGCCGGGGGCTTCCCCAGTGGTGCAGTGGTTAAGAATCCGCCTGCCAATGCAGGGGATGCGGGTTCAATCCCTGGTCCGGGAAGATCCCACATGCCGCGGAGCAACTAAGCCTGTGTGCCACAACCACTGAGCCTGTGCTCTAGAACCCACGAGCCACAACTACTGAGCCCGCGTGCCACAACTACTGAGCCCATGCACCTAGAACCCGCGCTCCCCAACAGGAGAAGCCACCATAATGAGAGGCCCGCGCGCTGCAATGAAGAGTAGCCCCTGCTCGCCACAACTAGAAAAAGCCTGCACACAGAAACAAAGACCCAACACAGCCAAAAATAAAATAAACAAACAAACAAACAAACACTAAGTGCCGGGAATTCCCTGGCAGTCCAGGGGCCCGAGTTAGATCCCCGGTCGGGGAACTAAGACCCCGCAAGCTGCGCGGCACAGCCAAAAAAAAGGGAAGAAATACTAAGTGCCAATTCAGCCTCATATGAAAGGCCTGCAGATCATTATCTTTGCTAAAGAAAACAGATGCCAGTGAGGAGCTGACAGGTTTAGTTTTCTCTTGATTGAGGGCCGCTGTGACCCACTGCTTCTGAGACCAGCTTTCCTTGATCGTCCTCTTCATCCCAAAATAACTAGACGCGCCCTCGCCGTCCTCCGCGCTTTCTATAAGCTTCAGCTCACGTGGCTCTTTGACCTTCCAAATACTGCTCTTACCAGCAATAAGCCACAGGCTGTGGTTTTTCTGTTTTTCTCTCCATTGTTGCACTTCCTTAAAATCTGAACTCAGAGAACTCTGGGCAATGCACAAATTTCCTCAGATACCCCTTATCTTCCTCATTAGCCTCAGTTATGACTGCAGATGAGGACAGCATTCTTGAAGGCTTTCTAATACTTTTAAGCCACTTCTCTTTCAAAGCCTACGTCATAAAATTGGACACTTTTTCCCCTTGAGAATCATGAAAATGAACTATCTTGAAGTCCAGGTTTCACTATTTCTGATTATGTCACAGCCTGCAAACAGATGAATTCCATTCGAAATTTCTTGGTTTAAAACAAACAAAAAACACTCTACTTGATTAAGGATACCAGTTATACTGATATTCAGTAACTTAACTATCAATACGTATTTTTTGTTTGTGCTTTTGGATATATCTGAGAGAGACAGTATAACCCAAATACATGCTGCTCAACCATGCTTCCCTGCCCCATCTCAGCCCTAGTTCAAAAGCCCAGAACTGGCTACAGGAAACCTCTTAATATAACTAAAAACTAGAAAAATAACTCTTTACTCAAGTTCAGTGTAAAACATGTCACTTGGGGCTTCCCTGGTGGTGCAGTGGTTGGGAGTCCGCCTGCCGATGCAGGGAACACGGGTTCGTGCCCTGGTCTGGGAAGATCCCACATGTCGCGGAGCAGCTGGGCCTGTGAGCCATGGCTGCTGAGCCTGCGCGTCCGGAACCTGTGCTCCGCAATGGGAGAGGCCACAACAGTGAGAGGTCCGCGTACCGCAAAAAAAAAAAAATTTCACTTAAGCCAATTTATTAAGTCTGTTTTAGTCCATGATACCACAACATTAAAGTCGCAAAGTCATTTACCCTTTGGGATCAAGAAGGTCTCTAACTTTTTCATTGTAAATTTCCATATAGGACACTTCTACTTTAAAACTCTGCTCTTCGTTTTCCTCTTTCTGGGTTCGTTCAAAGAGTCCACTGCAAAGTCTTGGGATTAATCCAGGTTGGTCAGCTGTGCCCATCATGGTGTAAGATTTTCCAGATCCTAAAAAATGGAAATCATAGTTATTACTGTCTCCTTGAGAAGTTTAAATACACAGCCCTCTTTCCATTGCTCATAATAAAATCCTAGCACTTAGCAAAATGTCCCAAATAAGGAATACACTCAAATATAATGATGACACTAGTAAGTAGAGAAGCTTTCCAATTATACATGTAGAAGTACACATCCTTTAGAAAGAAAATAAAAACCTTCTTTAACTATCATCATACGTAAAAAAAAGAAAAAAAAGACCTAAAATGACTGAAAAATTGTGAGGTAGGAATAGTTTCCTAAAATTGAACTGGAAAGATCCATATGATGAATACTACGTGCCTGCTTCCAACCACTAATCATAGCATAAAAAATGTACGTTATCCCTACAGGCCCCAGAGCAAATTAACTTACTACCACTACCCTTTGGCAACAGTGTAGAAATCAGTCATCTTATTTTTCTACTACAAAATTATTTTCTATGTACCAAAAACACATATTCATTAAAGAAAATTTAGAAAGCATAGGAAAATAGAGGAAAAAATTAAATCACTCATAGTCCTAACAAGTCTTGAAAATATCATAACCATTTTTCCATGAAGAATAGTTTTCAATTGGACAAGTTATACGATATACCCTTATAAAAGTGACTCCTTCACTTTAAATAGATTTCTTTCCTGTTGACCACAGAGGTATAGAAGTCAAAACACTCCTTTATCAATCACAACTGATAAGATGCTAGCAATATGTATTCTTTTTGGTATTTTTTTTGTTAGGATCTTTAAAGTTTAAAAATAAAACAGATTATTTAACAATTACCAGTCTGTCCATAGGCAAAGATACATGCATTGTAGCCATCAAAAGCATTCTGAAGGATATTCTCCCCAAGGCACTTGAAAACATCATCTTGACCTGAAAGAATGACAGAGAAAAAGGTAGGATGTTTTAAGCCAAAACTACATATGAACAATTAAAAAAACAAAAAACAAACGTAACTCTCAAAAATGCACTTTTTTTCTCAGCTTGTTTATCTACCAAACAAGATTTTTAAACTTGATGAGTGCTTCCAAAGGCTTATGTCTTTCAGAAATATCTAGTTATTAGCACATAACAGAAAATGAGTGAAAAGTTCCTGATAATATGAACTTGAATCAACACCGGCCAAAAAAAAACCAATGAACTGCTAATTTTATAAACAATGATTATAAATATCTGAAATGTACACTTGGGACCTAGGTGGATCTGAATTTAACTATGTACCACTCAGCCAAGGCTTTATTCAGTGTGTACTAAAGTTCAAAATAATCATATATATCAATTCCCTCTCCTTTTCCTCAACGATAATGTTTAATTACAGGGTCTACAATACATACCAGCTGGGAGAGGGAGGAAGGTCTGGGACATTTCTTCTAGCTTTCAACCATGGACATAAATAGTAGGGTCCAATTCCCCTCCACAGGCTAAATTAAATATGTCAATAACCAAACGTGGCCTTGACAAGTTATTCAACCTCTTTGGGCCCTGAATATAATATGAAAGAACTGGATGCTGTTATGCTTGTTACATTTTGAACGCTATAAACAGCATTCCATTAGGCCTCACTTTCTAGCTCATTTACAAGATCCATTCATCCTCATCACACTTGTGATTCTGAAGCAATCCTCAGAGTCATCACTGGGCCAGCCAGCCCAAATTAACCTTAACTTTTGGAAACAGCTGTAGTACTACTGTTTTTCATGATAAAGGCCAATACAATATTTAAAAGATTGCTTAGAAATGGGTGTCATAAGCAGTTAGGAATAAAGGAAATATATGGTTATCATTGTAGTCTTTTTTTTTTAGATTTTTTTTTTTTTAATTTGGCTGTCGCCGTAGTCTTTTTTTTTTTTTTTTTTGCGGTACACTGGCCTCTCACCGCTGTGGCCTCTCCCGTTGTGGAGCACAGGCTCTGGACGCGCAGGCTCAGCGGCCATGGCTCACGAGCCCAGCCGCTCTGCGGCATGTGGGATCTTCCCAGACCAGGGCACGAACCCGTGTCCCCTGCATCGGCAGGTGGATTCCCAACCACTGTGCCACCAGGGAAGCCCCTGTCGCTGTAGTCTTAAACTTGTAGTGAAAAGGGGCTTGAGACAATCATCATTGAGGAGAATAAAAGAATAGACTCCCAGAGCAAATTTAGAGAGGATATGGCATATTCCTCTCCATTAAAGAGGGAAAAGGGGGACTTCCCTGGTGATCCAGTGGTTAAGAATCCACCTTCCAATGCAGGGGATGCAAGTTCGATCCCTGGTCGGGGAACTAAGATCCCACGTGCCGCGGAGCAACTGAGGCCTAATGCCTCAACTACTGAGCCTGTGTGCCTCACTTAGAGAGAAGCCCACGTGCCACAACAAAGAGCCTGCTTGCTCTGGAGCCCAGCACCACAACTAGAGAGAAGCCCACGCACCACAAGGAAGAGCCTGCGTGCCGCAATGAAAGATCCCACATGCCACAACGAAGATCCTGCATGTCACAACAAAGATCCTGCAACTAAGACCCACCTCAGCCAAAAATAAAATTAAAAAAAAAAAAAAAAAGAGTGAAAAGGGACACTGAAAGCCTAAGTGATTTACTGAAAGTCAGAGACAGGAGTGGAGCTTGGATTAAGCTCAAGGTTTCCTTTCCTCCTTGGCTAGAGTTCTTTCATTACACCAAGCTGCCTCTCTAGACCATATTACAAACATCTAAGGGAATCTACGTAGCTACTGCATGCCATGGTAATGTGTAAGGCCCAGGGATGCGTGTAAGACAACCTCAACTGTGTACGCTGTTAATCTAACTTTATCATCTTATACCGACAACAGTATACCATGAATCTCCCATTTCCCAATCAACGTTAAATCTCTAATAGCAAAGACTGGAGGAAGTTCTCTATGTAGTTTCTAAAATTACACAAAATACTACTATGATACTTTATAGGAAAAATACTAAAACACCTTTCTATATTATCAGTAGTTAATAGGATGCTGGACTCTTACCTGCATACTTTTCTCTGACAGATTCATCCATAGACCAGAAACAATGATCATATGCAAATACCTGTTGAAAAACAAAAATAATAAAGTTTGCATTAAGAACAAAACTGTAACATACTTATAATGTTATAACAATGTCATGACACTGATAACATTGTTCATAACAGTGAAATAAAAACAACTTCCTGTCTTACAATGGAGGTTAGTTATTTATGGTACAGTCTTACAACAGGCAAGTAAGCACCCTATAGATGATATAGATCTTTATTTCACATGGAAAACTTTTCACAATGTTAAGTGAAAAGGGAGGAGGTTACAAAGCAATATGTATAATATGATGGCTATTAGACACACACACAGTTACATATATAAAAGCTTATTACTGCACGATAAGATTAGTGATATCTTTGTTTTCTTCTTTATGCTTTTATGTATTCTCTACATTCTTTTCTCATCAGAGAAAACAAAGATTTTTTTTTAAACAAAATGTAAAGATGATTACTACAGCATGTTGAGAACGCATATTCTTTAAATAAACTATAACATGCCCATGGTCGATGCTGTGTAGCTTCAAGAGCATAGAAGACTAAGATTCATATATTAATGTAAAAGCTATGAAAGTCTGGCCCATGATCTCATATCTGTACAAAAATCGACATACATAAAAAGTAGGAAGAATATACATTGGAAATATTAGTAATACATATTGCTACTTCGTGGGATATCACAAACGATTTGTTTCGATCTTTTATTTTACTACTTTCTAAAATATGTTTGTTTTTTTTTTACTTTCAGAAGTCTTTTTCACCGATTATATTTTTAATTTTTTGGATTTCATGTTTTACAATTTAGTCTTTTTAAGGATTTTAAGTGTTTTTAAATTCATTTCAGTTTGCATTTCAAACTCCCACTTTTGGAGTTTGTTGCCTCACTTCCTGATGACAGGTTTCCTCTTGTGCTTTATATGTTAGTTTGCAAGTACATCTGAATTGGGAGTTTGCATTTTATGGTTTACATGATTGCCTGTTTTTTCCCTCCCCCTTTGGCCCCCCTTTACATGAATAGTTACACTGCCACTCCCAGCTACTGAAGCCCAGATTTGGGTCCTTCCAAAGCCCAATGTCTCTACTCCCTCCTACTTAACACAGTAATTGGCTCAATGTTGGTGGCCAGAAATCCTTTTTTCTTTTAATATATATAATTTTTTTTCCTAAATTTATTCATTTATTTATTTTTGGCTGCGTTGGGTCTTCGTTGCTGTGCACGGGCTTTCTCTAGTTGCGGCAAGTGGGGGCTACTCTTCGTTGTGGTGCATGGGCTTCTCACTGTCACGGCTTCTCTTGTTGCGGAGCACAGGCTCTAGGCGCGTGGGCTTCAGTAGTTGTGGCACTTGGGCTCAGTAGTTGTGGCTCGCGGGCTCTAGAGCACAGGCTCAGTAGTTGTGGCGCACGGGCTTAGTTGCTCCACGGCATGTGGGATCTTTCCGGACCAGGGCTCAAACCCATGTCCTCTGCGTTGGCAGGCGGGTTCTTAACCACTGCCCCACCAGGGAAGCCCCAAAAATCTTTTTTTAAGCCTTCTTTCCTGATGGAGCCTCACCCAAATCAGTTTTCTTATGGTGAGCTTCTCTGGTCCTCAACCCATACATAGGATCCCCTCTAGTCTGCAAGGGTTGAACCTCCAATCCTCCGAAAACCTGTGTCTGATCTCAAGGCCCAGTAAATATGCTACTTCAGCCCCAGCCTGCTGCTGGTCCCTGCAGTGACATATGTTGTTTTTGAATATAATGACATGATTTTAATATTTTAAAATGTCTTATCTGTCCCTGCTATGAGTTTGGAGTTGGCAGAAGAATGTTTCTGTGTGAACTCACAAGGCTATCATGTGGACCAGAGGTCTAAGAGTTACATTATTTTAAAGAGGAAATTAGATTAGGATGGTAAATTAAGTATGCATGCCTATATCCACCTCTACTTGAAATTAACACAAAATGATGGAGAGAGGGAGGGAAAGAGCCTAAAAGGGAAAGAAGCAGGGAAAGGAGAGCAAGTTTTTGAAATCAAGATTGCTCGCTTATACCTGGACCAGAAACTGAGAAGCCTTGAAAAACAGCTGCAATGAGACTGGTGCGGTGTGAGATGGGGACCACAGGCCAAATCACGGCAGGAGGAGATGGCTGCAAAGCTAAGAGCAATTCCAGGAGTGCAGCAGGAAAACAGCTCAGTGAGTGGCTAGGGGCCCTGGGGGCAACCGAAAGGGCAACTGGCTAGAAACACCTTTAGAGCAAGGAAGGATCAGAACACCCACATCTTTGTGCAAAACAGTGGCACGAGGCATTTGTTCCCTGGGGTGGGGCAGTGATGGGGAAGCAAGGCCAAAAAGGTAGGCAGAAGCCCAATGACGGACAACACCCCAGAGGAGGTGGGAACCCTGGAGCCCAGAAGCCATCCACCCAGCCTCAGCACTATGTGGTACATTACTAATCCTCAACATTTTTCCAGAGCTAAACATGTGTCTGTCAACAGTGGTGGCTCCCTATGTTAGCAATTCTCCAACAGAAAGGGGAGGAAAAGAAGAAGGAAGATAGAAGGTGGTCCCAAAGGACTGTGGACCAAAACCTCCAATGGGGGCAGCTTCTCCAGCTACACTCGTCAGCAGGGAGAGATTAAATAAGATGTGAAGCTCAAATTAAGTTTCTTCTGTTCTAACGTTCAGCTCTCATCTCTCAGCACTTTATTTGATTCTGCTCTTACCAAGCTTAAGTGGACACCATCCTGATTCTTTGCTTGTAAGCTTAGCTCACACTTGAACAGTCCATCTGTGTGAACATCTCAGAGATCAGGCTCTAAATGGCACTCCTCTCCCTACGACTGTGGGTTTTTCCTTTCTTTTCTTTCTTTTTTAAATTCAGGGAGTTGGGCTTCCCTGGTGGCGCACTGGTTGAGAATCTGCCTGCTAATGCAGGGGACACGGGTTTGAGCCCTGGTCTGGGAAGATCCCACATGCCACGGAGCAACTAGGCCCGTGAGCCACAACTACTGAGCCTGCACGTCTGGAGCCTGTGCTCTGCAACAAGAGAGGCCACGATAGTGAGAGGCCCGCGCACCGCGATGAAGAGTGGCCCCCGCTCGCCGCAACTAGAGAAAGCCCTCGCACAGAAACGAAGACCCAACACAGCCAAAATAAATACATTAATTAATAAACTTCTACCCCCAACATCTTCTTAAATTCAGGGAGTTCTTTCACAATTCTTGTTCTCAATTCCAGTAGAGAAGCTACCATTAAAGTAACCGCAACAACAGCTGATACTACACGGGAGGCCCTGGGGTACAAGGAAGTCAAGAAGCTGGTGACCTGCAGGTGGGGAGCTGGGAGCTGAACCCAGCCTTTGAGCGCTCTGTCTGCTCCCCACCAGGCCCTTCACCACAGGCTGGATTCGCTCTCTTCCCCAGTTACAGGAAGGTGCCACAGCCTGGTACAAAGTTGGGAACTAGGAATGCTTAGTTCTTGTTTACTAACAACACTGAATGGTCCTCTTTAAGTTTCAGGAAGTTTGTAAATTATTACAGGTATCTTCCAGCCACAGATTTCCTAAAGCAGACAAGCCCTTTTCTTTCTAAATAAACATTTTTCCTTTAAAATTTAAAAAAAAAAACTTTTTCTAAGTAACAGAGAAGAAACACACATTCATTATAACAAGTCAAATAACACCAAAACATAAGGAATAAAGGTCTCCCATTCACCGAGCATTTTCTCCTTAGAGGGAACCACCATGTTAATAGTGTGGTGTTGGCCCTTCCATATTTTTTACGTCAACACATTTTCTCTAAACGTTAAGATACAGTTGAATTAAATAAAACATGAATAGTTTTTAAATAGTCATGTAATGTTTCCTCACATTTTTACTGCAATCTCCAGCCTCTGTTCCATCAAAAATTAAGAAAACAAAAATAATCTGGCATCTTTTCACAGAAAAGATAAAACTAATGAAATTAGTTCTACATATATAAAGAAGTCAGTGCCATATTAAACTTCTTTTTTTTAATCATTCAGAGTCCCAAGTGACAAGTCTATACATACTTTAGCAACAATAACAGAAAATGGAATTACAGTTCAACCACGGACTCTTAAACCAAACTCCAAGAATGTAGATAAAAATCTAAATTTCCTGGAAAATTCCAGAGAATGATCAATTCAATAATACAGTCCTTGTGCCTACTTCGGCACAACTACATTTCCTAAGAGATACAGGAACTGACCCACCCCACCGAAGTTTCTTTAGAATCTGGGCTCAAATCTCAGATGAAAGCATATTCCCTTGAGGAAGCTGTGGGCCAGGGCAGGTTTCTGTTGGCCTGAGAATGTGTCCCCAGCTGTCCCAGGAGCAACATGGATGAGTCTGCCTGCTATGGTTCTGACCACAGTATGGGACGAGCAGTTTCGAGCCAATCCACGGCGAACAGCAGGGCACAAAAGGAATCTGTGTTGTAGTTGCCAGGAGACTGGACAGAATTGGTCAAAGTACAAATACAGCTTTTCTATAAACCTCTTACACCAATAAATGGCTTTGGATTTATGAACAGGCTGACAGCTTGCATTACTTCTTTTTTTTTTTTTTATAAAAATGCCAGAGAAAATTTTTATTTTTGAGAAGAAAATTACCAGTACTTCAAAAATATGCCCATAAGACCTTTACAAGCATCGCATAATAAACCAAATCTCTTACCTTTGGCTGGCTTCTGAGTTCCCAAAAGAGATGTCATCAATGACATGAAAGAAAAGAGAAAGGGTTTAAAATTTTTTTTTTTAGTTAGAAGATGCTTTTTGAAGGGTAAAACAATAAACATCATGTAAATCTTTATTAAGAATATAAAATATTAACTTTGAAATCATATAGCAATTTGAAATAAAGGATAAATTAATGTCTATTAGCTAGTAGGATAGAATGCTAATTATAGAAACCTAACGTATCTCTCAGGTAGAAGAAAGATTATCTGAGCACCGGATAATTTTTAAAGTCCTAATATTTCTGCTTTCTACCTTTTACTTATCCTTGTATACAACTTGTAAATATTTTTTAAAAATTCTTTACTTTTTAGCATCTGATTTTACTTCCAAGCAGTCTCCTCTGCCTTGATAAAGCAGCAGCTCACTATCTATATAGGACCTTCTGCCAAAAACTTCTGTTCTAAGAAAAAAGGTTAAAGGAACAATTAATTTTTTTTAATTTTTATTTATTTATTTTGGCTGTGCTGGGTCTTCATTTCTGTGCCAGGGCTTTCTCTAGTTGCGTCAAGCGGGGGCCACTCTTCATCGTGGTGCGCGGGCCTCTCACTATCGGGGTCTCCCTTGTTGCGGAGCACAAGCTCCAGACGCGCACGCTCAGTAGTTGTGGCTCACGGGCCTAGTTGCTCCACGGCATGTGGGATCTTCCCAGGCCAGGGCTCGAACCCGTGTCCCCTGCATTGGCAGGCAGATTCTCAACCACTGCACCACCAGGGAAGCCCAGGAACAATTAATGTTTTGCCAGTGAGTGACCAGTTATTCACTTACTACTTATTCCTCTATGCTAACCCAGGTGCCTCCAACCTCTCTCCCTCTGAAAATGCCACTGGCTTACACCTCCTCAGGGTACAGGAATATAACTCAATCCAGTATAATTTTAAGATAGTTTTAAATTTAGAAGCTGTAAGAGAAGCACACAGAGCTCCCTTTACGCAAACTCACCAATTGTTAATATTGCCACGGCTGCTATGTCATTCTTCCCCCCTCCCTCTCTCCCCTCTTCTACACACACACACACACACATTATTTTCTCTTGATCATCTGAAGGTAAGTTACAGACATGCACCTTCAGCCCTAAACACTTCCGTGTATAACTCATAAAAACAATGATGTTCACTCACACAACCACGGGAATAACTGGCCCTTCTCAGAGGATCCAAATGCCAAGTGAAACCTGAAACTTGAAAGGAAACTGTACATGGAAATACTTCAAATATCTGGACATCTTATGCCTTTGTCTCATAAAATTTTCTTCTAAATTTAATATTTATTTGTATCAAATGATTTCAGATAAGAAGACTAAATTACCAAGGAAAGTAGCAAATGAGTGACACTTGTCTAACAGATTTTGGAGTAACAGCCAATGTGACTAACACACAAAAGAAAATAATTTCTCTGGGATAGGAGATATGGGGAAACTTCCAAACAAAAAGTCCTGGGAAATACCAGGAGAGATGACTAACATACGCTATCATCGTTCTGTAGGTATTTATAAGCAAAGAAGAATCTCATCAGTTTCAGAAGGCACAGTTATAAGCCCAGCTGGAGGAAAGAACAGAGCCAGCATATATGAAATGCCCACATTAGGCCAGGTACATTGTATGCTACTTCATTTAACTTTCACAATAACTTTGAAAGGTGCTATTATCATTCCAGTTCTACAGATGAAAAACTTAAGGCTCAAGAGTTAAATGAGCTGTCCAAGACACAATAATAATCAGTGATGAATCTGGGATGCAAAAGTAGTTCTTCCGAATCCCAAGTCGATGTTTTCTTCCTCTCCCACACTGGTCAAAACAGTCTCGTCAAGTTTCTCCTAGACTTAAGAATCTATGAGTCATACATTAACAACTGTGCTCCTGGTAACAGAAACATTTCCCAATGTATTAGTTTCCTCCATTCTAATTATTACCCAATAAAAGGTCACCACTTGGTGCTTATGCCAGTGTAAGTTTACTTATTCATTATATTTATAAAAACTCCAGACTGTCTTTTCTGAGAGGAAAAATAAGATGTTTAGCATGATATTTTAAGTAAAACATTTTTATACAAAAATCAGCTCTTCCTAAAAGACAACCAACAAATATGAAATTCAACAATATATGATACACAGCAGAAGAATCCATGGGACTAACCTGAATGTAGAACATGATAATAAAAACAGAAACAAACCAGTAAATTAATTACAGAGCTAAGTTTCCAGCTAGGGATTCTGGTGGCTCTAACAGTAATGCTCAAATAACCTACAGAGCCATTGGAAACCCAAAGATGTAATTACAGCTCTGTACAAAAATAAATAAGTAAATTAATTAATTAAACAAAACCTTTCAACTTGTAGCTGCAATCCAATACGGCAATGCCTCACTATTCCAAAATCCCTTATTTAGAAACCTCAGCTATCCAGATCACAGTGGAGATTTAAGAAGCAGAGAAAACCAGCCCCTTGACCAATCAAGAGAGATGTCATAAAGTAGAAGCATGAGAGTCTGAATTTCTGAGTTTCTGTTGTTGTTGTTACTTAAGTTCATTTTGAATTTCCACACTTACAAAAAGTTCCAAAAACAGTACAAAGAACTCCCGTGTACCCTTCACCCAGCCTCTCAAAATGATAACATCTTATTAAAACCACAGTTACAATTATCAAAACCAGGAAATTAACCATCAACACAAGATTTATGAAATAATCTAGAGCCAACCTTACACAAATTTCTTCCCAACTGCCCCCTTGATGTCCTTTGTCAGGTCCAGGATCACACACTGCAGTTGTCACGCCTCCTCCAACTGGGGATGGTTTGTCTCTCATGACCCTGACACCTGGAGAGTCCTGGGCAGTTACTCTGTAAAATGTCCCTCAATCTGGGTTTGTCTAATGCTTCCCCATGACTAAATTCACGTTATGCATTTTGACAGGCGCCAAAGAAGCAATGTTGTGCCCTTCTAAGTACATCAATACCAGAAGGCACATCACTATGGAGAACAGTATGGAGGTTCCTTAAAAAACTAAAAATAGGATTGCCATATGATCCAGCAATCCCACTCCTGGGCATATATCCAGAAAAGACAAAAACTCTAATTTGAAAGATACACGCATACCAATGTTCACAGCAGCACTATTTAAAATAGCCAAGACATGGAAGCAACCTAAATGTCCATCGACAGATGAATGGATAAGAAGACGTGGTACATATATACAATGGAATATTACTCAGCCATAAAAAAGAATGAAATAATGCCATTTGCAGCAACATGGATGGACCGAGAGATTATCATACTAAGTGAACTCAGAAAGAGAAAGACAAATATCATATATCACTTACATGTGGAATCTTAAAGAATGACACTAATGAATGTATTTACAAAATAGACTCACAGACACAGAAAACAAACTATGATTACCAAAAGGGAAGGGAGGGGAGGGATAAATTGGGAATTTGGGATTAACGGATATACACTACTATGTACAAAAATAGATAAACAACAAGGTCCTACTGTATAGCACACAGAACTATACTCAATATCTTGTAACAGCCTATAATGGAAAAGAATCACTTTGCTATACACCTGAAATACTGTAAATCAACTATACTTCAATAAAAAAAAAAATACCAGAAGGTACATGATGTTGTCCAAATCTCACTGCTGATGATGGTGACTCTGGTCACTGGTTACAGTTGTATATACCAGGTCTCTCCACTGTAACATTACTAGTTTTCCCTCTGTACCCTTCTTGGGGTGGGGTCGGTGATATTTTAAGACCATGTAAGCACCCTTTCTCATCATACTTTCACCCATGAATTTTAGCATCCATTGATGAGCCTTGCCCACAACAATTACTGTTCCCCAAATTGTGATTGTCTAGTTACTGAGATGTTAACAGCCCAGGTGGATCAAGATGGGTAGATGTGCTTTTTAGGAAGATGATGTTTCAGAAGACAACAAATGATTTGATTACATATTTTGTAGTTTTATTTTATTTTATTTTAGGCTGTGCCATGCGGCTTGCAGAATCTTAGTTCCCTGACCAGGGATCGAAACCGGGCCCCCTGCAGTGGAAGTGTGGAGTCCCTAACCACTGGACCACCAGGGAATTCCCTGATTACATATTTTGGATAGAACTGTTTCTGTGAACAAGCTAGTCACCTCCTCCTTTTTACTCACCTGGTTTAGGAGCTTGTGCTCACTTCTCTTTTCAATAATAAATTACACTATAAAATTAAGTCAAATTAAAGTCCTAATCTTTAGAATGCCACAATATGAAGAAGAAATTTAGTGATTATTTTATATAAGTTAATGATCTTTGGGAATTTTTATCAATACTTCTGACCATGACAAAAATAAAATTAATAGAGTCCAAAAATAAACCACAAAGTACTGTATATGTGTAAAACAAAACTATATCAGAACTATGAGTTATAAATCAATTACTGCTGTCAACTACCAAAATCAAACGTTATATCCAAATATCATCACCTCTTTTAACTTTAAAGATTTAAGTTTCTGAAACGTTCACAATTAGAAATATCTGGAATCTCTGTTTTAACAAGATCCCACTCCAACCCGTTCTATAACAGATGTGTTAACATCACAAAGAGTTTATTCTAATACAGCCATACTATATAAAGATATTGTTTCCTTTTCGGACTTAAGCTGGCAGTACCAGCAACCAAACAACAATCTGCGTGATGATCGTTATTTTTTCTTTGTCACCCCTCCCCCGATGTGCTTTTCCATATAAGGAATAAAGCTGACCTGAGTAAAAATTTAGACACTGACTAGACTCACAGAGGAGATTCATCAATCTTTGCTGATCTAGCTAACTTGAAGAAGTACAAATATCACTAAAAGCCCTGGTCACTGTCTCCCCAACATTTAGAATACTACATTCAATTTTGAAGAATAAATTTTAAAAGCATCACTGATAAAGTAGACTATCTTGGAGAATAGCATTCCAGATGTAGAGGGGTTTTAAAATGATACATGTAGCCTGGACCAGGGAAGACTAAAACAAGACATGATGCCATCTTTGGTAGGATCTACTAAAGCAAGTTAAAAGAAAAGGGATAGCTCTTTAATATAAGAATAGTTAGCACTGTGTTAAACAGCCAGCTCACCATTAGTGGAATTATCTGAAGAGAAAACAGGAAAGCATTTGATGAGGATGTTGTAGAAGGAATGAGAAGTTACACTGGATTACTTGTATAGCTCTTTATTTACAGTGAGAAAGCAAACAGTAAGCATTCAACAAGTTATATTCAATATTTCTATCAGGGACACGTGCAGACCACTGGAACATCAGAGGTAACCCAAGCTACAGTTCGACCATTACCTCCCACATCACACCCCTAGAAGAGTCCTCCTCTCCAGTGAGCTACTGTCCTTCCTGCATTCCACATGCCGACACTCAGATGATGCCATCCCTCTAACAACTCTGTTTGTTCAAGCCCTACTCATGTGGGGAAAAGCTCGGATCAAATTCTATCTCCCTCAAGAAGCCTTCCGTAAGAACCCCACCCAAAAGTGAGTTCTCCTTCCCCCATTCCCCCTCTAAGTCAGAACTCTCTACTGCTCATGCATTACCCATCATTCTCACATTATATAAACTTTTTAATATAAATGGGTCATCTCCTCAACTAGACTACAAGCTTCTGAAGGACAGAGTGTGTCTTCTGGCATTTCTCAGTGTCCAACACAAGGCTTTCTGATTCAGCTAATGCTGTTTAAGCTCTCTAGGTGACCTGGCCCCTCCCTCTATCTCAACCACATCTTGGACCATCTTCCTTTCACTCACTGGCCTTTTCTAATTGGCCCAGTGTACACAGTTTTCTAGTCTTGGGGCTCTCATTCATGATTTTCTTTCTGCCTTGAAATCTTGAGGCTAACTCCTACTCATTTGTCGTTTCTCAGCTTAGGTATTATTTCTCTACATGTATCTTTCTTAAACATCCAATCTAAATTAAGTCATGTATGTTATTCTCAATCACAGTATTCCTGATAGAATAAAAACATTTCTACCATCATCTCTGCTCTCTAAAATCATCTCCAAAACAATAAAGCAAACAAGAAACAAATACAAATTGAATCTTCAATGAAACTAGGAGATAGCTATAAATGAAGACAGAAAATGCATCCACAGAATGCCAGAAAGGGTCAGAAATGAGTGGTGCTGAGTATCCCAGAAGATGTGGAGGAAGGGGGCCTAAAAAACCGTAAGAACATTCAGGTCACTAGCTCTGATATATATCCTTGGAGAAACTTCTTTAAATCAAGACAAAAGACAATTCTCTCCAATTAAAATCTTCCACCCACACAAACTACAATTGGTTGAGAACAGAGGGACATCCGAAGAATACAGCCACTGAACCGCAACTGGCATATTTCACAATCAGAAAACGTTAGAAAGATGTTTAATAAATTCCATAATTTCAAGTTACCATATACTGAGAGAGCATCATTCAAAGAATACACTATTAACTCAATCAATCATTTGCGAATCATCTGTCAAACACACAAGCAGAGTAAGTTTTAATTCACTGTCCACTTTCACTACAAGGAAGTTTAAATCTGACCAAAGAATTAAATCAATATTAGTTCATTTGTGTGGTTTTTTTAATAAAATATATTTCACATGATAGGTTAACAGAGTAATACACATTCATTTTAAAAATTACATGTTAAAATAACTTCAAGGCATGCACAGAGATTAGGATAGATTATTGAAATACTCAGATTTGGACTATTCTAACTGTGGAATACTGGAGATACAAGCTTAGCATAGAGTTATTTTCATGGAATAATAACTGAGCACCAAGCACTACATTAAGTACTTTATATTCATCATAGTAATAACCCTATGAGATATCCTCATTTTACACCTGAGTCACTTAGCATTCTGAAATTAACACAGCTAGTGGAGGTGGAATTAAGATTCAAACTGGTGTGTGCCTGATCCAAAGCCTACATTCAAGCTGCTGGGGCCAAACACAAGGCACCCAGACGATCACTTCCCCATTTCAAGCTATGGCGAACATCACTAATGAATCACAACACTCCTGCTCTTCATTAAAAGAAACTTTATAATCTACGGCACCCTTGGAGGGAAGTGCTAAAAAGACCATTAAATATTAAAATAATGCTGGGACTTCCTTGGTGGTCCAGTGGGTAAGACTCCATGCTCCCAATGCAGGGGGCCTGGGTTCGATCACTGGTTGGGGAACTAGATCCCGCATGCACGCCACAACTAAGAAGTCCACATGCCGCAACTAAGAGTCCACATGCCGCAACTAAGAGTCCACATGCCGCAAATGAGACCCAGTGCAACATACATACATACTTACATAAATAAATAAATATTTTAAAAAATAAAAAATAGGGCTTCCCCAGTGGTGCAGTGGTTAAGAATCTGCCTGCCAATGCAGGGGACACCAGTTTGATGCCTGGTTTGGGAAGATCCCACATGCCACGGAGCAACTAAGCCCGTGTGCCACAACTACTGAGCCTGTGCTCTAGAGCCCGTGAGCCACAACTACTGATACCGTGAACCACAACTACTGAAGCCCATATGCCTAGAGCCTGTGCTCCACAACAAGAGAAGCCACCGCAATGAAGAGCCCATGCACCGCAATGAAGAGTAGCCCCCGCTCACTGCAACTAAAGAAAGCCCATGCGCAGCAACAAAGACCCAAACGCAGCCATAAATAAATAACTTTTTTAAAAAAATAATAAAATAATGCTAAATATGTCAGAGAATAAAGCAATTAGAAATAAGATATTTGGAAATTACTTAGAAAATTTACAAAAATAAGTGTCACAAGATGAACAGAATATTTTCACTGTAAGCTTCCAAATCAAATTTGAAATTGTATTTTTAATCAATTTTAATTACACTATTAATATTAATCTCTTCTCCCAAAAACTAACTTGGATTTAACTGCTACATGTCACAGACCCAAATATTCTACCATTTTTCTACCAAAAGTAAAACCTGAAATTTGAAAGGAAAAAAGACACCTATTCTTCACCATACAATTATGGCAGCCTTTTTCTTCTTTTTTTTTTGTAAGCAGGGAATGTGTTTTACCTCATAACATTTCCCAAAAGAAAGGCTTTATGTCACCCAAAATAAACCATGCTTCCATCATTTCCATGTTTGTAAATGTTTATTTTAATAGGCAAAGGAATAACAGAGAAAGTAAAATAAACAAAAGCCTTGGTCATTTGTGGAATGAAGAAAAGAGTGAAGACATGGAAAGAGGAAAAGGATTAAGGATTAAGTTGAGGCCACTAGCAGGAAGTGGTAACATTTTACAGCCTAAGAAAAAAGCAGTAGAAATAGATATTTTGAGGAACCAAATATGCCTGCAACAGCAAAACCAGAAATCCCGGTATTAGAAAGGATTCCTTAAACTACAAGCATCTGCACAGTCACCCCGGTTTCTTCATACTTTGTGTGAACTAACTAGCCAATTGGTTAACTGAAGGTAAAATTGACCACCAATTGGCTGCTGAAGGAAGACTGGAAGAGGAGTTGAGTACTAAATAAGCCACAGAGGACTGAGAGTTCAGTTAAACCTTGGCATTTTCTTAAAAGTTACCAATTCTGATGTCTTTAAAAAATCAATAGTTTTAAAGATATAAATAATCTAATATATTCTAAATATCTGATTATGTAGTTTTAACAATTTTATTGACATATAATTTATATACCATAAAATCATCCATTTTAAGTGAACAATTCAATGACTTTTAGGAAATGTATAGAATTGTGCACCCCCCGTCCCCCATGCAATCTAGTTTGAGAACATTTCCGTCACTCCAAAAAGTTCCCTCAAGCCTGACTGCACTCAATCCCAGGTCCTTCCCCCAGCCCCAAACAACCAGTGATCTGCTTTCTGTCCATCTTCTTTTGTGGACATTTCCTATAAATGGAATCATACAATATGTGGTCTTTTGCATCTGGTGTCTTTCACTGAGGCATGTTTTGAGGTTCATCCGTGCTGTAGCATGTTATCAGTTCTCTGTTCCTTTTTATTCCGGGTGAATAGTACTTTGTTTATCCACTCAGTAGTTGACAGGCATTTAGACTGTTTCCAGTTTGGGGCTATTATGAATAGTGCTGCTATGAACATTCAAGAACAAGTCTTTATGTAGACACTTATTTTTATTTCTATATATCTATGCAAGTATAGATACCTAAGAGAAGAACTGTTGGGTCATAGGGTTAGTGTATATCTACCTTTATGGGAAACAATCAAACTGTTTTCCTAAATGTGTGTACCAGGTTACATGTCCACCATCAACATGTGAGAGTCACAGGTGCTCTGTACCTTCACCATCACTTAGCACTGTCTGCCTTACATATATATATAGCCATTCAAGTGGATGTGAAGGTGGCATCTCGCTGAGATTTTAACTTGCATCTCCATAATGACCAATGAGGTTTGAGAGCCTTTTAAGATGTGCTTATATTTCATTTTAAAGAACAGAAAAATTCTCACAATCTAGTTTCTATCCATATTTTTAAAGTATTATAAGGACTGACAAACTCCTGATCAAATCCACGCTTTTTCCTTATTTTCATTCATATTTATTTCTCTGTATCATTTCTAACTATTACTTCATTCACTGCTTTTACCTCTTTAACCACTTCTGAATTTCTTCATGTTTTTTTGTGTAGACATTCATTTTTATCTCCGTTGGACACCTAAGAGTAAAACTTTTGGGTCTTACGGTCAGCATAAATTTAACTTCACATTTACTACTTGTTTTATGATCTGTATGTGCAAAACTACCCATTTGAAATTCAGGTCAATCTTTTTAGGACCAAGCTCAGTATGTTAGATTTTATTTTAGTAAATTTTATTTAATTACCAATGCCCACACTGGATGATTCAACACATACACTTGAGTCATTATGCCAAAGTCATTCTTATTGCTTTACGTCTTGAGTTTCTAACTATTCCAGGCCTATAATCAGATGGCACCATGAACTTAACAGTTGAAATCCCCAAGAAGCTTGCAATATAGTTGATAAGATAACAAATCATTAGATATTGAAGACGTCTTCATGGCATGATGCTGTAGGGAAAACTACTCTACACTAGCAGTTAGACACCCTTCACTCAGTTTCCCTTCTGCCTTGCTTTAGCTTTGTGATCCCGGGGCCACTTAACCTCATCAAACCTCTCTGCTACTTCAGGAACCAGGCTACCACCTACATAATCTACTTCACACCACGCAATATCCTATGTGGTGGGGAAAGAATGTGGCTTGGGAACTAGGCAGATGTGGGTTCAAATCTAGACTCGATACAGTTTGTGCTCTTACCAGGTCCACACTATGCATTCCATGTATTATTGTCTTGAATCCTCACAACAACACTAAAGGATAGATCCTGTTATCATCCTCATTTTACAAGTGAGGAAACTGAGGCTCAGAAGATTAAGCAACTTGCTCAAGTCGATGATTAAATATTGGATTGAGGATTCAAACCAAGGCAGAAGCAATACTCTGCTGAAGGGACACCATCAAAAACATGTAGGTCAGGGGCTTCCCTGGTGGCGCAGTGGTTGAGAGTCCGCCTGCCGATGCAGGGGACACGGGTTCGTGCCCTGGTCCGGGAAGATCCCACATGCCGCGGAGCGGCTGGGCCCGTGAGCCATGGCCGCTGAGCCTGAGCGTCCGGAACAGGAGAGGCCACCACAGTGAGAGGCCCGCGTACCGAAAAACAAACAAACAAACAAACAAACATGTAGGTCTTGTGAAATCATCAATACTGAGTTTTCTTTCCAGGAGCAAGCTGCTGAAGTAAATTCTGTGTAGTGGCTCACCCTTCTCTGTATTAATTTTTCGTGCTTCTGTTTCTGTCTTTCTCTCTTTCATAAAGTCTTGTTTCCTGAATAGGCAAACAAACCTCAAGGAAATATGCTCTAATCCCCAAGTAGACCAAGTGGTACATGGGGAAGGGGAACGCAGGTAGAAAAGACTTGTCGAGCCTACCTAACAAACAAGCAAAATACATCAAGTTTTGTGCAACATGGAGTGGGGGAGGGGATGACACTTGACCTGGGAAATGGCTTAGAGCAGAACAAAAAAGGCACCTACATCCTTTGGTTATTTCATATCCCAAGATACAACCAACTAACACTTAAGAAGCAGTATGGCTTCAGAATTTAGGGCATTCTTCAACTAAACTAAAACGTTGTGAAGAAAGCAGCAGCAATCTTTTAAGGCATTAATTTCAAGGACAAAGAAGAAAGCACTGGAAGCTTTTGAATGCAAATTTAGACTCTTGGAAATATAAAAGTAAATGAAGATATGAACTCTTAAATTTAAAAAACAATCTGCATACAACATATAGGTAACAAATACTGCATACAGGAGGTATACTTGCAAATTAGTTTTGTACACTCACCTTCGTACATGAGTGTGCCTGCAATAACCAAACAGTATACCCAAATATTAACCAGTATTACCATTTCCCAGTAGTGTAAAAGAGACTTGCCTAAGAAACTTGCTTGTATAAAACTGCTGAAATTATTTTTAAAGCATTCCACAAGTCTAAGTCTGTATTTTTTCATATCTTTATTACAAGAGAAGCTATCTTTTGTTACTGTGTGTCAATTACCTAGTACACTTTAGTTCTAAGCTTCACAACAAGCCCTACTGGTAGGTCCTACACTCTCTATTTTACAGAGTAATAGGGAAAGAATAGCACAGAGAAGTTAATTAATTTGGTCAGTGGCAAAGCTGGGATTCAAACCTAAGTTTCTCATTCTAAAACTATGCTCTTTCTACTGTGCCATTCTGCCTCCCTCTCTCCACGGCAAGCGATGTGGAAGAACAAATTCAAGTCAACTTTGAATGTTTCAGGAAACTTGAGGAAGGATGCTTATTTAAAATGATCTGATGGGGGGGGGGACGGGGGTTGTCTGTTGTTTTTTCCCTTGCCTTCAAACAAAGTAGGCAGCATATGAAAGTGGGCTCTAAATGAGGGAAACCTATGTAGATAAATAGATACAGCGGGACTTCCCTGGTGGCGCAGTGGTTAAGACTCTGCCTGCCAATGCAGGGGACACGGGTTCGAGCCCTGGTCCGGGAAGATCCCACATGCTGTGGAGCAACTAAGCCTGTGCGCCACAACTACTGAGCCTGTGCTCTAGAGCCCGCGAGCCACAACTACTGAAGCCCGCGCACCTAGAGCCCGTGCTCCGCAACAAGAGAAGCCCGCACACCACAACGAAGGGTAGCCCCCACTCGCGGCAACTAGAGAAAGCTCGCGCGCAGCAACAAAGACCCAACACAGGCAAAAATAAAAAATTAAATTAAAAAAAAAATATATATATATATACACTCACACAGTGACACAGAGCTGAAGCTATGTGACCCTCAGGTGCTTAGGTTAAATCTTGTTTGGGGGAAGGCTGTCCTTTCTTCAGCTCTTGCCCAATCTACGCTAACTTCCCAAAAAAAGACCTAGTCTTAACTGAACCAAGAGTGCTAAGGAGAGAACATTTTACTCCTCATCCCTGTGTTTCCGTGTGGAAGAACTCCAAAGAACGCTCCTGAGGCCTCTAAGCCACTCACTCTGTCCTCCTGAGAGGAAGGGTGAACGATCGAGTTAGCAGCGTTCAGGAGAAGGAACCAGTACGTGGGCTCTGCACGTCCACACCACAGGGGAGACCTGCAGTGGCCCGCTGGCCTGGCCAAGTCTGTAATGCACAGGGGAGGTATCAGGAGGCCCACTTGGCCAACAGTCCTAAAGTCCTTTTCTCCAAGAGCTCTCTCAGTATCAGAGGTGAAATGAGATGCAGGAAAACACAGTGGTAAGAGACTGGGCTCTGGAATCCAAGTGCCCGATTTTAAATCCCAGCTCCACCATTTACTGTGTGACTTGGGTAACTAACTTACCTAACCTAACCTCACCTCTCCATGCTCCAGTTTCCCTTATCTGTAAAATGTATATAATAAGAGAATCTATGTCATAGGGTTGCTGTGGAGATTAGAACAGGGCCTAACACATAATAAGTACCAGTTGTGTTTTATTTTTGATTTGTGTATTTCCTGTCTCTATCTTACTGATCCCCATGACTACTTCAGTTCAGAATTGGGGTGGCGGGGGGGAAGGGAGTATTGTGTATGGATTTCCTAAAATCTCAACAGAGAGAATCTCAAAAGTAAGAGAGAGCCTTTGGCTATGGAGGCAAGATGATGCAAATGTCTTATTCTACTCTTCGGTGAACTAGTCTGGAGAAAACTCCAGAATAAAGGCTGGTCCAGAGGAGATAAAGCACTAAGGTGCCCAGTTTAAGATCTCCACCAAAATTCATTTACAATAGTATGATTTTTCCCAGGGCAGAGGGCTGTCGAGACACATCCCCCAAGACGGTTCATTACTTTGCTGTATTATTTGGACCTACCACTCACTAATAATAAATGGTAAAGTTTGGTGGCTTTTTCTAATACCACCGCTCCCCTCTCCCTCTCTTTTATGGGTATCAACTGAATACCCCTTGACCTTCTTAAACTGTTTCCTATCTGAAACACCCCGTGCACCTTGGGACTTTATGAGCACAGTTACATCGTGCTTATCAGAAGGCATAAGAGAATTACAGCATTAAAGATGAAAACATAAGGTTCCCAGAATTCCTTGAACATGTTTCCTTATAACATGCACTACATTGTATCAACTGCTTACAGGTGCACTGGCAGCCGGCCCCCTCCACCCCAGCTCCTCCATCTGGGTATCTCAGCACCTAAATTTAGCCCTGTGCCCGCCAGATTGTAGGCATTCGATGAATGTTTACTGAAATGAGACACTAGGAGTTAGGTTAACCATGACTACATCCTGTTTAAAATCTCTCCTTCTAATCCTCTCCTCAGATCTCCAGATACCACTTTTCCTATGTATATTCTCTGTCAACATCTTGTCCTTCCTGTATTGTTACACATTAGACTCTAAACCACCAGTTTCCTTAAGAAACCATGATCTAAAAATGTAAAAGAGGCAGAAAATGTTAATTCTTCCTCCCTGAATTTCAGATAATAGTTATATAGGAGCAGGTCTGGAGAGCAACCACAAGACAGAAGGCTCTGAGACAGAGATCTTCGGAGAAAATTAACAGAATGGTATCCTAAGAATTTGAAAGAGAAAAATTTAAGAATATGCTAAAGACAATTAAAAAGTAAACAAAATTGCAGGAAAAATAAAAAACTATTCAAGTGAGTCACGGTCTAAAATGTGGTACAATCTGATGTAATCGATGGAATTTGAGAAGAGAATTTATTTAAACTTTATGCTAGAAGACACTCCATCAAATAGCCTATGGGTTGTGATAATGAACCCAGAGAAGGACAAGCAAACCTAACACACCGTTTGGTCTAGCACTGACACAGAGGGATAGATAGATAACTGGATGGATGGATAGATAGATGGATGGATGGATGGATACATCATACATATAAAATAATGTCGACTTACGAATAAAGCAAGTGGGTTACAAAAGGGCATAGAAAGGGGGAAGGGCATGGTCTCATCTTGGTAAAGAAGGAGAGAAGAGACAATGTTTAAAGCTGATTTAATAAGAAATACAGGTTTCAATATGTTCTGTAAAAATACCACAGAAATGACCAAAGAAGAAATTACAAAAATATAAAAAGCAAGCAGTAGAAGAAGAGGTAAAAAGCTTGTACATCTAAGCTAAAATCTTCATCAGGGAGTCAATGAATGTATGCCTAAGATTAATCTAGGTATGAACATAGCTGGAGTAATCGTCAAGATTTTTTTGATCATGTACCCCCCAAAAACCGCCTCATACGTTTTTAAGCTGTCATATAAAATTTTTCAAACATGAGTTTAGATAGCTGTAAAGAATATAATTCCTGAAATATTATATTTTAAAATAGAATTCCTTAAATATATTCATTAGAATCCAAGTACCATAAATTTTTGTAAATTTGGATACTCATATTTTATTGCTGATACAATCCACTATTTTTGTTTTAATGAAAAAACTCTCCTTCGGTAGTCAGTAATTTCGTACCTTTACTTCTTTCCCATGAACTCACCCAGTGATGTGAGGTCATATGCCCAGCATCTAAACTGACTTGAGAATTTGAAGGCAAAGAAATTAAACAAAACAAAACAAAACACTCGGCCTCTAAATTCCATTCCACTTTCCGCAAAGTATTTTATCCTAATGTAAAGTCTTTTGTTAACCACTCTATCATTCTTTTCTGCAAAAATATCCATACAGATTAAAATTTTTAATTTCTCTGGTTACTCTTCTTCTGCATTGAGCTATCAATTATTAGCAGCACATGACTGATCAGAACAAAACAAATATATTACAAGTTTTGATAAACACAGCAAGTAAAAATTGCAATGGAAAAGCATCTTATAATGAAACGAGTCCATGGGATGACTGTATCTTACTACTAAAATGAGTCGGCACTGAGTGTTAATTCTATTCCTATTTTCTTTTGTACAGAAGTAAAGCAATGAAAACCTTGCTCAAATATGTAAGAGGATTGGACTGGAAGGAGGTTTGTTATAGTAACATCACAGAAATCTTTGCACTCCTGCCATGGTACATGCCAAAAAAAGACCAAATCACATAATAACCTAACATCAAATATTATATTTAAGGATCTATAAGTTAATGAATCAATTAGGTCTCCTGAAAGCAAAAATTGAAAAGTACCTGATTTGCAAAAGGAGTTGTGACCCAGGTCATAGAGTGCCTGCTCATTTTTTCAGTTTCTTGGCTAGATGCCAAAGACTTCATCATAACTTATCAAGTTAATCACACCTGCTATTGTTTCACTTACTGGAACTTTGCTTAACCTCTAAAAGTTAGAAAGGGTTGAGAAAATCAAACCTTTTTTTTTTGAAAATCAAATCTTTTTAACTTCATTACACCTTTGACAAAAATACTATTCGATAAAATTATTTCATCTTATGATGTGCTTTACATTTTCATCAAAACACTGAAGCTGCATATTTAGCTGATTCAATTTATGGAAAAGTCTGCCCTATAAACTAACTAGAATGTAGCTTTATTATCAAATCACTGTTTTACATATCTTATCAAATCTTTATTATCTTATTATCAAAATAATCAGGCAAATCAAACACATTTTCTGTACAAAATAACCTGACCTCATTTTTAAATTCAAATATAAGTTTTAACACTCATTTCAAGGAGGTCTCTTTTATAGAATACATTTTGTAAGATAGATTACTAAAAGTATTAAGCAAGGATTTAAATTATATACATCTAGTAATTTAAAATGGATAAAAGACAAGATGGATCAATATATTGTTTCTTATTAACTGACCTGTAATAATAAAATACAATGTGTAGCTAAAACTAGAAGCTATTTACAAAACAAGGAGTATGGTAAAGATATGGTATTCCTTGGGTTAACAAGTATATAAAATGGTATTTTGAGGGTTTTTTAATAATTAAATAAGAATGAGAAAAAAGTCCATTTACCTTTTTAAACATCAAGATTAGACTTTCCCCACGTATTTAAAGAAACAGAAGAGTACAGCCATCCTTCGGTACATGTGGGTTCCAGGATCCCCCCCAGATACCAAAATCTGAGGATGCTCAAGCCCCTTATATAAAATGGTACAGTACTTGCACATACACTTTAAATCATCTCTAGATTACTTATGATACCTTAATATTGGGTTGGCCAAAAGGTTCATTTGGTCTTTTCTGTAAGATGGCTCTAGTAGCACTTAATTGTCTTTAACTTCATTCGAAACAATTTTGTTAGATTGTATTGTGACAGCTGTCCTGTCAGCATGATTTAAAAAAAACTTATCCAAATTGGTGAATTTCTGTGTAGCCATTTTAATATTGAAGATGGAAGGAAAAAAAGCAACATTTTCAGCATATTATGCTTTATTATTTCAACAAAGGTAAAAACGCAACTGAAACGCAAAAAAAGATTTGTGTGGTGTATGGAGAAGGTTCTGTGACTGATGGAACGTGTCACAAGTGGTTTGTGAAGTTTCATGCTAGAGATTTCGCGCTGGACGATGATTCACAGTCGGGCAGCTGAAGTTGATAGCGATCTATTCAAGACATTAAGTGAGAACATCAACGTTATACCATGCAGGAGATAGCCGACATACTCAAAATATCCAAATCAAGCGCTGAAAATCATTTGCACCAGCTTAGTTATGTTAATTGCTTTGATGTTTGGGTTCCACGTAAGTTAAGCGAAGAAAACCTTCTTGACCTTATTTCCACATGCGATTCTCTATCTCTACTTAAACCTAATGAAAATGTTCCATTTTTAAAACAAATTGTGACGTGCGATGAAAAGTGGATCCTGTACAACAATGTGGAACGGAAGAGATCATGGGGCAAGCAAAATGAACCACCACCAACCACACCAAAGGCCAGTCTTCATCCAAAGAAGGTGATGTTGTGTATATGGTGGGACCGGAAGGGAGTCCTCTATTATGAGCTCCTTCCAGAAAACCAAACGATTAATTCCAAAAAGTACTGCTCCCAAGTAGACCAACTGAAGCAGCACTCTACGAAAAGCATCCAGAATTAAGCAACAGAAAACGCATAATCTTCCACCAGGATAACACAAGACCACATGTTTCTCTGATGACCAGGCAAAAACTGTTACAGCTTGGCTGGGAAGTTCTGATTCACCCGCCATATTAACCAGACATTGCACCTTCGGATTTCCACTTATTTTGGCCTTTACAAAAGAAAAAATGTCAATTCCTGGAAAACTGTAAAAGGCACCTGGAACAGTTCTTTGTTCAAAAAGATAAAAAGTGGGCTTCCCTGGTGGCGCAGTGGTTGAGAGTCTGCCTGCCGATGCAGGGCACGGGTTCGTGCCCCGGTCCGGGAAGATCCCACATGCCGTGGAGCGGCTGGGCCCGTGAGCCATGGCCGCTGAGCCTGCGCGTCCGGAGCCTGTGCTCCACAACGGAAGAGACCACCACAACAGTGAGAGGCCCGCGTACCGCAAAAAAAAAAAAAAAAAAAAAGGCAGAACGTAGTGGAACAAAAGGGTGAATACATTGTTCAGTAAAGTTCTTGGTGGGGCTTCCCTGGTGGCGCAGTGGTTAAGAATCCGCCTGCTAGTGCAGGGGACACAGGTTCAAGCCCTGGTCCAGGAAGATCCCACATGCTGCAGAGCAACTAAGCCCATGCACCACAACTACTGGGCCTGTGTTCTAGAGCCCGCAAGCCACAACTACTGAAGCCCACGAGCCTAGAGTCCATGCTCCGCAACAAGAGAAGCCACCGCAATGAGAAGCCTGTGCACCTCAACAAAGAGTAGGCTCCACTCACCACAACTAGAGAAAGCCTGCGCACAGCAACGAAGAACCAACATGGCCAAAATAAACAGATAAATAATGAAGTTCTTGGTGAGGACTTCCCTGGTGGTGCAGTGGTTAAGAATCCGCCTGCCAATGCAGGGGACACGGGTTCAATCTCTGGTTGGGGAAGATCCCACATGCTGTGGGGCAACTAAACCCATGCACCACAACTACTGAGCCTGCACTCTAGAGTCCGTGAGTCACAACTACTGAGCCCGCGTGCCACAACTACTGCAGTCCTCACACCTAGAGCCCGTGCTCTACAACAAGAGAAGCCACCGCAATGAGAAGCCCGCACACTGAAACGAAGAGGACCCCCCTGCTTGACGCAACTAGAGAAAGCCCGCGCGCAGCAATGAAGACCCAACGCAGCCAAAACTGAAAAAATCTAAAAAAATTTTTTTAATATAAAATTTAAAAATAAATAAATATAATATTATATATAATAATATATATAAATATATAATATATATAAATATATATAATATAATAATAATATATAAATAAATATAATATTTAAAAAATAAATTTCTTGGTGAAAATGAAAAATGTGTCTTTTATTTTTACTTAAAAACCGAAGGCACTTTTTGGCCAACCCAATACAATGTAAATGCTATGTAAATAGTTGCACAATGTAAGTGCTATGTAAATAGTGGCCTCACAGGAAATTCAAGTTTTGCTTTTGGAAACTTTCCAAAAATTTTTTTTCTTTGATCCGCAGTTGTTCTTTGATCCGCAGAAGTGGAACCTGTGGATACGAAGGGCTGACTGTATACAGAACTGTAAACCATGCTAGCAGTTGACATAAAATGTTTCTGTTAACAGTTGGCAGAAAATATTAAATATTTTATAGCTTGAAATAAGATGAGGATTGACTATAACTGAAACAAATACTTCATGATATGATTTAATTAAAATAGGTTTCAGCTACCTTACTCAATCCTTATTGAATAAGGTACATCAAAAACCTGAAAGAAATGGCATAAAAATTTTATCTGCGCATTTAGCCAATGCATCCTGAAAGAACAATTCCTATTTTCCTGCTTTGGCTGTTTGAAAGTACTTTGCCTTGCAATTAATGCCTCATCCTAGGGATGAGTATTAAGAATAAAAAAGAATTGTTTCTATCTTCCAGCCTGGAAATCTACAATTTGGTAACTGCAACTCACAATTAAACAGAAGTTTTGTATTAAGAAACCGTAGTTTAAATCATACCATTAGTCTGTCAACGTGAAAGTGAAAAATGATAATGTAGAGAAGAACATATCTGAGTGACTATGAGGTTGAAAATGTTAACATTTGGTCTTGATTGACCTGAAAATCCTCATTGCTTTACGGCACATTAAAAACAAATCAACCGTATGCTAACATATGGAATCTAAAAAAAACGGTACTGATGAACCCAGGGGCAGGGCAGGAATAAAGACGCAGACATAGAATATGGACTTGAGCGCACAAGTGGCAGGAAGGGTAAACTGGGACGAAGTGAGAGAGTAGCACTGACATATATACACTGCCAAATGTAAAACAGATAGCTACTGGGAAGCAGCCGCATAGCACAGGGAGATCAGCTCGGTGCTTTGTGACCGACCACCTAGAGGGGTGGGATAAGGAGGGTGGGAGGGAGGCTCAAGAGGTAGGGGATATGGGGATATATGTATACATATAAGCTGATTCACTTTGTTATACAGCAGAAACTAACACAACATTGTAAGGCAATTATATTCCAATAAAGATAGTTTTTTTAAAAATCAACGATACTTCTGACCAGAAATATCAGGGTGTCTGAGATAAAGAGGCATCTCTCTGGGGCCTGTGAAAGTGAAGAAAGGGCTAGAAGGATTGTGTGGGTGAGGGAAGCCCGCCCACAGGTTCCTAAGACACGTCTGTCAAATCGATGAGGCCACCAGCTGAATCTGGACTCAGCCAACAGAGAGCTTTGTGACCAGGAACCAACCGACTTAGTTTCTCTGTAAATGCAGAACGTGGATTAGGTATGTTTTATAAACTCCCATTTAGCTCTGATCATACGTTAGGTAGAGAACTATGCACTCCGGTTATTTATCTACCAGGCAGTCACGTGAAGTTCACACTATTGAAGCTCTCTTGAATCCGTTTATTGGAGAACTCACTACACTGCCAGAAAGCTCTTTTCCTGGGCCTAGGGAAGTCAGGACTGAGTGGGGTGTTTGCTGTATTTCACCTCAAAGATGAATCAATCCTTCTCCAGACCCTGAACGTACTGTCAGTCTGCCCTTGACCTAAAGCTTTCCCTCCCACTTCTGAGTTTTCTCGAATTGACTGCTAGCAAATGGGCCAGATTCTGAATGCTTCCTTTGCTCCGACAAGGTGTAAGTACCTTTTACACCTGTAAGCTTAATCACCACACAACGTAACGTTTGCAAATCATTCCACTGGTGATCCTATCGGGACAAGTGGCTACGCGGGGTTCTCACGTAAACACTAACTGGTGATTACAATAGAATCCTGCCCATAATGAATATTCTACACTCAGGAGAGATACTTGTAACACAGGCATTCATCCAGCCATGTACAAAAACTGGCTGGTAAAAAATCTCTACTCAGAAACAGTGCACTTTCATTTCCTATTTTGTGGGTGTTGTCTGACTTGAGAACATAAATGTGCAGATTTCCAAGCTGGAAAATTCTTTTCATCAGTTCTTTAACACACAGCGTTCAGGCCACCTTTACCATCTCGCCAGTATCATGTTAACAGTCTCTGACCTGGTTTTCCTATCTCCGCTCGTGCTCCCGCCTAATCTATCCTCCACACTGTCACCAGTGTAATCTTGTATGGAGTCATTCTGAGTCCAGCGGAGCCAGACAGGCCTAGTTTTGACTCTGAGCAAGATACTTAATCTTGCCATGCCTGTTCCTCCATCTGCAAAAAGTGCAAATAATAATAAGACTGCTGTGAGGATTAAATAACATGTATACACTGCTTATAACCGTGACTGGACAATTATGTCACTCACATGCAGAAGAACCTTCCATGCTCTCCCACCCTCTACTCCTACTGTCATGCTATTCTCTATATCTGAAATATCTTTATTTCTAAGCCAGACAGAACAAAGCCCTAATCATATTTTTCTGTGATGTCTTTTTCAACCTTAAAGAATTATAGTAATTGAAACGTTCACTCCTTCTCCCCACTTTTTTCTAACACTATATCACTGCTTTCATGTCTATCTAGATCCTCTTATGATACCGTCTTTGTTTTAGACAAGACTCTCTTGTCTTTATTTGAAAATACTTCTGCATAATCCCATAGCACTTCATAGCTCTCTCCTATGGAACTTTTCATACACTCCATTTGTTATTTGCACAGTCTCATCAGCCCTACTAAATTACTGGGGGAAAAAAGAAAAGAAAAATAGCCATAAAGGCAAGTGTTAAGTTTTAATCCACATGTGGGGCTAATTTCTTAACATTTGGTATCCTAATCACAAATATACACTCCAGGGTTAACATACAAAGGATTCTAATCAAGAATGCACACTCTAGGGAATTCCCTGACGGTCCAGTGGTTAGGACTCTGAGCTTTCACTGCCAAGGGCCCGGGTTCAATCCCTGGTCAAGGAACTAAGATTCTGCAAGCCAAGCGGCCAAAAAAATTTTTTTAAAAATTAAAATAAATTAGGCTACTTCTCTATTTAAAAAGAAAAAGAATGCGCACTCTAGTGTGGAGATTCTTAACCCCAATAGAATGAACAGAAATCTATGAAGATGGATGGGGGGAAAAGTTACACTTTTATTTTTCACTAACTTCTAACTGCAATTTACCAATTACCCTCAATTATTAATGTAGGCAATAAATTACAGTATTAGCAGTGACTTCGTCACCAATAGAAATCACAGCTTTTTTTTTTTTTTTTTTTAATTTTTGCTGCATTGGGTCTTCGTTGTTGCATGTGAGCTTTCTCTAGTTGTGTTGAGCGGGGGTTACTCTTTGTTGTGTTGAGCGGGGTTACTCTTCGTTGTGGTGCACAGGCTTCTCATTGTGGTGGCTTCTCTTGTTAAAGACCACGGGCTCTAGGCATGCGGGCTTCAGTAGTTGTGGCACGTGGGCTCAGTAGTTGTGACTCGCAGGCTCCAGAGTGCAAGCTCAGTAGTTGTGGCACACGGGCTTAGTTGCTCCGCGGCATGTGGGATCTTCCCAGACCAGGGCTCAAACCAGTGTCCCCTGCATTGGCAGGTGGATTCTTAACCACTGTACCACCAGGGAAGTCCACAGCTATCTTCTTATCACATTACAACTGCTGCAAATATGTTGTATTTATATTCATCACAACTTTGAAATTAATTACTCCCAACACTAGATCTTATTAGTTAATACAATAATAAAGAAGCACATATTACTGTATCCCACATCTTTAAAAATATTTCTGGAACTATATTTCATTACATTTGGTTTCTTTTCTAAAATATTTATTTATTTACTCATTCATTCATTCACTTGGCTGCACCAGGTCCTAGTTGCGGCACACGGGATCTTTGTTGCAGCATGCAGGCTCTTAGTTGTGGCTTTCGGGATCTAGTTTCCTGACCAGGGATCAAACCCAGGCCCCCTGCATTGGGAGCGTGGAGTCTTAGCCACTGGACCACCAGGGAAGTCCCTCATTATATTTGGTTTCTTTTGTTATCCTTTGCATTTTATGCTTTTGAAAGATTATTCTGAGAAGGGTCTACAGACTTTATCAGACTGCCAAAGGGGTTCATGCAAAAATAGGTTCAGCTGTCTTTCCTTCTGATCAACACTACACAGTTCATTATGCAGCACAAGGAATGTCAGAAATAATTTTTAACTGGTAAAATGCGTAGTGTTAAAACTATTCAGACTGACTAGAAATCTTACACAGGTACCTCCATTCTTGGGAGAACAAAGTCTAAGCCTTTAACAACCCTGGCATCCTGTGCCATTGGGGTAGGGTTCTTGGCCTAGGGCTCTAGCCAGACCTGAATTCAGGCTCTGCCACATAATTCTAAGCAGAGGGTACTGAATCCTGCTACCTTTGTCTCAAGGGAAACTTTCAGGCAAAGCGCCTGAGAGCTGTGACTTCATGGAGCTCACAGGAACAAGCTGTATGCTTAATGCTGTGCCTGCGTAACAGATTTGAGGCAGAATTTGTCAGAACTTCGTGGTTGACCTACCCCATGGTAGTGTGGGATGAGGAAGAAGGCCTACAAGCTCTCACCTAGCTCTAATTGTAGGAGGTTACTAATGTCTGATTATAAGTGACCCAAATGCCTTAGACCAGTTCATAATAACCCTGATAGACTAAGAAGCTCCATGAAGCCTGGGACCAAATTTTCTTTTGTTCATCTTTGTTTTCTTAGGGTCAACACTATCCTGACACCCACAGAGGGCATTCAACAAATAGTTGTTGAGTGCGTTAACAAATGTAACGTACTTACACTCCCTAACTCCAGAATGTGATTCCTTAAAAGAAGAGCAAGTCATACTTATCCTTCCCTTATCAGGCACCTTGCCAGGGCTGCATATATTAGATACCAATCAATAATTGTTGGACTTCCCTGGTGGTGCAGTGGTTGAGAGTCCGCCTGCCGATGCAGGGGACACGGGTTCGTGCCCCAGTCTGGAAAGATCCCACACGCCACGGAGCGGCTGGGCCCGTGAGCCATGGCCGCTGAGCCTGCATGTCCGGAGCCTGTGCTCCGCAACAGGAGAGGCCACAACAGTGAGAGGCCCGCGTATCGCCAAAAAAAAAAAAAAAAAATTGTTGAATGCCTACAGTTTTGCTCTAATCTCAATTTACCAATTGTATTTTTTATTTTCTTTTTTACTTTTTTAAAAATATCAATTATATGTTTTCAAATGTTTAAAGATCAAGAAGAAACTCTTCTGTAAAATCTTACAAGGCAGGGGACTTCCCTGGTGGTCCAGTGGCTAAGACTCTGTGCTCCCAATGCAGGGGGCCCAGGTTCGACCCCTGGTCAAGGAACTAGATCCCACATGCCACAGCTAAGAGTTCACATGCTGCAGCTAAAAGATCCCTCATGCCACAACTAAAGATCCCGCATGCGGAAACGAAGATCCCGTGTGCTGCAACTAAGACCCAGAGCAGGCAAATAAATATTTATAAAAAAAAAAAGAAAGAAATCTTACAAGGCAATAAGAAGCAGTGTATCTGGTGATACACGGAGTGTATCTGGCTTTGGAGACATGAGCTCACGCAAACCTGAGTTCAAACCCCAGCTCTGCCACTTACTAACTGTGATGTTGGGAAGTCATACAATGCCTTCCTGCCTCACTCCTCTTCTGAAAATTCTAATATAATCATGGTGCTTATATTTTCTATTCTGTTGAACCTGTAGGTAAAACCCTTGCAAAGGATCCAACACACTATAAGAAATAATAATGCCTACAAACGCTATTTATCATCAATGAAAAGATCCAAAAACTAAATTCTCTGTTCACTTCTCATATTTCCATGAACACTGCCCTAGCTGTCTCTGCATTATTTACACCTTCCACGTGTTCAAAGACCTTGACCACAAGTTCCTTTGACTATAATAATAGCTCTTTGCTCAGAACAAGGAAACCAACTCTGGGCAATGTTATGCAAATTGATGTTCTTTAGAGGAAACCCACAATCCCTGAAATTAACATCTTGTACTTGCTATCTGGAGGGTTAGGAAACTATACTTAGAGCTATAGCTTGAGTTACCTAAGATTATTGCCAATTAAAAGCAAAAGGGCATGATTTGTTATTAGGAACATAGTATGATAGTTTACTACATGTCTAACCTAGCCAGTAAGCATTTACTGAGTATCTAGCATAGACCAGTGTTGTCGGAAGAAAATTACTTAAAATATGACGTGTTTCAATGAATAAAATTTTTATGAAGAAAGTTGATCAGAATAAACGAATCAAGGAATAATAGCAGCTACCATCTACTAAGTACCTACCATGTACCAGGTATTTTACATAAATAACTCATTTATCCCAATAGCAATCTGACAAGATCTATATTATGGTGTTCTCACCTTGATTTTACAGAAAAGGAAACTGAAGCTCAGGGAAGTCATGTAAACTTTCCAAAGGCACACAGTTGGTAATGGTAGATCCAGAACTCAAACTCCATTCTGAGTCATACTTCTCCGATGCCCTTCAACCAACTCTTGCCTTTTCCTATCCTTATAAGCAATGATGATGGCTAAATTCCACTGGCAACACCTCAATCCTAGATCCTATCTAATGCTTATGAGGTTGACAAAAGTAAAAACTAATCCACACAAGGGACTTCCCTGCTGGTACAGTGGCTGAACCAGTCTCTGTCCCAGTATCCTACTTTTAAGCATCCTTCCCGATGTGAGTGGATAAAGGCTAGCATACGGGTTCAGTCCTAATAGTACCAAACGTATATTCAATGTCTGGTTCCCCCTATCTTATGGCAGTTTCTGATTCCTGAAAGAACATGGCAGATTGCAAGGGCGGCTATGACTCACTAGTGGCTAAGTGGGAGTAATAACTGAACAAAGATCTTGCTTACATATGGGGTTTCTGTTGTGGTAACATTTGATGAGAATAAAAGCGCGCAAGGAAGTTTGTTACACATGACCAAAACGTAGCTCACCCCGTTTTCTACACAGAGGAGTATGTTAAGTCTGACAAAATAATAAAAGTGCAATGATATGAACAGTAGCTACTACTACAGATTCTTAAGATGGTTTTCATTTCATAGGGTAAAATTTATTTTTTAAAACACTTGAATGGATAAACAACAAGGTCCTTCTGTATGGCACAGGGAACTATATTCAATATCCTGTGAAAAAACATAGCGGGAAAGAATATGAAAAAGAATGTATATATATGTATAACTGAGTCACTTTGCTGTACAGCAGTAACAAACACAACACTGTAATTCAACTATACTTCAATAAAAAAATTGATTAAAAAAACACTTTATAACCTTGCAAATGTTCATTCCATCTAAACAATAAAGAGGAAATGATCTGCTTTAATGCAGATTTAGATACATATGTATAATTACATAAAACTGCTATAAAAATCCCAGTTTGCAAAACAAAAAAGTCCAGTCAAAACTTCTTATGCATTACAGATTCAACTTCCAAAGACTTACCAGCTACATAAAACTGACAGGTATCCTGAAATTTGAATTACTTATGAGTAAAAATAAAAATAAAACTAGCCTTGCCATCCTTTTCTCCTTTACAGTGACTGCATTCTGCTGACATCTGAAATCTTGACAGTTATCTATCTTTTTTACTTAGGAATATTTTTAAATTTTATTAGGGACTTCCCTGGTGGCACAGTGGTTAAGAATCCGCCTGCCAATGCAGGGGACACAGGTTCGAGCCCTGGTCGGGGAAGATCCCACATGCCGTGGAGCAACTAAGCCCATGAGCCACAGCTACTGAGCCTGCGCTCTAGAGCCTGTGAGCCGCAACTACTGAAGCCCACGCGCCTAGAGCCTGTGCTCTGCAACAAGAGAAGCCACTGCAATGAGAAGCACGCACACCATAATGAAGAGTAGCCCCTGCTCGCCAAAACTCGAGAAAGCCTGCACACAGCAGTGAAGACCCAACACAGCCAAAAAAAAAATTTTATTAAAGTTTTTGATACACAAATTTATAATCAAATAATTCCACCTTGTAGACAGTAACCAGATTTTTTGTCATAGGTTTCTTGCTTGTTTCAGATCATTTTTTAAATTTTTTTGAAATATTGTTGATTTACAATTAGTAGTTTCAGATGTGTTAGTAGTTTCAGATGTACAGCAAAGTGATTCAGTTATACATCTATAAATATATATATTCTTTTTAATATATACTCTTTTCCTGCCTTTTCTGTCCCCTTTAAATATCCTGGTAGACACAGGAACATCACATAACCCACCCTATGGAGAACAGACCTATCCTGGGAGTCTTATGCCCAGAGGAGCTCCTTCTTGAAAGGCAGAGCAAAGACCAAGAGAGCCATCAGAACTAGCTCTCCTCAGGCAGTGGAAACTGTAGGCCAAAGCCCCTCCAATAATCAGTTAAACTATGGTTTAACTATAGTTAAAATCACATCTTATCTTCTCTGAATATACTCTTGCAAGACCTTCAGAGCCTCTCCCAGTTCTACACCATTTTATGAGACATATGCTAAGGACTTTCCAATCTCTTCTTAGGGCAACAGGACAATATACATGATGTTTTTCAATCTAAAAGTACTGCTCGAGCACCTGTGAGCCTAACCCTCTGCTAGATCCTAACACATACAGATATTCTATACCTATAAATCCTTTGAACTGTAAGGATAATTAGTTAGGATCCAATTCCTAACCCAAAGGGATTTTAAAAACAGTTGGAGAGACAAGACAGGTATTCGCAACTAGAGAATAAAGAGATGCGTGTGTCCTGGCTACACATACTGTTCTACCTGGACGGCTGCCCAACCAAACTGGTCCAGGAATCCCCCACCCTCATTATGGCCGCTGGGACTCTCTCTTCATCCTGCCCACCTCCCTTTCTATCTCACCAAGCAAAAGCAAAACAGTTCCTCTTCTCCACCCATATCTTGCTTTAACTGTTCTATTACTCCAGTGATGTAAGGTGAGGACTCTATAATGATGAGACAGAGTAAGCTGAAGTGGAGAGAGGAAGGAAAAAAGTTTCCCTCCCTGCTTTTGGGTGGGAGGTTGGGGGGAGGTAAGGGGTGGATGGACAGAAAGACAAAACTGGGAGAGGGAGAGCCTTCAGAAAACTGTGGCACAGCATCTGCTTTTCCAGGTTGTCTACCCACAAAGGGAAGCAGGTAGGATTATTTCATCCCCTTCTCGCCTCCAAGGAACCCCAGTTTTCTTCTCTACAACTGCTCATTCTCTCACCCTTCTAGCATCTGAATCTTGTTTAAAAGTCCCCCCCACCAAAATCTCAAATCACACCAAAATTCCATCTCAGTTCTTCAAATCCTCTCCCCACTGTTTATGCAACAAACTCTCTCTACCAAGAGCAAGAGAACAATCAGAAAGGCTTAGAACCAGGGAATCCCTGGCCCCCTATCCCAAAAGGTAAAAGGTTAAATTTCTTGGCATTCTAAGTTAGAACTCCAAATTCACAGAATTATATGCCTAAATGTCTTAGTTAAATAATGTTATACACTTCAGAAACACCATGGATTCAATAAACTTTTGCAGGGACCTACTGTTGATTTACATGATATTGCTTACAAGGGAAAAAATGATTATGTTCTAAAATTTTGGTGAATACCTTAGACAATTCTAATTAACCTGGGCTAACACATTACCCTTTAGTATCAGAGATGCTCAAACTCTTTGGTATCAGGACTCCTTTACACTCTTAAACAACTGAGGACCCTAAAAAGCTTCTTTTTACATGGGTTGTAGCCTACCGAAGTTTTTTTTGCATTAGAAATTAAAGCTGAGAAACATATTTAAGTTTAAAATGTTATTAATTCATTTAACATAGCAAGATTACATGTTAACATAAATAACATTTAAGAAAAACTAACACTATTCTCAAAAATATTTATATTTATATAAATATATATTTACTGAAGAGTAGCATTGTTTTACATTTTTGCAAATCAATAATGTGTTATGCTGAACACTTGATAATTTATAAAGTCATATCAACAATTATAGAAGTCACATGGCTAAACTTAATAAACTAAAGAAAAACTGAGAACATACCATCTTCACAGTGCAGAAGTTAAGAGTTTCAAAAAGAAATGTGAGCCCCAAACCCAGGGCCAAGGTCAGGAAAGGACATGTTTTGTGACCAAAGCCGTTAAGGATCTACACCAAGGGTTGGATGGAAAGGTCCACAGGGACCAGGCAAATAACATAAATGAGGGTGTCCACCAGCTGGGGACCTGAAGAGCTCATGACCTTGTCAAAGGAGGCAGAAAGCCCAGTGATGCCAGATTTTCAGGTTGTTTAGGAAAAACTGCAAATCTGAATTTTCTTATGAAACCCCCATATTTTTAAACATTGAAACTACAAGCCAAACAAACATCTATGGGTAAATGTAGCCTACGGCACCCAAGTTTGCAACATCTATATATCACAAATTGTTTAATCTTCGGGAAATTCTTCCCAAGGAAATTTATCCTACAGTATGGTCCTAATATTAGAGCACCAGGAAACAGCACACTTAAAATATCATCAATGAACAGCACTGGAACAGAAGGTTGTTGTCAAAACAAGAAAAGCAAAAAAAAGCTACGGTGCCAAGAGAGTAAACAAGAGACCGGATCCAGTGGACAAGAATCTCTCTTTCTAGAAAACCGCGCCCTATATGGTGGAGTGGATGGAAATGGTTCATCAGGCCCTACTATTGTCTTGAGAAATACTCTTTATCCCAGGACTTCCCTGGTGGTCCAGCGGTTAAGACTCCAAGCTCCCAATGCAGGGGGCCTGGGTACGATCCCTGGCCAGGTAACTAGATCCTGCATGCGGCAAATAAGACCCGACGCAGCCAAATAAATAAATAAATAAATGCTTTAAAATAAATAATAAAATAAAATCCAACTCCCAGACTCACAAAGCACCTTTCCAACTACTAATTGGGGCAAATATGAGAACAGGGAGCTTTGGAGAACAAGCACTAACAGAACAGTTATAATCAATCAAGAGACATTTACAGAGCACCTTCTGCCTGCAAAGCACTGTACGAGGCACGAAGAATAAGAAGAGGTCCCGGATTTCAAGTAACCACAGTCTCAAAGGGGAGGGGGACTCAAAAGACATACGATAAAGCTAAACAGTACAAGCATTAGAAAACAGGGAGGCATGAACACAAAGAAGATGTCACCCAGGCAGTGATATTTCTTAATTAGTAGAAATAATAAAGGCTCCAAATTAAAAAGACAGACTACAGGAAGCAGGAGCAGGCTTGAAGGAAGGTTCCAGAAACCAGTCAGAAGGCTAAATATAAGGCAATTATGGTACTAACTAGGGTAACGTCAGAGAGAATAGAAAGGAATGTCAGGATAAAAATATTCACAAGAAAAAACAAGATTTGGCAGCTGACTAAATAAGCACAGTACATCCTCTGTAATAAATTCACTTATTAACCCACCAACACAACGAACGACCCCATTTCTTCAACAGCCAAGGAACCAATAAATTAAAAGACATATAACCCAATCACCATGGATGCTCTTCAAAACAAACTCCGGGGAAAAAACTTCATGAAACAATTGGACATGTGAACACTGACCGAAACTTTGATGCTACTGCATAACTACTGTTAATTTTTAAGGTGTAATAATGGTATTTTGGTTATGTTAAAAATAATAAAGATATATTAAAAATACTTGTGGGTAAAATGGAATTTACTTCAAAATAATGTGGGGAAAAAGGAAAGAGTTGAAGATGTGGATAGAACGGTATTAGCCATGGGTGAATGGCTTTGAGGGCTGGGCAACAGGCAGCCTATTATACTATTCTGTCTACTTTGGCATATCTTTTAATTCTCCATAACAAAGAGGTTTTTTTTATTAAATGGCAAATACAACTTCTACCTACCCCATGATCTTTTGTAAATTCTTGTCTTCCTAAAAGTGGAACAAAAGCATTACTGATCTGTTTCATTTATGGGTCAATACGTGAAGGTAAAGATTATTACTACTCTTAATTATTACCCATTCTATAGAATTTTTTATTTAATATAAGTATACAGAAATTAGGTTTGGTAAAAAGTGAAATACACCATCACACAAGATAGTTCTTTAATGAATTCTAAGGAGGTAGGATAAAGGGCTCCAGAACTCTACACTATTAACTTGCAAAAGAAATAATTTTTCATTTTTAGCTAAATATCACTCTCATAAGAAAAGGCACAATGCTCAAAATTAAACAATAGAATCATTTCAAGTCTGAGCCTGCAAAAATGCAGACTTACAAAGTCCACAAGAGAATAATTCAACTTCCCTTTCTACTTTTCTGTTTTGCTTTGTTTTTTATTTTACCAGTATGTTTATAGATACTGTGTGCTAAAAATAATTTCACCACAATGTAATGGAACTAAGGATTAATAAAGATTATCCTAACTTTTAGCTTGGTACTTGGCAAAGGGTTGATGTTCAGCTGCTGAATGGATCAGAAAGATTCCTAAGATATTGTGACGCAGCAACTTTTTGGGTGGAATGGTTTCTCATGGCACATTTCCTCATAGAGTACTGCTACCTCTATCTTTTTGTGTGTGGAGGGTTTTGGTTAGTTTTTTTTGGCCGCGCCATGCGGCATGTGGGATCTTAGCTCCCCGACCAGGGATCGAACCTGTACCCCGTGCATTGGGAGCTGGGAGCGTGGAGTCTTAACCACTGGACCACCAGGGAAGTCCTGCTACCTCTATCTTTAAAACATAAGTCTAGATCCTTATTCAACATTTAGTTTATATTAGCAACAACTCCTAAACTGGAGACTGAGACAAAGAGCCCTAAAAAAAAAGTATTGCCAAACAAACAACAAAGACAAATTTTAAAAACATCAATAGTGGGACTTGACAGTTTTACCTAAACTTTATTCGTAATTAGATGTCTTGTCTAGTATATCATATGGCATCTGATAATTTTATGGTGAATCCAGAATTCTGGGGAAATTCAAAACGTTTAATTCGTATTAGCTATAACTTAATCTAGTAACCAGCCACACATACACATAACCCTGCATCCTCATTATATCAAATGTTAGTATCCAAGCAGTATTTCAAGCACCGTGATAAAGACTCTCTTTTCTTGAATTAAGAAAAACAGCTTATTTCTTCTTATTGCTGTACCAATAAAAGCATAAACAAGATAGATACATACCCAATGACAATGCTAAGATTTCACAAATTCTACTAAAACAGTCTAATTTTGTTCAGACAGGTTTACTAATATTACAGCTATCAAACAGCTCATTTTAGCAACCTACTAGCTTTTGCTGGTAAAACTTTGAAAAATCTGTATTTATTGCTATTTGATTATGTGCTATTAACCATGAAATAACATGAATTCAACCATACATATTTTATTACCTTTTTAACTTTTAAGAGTCTTCCCGATTCATTTTCCCAGCTACATTCAAAAGTAGTAAATGGTTTGTACACTCGATGGCCACAGTACTTTTTAAAAAGACGGGGAGGAATCCTCTAAAATATCAGAGTACATAGGACACTGTTCTCCCCACTTTACTCTGACATAATCAGGGCAGACAGGCTCCCCGAGGAAGAGCCCCTTTATGAAATTAAAACATACCACATACTATTCTCCAGAGGAGTAAATTCTATTTGGGCAGAATTATTAGCCTCACTCAAGTCATTTCACAGCAGAGAGAATAAACCGATCTATTGTATATACCATAATTACACTTTGCATGACTTCCTTCAATTAAAATCTTTACTTAAAGTAGCATCCATATAACAGTACAGAAATTTTAAAAGTCATTATCTAATATGACCTAATGATGCCTTCTCCTAACAAGGAATTAGTCTGAAAATGACTTCATATATTTCAAAGCAATTATTGGCATTAGGCCCTCCCCTCAGCAGTATTACACAATACGTTTGCAAGAGAAATGTATGTACATGGGTCAACATCACTTAATTCTGCATCTATCTGATATATATATATTCTGCATATATTCATTCATCTACCAAGAACAGAGTACTCTGAACCTCCAAACAAGGACTGGATATACTTTGCTCATATTAGAACTCATTAATTACCTAAGGATCTTGACTAAGATCTGATGTCTGGTAAGCAATTAGAAGGAATAAAAAGAGTTTTAATGACCTTTCTGACAAGTGCTGGTTAAGATCAACATCTCAGACATTCTTTGCACTAGACTGGCAGTTATAACCCTCACACTATCAATTTATTATTAGGTTAAACATAACCAAACAGGAAGGAGTGGAAAGCCCCATAGTTTTACAAGAAAACAAGAAAAATATCTGCGTATTTGTGTCATCTACAGCTAACTCCATCCATCTTGGAAAGTCTCTCCCACATGTACTAAAGAACAGGCCATTTCACAAAATACCACAGAAATCAGTGTTCAGGTTCATTACGATTTTGAAGTCTAACCCTCCAAATGTTTTCTACTTCAGAAAATTCTGGTCTTAAAAATCTTACACTTGGGGAATTCCCTGGTGATCCAGTGGTTGGGACTGAGCGCTTTCATTGCCGTGGGTGCGGGTCCGATCCCTGGTCAGGGAACTGGGATCCCACAGGACACACGGCCAAATAATAAGAGTAATAATAATAATAACAGCTTACACTTGGTGAGGCAGGGTAATAAAGAATTATAAGAGAAACTCTAAGTTAGTATATTAACGGTTGTAGTGTTAATTATACACACACACACACACACACGATAGAAAACAGAGGGCTAAAGAAGAAAATGGATTAACTGACCAAGGGATTCTCAGTACAATTTATACTAAGAACTTCTTTCCCTTTCAGGTCTCAGTTCTGTTGTTTAAAGCAGCACCTCTGAACAGGATAGCTCACTGATCCACAGTCTCTCAGACTTGGAGGTACAGTAAAACAATTTTCACTGCAACGCTTGTTTGGAATTCACTGCAAACAATAGATGAGAAGGGAAAAAAAGCTTTTTTTTTATTTTGGTTTTTTAAGAGGAAAAAAGGAGGAACAGCGTATTTGATAAAATATGAACAATTAGCTTTCCGCCCCAACATAAACTTGTGATATTATTTTTGGCTTCTCTTAATATAATTTTTTTTGCCTTTAAAAATCAGGCATTAGGGATTTCCCTGGTGGTGCAGTGGTTAAGAATCCGCCTGCCAGTGCAGGAGACGTGGGTTCGATCCCTGCTCTGGGAAGATCCCACATGCCGCGAAGCAACTAAGCCCGTGTGCCACAACTACTGAGCCTGAGCTCTAGAGCCCGTAAGCCACAACTACTGAGCCCGCATGTCACAATTACTGAAGCCCGCGCGCCTACAGCCCATGCTCTACAACAAAAAGAAGGGACCACAATGAGAAGCCTGCGCACCGCAACAAAGAGTAGCCCCCGCTCCCCACAACTAGAGAAAGCCCACACGCAGCAACGAAGACCCAACACAGCCAAAAATAAATAAAATAAATTTATTTTCTTAAAAAATCAGGCATTATACTTTAGTAGTCAGTCTTTTTTGAGTCACATCTCTCTCTGACCCTTTACTAGAAAAAGGCATTTGTGGACACATAGTATTGTGCAAACAATTTCCAAACACACATAGTGAAAATGTAAAGAAATAGAAAGATAAAAAACCAAATTCTGGAAAAGTTGTTAACTGTGGTGGAGAAGAAAGGCATTAAAATTGGAGGCTGTTCACAATAGGCTTTAACTGTATTGGTAGTGATTTATTAAACTGAGTGACAGGTGCCTAAGTGTTTTATTCTTTAAACCTTTTTATACACTATATTTTTTAAAACTTTGCTCAATTATTTTAATTGTAATCTGAATGCCTTCGGGCAGGGTATACACTCTCCAATTAGCCACAGTCACCACCATTTTCCTTACAGTAAACGAGGGTTCTTTAAAAGCCAAAGAAACTGGAATCCTCATACACTGCTGGTGGAAATATAAATCGGTGCAGCCGCTTTGGAAAACAGTCTGACAATTCCTCAAAATGTTAAGCACAGAGGTACCATATGACCCAGAAAGTCCACTCCTGAACATCTATCTAAGAGAAACAGAAACATATGTCCACAGAAAGACCTGTATACAGATGTTCAGAGCAACATTATTCATAATAGCCAAAAAGTGGAAACAACCCAAATATCCATCAACTGATGAATGGATAAACAAAATAGAATATGATGAAATATTATTCCACCATAAAAAGGAATAAGTACCAATAAATGCTATAACATGGATAAACCTCAAAAACATTACGCTAAGAAGAAGCCAATCACAGAAGACCACAAATTGTATTTCATTTGTATGAAATGTCCAGAATAGGTAAATCGCAAACCTAGAGACGGAACATAGATTAACAGTGTGATAAAGATGTCATAAAATTAAATAATTGTGCTGGTAAATATAATAAAAACCATTGAAACTGTTCATTTTAAAGGTATGAATTATATGATATGCTTATTATATCTCAATAAAGTAGTTTAAAAATAAACCAAAGACATCCATTCAGTCTAACTTTGGCTCCCAAATTGTGGTCTGAGGACTCCTGAGTTTCCTAGAGCTTCTCAGTGGGTCTTGAGGTCAAAACTATTTTCATAAAATACTAAGACATTTGCCTTCTTCACTGTGTTGATATTTGCATTGATGGTGCAAAAACAACGGTGGATAAAACTGCTGGCACCTTTGGCACAGTGACGCCAAAGTATATTAGTTACTGATAGTCAATGCATTCTTTATCTCCATACACGCACAGCAAAAACAAACAAGCAAACTTTACCGTATGAGTTGTGGGCCAAACTAGTCACTCTTTTTAATAGAACAGCCTTTCTCCTAGAAATGACTGTCAATACCTATCGGAAAATGCATTCCCATTTCCAAACTCACAGAAACATAACTTTCATAACACAACTGTTTCATAAAGTGGAGGCTGCCACTCTCCATGAGAAATCACACCTCACTCCCTTTGAAAACATTTTAAGTATCTCAATTTTTTAGCCAGAGTGAGCAGCAAAGGCCTGTCTGGTGGGTAGAGGAGGGAATGAGGCAAAAGGCAGAAGATAAAACTTAGCCTAAGAAACTGTTTTGTCCTATCATGGTGACAAGCACTAGCATTAACATTTTATTATAAGATAAAATTTTAATGTTTTAAGACATAATTCAAACAAAATAAGGCTTAAAGATGTATTTAGCTATTTAAAAAGGGACTGTTCTACATCATGGTATTATTGTAACTAGTGATAAAAGGGACTTAAAGGGCTCCTAAATGTGAAGAATCACACACTGAGAATCACACTTGTAAAAATCTACTAAGAATAGATAATGAATTAGTCACTTATTAGCCCTAAAAGATGATTTGTAAATATAGTGCTGAAGATTTGGGAAAGCCCATGGACCAGTCTAGAAAACTAAATTGGTTTAGTGCAAAAGGGTAATTCGAAAAAGACATTTAACGTACTACTAGTATAAGCAGTATGGCTCTGCAAGAGAAAACAAATAGATCAAATCTGTCAATGTGTATCTAGTACTATATATAGAAGAAAAAGACCCAACTGGTGGATACAAGTGTTTCAGTCTCTAGGGTGTTTGAGTAGAGTGCTGTGGAATAGAAAGAGTCTGTCCTTAATCTTCTCCATATTTAATAAAACGTCCCTTTGTTCTTACCCTATGTTCACAAGCAATGTTTTAACCTGGCTTCCCCAGTTGGTTGATACTACGGAGAAGCCCGGATGACAGGGATTAATATTTTGTTCACTGTAAACTTAAAATTAAGGGGCTATCTCTCTAACACATGGCATGTTAGTCCCTAAGAGCCCCACCAACTTTGGGCAAACTAGATAAAATAAAGTTTCTGACTTTGCAAAGCTGAAATTTTTCTAGAACTAGGTAATTTCTTGATAGGCATGTATACTCAAGTACTGAATATATTTTGGTTTAAACATTTTTTAGGGGGCTTCCCTGGTGGCCCAGTGGTTGAGAAATCTGCCTGCTAATGCAGGGGACACGGGTTCGAGCCCTGGTCTGGGAGGATCCCACATGCCGCGGAGCAACTAGGCCCGTGAGCCACAACTACTGAGCCTGCACGTCTGGAGCCTGTGCTCCGCAACAAGAGAGGCCACAATAGTGAGAGGCCTGCGCACCGCGATGAAGAGTGGCCCCCGCTTGCCACAACTAGAGAAAGCCCTCGCACAGAAACGAAGACCCAACACAGCAAAAATAAATTAATAAACTAATAAACTCCTACCCTCAACATCTATTTAAAAAAAAAAAAAATCCGCCTGCCAATGTAGGGGACGTGGGTTCGAGCCCTGGTCCGGAAAGATCCCACATGCCACAGAGCAGCTAAGCCCATGTGCCGCAACTACTGAGCCTGTGCTCTAGACCCCGCGAGCCACAACTACTGAAGCCCATGTGCCACAACTACTGAAGCCCGTGCGCCTAGAGCCCATGCTCCACAATGAGAAGCCACTGCAATGAGAGGCCCATGCACCGCAACGAAGAGTAGCCCCTGCTCGCCGCAACTGGAGAAAGCCCTCGCGCAGCAACGAAGACCCAACGCAGTCAAAAATAATAAATAAACAAAATAAATTTTAAAAAAAATTTTACTTCCTTTATGAAGTTATAGCTCACAAACATACCATGGACTACAACTTGAATACAGGCCATAATAACAGTAACAGTAAGAGTCAAAGTAATAGCTAACTTTTTACATAAGGTTAACTGTACACCAGGCACTGCCACTTTACATATTTTAACTCACTTAATCCTCATAACAACCTATAGGCAGATACTACTATAATCTCCACTTTACTGAGGCAGAGGACAATTACGTAACTTGCTCCACATCACACACGTTAAGTAGCAGAGCTGAGGTTCAGTCCAGGATGTCTGACTCCAAAGTCAGCATTTCTTAATCTCGTTAGCCATGTACAATCAATTTTCTGAATTTTAAGCATCTTATTTTTCAAAACAGTTTTGAAATTCCACATATATAGCACAGCAAAAATGTTTCCCAAATTCCCATGATTAAGCTGTTAAGCTGAAAATGGTCTTCCTCATTTAACCATGACTTTTATTAGCTTTAATAAGCACAAACATCAAACCATGAAACTTTCAGAAGTTAATGCAAAATTAATCAGAAAAATATACAAACTATTGTTATAAAATGTATACATGTTCACTTTCAAAGTATACTAACTTAGGTTGTAAGTATACATACAAAACTAGTCATAGTTTTATATTAATAGGATTGGATACTATTCTAAAAACAAGGATATTGTAGCTTTTAAAGGAAAAACATTAATTTGAGCCTTTCTGACTAGTGATTTAGACTGACCAAACCACTTTTTTTAATGTTAGTTTCAAATCCCTGGCTCTCTGCTATTGGGTTGGCCGAAAGGTTCGTTCGCTTTTTTCCTTAAGATGGCTCTAATAGCACTTAGTTGTCTTTAACTTCATTCGAAACAATTTTGTTAGACTGTATTGTGACAGCTGTCATATCAGTGTGCATTTAAAAAAGACATTAAAATTGGTGAATTTTTGTGTAGCCATTTTAATATTGAAGATGGAAGGAAAGCAGCAACATTTTTGGCATATTATACTTTATTATTTCAAAAATGGTAAAAACACAACTGAAATGTCAAAAAAGATTCGTGCAGTTAATGGAGAAGGTGCTGTGACTGATCAAATATGTCAAAAGTGGTTTGCAAGGATTCGTGCTGGAGAATCCTCGCTGGAGGATGCTCTGTGTTTGGGTAGACCAGGTGAAGTTGACAGCAATCAAATTGAGACATTAATTGAGAACAGTCAGCGTTATACCACGCGGGAGATAGCCGACATACTCAAAATATCCAAATCAAGCGTTGAAAATCATTCACACCATATTGGTTATGTTAATTGCTTTGATGTTTGGGTTCCACATAAGTTAAGCAAGAAAAACCTTCTTGACCGTATTTCCACCTGCGATTCTCTACTTAAACGTACTGAAAACGTTCCGTTTTTAAAACAAATTGTGACGGGCGATCAAAGTGGATACTGTACAATAATGGGGAATGGAAGAGACTGTGGGGCAAGTGAAATGAACCACCACCAACCACATCAAAGGACGGTCTTCACCCAAAGAAGGTGATGTTGTGTATATGGTGGGACTGGAAGGGAATGCTCTATTATGAGTTCCTTCTGGAAAACCAAACGATTAATTCCAACAAGTACTGCTCCCAACTAGACCAACTGAAAGCAGCACTCAATGAAAAGCGTCCGGAATTAGTCAACAGAAAACACGTAATCCTCCATCAGGATAACTCAAGACTGCATGTTTCTTTGATGACCAGGCAAAAACTGTTACAACTTGGCTGGGAAGTTCTGATTCATCCGCCGTATTCACCAGAAATTGCATCTTCGGATTTCCATTCATTTCGGTCTTCACAAAATTCTCTTAATGGAAAAAATGTCAATTCCCTGGAGGACTGTAAAAGGCACCTTGAACAGTTCTTTGCTCAAAAAAATAAAAGGTTTTGAGAAGATGGAAATATGAAGTTGCCTGAAAAATGGCAGAAGGTAGTGGAACAAAAGGGTGACTATGTTGTTCAATAAAGTTCTTGGTGAAAATGAAAAATATGTCTTTTACTTTTACTTAAAAACTGAAGGCACTTTTTGGCCAACCCAATACAAGTATACCTCCTATAAAACCGTAACTTGTTGTATGGATTAGTCATTCTACAAACTAGACGGTAATTAACCTTAACTTTGTAATTTGTGCTTTCCCTCCTATTTTTTTCTTTTAATGGAGTCAACATATACCACTGAACTGCTACATCCCAAAATTTCTGTTTTCCCTTTTCACCTTGATATTACGTTAAAAGAAAAAGTGCTTCTCATGAGGTGGTCTTCTGTCATACTAGTAATGTTCTTGTTTTTAATCTGGGCGCCAGTTATAGGACTGCTCAACTTATGAAAATTCATCAAGCTATATATACTTTTCTGTATGTATAGTATGTACTTCAATAAAGAGTTGTTTTTTAAGCAGCTGTGCTTCCTAACTTTACTTCACCAAAAGCCATTACATACCAACCTTATTGACAGTTGTCATTTCTAAAAGTTTTTTTTTTTTTATCAGACAGTACTCTACAGCACTGAGTTAATATTCAATCTCTGTTTTCAGCACACGTAAAAAGAGTCATCCAAGATACTCTATGGAACCAAAAAGTGCTATTTAATTCTTTCACAAATCCCTAAGATTTAAAGGTCTCTAAAGGAAAGAAAACATTTTTTAAAAAAGCTTCTATGTGCTCATTTTATTCTCACAATTACCTCATCAGGTACACACTTGTGGATGGAGCCACAACGATACATCTCCCACCCCAAATGCTTTCCTGATTTGACACTAACTTTCCTCCACCCTAAGACAGATGAGTCTATGTTTCCTCTTCTTGAAACTGTGTAGAGTTTTATACCAGACTTGAGCAAGAAAATGTGACAAAAATGACACCGTGTGACTTCCAAGGTTAGAATATCAAAGGCGATACTTCTTCCACCTGGCTTTCTCGTGCTCTCAGGACGCTTGCCTTTGGAACCTGCCACCAGACTGTGAGCAGGCGTTCTGCCCACAGCCCCAGAGACCTCTCCAGCCAACAGATGGCACCAACTGCCAGACCCAGGTGAGTCTTCGAGTCTTCCCAGTAGGCCCCAGACAGCATGGAGCAGAGCAAGCCGTGCCCGCTGCACCCTGTCTCAATTCCTGACCCACAAAAACCAGGAAATAATGCACGGTTATTGTCGTTTTAAACCACTAAGCTTTTGAGGTAATTTGTTACACAGCAACAGAAAATGAAAACACTTTACAAATAAAAAACACAGGTAGATAACCATGCCAGCGAGTGGCAGAGCCAGAATTTGAATCCATCAGCCTGTATAAAAAGCCCATATTCTTTCTACCAGAGGGTACTGCCTCCAAGTTTGTTCAGAGTCGCCCACATTGCCAAAGATAGCCATAGTCTTCAGATTGGAAGCTCTAAGAGCAATAAACAGCCCCCAAATTAATGTTTTCAATTAACACTCAGGACAACAGGTCATTCAGTTAGTAGGCTCAAAATCCCAGCACCTTTCTTGACACATCTATACCCTTCCCACCCTAATAATGGCATATCCCAGAGATGCTTAAGAAATATTTCTACATCAATAACAATAAACCTGAACATTTACAGAACACTTTACAAAGCACTTTAACAATCACTAATTTGATCTCACAGAGGTGTGAGACAGGTAAGGCACGTATCTTACAGATAAGGCTCAAAAAAGTTAAAAATATATACTCCAATAAAAAATAATTTTTAGGGCTTCCCTGGTGGCACAGTGGTTGAGAGTTTGCCTGCCAATGCAGGGGACGTGGGTTTGTGCCCCGGTCCGGGGAGATCCCACATGCCGCGAAGTGGCTAGGCCCGTGAGCTGTGGCTGCTGAGCCTGCGCGTCTGGAGCCTGTGCTCCGCAACGGGAGAGGCCACAACAGTGAGAAGCCCGCGTACCACAAAAAAAAAAAAAAAAAACTAACTACAATAACATAAGTAGGGATTCTATTTCAGATTTTCTGACTCCAAGGCCAGTGCTCTTTTCAATGCAATTCAACTTGAAAGAACCTTTACGGAGTACCTTCCGGGTATATTTCCATATACAGCACTGCTCTACAAGTACTCTGAAGCACCTACTTTGTGCAAGGCATCATGGCGGGCACCATGTGTTCTCCACTTCCAGGATCGGCACAAAAACATCTCTGATAGAGCTGATCTCTGCAAACAGCCAGTCTTTTCCCCACTCTAACCTATTCTCTGCATTGCCATCCAACAGCTCTTCCGAATCCACCTCCTTAATCACAATAATTAAAAAACTGTCAAAGATGACATCCTACCCATAAAAATACAGGCCAAATCTCATCTGCTTTCAAGGTCTTCTGTAAACTGACTCCAACTTACGTGATTAAATTAATTTTCCCGCACTTGCTGAGAAAAACCAAATTAATCTCTTCCTTCCTTCCCCACATTCAATTTCTTTACAACCTCTTGCCCTCTCTTTTCTTCATACTACCACCCAAATCCAGAACTGATGCTCAAGTATTCATCCCCAACCCCTGACAGAGAGTCTCTTCCCTCCAAGACCTTAAAATCTACTGTTAAGCTACAATTAATAATTCAAAATAATGTATAATAATTAAATTAGGTAGTACAGATTATAGTTCATGAGGCCTTAAAAGAGAGGGATCACTAAGGGCTGCAAGAATGTCTTCAGGAAGAAAATAGCACTTGAAATGAGCTCTAAGTGACAGACAGGATGAGAATTGGCAGAAGTAAAAACAACACACACTGAGGAACAACCTAAAAGCCTTCCCTTTTACCCGACTTCTTCCCGTTCACATCTTACCTAAGCCTCCAGCCAGTACCACCTCCTCAAGAAGCCTTCCTCAGTTACTTCACAATCTAACCGACACTCTCTTCTCGGACCTTCCAATACCATTACTGCCTACAACACGCATTCTGGCACTCAGTCATTCCGTATTACAGGCCTCGTCTATCTGGCAGCAATATGTCTCCACATAGTAAGCATTCAATATTTGTTCAACTGAACTCAGTTCAGCAGCCATTGTTGCTTTCCGCCATTTAAAAATCCATTGATCGTAACACTGTTTAACTTACCGGGCATCTCCTTTGGAAAGATTGGTATTTACAGGATTGAGAATAACCTTGTTTGCATCTACATCCACCACACATTTGGTATGCAAGTCAATTTCTGCAGATTAAAAAAAAGAAAAAAAATTAGTCATTTTGAAGTAATTTATGTCAGAAAAAAGCTTTTGACAAAAAATCCAACACTCCTCTATGATAAAAACTCAACAAACTAGAAACAGAAGGGAACTTCCTCAACCTGATAAAGGGCATCTAAAATACCTGCGGCTAACATCACACGTAACAGTAAAAGACTGAACGGCTTACCCTCTGGCATCAGAAATAAGACAAGGATGTCTACTACTGCAACTTCCGTTCAAAACTGGACTAGAATTTCTGGTCAGGGCAGTTAGGCAAGAAAAACTAATAAAAGGCATCCAGATTGGAAAGAAAAAATAAAACTACCTTTATTTGCACACTATATGATCTTACATATAGAAAATCTTAAAGAATCCACTAAAAACTACTAGAATAAACAACTTCTGCAAAGTTGTAGGATACAAGATTAATATACAAAAATCAGCTGTGTTTCTATACACCAGCAATAAAAAATCCAGAAATGAAATTAATAAAACAATTTCATTTATAACATCAAAAAGGTTCAAATACTTAGGTATAAATTTAAAAGAAGTACAAAATATATACACTGAAAATTCCAAGACATTGTTGAAAGAAATTAAACATTTAAACAAACAGAAAAACAACTTATGTTCATGAATTGAAAGACTTAATTCTATTAGGATAGCAATACTCCCCCAATTGGTCTATAAAAATTCAAGGCAATCCCTATTAAAATCCAAGTTAACTTTTTTTCAAAAGTTAACAAGCTGATCCTAAAAATCTATATGGAAATACACAAGACCTAGAACAGCCAAAAAATCTTGAAGAACAAAATACAAAGACGACAACTCAACAATTTCAAACTTACTAAACAACTACAGTAATTGTGGTACTAATATAAGGATAGAAGGATAGACATATAGATCAATGGAACAGAGAGTACAGAATTATACTCTCATATTTATGGCCAAATGATTTTGATGACAGTGCCAAGAAATTCAATGGAGAAAGTATAGCCTTTTCAACAAATAGTGCTGGGACAACCTCATCAAAATGAAAAATTTTGTTCTTCAAAGGACACCATCAAGAGGGTAAAAAGACAATCCACACCAAAAAACAAACAACCCAATCAAAAAATGGGCAGAAGACCTAAATACACATTTCTCCAAAGAAGACATACAGATGGCCAAGAGGCAAATGAAAAGATGCTCAACATTGCTAATTATTAGAGGAATGCAAATCAAAACTACAATGAGATATTACCTCACACCAGTCAAAACGGCCATTATCAAAAAATCTACAAACATGCTGGAGAGGGTGTGGAGAAGAGAGAACCCTCTTACACTGTTGGTGGGAATGTAAATTGATACAGCCACTATGGACAGCAGTATGGAGGTTCCTTAAAAAAACTAAAAATAGGAGACTTCCCAACGGTCCAGTGGTTAAGACTCCATGCTTCCACTGCAGGGGGCATGGGTTTGATCCCTGGTCAGGGAACTAAGATCCCACACGCCATGCAATCAAAAAAAGAAAAAAAAAAGAAAAAACTAAAAATAGAGCTACCATATGATCCAGCAATCCCACTCCTGGGCATATGTCTGGAGAAAAACGTGGTTCGAAAGGATACATGCATCCCAATGTTCACTGCAGCACTGTTTACAACAGCCAAGACATGGAAGCAACCTAAATGTCCATCAACAGATGAATGTATAAAGAAGATGTGGTATATACATACAATGGAATATTACTCAGCCATTAAAAAGAATGAAATAATGCCATTTGCAGAAACATGGATGGAGTTGGAGATTATCATACTAAGTAAAGTCAGACAGAAAAAGACAAATAGCATATGATATCTCTGATATGCAGAATCTAAAAAAAATGATACAAATGAACTTATCTACGAAACAGAAACAGACTCACAGACTTAGAGAATGAATTTATGGTTACCAGGGGGAAGGGTGCAGGGGGGAGGGATAGGTTAGGAGTTTGGGATTGACAAGTACAAACTGTTATATTTAAATCAGATAACCAATAAGGACCTACTGTAAAAAAAAATACATAATTTTTTTTAAAAAGAGAAAAAAAGAATTCTTGGGAAAACAACAATCCACAAAATTAACAAAATATTTGTGAATCATATATCAAATAAGGAACTTGCATCAGAAAATATAAAGAACTCCTACAACTCAATTTAAAAAATTTTAAATGAATTTTTAAAAATTCAATTTTTAAAATGGGCAAAGAACTTGAACAGACATCTCTCCAAAAAAGATACAGAAATGGCTAATGAGCACAAGAAAAGATGCTCAACATCATTAGACAATGGGGAAATGCAAATCAAAACCACAATGAGATACCACTTCACACCCACTAGCATAACTCTAACCAAAAAGATAACAACTTAAACTAATATAATATTGTAAGTCAATTATATTTCAATTAAAAAAGAAAAAATAATAAAGTGTAAATTGGATGTCAAAAAAGAGACAGGTAAGTATAGGTGAGGACATGGAAAAATTGGAAACTTCATACATTACTGGTGGGAAAGTAAAATGATGCAGTCACTTTGGAAAATAGTCTGGCAGTTTTTCAATGATTAAACACAGAATTAGTATATGACCCAGAAATTCCCACTCCTAGGCATATACCCAAGAGAAACCTATGTCCATACAAAAGTTTCTACATGAATGTTCATAGCAGTATTATTTGGCTACTCATAACAGCTAAAAAGTGGAAACAATCCAAATGTCCATCAACTAATGAATGGATAAATGTGGTATATCCATAAAATGGAACACTATTTGGCTATTAAAAGGAATAAGGTACTGACACATACTACAACATAGATGAAGCTTGTGCTAAGTAAAAGAAGGCAGTACAAAGGACCACATATTGTATGACTTTACTTATTTCTAATGTTCTGAACAGGCAAACAGAGACAGAAAATAGACTAGTTATTGCCCAGAGCTGAGAAGTGACTGCTAGTGGGTACAGGATTCTCTTGGGGGTGATGAAGATGTACTAAAATTGTGCTGATTGTTTTCACAACTGCATGAGCACAATAAAACAACTGAATTGGGGACTTCCCTGGTGGTGCAGTGGTTAAGGATCCGCCTGCCAATGCAGGAGATACGGGTTCAAGCCCAGGTCTGGGAAGATCCCACATGCTGCAGAGCAACTAAGCCCGTGTGCCACAACTACTGAGCCTGCGCTCTAGAGCCCACGAGCCACAACTACTGAAGCCCACGTGCCACAACTACTGAAGCCCGTGTGCCTAGAGCCTGTGCTCTGCAACAAAGAGAAGCCACCGCAATGAGAAGCCCGCGCACCGCAACAAAGAGTAGCCCCCGCTCCCGCAACTAGAGAAAGCCCACATGCAGCAACGAAGACCCAACACAGCCAATAAATAAATAAATAATTTTTTTTAAGTTTAAAAAATAAAAAAGCACTGAATTGGTTGAATTATATCATACGTGAACTATATCTCAATAAAGAGAAACATGGCCACATCATGTTTATGTTCTTATATTCTTCAAAATTTCTGACCCAAAGTATGAAACTGTTTCTGTTTGCCTTATCTCTATTACCCAAAGATATGCTCTAAGGAAAGAAACTGCACTACGCTGGAGTCATTTTGTATTTCCCTAAGAACCTTGGCCAAATGTCAATGTCAAACTCATTATAACTTTAGAGTATCTGCACTGCCAGGAAAGATGATTTCTTTTTTGTTTCCTTTAACTTATATAATTGAGACAAATGCAAACAAAAACAAAAATTTCCCTCCCGGTGCCTACCACTCAACCTTTCTCACATCAGTTATTCTACATTTGTTCTCAAAGATATAATCTAGAAGTACCAAAAATTTAGTGGTCTTTCTTTTAGCCAATACATTTTTCAGGCAAAGAGAAACTGAAAACATCAGACATATGTTTTACCCAGGTGTGGAAGACTAACCTGGAAAGGCAGATGTCTCACTGTGGTCAACTAGTAGGAAAGCCTATTTCTAATACTTTGTGTTTAAATCCACTCTATACTACCACAGAAATGCTGCAGGAAAGCCTCAGCCACAATGCAAAAACTTTTCAAACATGCATTTTTACTTCCTTCTTTCCTTAGGCCCAGAGCTCAAGAAAGTTTGCAAAGAGATATGGGAACATATGTATATGTATAACTGATTCACTTTGTTATAAAGCAGAAACTAACACACCATTGTAAAGCAATTATACTCCAATAAAGATGTTTAAAAAATTAAAAAATAAAAACACTTCACACCCTAAAAAAAAAAAGGTTTGCAATCAACCCCTTAATGACCTCTGACCATATTGTATTGGCTGACCCTGTGCTGTCAAATCTATATTATACACAAATGCTTTATCAAGGCTCCAGAAACTGTACTGACTCAGAATCTCCATCTCACCACCCACCACAAAGTTAGATATTAGTTTCTTGCAAGAACCTTAGGTCTGAGCAAAGGAACTGCATGTATAGTTCTGCACGCAAAAGTACTCATCTAGAATGCATGCCTGCAAAGCCGTAAATCAAATATCTCCCCCGCCCCCACTAGAGTTTTGCCTTCATTTCAGATGATCTGGAATTGAAAAAGGATTCAAACGTTTTCTTCCAATATTTGTAGGCTTTTTCCCTATACTCTTCACAGCTCCTCCATCCTGCCCCTCATGACTTCATTAGACACACTAATAGTTTGAAAGCATTAAATGGCATGATTCAGGAACCAATCCCTGGAAAATCCTATATAATTCAAAGAATCACCTAATAACTAATATATCCAACCTAAACTCATTTTGTCCTAAAGAGTACAACACTTACAAACGTCCCTACATTTAACCCCCAGTGGAGGTGGCCTTCAAAATATAAACAACTATCTTCACTTCTTTATTAGCTCAGTTTTTATTACCAAACAAAATTCCCACCCTAACGCTGTTAAAAGAAGGCTTTTCACAAGACTGTTTAGAATATGGGTGGAACATCTAGGACACACACTCAAGCAAATAAGAGCAGTGAGATTTGAGGAGAGTTTAAAGGTCAGATATATGAAAAGCATTTTATCACCAAATGCCACCAATGCTTGAATGAAACTATACTGCTACAAAACTCTAAATATGACACTTTCTCCATGGAAAACTTCTTGCTCTATACTGCTTAGAAAGCAAAGCTGTGATTAAATATTAATTGACTAAATAGCAATACCAAATTTAGGCCTTAAATTTAAGGTGAATTTAAAAAAGAAAAAAAAATTTTTTAACACCTACCAAAAATCCAAAACATAAACATCTTCCTCTTAGTTTGGAACAATACTTAGATTAAAAAGATTAATACCCAGCTGCTATGCACTACCTTTGCAAAAACAGCATTAAAGTACACCCATGTTCACAGCAGTATTCACAATAGCTAAAAGGTGGAAGCAACCCAACTTTCCATCAATGGATGAACGGATAAACAGAATGTGGTATATATATTCAATGGAAGATTATTTAACCTTAAAAAAAGAATGAAATTCTGCTAAAACATGGATGAACCTTGAAGACATTATGCTAAGTAAAATGAACCAGTCCCAAAGGATAAGTTTTGTAGGATTCCACTTATATGAGACACCTAGAGTAGTCAAACTCATAGAGATAAAAAGTATAATGGTAGTTGCCAGGGGCTGGGCTAAAGGAGTTAGTATCTCATGGGCATGGAGTTTCAGCTCTGCAATATAAAAAAGTTCTAGAGATGGATGGTGGTGACGGTTGTACAACAATGTGAACGTACCTAATGCCACTGAGCTGTACCCTTAAAAATGGTTTAAGATGGTAAATTTTATGTTATATCTATCTTACCACAATAAAAAATAGCACTAAATACTCATTATTATAATAAGTAACATATGGACAACAGTTTATTCTCAGTGAAGCCTAAAATTATGAGATTGGGATTTAATTAGTACTATGTCTGAAAACCAATAAAAAACCAGAGTGATCTTCGAGTTAAGTAGTGCTGTAAGTTTAGGTCATGACTAATCAAGCTTTATAGTACTCAGAATCATGAATTCTTTGATGTATTCACGAGTCCTTTAAAAAAGAAACAGAGGGACTTCCCTGGTGGTGCAGTGGTTGGGAATCCGCCTGCCAATGCAGGGGACACAGGTTTTATCCCTAGTCCAGGGAGATCCCACATGTCGCAGAGCAACTAAGCCCGTGCACCACAACTACTGAGCCTGCACTCTGGGGCCTGCGAGCCACAACTATTGAAGCCCATGCGCCTAGAGCCCATGCTCCACAAGAGAAGCCACCACAATGAGAAGCCTGCGCACCAAAACGAAGAGTAGCTCCCGCTCGCCGCAACTAGAGAAAGCCCGTGCACAGCAACGAAGACCCAACAAAGACCCAATGCAGCCAAAAATAATATTTTTTTAAAAAAATAGAAAGAAAGAGAGAAAGAGAGGAAGAAAGAAAGGAGGAAGGAAAGAAAGTTAATTTAGTCCACTAACATTAAAGATCCCATATTATTTCCCAAACAGGATCTTTTTCTAGGTCAAGTTCCTCAAGGTGAATAAAATATCAACAGCTGATAATTCAGCTTACTCAGCCAGCAAATTAGTCACCTTGTAAAAGTGAATAATAATTTGAAACAAGTCTTTCTTCAATGCATAAATCAGCTATGGCTCTTTCTTCAATGACATCATAGTCAAAGATAGGTGGGGCGTGGGAGACTCCCTTTATATAACTCATATTCCATCTGGGGAAATGCATCATTCTCAGTGTGGACAAAATAATTCTGAGTTGCCCATTCAGTAACCTGCTTTTCTAATTCTCCAGAAAATTATTAGTAATTTTCAAACAAAATCTACTACTCAGAAATATAAATGAACCTCCCTTTACCTATGTCACATTCCTAAAAAGCTATAACTTACTGTTAAATTCACTAGGGTCCATTTTTAAAAGGAAGATAGTAAATTATTTGTAAGAGTCACATTTTAATTAAATTGAAAATTTTGCATGCTATATATGGTTCTATTTTCAACTAAATTGTGTCATGTGCCTAATATTTTTACATGTCTATGCATGCTGATGATATTCATAACTCATATTTCATGTATGAAGCACTTGTTTTCCCAACTGGAATGTAGTATTCTTACTTGCAGAATAGGGAATAAGACTTATAGTTCTTTACTACACTTACAAGTTGCTTGGGACCCACTGACCCAAGGTAAAAGAAAATTAGGTGATGCCACAGAGGTAAAAAACCAATTGGTAGTTTGCTTTCTAGTAAGAGATATATAAAATATCCTAATCACCTACTTTTATGTTTTTACCAGTGAACATGAGAATCTATTCAATAAACAAAAGATAAAATATAACGGAGTTCTAATACAGCTAAAGAAAAAACTGAGGAATGAAGGAAGATCCAAGACACGATGCCTGATGGGGTAATACCAAAATAATTGAAATAATCTTATGTGGCCCAAAACATAAAATGTGTATTTTCAAGAAACCAATCAACTTCAGAGGGTTAGAAAGCAGGTATTTAAAAACTTATAAGGCAAAACCAGAATAGCCAGACCAATCTTGAAAAAGAAGAACAAAGTAGAAGGACTACACTCACCAATTTCAAACTTACTACAAAGCTACAGTAATCAAGACAGTGTGATACTAACCTAAGGACAGACGTATAAATCATTGGAATAGACTTGAGAATCCAGACGTATGCTGTCACATTTATGGTCAACTAATTTTCAACCAGGGTGCCAAGACAATCCAATGGGGAAAGTATAGTCATTTCAACAAATGGTGATGGGACAACTGGGTATTCACATGCAAAAAGACAAAATTGGACCTCTACCTCACACCACATTCAAAAATTAACACCAAACAGATCAAAGTCCTAAATAAGTAAAAGAACTAAAACTATAAAACTCTTAGAAGAAAACATAGGCATTAAATCCACATGACCTTGGGTTAGGCAATGGTTTCTTAGATATCAAATCAAAAGCACAAGCAACAAAAGAAAAAAACAGATAAATTGGACCACATCAAAATGAAAAACTTTTGTGCTTCAAAGGACTCCACTGAAAGAATGAAAAGGAAACCCACAAATTCAAGACAGTATCTGTAAATCATGTATCTGTTAAGGGACTGGTACTCAGAATATACAAAGAACTCTTAGAACTCGATAATAAAAAGACAACTCAATTTTAAAAATAAGACTAGGGTTTGAATAGGGATCTCTGAAAAGATATACAAATGGCTTAATTACATGAAAAGATGCTTAATTAACATCACTAGACATTGGGGACAAGCAAATCAAAAATCGTAATGAGATACCACTTCACACCCACTAGGATGGCAGTAATATGGAAACTTCATACATTGTTGGTGGACATGTAAAATGGTGCAATAACTTTGGAAAACAATTTAGCGGTTTCTCAAAAGTTAGAGTTACTATATGACCCAGCGATTCCACTTCCATGTATACACATACTCAAGAGAAATGAAAATACACAATAACTTATATATAAATGTTCATTATTCATTAATAGCTAAAAAATGGAAACAAGCCAAATGCCCATCAACTGATGAATGGGTATCAAAATGCAGCATATCCATATCACAGAATATTATTCAGCTTTAAAAAGGAACGAAGTATTGATTCATGCTACAACATGGATAAATCCTGAACACACTACGCCAAGGGAAAGCAGATACAAAAGTCCATATACTGTATGATCCCATTTATAGTAAATGTCCAGAAAAGGCAAAACCACAGAGACAAGAAGTAGATTAGTGGCTGCCAGGGGCTATGGGGAAAGGGGAGGGTGTGGGTATGGATGGAGAGCGACTGCTAACGAGAGAGTCTCTCTTTGGGATGATGCAAATGTTCTGGAGTCGGACAGTGCTGATGGTTGCACAGCTCTGCAAACACACTAAAAGCCACTGAATTATACACTTTTGATATATGAACTACATCTCAAAAACAGCTGAGAAGGAATGGTCCCACTGCCCTCAATGGATATAAATTATGGTTCAAGTCCTTCAACCACACTTCTAGACACTCACTACTTTGAAGATCCCAGCCAACTCAATTCTTCTTACTCTCAATTAATAACCTCACATTCTACCTCATCTAGAAAATTAAGCACTCCAGGGCCTTCCCATTATATAATTATCCTCTTCCCCCTATACTTCAAAAATTTCCGTCTCTAGGGACTTCCCTGGTGGCACAGTGTTTAAGAATCCGCCTGCCAATGCAGGGGACACGGGTTCGGTCCCTGGTCCGGGAAGATCCTACATGCAGTGGAGCAACTAAGCCCATGCGCCACAGCTACTGAGCCTGCGCTCTAGAGCCCGCGAGCCACAACTACTGAAGCCTACGCGCCTAGAGCCCATGCTCCACAACAAGAGAAGCCACCGCAATGAGAAGCCTGTGCACCGCAACAAAGAGTAACCCCCGCTCCCGCAACTAGAGAAAGCCCACGTGCAGCAACAAAGACCGAGTGCAGCCAAAAATTAATTAATTAAAAAAAAATTTCCCTCTCTATTGGCTATTTCTGGTTTTTTTTTTACAGGCTCCGGACGTGCAGGCTCAGCGCCCATGGCTCACAGGCCCAGCTGCTCCACGGCATGTGGGATCTTCCCGGACCGGCGCATGAACGCACGTCCCCTGCATCCGCAGGCGGACTCTCAACCACTGCGCCACCAGGGAAGCCCAGTTTTTTTGTTTTAATTGAAGTATAGTTAATTTACAATGCTGTGTTAGTTTCAGGTGTACAGCACAGTGATTCAGCTATATATATACACACACACATATATATTCTTTTTCAGATTCTTTTCCCTTATAGGTTATTACAAAATATTGAGTATCGTTCCCTGTGCTATACAGTAGGTCCTTGTTAGTTATCCATTTTATTTATAGTAGTGTGTGTATGTTAATCCCAAACTCCTAATTTATCCCTCCCCCCTTCCCCTTTGGTAACCATATGCTTGTTTTCTATGTCTGTGGGTTTATTTCTGTTTTGTAAATAAGTTCATTTGCATCTTTTTTTTTAGATTCCGCATATAAGCAATATCATATGATAGTTGTCTTTCCCTGTCTGGCTTACTTCACTTAGTATGATAATCTCTAGGTCCATCCATGTTGTTGCAAGTGGCATTATTTCATTCTTTTTATGACTGAACAATATTTCTATATGGAGCCTCTTAGAAGAATGCTCACGTATACACACTGCTTCCATATGGAAACACCCACTGATTTCTCAGCCCACTACCAACATGCCAACGCCAATTCATTCATTCAGTAAAAATTATTCTTCTGCCATTTTTCCCCTGGGCCTCCACATTACTTTCACTTACTTTTCACATTACTTTTCACATTACTTTTCCTTATGCCTCTCTTCTTGGCCTCTGTGACCTCGTCCTTCACACATGCCTTAATTTGATGTCCTATCTTCTAAATATAGTAACGACTCCCAAATCTACACGTATCTCTAGTCCCTTAGTTTCAGACTCCTGTACAACAGCTTTCTGCATCCATCCGCTTGGCTGCACTTCAGAACCTAAAACTCAACCAGTCTCTTGCGTTTCTTCCAGGCACGTACTACATCTTAGTTGTAGGTGCAGTGCATGGCACGTGATAAGCACTGACTAAATATTGTTGAATGTCCAAGAATGGAGCTCATAATTTCCCACACCTCCACCCTAAAACCTGCTTCTCCCACGTTTCTGATCTCAGTTAAGACACCAGCACTCATTCACTCAGTTATCCAAACCAGAAGCTTTGCAGTCTTCCTATATTTCCCAAATCTCAGTTGCTTTCATACCACCTTGACAAGTTCTTGCTGGGTGTGTCTAGACTGCAAGGCCAGAAATGCTCTTTACCCCACCCACCTCTCAGGAATGTGTTTGCAGCCAGCAACCCTCAGGACAAAGAGCAGGCTTGCTTACCACGTAAAAGCAATCGAGTCCCCCAGCTCAATGCTCCTCAGATGCAACCCAACCCACTGCCTGCACAGCATCCATCTGGACCCCTCCATGTCACCCCTGTGGGATTTGCAGGCAAAGGGAACCGCTCCTGCCACCTGCTGCGCCGTAAATCCTCTGACCCAAAAGTCCTGTGTCTTCCTCCAGCATTCATGAAACAGAAACAAGCTAATGTATTAGCTTGTGAGCAAGATAGAGACACAGCTTAATTTACCTTCCTAAAGCATCACTTTAACAGTGCCACTGCTCTATTCAAAAACCTATACATTTGCGACAACACGCATGGACCTTGAGGGTATTGTGCTAGGCGAAGTAAATCAGACAAACACCACCATATGATTTCACTTATATGTGGAATATAAAGAAAAAAGAACAAACAAAACAAAACTTACAGACACAGAGGACAGACTGGTAGTTACAGAGCGGAGGGGGTTAGGGGTGGCAAATGGGTGAAGGGGGTTAATTGTTTGGTAACTGGACTTATTGTTATCCTGGTGATCATTTTTTAGAGTTACCTTGTACACCTGAAACTAATATACTGTTACATACCAATTTTACCTTAAAAAAAAAAAAAAACCTACAGTGACTGCACTCCTCCAACCCTGCCCAAGACCCTTCTGAACCTGCCTGTACCTCACCCCTCTTCATACCCCTCTGCTGCCCACAAACCTCGTGACTTCAGTGAGGCCACCTTCCATCACTCTTCTCATGCCCCACTCCCTATATTCTTCCAGCTTTTCCAAGAAAGAACAGAATTTCAGGGCTGGGGCTCTGGAGCTGAACTGCCCAGGTTCCAATCCCCAGTTTCTCCACTTGATAGTTATGTGATTTGGGGCAAGTGGCTAAGCTTGTTCAAGTTCCCATTTTCTCATCTGTAAAATGAGTTATAAATTCTTCCTAGCATTTTTGTGAGGATTAACCTAAAATAATCTAGTTCAGTGCTTGGGACCATGTCGATGCACAGCAACCTCTCTTTAACTGTTAATTATACAGATACTGTCTCCTTCCTGCTGTCTGAATTTTTACAGCTAACTTCCTCACTGTTCTTAATTCCTACATCCATGTTTTGCTAAGTCCAGCAACTCATCTTGTGCACCCCACCTGCCATGCCTTCCTGTCAATTGCCTTCAACCCATGCCTCATCATTCTCAAGCCCCACCCCCATTTCTTTAATTCATAAGGCACTGCCATCATTGCTTTGTGTACTATACTCATAACTGATTCACCTGTGTATCTTACTACCAACAAGACAGTGAGCTCTTGTCAAAGATCATGACTTATGCTTCTCATATATCCTGCACATCTTTGAAAATTACGCAAGCTCAGGAATGCAACGCCCCTCTAAAGATCATCATGTCTGATAGAGTAGTAAAAGCACAGGTTTTAATGGCAAAATAGGTGAAATTCAGGCTCCAAAATACTGGTTTTGTAATTCTGGGAAAGTTACTTAACCTCTCTGAGATTCTGTTAAAAAGAAATTCTATAACTACCTTTCAAAGTTTTGTCTGAAGAATAATGTATAAAAAGGAATGAACTGTGTAGCTCACAAACAGAAAGCTCTCAAAAAGTAGCTATTATTTTTTTCCTCAATCAACACATGTTAAATTGAATAGGCGAATTCATTACTACCAGCTTTTAAAGATACCTACAGCTTCTGAGAGCTAAAGCCCAGGACCAATTAAGTCATGGATTTCATGTCCCATACACCAGTTAGTTTCACACACTTCCCTAATGACTACACTGCTTCTCTCAGCCAAGCTTTTTTAAGAATATGCTTTGTTGAACACAAGGGGAAGCTGATCAGCAAGCATAGAGATCAATAACGAACCCATTTCCCTCACTAAACAGCTCAATCCATCTGCTTAACCAATATTTTTGCCAGTGGTTTCTTCCATCTTCAGAACTTAAGAAATGGAAAAGTTGACGTTAGTCATTGTTTTATGGGGGGGTGGGGGGTTAAAGTAATGCCAATTCAAACAAGTTTTGATTTGATTTGATAAACTTGTACTTTCTTCTCCAAACGCCTCTGGCCCTATATGTATCAATCCCATTTTTCAGTCACGGAGTTGACAGCAGAAACAAAAGAATGTTGTGATAGATGTGTGTCTCATCCTCCATTAGCATCTCAAGCAGATGCTAATAAAACAAGCATCTTCTGTTTCAGAAAATATGTCAGAAATTTCCATCCACAGTCATCCCTAATTCCAACACCAGTTATCTGAGAAGGCTTAAGAACCACCAGTGGGCTCAGGGTCAAAGACTCCTTCCTGTTTCAAACAGATTCTCCCACCCAACCCTGCACCTTGATTCCCAAGGATCACCTGTTTTCCTCACTGACGGGCCAGGGTCTTCCAAGCTTCCTCCTACTTCCTCAGTTTCACCTGTCTTTTGATTCACAACTGCTCACTTGGTTTTGACTGGTCTCCTTAATCTTCCTATTCACATGGCTTCATTTCCACCACACGCTTGTAAATGTTTTCTAGCTATACCCTGAATCAGTTACCTACCCAGGCTTTCAATCTTGCCCTGAGATCTGGCGATCTTTCTCCATCATGCTTATGTCCAAGACCCACACGAAGTTCTCAAAAGCTAAACAGAGCACATGGACCAGCCACCCTGAAGCCAGATTTCTGGGCCCCCTGCAACTCCGCCTGACCTTCCTAATCTCAGCCTTCTCCAGTTAACCTCACGGAGCACTCCTCCCTGTGTTAGCACACACTAATCTCATCTCTGTGCCTAAACTTGCCTGGCTCATTCCTGTCCCCTTGCCTTTGCTCTCAGGCCATACTTCCTTCTCAGAGAACCAACTCCCCACCCCTCCCACCAGGCACCATAAGCTTCCTCCCTCCACAGAGAAAGAAGACTCCCCTAATCACCAGGTTTCCAGGGATCCTTCACTCTAAATTCCTACATCTCCCTATCACTCACCTGGTACTTTTAATAACTAGCAATCTGCTGAAGGTGTTTACCTTTTAATCTTATCTTTTCATGTGACGGTCATTTCCTTATGAGCATAAACCATAAAGTGCACTTTTAAAAACTGAATATTATAATACTAGACAACACTAAGAGAAAGTTCTTAGGAAATAAAATTCCCCCAACAAGATCAGTCTCATTTTTTCATGTTTCTTTCTAGCCCTTGCCCAGTCCTGTTTACATTTTTAACATAGTAATAATCATAATAGTAGATTCAACCATACAGTTATACATACTGTTTTACATTCTGCTTTTTCTAACATAAAAAAGTCTTCCTTGTTAAATGGTTTTGATTTTCATTTTTAACGTCTATATCTTATGCACTGAGAAACTAGACTGTGATTCACTTAAGCACTGACTTCTTTTCCTAGTTAGACATTATTCTTTATGTCTTTCACTGTGTTGATTCTTCTCCGTGATTTTCACTGCATCAAGTACTGAAAAATTCAAAGCAAACCGTTGAGAAATACCTGTTAAAATAAATTTATTGTCCATGCTTCCTAACACCTGAAATAACCCATTTCACTGTTTTTTCTCTCTAGCTAAATTTCTAATGTAATTTCCGGTTTCATCACCTTAGGCTAGGTAGACAGCAAAGATATTTCCCAAACACTTTTTATATAGATTTATTTATTTTGATAGTTAATCTCATACATATTTAAACACTGGAAGCCCCTTGAGGGAAGGCAATAAGATCCCATATTAAGATAAGGTAGACACCTGGCAGGCGTTCAATAAATATTAAATATTTTTTAAGCCATCTAAAGTTATAAAACATCAAAGTCCTGAACAGGAGAGTGTCGCTGATCTAACTAGTGCCATCAATTATGCTTGTAAAACTTTCGGCTCACTTAATAATTTCACTGGTTAATAATGTATGAATGGGTGTTCCTTACAGTTTACAGGACACAAAGAGGTTACCTGGTGAGCTGTACAGGTCTGAGAGATGACAAACAGAACTGCAAACAGAACTCCCAGATCTCATGACAAAACAAGCTTAACCTCTTTTACTTTAGCTGTTTAAGTTCATACTTCAAATGAAGAAAAGCAAAAACAAAAGTTGTAGTATTAAAACTACATAAAATTACATATGCATGTAAGTACGACCTGGAATGAAAATAAGAAAATGAGTGTGAATTGTTAAGGTGAAAGAATGTCAGAGACATTTTCCTTTTTATTTTTTGTTTTCTTAGTATAATGTTAAAATGTATAACAAGAAAAACATTCCCGACAAAAGCATATTCATTAGTCATTACAATTCTTGCTATTATTGAAGTAGGGCCTAATGCTGAATGTTCAAATAACTAAGTTTCCCAAGCCCACATGTAATTTAGCAAAAAAGACTGAAACACTCTTAATTCCATGATAAATGTTAAATAATAAACCAATTATCTACCTTAACACCTAAGCACAGTCAGATACTGAATCACATGAAGGACTTAATGGTACACTAGAAGCTTCTTGCAAATTTCAGATTTTCCTCAACAAGTAGCTAATGTGATTCCAACTATCAGTCTTTAGAGTAAAACTACATTATCCCAGGAACCCATTCTCATCTCATTCTCATTTGTGAAGAGTGATTTCTGAGGTTGCTTCCTACACTAACCTGCTAAGGGAGAAACAATTATGACTAAAAGTTTACTATTCATCAGAATTGTATACTATTACTTAATTCATTAATTTTCCCGGAAGTAATAATTGGTCACAGTAATAATTTTTTTCAAAATTACCGGAAAGGGATATGACTTTGTTTTAGCCTTTTTAAGCAAACTCTACACAGCAGTATAAAAATCACTGGCTTTAGAATTCCACTCCATTGTATTCCACAAGAACCTCTAGATTTATGTAAATGACTACTTTATGACAAAATAGAAATAGAACCACTTTTAATTATCTGTAGTAATCACTAAAAAAAAAGTCCATGTGCATTCAGGAAATGTGAGGCTAGGTAAGAGACAGCACTAAATGAATCAGAAGGCAGTATACCACAAACAACACGCTTCTACTTATAGGGTAATGGATCTATGCATAAACCTTAATTTTAAAATGAGTTCAGCCAAAGGGACAACTAACATCTTTTCCAAAGCTAAAAGTATTATTCTAAGTACCCCTTGAACCTCTGATACTGACAATTATTACAATCTAATCAATGTCAATTTATAAGTAAAAAGGATAGTGCTTCCCCTGGAAAACTGAAACTCAAGGTTGGGGGAGGGGAAAGAGGAAAGAATTTTAATTATCCAAGATAGGTCTTTGGTGGTGGTGAGTTAGCTGCCTCTTTTTAGCACTGGCATTTCCCAAGTTTTTCGTGAATAGGAAATTTTTTTAATGTGCCGAAATCATCCTTTCAGAATCAAATCCCAGCTAAGTTGTGTTTTCTGCGGCTTGGTGTTTTGTTTTGTTTTTTTTTAATCACTGTGATGGTAATAAACTTGAAGTGAATTGAAATAAAGCTGCCTGAACACTCGAGGACTAGAAGCTTTTGGAAACTGTCAGAGTTCATCTAAGTTCTTTCATTTTGTCAGAGCATGGAATTAATGAGGCAAAGGTTGAAGACCCAAAACGTGAACTCGTTGAGAACTTAAAGTAATTAAGTTCTTAGGGAAAATTCTTGTGTCATCTTGACAGCCTTAAGCCAAGCAGGGACAGGAGGAATCACCAACTCCAAAAAAAAAAAAAAAAAAAAAACTTCCAAGAGGACAAACCTAGAAAGCATGTTATCCTGTTGAACTGTGTACCTCAATATATACCAAAGACAGCAAAGACAGCTAGAAAGCAACTCCATTTCTACACAGACTTAAACAACACAACTACAGGGTTTCCCTGGTGCCGCAGTGGTTAAGAATCCGCCTGTCAATTCAGGGGACACGGGTTCGAACGCCTGCGCTCTAGAGCCTGCGAGCCACAACTATGGAAGCCCACGTGCCTAGAGCCTGCGCTCCACAAGAGAAGCCACCGCAATGAGAAGCCCGCGCAAGGCAACGAAGAGTAGCCCCTGCTCGCCGCAACTAAAGAAAGCCCGCTCGCGGCAACGAAGACCCAACGCAGCCAAAAATAAATATAATAAAATAAATAAATAAACAACAACTACAAACAAAGAAGTTGCGAAAATGACTGAGAAAATGATTCTAGTACTTACACGAATGATTCGCATTAGTTAAGAGCCTTCTCAGCTGAAAAGTCATTTCCTGGGACTATAATGATCCCACTAGTATCACCTGGTATATATAGGAGGTGTTTCCAATATATCTCACTTAAAGTAACTTGCCCTGTCACGCTGCTAGTTAAGCATTAAAGCCAAGGCCCGGCCCACCTCCTCTAACTTGAGTCAGGTTTTCTCCATTACATTTGACTCTCTAAAGAGGATTTAAAATATACTGTTTATCTGCTTTCTCTACCCTCCCTGCAGAATTGAGAGAATGTCTGAAAGATACAATTTCACAAGAATCTTGGCACCTAATCTATTTATTGTTGAGAGATGACGAAGATGACTTCAAGCAAAAACAAAACTTTCTTAACAGTCAAGAAAAAGCGGGGGGTCGGGGGAGGGCAACTCCTCTACCCAAGTTCAATCAAAGGATTTACAAGTCTTCATGACAATCCAGGTTAAAGGAATATAAAGTGAAAAGCCAAGAGGAAGGACTTTTGCACTAGACTGCTTTCTCAGAAGTAACCCCAACTCCCTGCCCTTCTTCCTGCCACGGGCCACAGAAGTGCGGGGTCGGGGCGCCCGGGCCACCGACATGGGGCCTCGGGGTCCCCGGCTGTCCCGGGCCAGGCCGGAGGATGAGGACCCCAGGGCGGGGGCCGCGCTGACAGCTGGCGGGCCGAGAGCGGGGGCGCGGCGAGGCGCGGGACCAGGGGCCGGGTGGGGAAGGAGGAAGCGAGCCAGGGGCGCGGGCGCCCTCCTAGAAGGGCAGGGAGACAGGAGGGCAAAAGGGCGGCGGGGCGGGCGCGCCGGCGGAAGGGGCAGCGGGCCGGGACATGGGGCCCGCGGCGCCCCGGGACGCGGTGCGGGCCAGGGGAGGGGCGTCCCGAGCAGGCGGGGCGGGCACGGGCGACGAGGTTTCGGGGTGCGCGGGCCGCCCCCCCACCCCGCCCAGACACGGACTCCAGGGGCGGGACCGGCCGGACCCCACACGGCGGCCGCGGCCAAGGGAAGGGCGCGCCAAGCACCTGCCGCCTCCGCCGCGGCGGCCCCAGGCGCGCTCGGCTCTCACCTCTTCGGTTCATGGGTCGGATCCGGACGGCCACTTTCACTTTGGAGTCCCCCATCCTGCCGCCGCCGAGGCTCTCGCTCGGCTTCCGTCTGCCGCGGCCACCGGGCAACTCTTCGGGGCTGACCGGGCGGGAGGGGGCTACGGGCGAGAGGGGCGGGGCCGGGGCGGGGCCTGCGGAGGGGCGGGGCCGACTCGGGGCTCCCGGCGGCGCCCCCGCTGCATGACGGGACTTGTAGTCCCTGTAGGTGGTCGCGGGCAGAGCCGCATAGGTCCGGTGCGCTTCCCTCTCTGGAGCTTGTAAATACCTCTCTGTTTCTACGCAATTCTTACTTACCTTTACAGTTAGTACTGAGACGTAAGCTGTCGATGAGCTGATGTCTCACCTGAAAACAAACAGTTGAATAGATGGCACTGGAGACCTTGCGACCTCTCTCAGACTCATTTCCTGCCAATCTTAGTGTTTTATCCCTGGCTCAAATTATTTCCTCTGCCTGGATTGCCCTCCCGGCCGTGTTTGCTGAAATCAGCCTTCAAGACAAGTCAAAAGTCACTTCTGGAGGTCTTCATAAATCCACAGGTTACCCAACCCACCCCCTGCCCCCCTTCCAGTCAAGACCTTGGGCTCTGGCATCAATCTGGGTTCAAACGCGCCCTTAGCACTTTCCAACTGTGTGATCAAGGCAAGTGATTTGACAGCTGTATGCTTGTCTTTTCATATGTAAATGAAATACCTACTTTATGGGATTGTTGTGAGGTTTAGTGAGTTAATGTAGGTAAACCTCTTAAAACTCCCAGGCACAAAAGTGCGCAATAAAAGTCATTATTTTTGATTTGTTATAGCATTTATGCTGCAACTATTTATGTCTCTCCTATTTTTGTTTTTTTTTTTTTTTTTTTTTGCGGTACGCGGGCCTCTCACTGTTGTGGCCTCTCCCATTGCGGAGCACAGGCTCCGGACGCGCCGGCTCAGTGGCCATGGCTCATGGGCCCAGCCCCTTCGCGGCATGTGGGATCTTCGCGGACCGGGGCACGAACCCGTGTCCCTTGCATCGGCAGGCGGACTCTCAACCACTGCGCCACCAGGGAAGCCCGTATTTTGTATTTTTAAAACCATATCTTACATGTGTAGCCTTGCCTGTAGTAGAGACCCAGTAAACATTTATTGCATGAATGAATCAATGACTCAGTGAAGCCACACTAAAATGTGCTTTTTGTTAAGCCCTAGCAGAAATGCTAACTGGTGGCCTGTGGGCAAGATCTGACCTGCAAACATGTTCTATTTGGCCCAACGTTATTGGCCAATGCATGAAAACTGGGAGATTTTTACATGCAATGCTGGGCCTACATTACATATTGGGAATATCAATAGGAAATGAGTAGCAGTGGCCACCTTTATAAGAGGCAGTTCCGCTTCGATATGTTTAAATGACAGAATAGAACTCAGAACAATTTTACAGATGAGTAAATACAGAAAGCTGGCAAGACTTGCCCTTTTACCAACCATCCTATTGTTGAAATAGCTTCAATACAAACAGAGTTGTCCAACAAGTTAAAAACACATTTAAGAGACTATATAGCACAGGGAACTATATTCAATATCCTGAGATAAACCATAATGGAAAAGAATATAAAAAAGAATGTGTATATATGTATGTGTATATATATATATATATACACACATATATATGTATGTATATATGTATAACTGAATCACTTTGCTGTACAGCAGAAATTAACAAGACATGAAATGATCCAGACACAAAAAAAGCAAGCCCTGTATGATTGCACTTATATGAGGTACCTAGAATAGTGAAATTCAGAGACAGAAGGTGGAATGATGGTTGCCAGGGGCTGGGAAGAAGGGGAATAGGGAGTTAGTGTTTAATGAATACACAGTTTCTGTTTGGGAAAATTAGAAAAGTTCTGGTGATGGATGGTAGTGATAGTTGCACAACAATGTGAATGTACTTTATGCCACTGAACTGCACACCTGCAAATGGTTAAAATGGTACCTTTCAGGGCTTCCCTGGTGGTGCAGTGGTTGAGAGTCCGCCTGCCGATGCAGCGGACACGGGTTCGTGCCCCGGTCTGGGAAGATCCCACCTGCCGCGGAGCGGCTGGGCCCGTGAGCCATGGCTGCTGAGCCTGCGCGTCCAGAGCCTATACTCCGCAACGGCAGAAGCCACAACAGTGAGAGGCCCGCATAGCACACACACACACACACACAAAAGGTACCTTTTAAAATATAAATTTATTTATTTTTGGCTGCATTGGGTCTTTGTTGCTGCACACGGGCTTTCTCTAGTTGTAGTGGCCGGGGGCTACTCTTCGTTGCAGTGCATGGGCCTCTCATTGTGGTGACCTCTCTTGTTGCCGAGCACGGGCTCTAAGCACGCAGGCTTCAGTAGTTGTGGCTCACGGGCTCTAGAGCGCAGGCTCGGTAGTTATGGCTCACGGGCTTAGTTGCTCTGCGGCATGTGGGATCTTCCCGGACCAGGGCTCGAACCCGTGTCTCCTGCATTGGCAGGTGGAATTCCAACCACTGCGCCACCTGGGAAGCCCTAAAATGGTACATTTATGTTGTGTATATTTTGCCACAACTAAAAAAAGGTAAAACATCATATCATTATGTTGTACACCTGAAACTAATATGTCAATTATACCTCAATTAAAAAATAAGTAGAAAAAAAGGTTAAAAATAGAAAATGCAACCCCAGAAGGCCCTCCTTACAGGAAGGGAATTTCTTTCTTAGCCGCACCTCATCTGAGATTTCAAGGGGGCCTTCTCAGCTGGAGAAGCAGTAGGTTTCAGACAGTAAATCTTTTGATTTTCACAGCGCAATAAAGTGAACAAAATAAGGAGGACTAATTTAGCATTGTCAGCTTTTTAATTTTACCAAGTAAATTCTTTAAAAACTAATGGATACAACAAATTGCTCTCTACTATCACTGTCATCCTTTAAAAAAAATAAAAGCCAGGTCACAAAGAATATATTTTTATATTGAAATCATTTGCTGGATGAAAACCCTCACTCCTACCCTTTTGCTCTTATTTAGCATTGAAAAAACTTTTATCATGGCCCTTGGACTGATTACCAGAGTTGGGTATTCTAGGCTTAAACGGATTTCCTATTAACCATCTCACCACACGCAGGTTATAACAAATGAGGGTTTGCAACGTGCCAAGGTTCCTGGGCATCCACTCTTCGCTTTATATCTCTTTTATAACCTGGTAAGTTTTCTTTTTAAAAGGCCTGTTCTCATGACAGCTTGAATCTAGCTTAACAGAAACAAGGCAGGCAGAAAAAGAGAAGGCTACCAGTTTCTATGTGAACACTGTATTTCCATTTAAGCTCGAATTTCCGAGAGGAGAAAGCCCCTTAGGAGTCGGAGAGGTGGGGGGGATACAATAGGGAAGAGGTGAGGACTTTCTCTAAAGTTTCAAAACCACTTAAGTGGTCCTGGAAACATTTGACTGGAAGAAAATGACAGGAGCTTCCCAAGGGACCGTAGAGAAACACCCCTGTGGGCTACTCTCCCTTTGACCTCTTATTCACACTAATCTCCCCCTGTTGACTTCTGCAATAAAGGTGAGGAGAGAGGATTCTTAGAGGAAAGAGCCAGAGCCTAGGAATGGCTTTATCTTCCCGGGGAAAATCTCGCTGAGATTGTGAGAGAGAAAGGACTGAGAGGCGAGTTTCAACCTGCAGCCCAGGAGCCTGGGGACTTTCACACCAGGTAACTGGAGAGCTGCCCTGTCACCTGGCTGGGAGTGCTGGTTCGGACTCCAACAGAAGAGAGGGAAAGTCAGGGTTTCTCCCTTTTGAACTATTAGAGGAAAAAGAGAAAAAGAACTAGTAAATAAGGCACTCCCTTTGACCATTCTCTTGCAAAGCAAGGACTTAAGAAATCCACCAATATTTACGGTGTAGATACTGCAGTCAAGACATTGTTGAATTTTAGCTGTGTTGATAAGAAGGTCCTCCTTTATTTTGCCCTGACCCTTTGCAGATCTACTCGTTCTAAAACCAATTTCTAGTTTACTTTTTTGTTGCTTTGATCCACAATTTCTGATGATCCCTGCAGAGGTTGAGGAAGACATTTTGCCTTATAATATCATCACTTAATAGAATAATGAGAACAAACATATTGAATAATCACTATGTACCAGACGCTCTCCTAAGCATTTTATGTGTATTAACTCACCTAATCCTCACACTAACTCTATGAAGCAGTGACCATTACTCTCCTCACCTTACAGATGGGGAAACTGGACCTGACAAACTTACTGAAGGTGCCACGGTTGTGCTCTGACCCCCCTCTCTACAATCCTTCATGACGGGAAGTGTCTCCACACAGACTGTTCAGCCCATAGGAATTTGAAAACATCTAATTTTCCGCTATTCTACTTTCCAGAATAGTTTCTGAAACCCTATTATTGTAAAAAAAAAAAAAGTGGGGACTGTACGCTAAGTTCTGTATTTTTAAAAAGGGAGGGAATGAGCTAATCACTGCATCAGGACAAAAGACATCTCTCCGGCGTAATTAAGGATTTACCTGCGTCCCTCAGGCTTAGCTTTGCCAGAGGTCTAAGTTTTCCCAGTTGTCTCCTTCTGTCTCCCCAGCTATACTGTGGGCGCAGGAGAGTGTCTTGTTCAAGTCTCTTTATCTCCAACACCCAGTATAATCCCTGGTACTCAGTAGGCAGGCACTTAATACCTGTGAGGGAAGATATTAACAACCCAGCACCATGATTAACCACAGACAGGTGAAGTTACTTGCCTCCAATCTACACAGAGCTAGTAAGCTTCAGGGTTGGAATGCAAACACAAATTTGATTCTGAAAATCTAGGCTGTTTCCACAAAGAAGGCCATCGCTATACATCCTCTTATGTATTTTTCATGTTAGTGTTCTCTTTCCTATGTTGTGAATTCCTAGTGGATGTCAGTCTCCAGAGTGGCCTTTATTTTATAGGTGTTATTTATCAAGTGCTTATTATGGGCCAGGCATTGTGCTCAGCACCCCCCATACAAGATCTCATTTAATTTTCACAACAATCCCGTGAAGCTTGGCGATATTATTACAGCCTTTGACAGATGGGCAACTGAGACTAAATGGGGCAAGTTAACTTGTACGCTAGCCTGAGTAAGAGGTTCCTAAATGCAAATTCTGGGTCCCTGCTGTGTGCTCTTGCCCAGGCCTTCAGACCTTTGCCACCACCCCACCCTGCTTCATGTAGCCTCTGGTGCCCTGCTGGGTCCCTCAGCCTCTTCTGACACTTCATCAGCCACGGACTGACAGGGCCACGCCTGGATCTTGCCATGATCTAAGATGGCTCCGCCTATGAAACTCAATAACTCTCATCCACAGCCTCAGTCTCATCCAACCTGACTCACTCCCCTACTGCCAGGCACCAATGCACTGTTTGTAAGCCTCCAGTTCCTCAACTTACCCCTTTCCTCACACTCAAGCTCCTTCAGGGGCTCATTTTCTTACATCTGTAGCTTAAACCTTCCTCTTGCCCATGTCATCACCACCACTCATGGCCCGTGAGTTCCTAAACTTAAGTCATTTCCCTTCCTTCCTTCTCCCATACTTGGTCAGTGCCATGTTGTGATTTACAAGAAATACATATTTGATCATTCAGAGGACCAAAATCTATGTCTCATATGTATTTGATCTTCATTCACCGTAGTTCTGATGGCTCATACCTCCCCAAGCCCTTGGAATTTCCTAAGGGTTGAGAGTGATCAAGGTGTCTCTTGTTGTGTTAATGATGTGTCTTTTGGAAAACACCTAAGGCTGGGGGTGGATTGCCAATGGGACCAACCTGTGATTAGACCTCCAGGGAGGGGGGCCAGGCTGGAGTTGAAATCAACACCATTGGCCAATGATTTAGCCAATCATGTGTATGTAATAAAGCCTCCATGACACCCCTAAAAGGACAGCGCTGGGGCCCTTTCTTGGAGTTTCCACAGGAACCAGTTTCCATGTGGGCTCTGGGCCCCAACCCTCCACGAGGACAGAACCTCCTTTGTTTGGGACCTAGCCCTATGTATCTCTTCATCTGGCTGTTGATTCCTATCCTTTAATATCTTTTTATAACAAATCTAGTGAAATGTGTTTTCCTAAGTTTTGTGAGTCATTCTAGCAAATTAATTGAACCCAAGGAGAGAGTCATGGGAACCTCCAATCTATAGCCTGATGGTCAGAAGTACAGGTAACACCCTGGACTTGCAATTAGCATCCTGAGGTAGAGGGGGTCAATGGAACTGCGAATTCATAGCCAGTCGTTCAGGAGCACAGGTGACAACCTGGGCTTGGGACTGGCGTCTAAGGTGGAGGGCGGTCTTGTGGGCCTGAGCCCTTTACCTGTGGAATCTGATTCTATGTCTAGGTAGATAGTGTCAGAATTGAGTGGAATTTCCTGTCACCCTGTTGGTGTCCAAGAATCGCTTGTTGGTGTGGGGAAGCCTACACACATACACATACACGCACACACACACACACACATGTTGGAACTGGGCCCAGGAACCCTGCTGGAGGAAGTCACACACCCGTGCACCTTGGTGCCCTCACAGATCTGTGCTCTTTAGTCTCAGCGTGGCCCTCAGTGCCCTCCCCCATTCCTCCAGGGCCTTTACCATCTTTACCACTTCCCCTCAACCCTTAGTCCACCTCTAGTTACCTCTCTCTCTGCCTCTTCCACAGCCAAGCTTCCCCAGATAATTTACACTCACTGCCTTCCCTTCCTCACCTGTCATTAGTCAACCGACTATTAATTCAATCATGCTTTCGCCACCTTCACCCCTCCAATAAAACCAGGCTGGCCAGGTGTATCATTGGTCCTTGATTTGCAAATCCAGTAGGGTGCCTTTCGGTCCTCATTTTACTTGATTTCTCTGTGGTATTTGGTGTTATCGACCATCCCCTTCTTGATGGTCTTACTTTCTATGACATCACTCCGTTCTCCTTGGGGAATTTTTTTTTTTTTTTTTGGCCACACTGCATAACATGAGGGATCCTAGTTCCCTGACAAGGGATTGAACCATACCCTCTGCAGTGGAAGGGCGGAGTCTTAACCACTGGACCACCAGGGAGGTCCCTGTTCTCCTTGTTTTAATTAATTTATTATTTTAATCAACAGACTTCCCCACCTTGTGCTTGGCATTATGGCATTAGGTGCTTGGGATACAAAGATCAAAAAGAGGTGGTGACTGTCCTTAAGGGCTAAGAAGTTTGGTTAGATTTCTGGAAATTTTGTAACTTCTTCAAGTTGTTTTGCTGCCTCTTTGTTTCTCAGAATAGTGTGGGAACCCCCTTTAAGGATGGTGCACTGGGAAAAGAGAAGGCTCAGTAGACCTGGCTTGGGAGATCACAGGGAAGGCAAAGCCAAGGGTACTCCACCCAATTCCAAAGCTGGGGGGAAAAGAACAGCCAATAGATGGAGCGGCAGCTAAGCAGTAGAAGAACTAGGCACGAAAGAAAGGGGACAACGGAAAGAAACACTAGTATTCATCGAAGAGTAGCTGCCGGAGCCTAAAGTGCAAAAAGCTCATATGGGTTCCTTGCTGTCAAAATCCATGTCTCTTGTACCTGTTTGTTCTATTCGCATTGCCACCATCCTATCCTAAGCCTTCTACAGTTCTGGCTTTCAAAGCTTCTGCATGACACCTCCCCAAAAGATACCTCTGGCAGAAAGTATCCCTCCATACTGTGCATGGGGTCATGCACTTTGGGGTCATAGAATTGGGTTTCTCCTGAAAGGGTAAAAGGCCACAACTGTGGGGCTCAGGAGGCTGAATGGAATTGACTTGGATTTTTGAGAGATTTCGATGATTCAAAGAGTCCACTTGGGTGCTGGAGGTTAAAGATGTCCCCTGAAGTGTACTAGGTAGGGTGCACCCCTCTTTCCCTGGGATCTCATTTGGAATGGAGTAGGGTTTATGAGCCCCAGAGAGCGAGGTGTACCTCGTAAACGCGATTATTTATACATTAGTTTCTTTTTTCTCTCTTTGTGCTCAACTTTTCTTTTTTTTAATTTAATTTTTATTTTATATTGGAGTATAGTTGATTGACAATATTGTGTTAGTTTCAGGTGTACAGCGAAGTGCTCAGTTATACATATACATGTATCTATTCTTTTTCAGATTCTTTTCCCATATAGGTTATTACAGAATATTGAGTAGGATTCCCTGTGCTATACAGTAGGTCCTTGTTGATTACCTATTTTATATATAGTAGTGTGTATACGTTAATCCCAAATTCCTAATTTACCCCTCCCCCATTAGTAAACTTTTCTTAAATGTATGTGTATTTGACCTATGCTAGGGGGAAGCAGAGGAAGGGACTTTTGACAGAGCTTTAAAAGGGAAGAAGTCTACCTCTGAGGCCAATGTGGTGGAGGCAGTGGGGACGGGGGGAAAGACCACAACACGAGTCAAATCAGAAGTAAGGATCTGAGATCACTGGGCTCTTCCTACTAACCTTACAGCCCTGGGTTTTACTTCATTTTAGAAGGCAGCATCCCCTTACTCACCCCTCACTGCTGGACAGTCTCTCTTACCCAGTACTTTTGTTCTGGTTGCTCTCACTCACGTTGCTAACTTCCCTAGGATGTCCTCCCTCCCTCTGCCAATTAACACCTAACCACTCGAGCCCTGTTTTCTCCATAAACTCATCCTTCGCTCGTCCAACACACGTCAATGTTCCCTTTTGGAAGCTTCTAGCTCTGTACCGCACGAGCATTGGTGACAGGCCGACGTAAGCAACGTGTATGGGTCTCATCTTCTCCAATTAGGTGGAGAACTCAGTAGTGGAGATGCTGTCTTCTTGTCTTTGGTATTGCTCCAAGTGACAAGCACACAGCCGGCCCCATCTATACTTGGAGACTGAACTATTCCAATTTAAAAGACACAGAGTGGAAGAGACAGGAGGCATGAGAAGGGCTTTACGTTCATTGTTTTGACTGATATTCTACAGTGACAAGAAATTCCAGGAATAACATAAGCACGGGTGGTGGCATGGAAGTTCTTTCAAACCACATTTTGCCCTCTTTATTGAGGAAAGGTAAACTCCCTCCTCATCTCTGAAGATCCAGAATGAAGAGTCCTCTCCAAACACACAGATTCCACACTAAACTCCCCCAGAGTGTCCACTATCTGTACGAACATATTACTTCCCTCTTTGTTGAAAAGTGTCTGGAAAGAACAACCTCCATAATAAATCTCTGATGGGCCTAGTTCATCTCCATAAATCATTCAGGGATGGAGGTCAGGAGAGGGTATCCTTTTGGTATTATTCCAGGCAGATTGTACAGTTCAGGCCCCATTAGTGAGCACAAAAGGACATCTATAAAATATTCATAGGCTGTGGTACAAATACATTGACTGCTTGGGGGACCCACTGCCTAAGGCATGAGATTCGTCAGACCCGTGGTTGCAGCAGTCTGCTCCCTTCAGCTCAGAGGTTTCCACAGCCCATCAACAAATCTGATTTAGAATTTAAAGGGATTTTTTTGAAACCACAAGAGAAAGGGTGAGGTAAGTTGGAGGTGAACTATTTTGCCCAGGTCTCCCAGCCTGAGGAGAAGCAACTGGCTTCTCATGGGGAGGGCCATCTGGTGAAGCAGCAAAACCTCCTGGGAGAAATACTGGATAAAGTTAGCATGGGAAGAAGGAAGGAAGGAAGGGAGGAAGGGAGGGAGGGAGGGAGGGAGGGAGGGAGGGAGGAAGGAAGGAAGGGAGGGAGGGAGGGAGGGAGGGAGGGAGGGAGGAATGAAAGAAAGAAAGGGAGAAAGAAAGGAATGAAAGAAAGGAAGGAAGGAAGGAAAGAAAGAAAGAAAGAAAGAAGGAGAAAGAAAGGAAGGAAGGAAAGAAAGAAAGGAAGGAAGGAAGAAAGAAAGAAAGGGAGAAAGAAAGGAAGGAAAGAAAGGAAAGAAGGAAGGAAGAAAGAAAGAAAGAAAGGGAGAAAGAAAGGAAGGAAAGAAAGGAAGGAAGGAAGAAAGAAAGAAAGAAAGAAGGAAGGAAGGAAGGAAGGAAAGAAGGAAGGAAGGAAGGAAAGAAAGAAAGAAAAAGAAATCTCCTAGAAAAATACCTGGGGAAGAATCCCTGCTGTGAAAGACACCCTCCCCCCTCTATTCATTATTGCTGTTTTCTATCACATACAATTCCATCTAATCCAAATTTGATAGCATATGCAATCAATGAAAGGTACTTCCCCGATAAGGAATCAAAAAGTGAGGATGACATACTTTACATTTCCAGGTTAGAATTTACTGGAAGAAAATGATGCTGTTCCAGTGGAAGAAAAAAATATCCATCAAATTCCTCCTTGGATACTGGCAGGTAAATGAGATCCTGTTTTCCCAGGGAAGTTGTCACATGTGGCAGCTGCAGGTGGCTGGGGTGGAGGCCTGAGCCTAGCTGGGGAGAGAGAAGGAACATTCTGAGCTACCCCAGATTCAGATCTAGGAGGTGTTACCTCTGCAGGAAGCATGAAGGCGGGTGGCAATGAGGGGTGGGAGGGCAGAGTGCATCAAAATCCCGATACTGGAGGGAAGAGAAGGGCAGAGAAAATGGCTCAGGCTAGGATGGATGCCTCATGTGGTTTTAATCTTCTAGACACTGGGCATGAAGTGGTTAAAAAGAAACCCAAGGCAGCTGCAGCCCGGGACTTTGTAATAGGAAGTAACATAGAGTTCATTTTTCTATGCCATGGAGGGAGACTTTGTTTTTCAGCTGGGACTCAATCTGGAAGCTGTTCTACCCACTAGAAAGCCAGAGGCTATAAAACCCTGCCAGTGCCACAGCATGACTCAGGGGCAGCTGAACAAAGCCCAGGACAGAGCAGGGCAGCTGCAACTGTCTCGCACTTCGGCACCATCTATGGAGGAGAGCAAAACCACCTTAGAAATAGAGAACGATGTAGCCATCCTTCACCAATATAACTACCAGACACATTCAAGGCTTACCTGTAAAAATCTGAAAAGCTAGAGAAAAATAAGAGCGAATATTTAGCTGAGCTCAAGCAAAGAAAGAAGTCATCAGTAATAGTAAAAGTACTGAGAAACTTGTGCAAGGTCTGTAGGTGGAGCTGGGGTCTGTGCTACACCAGAGCCTTACTCTCAGCTCTGCACAGAAGTGCTTCTTCAAGGGGAAAAATAAAAACAGGTAGTTTGGAAAACGAATATTTCTAAAGTATACCCAAAGAACTCACCAAAACTGGAAAGAGTGGGCAACAAATTGGAAAGTTTTGGCAATATATGATAAACGTAAAGTTATAGTCCTGAAGAAGACATTTACAAACAAAACAAAACAGAACAGCAAGAGACTAATAGAAGGTAACAGGCTATTTCTTAAGGAAGAAATGTGAACAATGCCTAAGATACACAAATGTAATATGTTTTAAAAGGAGAGTGAAAATACAATAGGACTAATTAAATAAATATTAACCTATATTTAAGAAGACAGCACAAAGACATTTTTCTTTTTCTCCCACAAAGACATGTTTCTTTTTCTCCCAATATTCTCTCCAAAAATATCCCATAGGATATTTTTACTCTTTGTTTCCTTTTTACAATAACTTAGAGCATCCTTCTTTGCTTTCATGTGGTGACAGACTGAACATACTCAAATGCAAAATTCAGTTGATGCTTACCAAGCCCACATTATGCTAATTCCTGGTGTCAGCCTTATGTGATGACATCAAGCTAAATATTCCCTCAACAAAAGCATACTGTATGGAATAGTAGATTTTACTTACTAGTAATTGCAGGGTTTTAGACTTGTGGGACTTTGCTTCTAGCTTTCCAAAAATGTTCATCCGCTTTGTATCTACAAGCTTGTTTCGGTAGGTCAGCTGTTTGTCAATAATGTCCTTTACAGCTATAAATTCATCGTATGCACTATCTGTATGGAAAATGTCCATCATTTGTGAACACTCCAGAGCAGCTTGGATGATATCATGAGTTAAATTCTCTCAGGGAAAATGATCTTAAAGCATGGATGTAATCTGAACTTGTGAAATCAAAATTTGATTCCAAGTAAATTATAGTTTTAGTAGAGAAATGAGAAAGTCCTGTTTAATTTGATTGCCCTTTTTTGGTGACTTTTTGTTTTGTTTTGAGTTCTGAAGCAGTCTTATTTCCAAAAACTTCCTTATGAAACTTTTTGTTACAACCTACACATAACATCAAATAATTCAAGTGGCCTCAGTCCATCCTTAGCTAGGCTTCTTATGGCCTCTTCAAAGATCATCAAACACTTTTGGAGAAACAGCATACAAATTTCTGTTCTACATTCTTTTTTCCATTCTTATCCTCATTGTATTTTCAAATTAGAGAAGGACAGTGTTCTTGTCCCTCATTTTGAAAATATAATTTTACAGGCAATATTTCATATCTTTTCTATGGCCAGCAGCAATGATAGACTATGTCTAAGACATATGCCCTATGTCTAACAAGGTGAGCTCCTTCCATTTCTATAAAGTCAAATATCTCATTAAGTGATTCTGCAGTTTTCAGAAAACTGAAAAGTGACTAAAACTTTCATAATGAAAACCTCAGCTTCACAGGTGAGCAAATCATATTCCTCTTTAGCAGTGTGGTGTATAAGAAATGCAAAACATTCAGTAGGAGAGAGGTTTTTTCATTGCCTTTGGTTAAAAATGTATAGACTGGGGCTTCCCTGGCGGCGCAGTGGTTGAGAGTCCGCCTGCCGATGCAGGGGACACGGGTTCGTGCCCCGGTCCGGGAAGATCCCACATGCCGCGGAGCGGCTGGTCCCGTGAGCCATGGCCACTGAGCCTGTGTGTCCGGAGCCTGTGCTCCGCAACGGGAGAGGCCACAACAGTGAGAGGCCCACGTACTGCAAAAAAAAAAAAAAAAAAAAAAAAATATATATATATAGACTGAATCTGCCAAAATTTACATTTGGACCGTCTGCCAAATAGGCAGATAGATAAGCGAGGTCCAGTTGGCAGTCGGATAATATATCAACAATCTTTTATGTTTTCTGTAGTTTCATTTAAATCTTCATAGAAATCAAGAAGACAATTTGAGATTCCATTTTTCATATCGAAGTACCTAAGAAATAGAACATATTTTTTGTTGTTGGGGAGGAAAAAAACTTTTCCTCCACACTCTTAGATTCAGTATCTGAGGCCTGGGAATTAAACGGGCCAAAGACTGATTAACAGAAAAAAAGGCACAATTTTTATTTAATAGTTACAGGCACAGGAATTCACAGAAAAGAAATGAAACTCAAAGAAGCAGTTAGATTCAGGAGCTTATATACCATTTTATTTATTTATTTATCTTTGGCCATGGCTTGCGGCATGTGGGATCTTAGTTCCCCGACCAGGGATTGAACCTGCGCCCCCTGCGTTGGGAGCGTGGAGCCTTAACCACTGGACCACCAGGGAAGTCTCATATACCATTTTAACAAAGGAAAGGACGTTTGGGATTCAAGGGATGACAAATTGCAGGGAAGTAACTGGGAAATACATGGGGGGAATAGTTATTTTAATAAGGCCTGTTTGTGCAAATTCATCTCAGTGTCGACTCCCTATCTCTGGTGATAAGAGTGCTCTCCCTGGTACAAGGGGCTGGGGGTGGGAATGGAAGGTTAGCTTTCTCCAGGGGAAATTTATGCCTTGCTTTTAGGCATATGGGAGAGGGCAGAGAGTTCCTCCTGCATCTGCTGTTTCTCAAGTACCTTTAGTTCAAAATAATATGCCAAAGTGGCATATCCTCATCCCCTTCGTTATGACTAGCATTGCTCTGATGTAACCCATCACTTGATACACTGTAGAAAGCATAATGGTTGGTAAGTTCTGCCAGAATCGGCCCTACATTTTTTTTTTTTTTTTTTTTTGCGGTACGCGGGCCTCTCACTGTTGTGGCCTCTCCCATTGCGGAGCACAGGCTCCGGACTCGCAGCCCCAGCGGCCATGGCTCACGGGCCCAGCCGCTCCGCGGCATGTGGGATCTTCCCGGACCGGGGCACGAACCCGTGTCCCCTGCATTGGCAGGCGGACTCTCAACCACTGCGCCACCAGGGAAGCCCCGGCCCTACGTTTTAAGAGGCCAGTTTAGATCGATTTAGAAGGACTTGCCCATTTCATCGCGGACTTTTAAGATGCAGTCTCCATGTGTGTCTTTACCTCCCCTTCTGCACCATGCTCGATCCCAGTAGATTTTCTGCACCTGTGTAGCATGCTCAGTTTTGTTGCTTTACCTCCCTAATCATGTACCACGTCCTTCCATCTGTCATTAAAATGTCATGGTCCTTTAGCCTTCTTTTTTCAGTGATGTCTAGGTCACGCTGGTGTTTGTAATGTAATATGAACTCTTAGAAAACATGGTCACACTATTCACAATGTTAAAAAATTAAACTAGCATTCGGTACAAGCAAATTCTCAATACAAATACAGAACAAGAGTTAAACCACAGGCAGAGGCGAAGACAGACTGTTAAAGATTATAAGGCCCTTAAGTTACACACCTAAGTAGTATCACACCCAGTGATGTAACAGTGGATGATCTGTTATGGAACTGAAAATCATGGTAGACAACATCAGCGGTCAGTGACCATGCAAGGTGGGTAATCTATCCACCATATCCATTTGACACTAAAAAGCGTGTTTCCTTTAGCCCCTAGGTTTTCGCCACTATAACGAGTTTTGTACTTTCCCCCAAGCTTCCACACTCATGCCGAAAACCATGCTTTCTCATGTACAGTGGAGGGTTTCCTGGAATGTGGAACTTTCAGTGCTGAAACCACAGGGGGACAGTCCTTGTGAAAACAGTACTTTCAGATATTTCTGGTCAGAAGTATATATTGGTGCACCTTTTCTGGAGAGCACTTGCATGTGAATTTCAAGAGCCTTAAACATGTGTAACCAGTCATTCCATTTCTAGGAAATTTATCTTAAGGAAATAAGTAGAGGAGGTCATAAACATTTATGATTATGGATAGCCAATTGGATTTTACTTACTGTATTCAAAAATTAAAAACAGTTTAAAGTTTCAGCAATAGGGAAATAGTTAAACTGTGATATTTTTTACAGTGAGATGCAGTAATTAAACACCATCCTTAAAATTCATGTTTTGGGAGGATGTTTAATGGCGTGGAAAAGTACATTCTAATGATAACTTTGAGGCAGTTTATAGTATATCATTTTCACCTAATGTATGCATTTATACACATGTACATAACAATATACAGTAAAAGGGAAAGAAAAACTAGAAATACTCCAGAATGGTACCTTTGAGTGGGAGGATTATGGCTAATTTTAATTATTTATTATAATTTTCCCAATTTTCTGTAATCAAAATTTTTCCTTATGATTTTTTTGCTATTGTAACATTTAATTAATTTATTTTTTTGAATCACATATTTTAATGACAAAAATAGCATTATAAAAATAAGAAAACAAACTTCTCTGTACCATAACAAAATAGCAGTTTCAAGGTATGACTGGATTTCTTGACTAGCCACTGTCAAGATGAAAAGGTTAAAAGAGAATTCTGATAGCCATCATCCAATGTAAAGTGAATACCAAAGGACCCAACCCAACAGATCACTTCATTTAGCTAATTGGGATACACTTGGCATGAAGTTAAAGCTGGTGTTCATTCAGAGGCTCCTCTCCTCCAACTTGGAGCCAGTGTCTCTTTCGTGAATGAGGCAGACGATACAATTATCCTTCAGACCCTCTCTTGTAGATTTGCCTGATGATTTTTTTTAATAATCAGATAGAATGTTTTAATACTGTCTGAAAGTCGAGCAATTGCCAAGTATGAATGTGAGTTTTCTGGAATTAGCAATAAGTTTCATAATGTAAGGAAATGACTTTTTTCTTGGACCAGTATGAGATGCTGATGATAAAATAAACCATGAAAAAATAGGAGACTCTAGAAAGAAATTTGTCTAAGCTTTCACCAAGATGTAGAGAAGAAATTAATATCAAAACTCTACTCCAGGGGACTTCCCTGGTGGTGCAGTGGTTAAGAATCTGCCTGCCAATGCAGAGGACAACGGGTTCAATCCCTGGTCCAGAAAGATCCCACATGCAGCAGAACAACTAAGCCCGTGTGCCACAACTACTGAGCCTGTGCTCTAGAGCCCACGAGCCACAACTAGTGAGCCCACGCACTGTAACTACTGAAGCTCGCAAGCTCTAGGGCCTGTGTGCCGCAATTATTGAGCCTGCGTGCTGCAACTACTAAAGCCCGTGTGCCACAACTACTGAGCCTGCGCTCTAGAGCCTGCGAGCCACAACTACTGAGCCCACGCACTGTAACTACTGAAGCCCGCAAGCTCTAGGGCCTGCGTTCCGCAATTATTGAGCCCGCGTGCTGCAGCTACTGAAGCCCGTGCTCCTAGAGCCCATGCTCCACAACAAGAGAAGCCACCGCAATGAGAAGCCGGAGCACCACAATGGAGAGTAGCCCCCGCTCGCCACAACTAGAGAAAGACTTTGCGCAGCAACAAAGACCCAACGCAGCCAAAAAATAAAAAAAAAAATTAAAAAAACACTACTTCATATTTTTTATGGCTATGATTTAAGCTAACTAGAGAGTAAATTGTACCCAGTTCTCATCCCATAGTGTGTATGTCTTATTCCTGATAAACATTTTAGTTGCCTTTAAAGTCTTGAGCGTAAGAACTCCTTGAAGCTTCTACCAGGTAGATTTGTGAACTATATATGCCCTCCACTGACAACTGCAGAGGGGATGCAAGTGCCCAAAGTGAGCTGATGTGAGATCCAGAACCTCCCTCTTCTAAAATGGGACTTTCAGCTTAGTCCTGCGTGACCCAAAGCAAGGAGGGAAAAAGTGACAAATCTCAAGTCTATTGCAGGAGCTTTAATTAAACAGCAAGGTCCTTCCACATTAGTGATACAAACATTCTGAGAAGGACCTGTGTAAATACTGACCCCTTGTCCCCTGTAAATTTCCCTCTCCATAGCCCTACATGGGTTGATTTGATTCTGAAATCTTATTCTTGCTCTGACTGTAAACATAATTCTGATTTCCTATCTGGGCTCCATGTGCTGTGTGTGATAAAAGGGGAAAAAGGAAAACCAGATGAGGGAATAAATAAGGAGCAGAAACCATGATATTAAGATGGGAAGGGGTCTTCCCTGGCGGTCCAGTAGTTAAGACTCCATGCTATCAATGCAGGGGGCGCAGGTTCAATCCCTGGTCAGGGAATTAAGATCCCACATGCTGTGGGGAAGTGGCCAAAAAAAAAAAGGTGGGAAGGATTGTGGTTGTTGACAGTCTACTAGAATACCCTACGCATTACCCTCCGGTTCCTAAAATCCACAAAAAAGGTAAACTGTGTTGGATAACCCTCCAAACTACCCCCTTCCACTTTCTCCGGATCAACCAGTTCCAGACGTGTGTTTTCCTTGTTCAAGGTTCGGCTTATCACCTAGTTCTCTATAAGAAAAGTAAGTGGAAACCGGACACCCAAAAGGCACCAGCGTCCAGGATTGGGGGCTGGGATGGGGCTAGCACTGCAAGAGGAAAGCTAAAGGCTGTGGAAGCTCCGAAGGCTAGGACCTATCGTGGTAGAAATCAGGAGGCCAAGCACTAAATGCCAAAGAAGTAATCAATTCCTGCTAGTCTGGGATAGGGGAGGAGCCCAGAGCACATGAGAGTCCAGCTCCAGCCAAGGGGTGAATAGGTCATTGCGAGTCAGAAACTGGTTTTCCATCCAGGATGTTATCAGTAGACCATAAACCGGATCAAGAAGGAGGGTGAGTCAAGGTGTGTTTGTGGCCTGATTTGAAGACAAGGCTTATTTGCATCAGAAGGTGCCTCCTTACAAACCCTCCGGGGTAGGAGCTCGTGTGACTTGGGCCTATACCAGGCAAACTTGGGAACAGGAACGGCCAGCTGACAGCAAGAACCTGAAAGCTGTGTGGTTGCAGGTGAGTTGGCATGAAGGCTCTACCCGGTGTGACACAGCAGAGGGGGCCAGGGGGCCACTCAACACTGGCCGCACAACAGACTCACCTGGGGAGCTTTTTCAATCCCAATGTCCAGCCACACCCTGGAAAAATTAGATTGGAATTTCTGGGGGTTGGGTGTTGGAGTGCTTTAAAAAGCTCCCTGGGCTATTTGAATATGCAGCCAGGACTGAGAACCCCGGATTAAAGGTAGGTTCACAGAGTTGTTCCCTATAAGGTTGATTCTGATAGAATCATTTTCTTGTGACCAACTAGTAATTACAAAACAAGCTTTATGAAAATAGTATTTAAAGAAACATTTACACAATAATAGATGTGTTTTGAAAATCGAGGTAAATCAATACCTGCTAAAGCTAAGGGGTTAGAGTTTCATCCAACCAGGAGGATTTTGATCCGAGAGTGATATGACACAAGTGACAACGTAGGAAGAGTAATTGGACAGTGATGTGTAGGGTAGAGCTGGTTTAGTTCAGCAGACGTTCAGTGACTAATTATGGTCACTAGCATTTATTGAGGCAAACACTGCAACAGTCTTACTCAATCCTGCCAAGAGTCCCACAAGGGTGGGTAGTTTGGGTACCATGTTTTATAGATGGAGAATCCAAAGGTGAGAGAGGTTAAGTGACTTGCCCAAAGTCACAGGTTAGTAAAAAGAGAAGTGTCAGAATTTGAATCCAGAACTCCCTTCACAACCGCCTTGCTGCACCACCTCTCATGTCATGAATGACTGTGCCAGTGTATTTTGGGGGGACATACAATGAATGTCACAGTCCTTACCTTCAAGAGAGGGCAGACAGGTCAAGAAATATCCACCATGCTGAGTGATAAGTGCGTAATGGTGTTCTCAGAACACAAATGGTCTGCCTCAAGGAGTGATGCTGGAAGAAAGCCAACAGTAGACTTGTTCTGAAAGGAGAGGAAAAGAGTGGAAATGGGGAGGCCAGTTAGAAAGCCATTGCAGTCATCAGGTCAGGGAGCTGGGATGTGGCTGTGGGGATGAGAAGGAAGTGTCAACAGGGTGGGACTAGGCTGAGTATCTTAGTCTACTCTGGCTGCTATAACAAAAATACCACAGACTGGTGGCTTATAAACTATGGAAATGTATTTCTCACAGTTCTGGAGGCTGGGAAGTACAAGATCTAGGTGCTGGCAGATTCAGTGTCTGGTAAGGGCCCACTTCCTGGTTCATAGGCAGTCTTTTGTCCTCACGTGGTAGAAGGGGCAAGGGAGTGCTCTGTGGTCTCTTTCACAAGGGCACTAATCCCATTATTGAGGGCTCCACCCTCATGACCTAAGAACCTCTCAGAGGCCCCACCTCCTAATACCATCACACTGGGGGTTAGGATTTCAACATACGAATTTTGGTGGTGGGGGGACACAAACATTCAGTCTATAGAAATGAGGCAAGGGAGGTCCCTAGGATGCAGAGCTTAAGGAGGCACCCACTCTCAAGGCTGTTCCTGCACTTGTGCCACCTAGAGAGTTGTGCCACCTTAAAGGTTGTGCCACCTCAGTTTGCCTCACCCTAGGCGCCTTGCTTCCTCACCTAGTTCTGGCCCTGAGGGTCTACCTAGAGAGAGCCCTGCTAAAGGAGGACCCAGGGATTCAATCACCTGGAAATGAAGAAATCAAAGGTAGTCTGTGGTGTCAAGCTTAGATTATCAGGAGAATAACATAGCAGATAACAAGAGATAACGACAGGATATCAAAGTGGAAACATGCAACCAGCACTTAGAATACAAGTGGATCTCATGACTGATCAAGACTAGGGATGCTGACTTGGGGGTCATGGGAACGGATGCTTCAGTGGTCCAGTGGTTAAGACTTTGCCTTCTAATGCAGGGGGTGTGGGTTCGATCCTTGGTTGGGGAGGGAGCTAAGATCCCACATGCCTCGTGGCCAAAAAGCCAAAACATAAAATAGAAGCAATATTGTAAAAAATTCAATAAAAACTTTAAAAATGGTCCACATTAAAAAAAAAAAAAGATATTAGGTCACTTTCTCAATTCTCACTGACTGAAATGTCAGTAAATGTTCCTTGTTTAAAAAAAAAAAAGCAATGGAATAATTGCTTATTCCATTCTGAGAGCAGAAGGCTGAGGGTCTCCCACAGGTAGGCTAAGGTTTGCCCAAAGGAAAACAGCTTTGCACATGGCTCTTCAAAAGACGGCAATAATGTTCACAATAAAGTTACTCCATAAAACTTGACAGTGAGTGCCAACACAGGGAACACTAAGTGTTTAACACCTTTTATACTGTTACTGAGTGTTTCCTATAATCAATAAAATACTGTTATATAAGCAATTTCCTATAATTGCTACCAAAGTTTACAATTACAGTTGAGTCCTGAGCAACTGGATAACTTATAGTTGGGCCCCCATATATGTGGTTCCTCTGTATCCGAGGTTACACACCTGCACATTCAACCAACCAGGATCATGTAGTACTGTAGTATTTACTATTAAAAAAAATCCGGGCTTCCCTGGTGGCGCAGTGGTTGGGAGTCCGTCTGCTGATATAGGGGACACGGGTTCGTGCTCCGGTCCATGAAGATCCCACATACTGCGAAGCGGCTGGGCCTGTGAGCCATGGCCGCTGGGCCTGCGTGTCTGGAGCCGTGCTCCGCGACGGGAGAGGCCACAGCAGTGAGAGTCCCGCGTACCACAAAAAAAAAAATCCATGGATAAGTGGACCCAGGCAATTCAAACGCATGTTGTTCAAGGGTCAACCGTATAAACAATTTTGTTAGTAGTTCCCCTCTGATCAAACTGAGCCCAGAATATAGAACTAGCTTAAAGATTGTGCAAGTCGTCTGATTTTCTAAGCTACATATTCAGTAAAGGGAAAGCACACATTTAACTGAGCACCAGCTATGATCCAGGCAGTATTCCAGGCCCTGACATGTGCACCATCTCATTTAGTTTAATGACAGCCATTAGCACTTTTTCATATCTTTGGGTCAATTATAAATTAAAACGCATTGAGGGGAATTTCCTGGCAGTCCAGTGGATAGGACTCTGTGCTTTCACTGCCATGGCCCGGGTTCGATCGCTGGTCAGGGAACTAAGATCCTGCAAGCTGCTCTGTGCGGCCATAAAACCCCCAAAACCAACCAACCAACCAAACAAACAAAAAACCCATTGAGGAGAAACCAATCCCTGGGAAGGCGACAGTTAATTTCAAGCCACCTGATCCCTGAATGAGGAACTGAGGTTTCAACACCTTGACTTGGCCTTTTAGGGAATGAAGTTCTGCTCTGCGTTTGAGACGACTCATTATACAGCAGCGAGGGGTGGAATGGCACAATCTACACGCAAGTGTGTCTGGGGAGAGGCAGACTCCTGGAGCCAGACGATGTCTTTATCAACGCCAACAGCATACGGATCACCCAGCCACTTGCAGCTCAGTTAAACAACAGTGGGATGGCAGAATCTTGGACAGACTCCACCAACGGACCCCAGGGTCACCCAGGAGAACTCCTGCCTTCCCACTGTCTCCCTAAATCCTAAGCAGGTACATGATCTTGCGGGTCCCCTTACCGGTAACGGCTGGCCTCGGAGAAGTCAGAAATCTGAGGACAGGAGACTTCACCTTCCTGCCAGGAAGGTGGTCTAGGTCTGATCCAAAGCCACACTGAACATAACACTTTCCCAAAAGCTAATATTGCTATTGGCTCAGAAGCGCGACTTGCTTACAAGCAATCTGAGGCCTTCATCTTTGCTCGTTCCCGGATGCATACTTGGTGGCGTCTGCCTTGGAAATTGGCTTCCCACTCAGCTGATTGAGTTACATCTCTTGTGGCTGTGCTCTCCTGGGTGATTTTCCTTTAAAAAGGCTTCTGACTGTGGCAAAATACATATAACACAAATTGACTATTTTAACGCTTTTTTAAGGTTACAGTTCAACGGCATTAAGTACCCAAAAAAATTTTTAAGGGGTTTTATATCCTGAGCCTTAAGAATATTTAACCACCTTTGTTCTGCCTAGTACCAAAAATGCTGCTCTTAAGAGCTCAAAGTCATTCCAGAACCAAAGAGTCCTGCCATCAGAAGGAAATTTTTTTGTTTTTTTGACATCTATGCCGTCCCGAGAGGGAAATTCCACTTTGTTTTTGGAATTATATAAAGTATTTATAGAGGAACCATTGATTCTCTACATCTGTTAATAATCTCTCATCTATGAAAACGGCTTTATTTTTAGATTTAATATGTTCATCAATTGCAACAACAAAAAATGAGCCATAATGTAAACTGTGGATTTGAGTTAATAATAATGTATCGATATTGGTTCATCAATTGTAATAAATGTACCACACCAATGCATGGTAAACTCTGTGTGCGTGTGTGTGTGTGTGTGTGTGTGTGTGTGTGTGTGTCAGGGGGTAATATGGGAACTCTTTGTACTTTGTGCTCAATTTTTCTGTAAATCTAACACTGCTCTAAAAATAGGCTATTGATTAAAGACATAACTGAATTAATTCCTAAAATAAGTCTTTCCAAATCCTCCTTTCTCTTTTTTTTTTTTTTTTTGGCCACTCCCCGCAGCTTGTGGGATCTTAGTTCCCAAACCAGGGATTGAACCCGGGCCTTCGGCAGCGAGAGTGCAGAGTTCTAACCACTGGACCACAGCGGAATTCCCTCCAAATCCTCTTTGACATACGCTGTCATCCTTAACAGTTTCCAGCTGTGCCCCACCAGGAATAGTCCGCCTCTGGCCTTCCTATCTTAACTAAGAGGGAAAGGAAATATTCATAAATACTACATTGCTTAATAAAAACCTACTTCCAGCATTAAACTTTCCCTTTCCAAACTGACATTCTCTTTCTCTCCCATTTATTTCTGCTTTAACCTAGTCCATATTTCACCCTCCTCTCTGAGGTCTCATTCACTCATGCTGGGATCAGTCACCATTCTCTCTACGGCACAGGCTTTTCTGTGATGATATTTATTATCCCTCCCCTCTTTGAAGGAAGGAGTAGTGGTTTCCTGTTTATAAAAGTTTTTTTTTCTTTTAATACGTTTTTAAGTTGATATGTTGTATTTTCATTTTTATTCAGTTCAAGAAATTTTCTTTTTCTTTGTTTTGGCCACGTGGCGTGCAGGATCTTAGTTCCCCGACAAGGAATCGCACCCATACCCCATGCAGTGGAAGAGTGGAGTCTTAACCCCTGGACCCACAGGGAAGTCCCTATAGAAGTTCTTTTTTTGTGTGTGTGCGGTACGTGGGCCTCTCACTGCTGTGGCCTCTCCCGTTGCGGAGCACAGGCTCCGGACGCGCAGGCTCAGCGGCCATGGCTCACGGGCCCAGCCGCTCCGCGGCATGTGGGATCTTCCCGGACCCCGGCACGAACCCATATCCCCTGCATCGGCAGGCGGACTCTCAACCACTGCGCCTCCAGGGAAGCCCCCCTATAGAAGTTCTTAATCCCTTCCTCTCTACATTCTTGACTTTCTGATTCCCCAAATCCTTACAACTGGGTTTTAAGAGACTCCTGTATTGATTTCTCCCATTTTCCACTTTGAAAGCAAGCTATTTCCAACAATCTTCCAAACTAGGTGGGGGGGCCTGGGTTCAAAATGAAATGCACCTAGTCAGAGCCAGTGTAGTTGTGGGCCTGAGACAGTAGACACAGGCAGGCCCTCCTGAAGAGGACTCGGGGACTCCAGGGCCAGCAGGGGGCTCACCACACCTACGGGCAGTTAGGTCAGCCTGGGCCAGTGAGGTCCAGGATGCAGGTGAGGTCCGATGTCAGCTAAACCAGGGTCCAAGGTTTCAAACTGGAGGGGCCTTTCAAGACCAAGGAGAATATCCAGGCAAATGTTTATAACCCTCCTTCCAGCCCTGCCCCATCTGAAAGAGAGAGCCCGGTTCCACTGGACGGGAAGGAGATCTTACTATCAGCAGATCCCAGACAAGCAAGTGGAATCTAGAGAAAAGGCCGAAACGGTTTGGTATTTTTCCATTACATCACCTTTCAGGGGTGTAGAGGCAGCCGTTGGTTGGCGTAGAAGGTTTTTCCTGGTTTCAGGGCTCTCCTCTTCAATCTCTGCCTGGATCCTTTCCACCCCCGTCCTCCCCACGGGGTCCCAGCTCCCTCCTGGTACCAAGTGGAACTCCTGAGCTCCGTTCAGGGATCAAAGCAGAATATCTACAAGAGAAATAAACCATTTCCTTGCTATGTTAACCTTTCAGGGCATCATTTGTCATGTTTTTCTTGAGAAAAGATCACATTCCCACCAGGAAGGGAAGAAATAGAGTGAGGACAGAAAACTTTATCTTTGGCTCTGTGCACACTTCAACGAGAACATACCTTTGAATCCTGAGTGGAGGAAGGTTAGGTGCTGTCCTGCCCCCTCCCCACTTCCACACACATGAAGAGCAGGACCCTTTAGGTCCTAAAGAACCAGGATGAATTACAGGAAGGGTGGACCTGACCTACATTCTCTAAAACTTTTCTGTATTTGGCTGAGGGGAGAGCTGCTGCTCTTCAGGTATCTTTGGGCTAAACCGGGGCCAGGGGAAAGGTCAGTCCCTGACACTGATGGGTTAGGTGGGCGGTGGGAAGATCCCAGCTCATCATCATAGCTTGTGTGTTTGTGAGTCAGTCACCCTCCTGGCCAGTGCACAGGGCAATCTAACCCCCCACTTGGACCAATAACTAGGTCGGTATCGTGCCCACGTGTCTGTAGTATTTGATTTTGGGTTTGTCCCCATTCTCATATCTCATACCACCACTTAAATTATGCAGTTCTCATCTGATCCTTAGCTTTTGTTTTCTTTTTTTTTTTGCCTTGCTGCAGCATGCGGGATCTTAGCTCCCCGACCAGGGATCATACCCACACCCCTGGACTTTCCTGGTGGCGCAGCGGTTAAGAATCCGCCTGCTAATGCAGGGGACACGGGTTCCAGCCCTGGTCCGGGAGGATCCCACATGCCACGGAGCAACTAAGCCCGTGCGCCACAACTACTGAGCCCATGTGCCTAGAGCCCATGCTCTGCAACAAGAGAAGCCACTGCAATGAGAAGCCTGAGCACTGCAACGAAGAGTAGCCCGCGCTCGCCGCAACTAGTGAAAGCCTGCGTGCAGCAATGAAGACCCAACGCAGCCAAAAATAAATAAATAAATAAATAAATAAAACCCCCACACCCCCTGCAGTGGAAGCTCGGAGTCTTAACCACTGGACCACCAGGGAAGTCCCTCATCCTTAAATACTAGTCCATGATTATATTTCTTCTGATTCTTTAAATATATAACATACCTATCATTTACTTCCTTGTAAGGATCTTATCTTTCTGATATTTTCCAATCATTCTTCAAGGGACCCTGATTTCTCAAAATTTTATTTCCACCTAGGCAGGAATTTTAAAACAATGCCCTATGTCTAGTTTTCTCTTGTTTTATTGTGACTAACATAGAATGCTAAGTTGTAAACGAGTTCTTCTTTTATCATTTCTAGTCACTCTATTTTCAGTGGCAATTTTGTAGTTGTTTTAGGCTATGTCACCCTACAGGCTGTTAAAATCAAATGGGGTGATATATATGAAAGCACTTTGAAAAGCATAAAGACACTACTCAAAAAGACTCTCATTGGTGTCGTTATTCCAAATGGCCTTTAAAAAGTTGCGGCTTATGGCACAGGGAGATCAGCTCGGTGCTTTGTGATCGCCTGGAGGGGTGGGATAGGGAGGGTGGGAGGGGGGGAGACGCAAGAGGGAAGAGATATGGGAACATATGTATATATATAACTGATGCATTTTGTTGTAAAGCAGAAACTAACACACCACTGTAAACCAATTATACTCCAATAAAGATGTTAAAAATAAATAAATTAAAAAAAAAAGTTGCGGCTTTTTTTTTCAGGACCACACCTACGATTGCTCGGAATTATACAAAACCTAACAAAAAACAACTACTAGAAACAACTATCAGTTTTACTGTTTTTCTTTTCACAAATATAAATTTTTTATTGACATCATTCCAGAAACTTTTTTCTCTTTTTTAAAAAATTTTTATTGGAATATAGTTGATTTACAATGCTGTGTTAGTTTCTGCTGTACAGCAAAGTGAGTCAGTTATACATATATCCACGCTTTTTTAGATTCTTTTCCCATATAGGTCATTACAGAGTATTGAGAAGAGTTTCCTGGCTATACAGTAGGTCCTTATTAATTATCTATTTTATATATAGTCGTGTATATATGTCCATCCCAATCTCCCAATGTATCCCTCCCCCACCCATGTCCCCCCTGGTAACCATAAGTTTGTTTTCTACATCTATGACTCTATTTCTGTTTTGTAAATAAGTTCATTTGTACGATTTACTCTTTTTCTAATGATGATTCCTACATTTTTCATAGGATACTTTTTTATGTTTTATTTCTTTTTCAATCTTTTTCTTTTTAAAGACTTCATTTTTTTAAAAAGAGCAGTTTTAGGTTTATAACAAAATTGAGAGGAAGATACAAAGGTACAAAGATTTCCTATCTACCCTCTGCCCGCACACATGCAAAGCCTCCCCCATTATCAACATCACTCCCTAGAATGGTGCATTTTTACCAAGGATGAACCTATATTAACACATCATAATCAGGACTTCCCTTCTGGCGCAGTGGTTAACAATCTGCCTGCCAAGGCAAGAGACGCAGGTTCGAGCCTTGGTCCGGGAAGATCCTACATGGCGTGGGGCAACTAGGCCTGTGGACCACAACTACCGAGCCTGCAATCTAGAGCCCAGGAGCCACAACTACTGAGACCGTGTGCTACAACTACTGAAGCCTGTCACCTAGAGCCTGTGCTCCGTGACAAGAGAAGCCAACACAATGAGAACCAAAGAGTAGCCCCTGCTCGCCACAACTAGAGAAAGCCTGCGTGCAGCAACGAAGACCCAACACAGCCAAAAATAAATTAAAAAAATTTTTTTAATTAAAAAAAAAAACACATCATAATCACCCAAAGTCCATCGTTTACCTTAGGATTTACTTTTTTTTCTTAAATGTTTTATTTATTTATTTATGTCCCCTGCATTGGCAGGCGGATTCTTAACCACTGTGCCACCAGGGAAGTCCCAGGATTTACTTTTGATGTTTTACTTTCTGTGGGTTTGCACAAAAGTATAATGACACGTATCCATCATTATAGTATCATACAGTATTTGTCTTTCTCTGTCCTCTTGCTATCATAAGGGTTCATGGACTTCCTAGAACAATGGTTAAAATCTTTTGAGGGGGCAGAATACTTTAAAGAACTGAACAAAGAACTATGGTTCTTCTCTCCAGAAAAATACACATGCAAAGTAGATTTCGCAGATAATTTCAGGAGATTCATGTCCCCAAAAGCCCATCCATGAGACCCTTGGTGGTTAAAAACTCCTGCCCTCAAAGAGGTCTGTGGCTCAAAATAAGGCTAAAAAACCATAACAGGGCTTCCCTGGTGGTGCAGTGGTTGAGAGTCCGCCTGCCGATGCAGGGGACGCGGGTTCGTGCCCTGCTCCAGGAAGATCCCACATGCCGTGGAGCGGCTGGGCCCGTGAGCCATGGCTGCTGAGCCTGTGCGTCCAGAGCCTGTGCTCTGCAACGGGAGAGGCCACAACAGTGAGAGGCCCGCGTACTGCAAAAAAAATAAACAAACAAAAAAAACGTAACTGCAAGGTATTCTACAATATCTCTCTCATTTACCAAAAGTTGGACTGTCCCTTGGGAATCATACACTCCTGGATTTGAGTCCTGCTTGCTCCACTGGCTAGCTGTGTGACATGGAGCACGTTCCATAAACTGAACATTGGTCTTCTCATCTGCCAACCGGACATAATAATACCAACCTATTAGGTTAGTATGAATGTTCAATAAGATGTAAGTGCAAAACACCTTGCAAAGTATCTGGCCCGCAGTAAAGGTTCCAAAACTGAACATTCACTCCCTCCTTTCCTTCTTATTACTTATTTCTGCTTTTTATTCCATCTGGTTCTCAGAGATTCTTAGTTGGAAAGGACCTCCAAGGTCATCCACTGAGGACTATCTCCGCATCTCTTTTTAAATGACTGCATAAAGCCCCTCCTTTTCTGTCTACCTTGCTGTGAGCACTGATGCCTCGAGCAGTTCTCAGACTCTTTCTAGATCTCAGTGGAGTGGGCCCAGGAATTGCTCCTCATGGGTGTTGTTCCTATGCTCTTCTTTACCCTCCCAGCTGTGATGTTGACCTGCAATGCACCCTTCATTCCCTCTGATCAAAAGCTTAGTGTTTTCTGACCCTTCTTTGACCCTTGGTCTACACCTACACCTGTCCCCCCGGCTCCAGAAACAGTTCCCTGTGGAGCCCTTCTCTTAGCAGCCACTTGCCTGCCAGTTCTAGATGAATCAGCTCATCTCTACCCTTTAAAAGCCACTCAACCACAACTCCCTTTCTATTCTGAAATGCTTCTTGGAAGTGTCTTCAACTTTCCTCAAAAGAAGCAAGCTATTTTCTCTCCAGAACCTCTTATCTCTCATGGCTTTCTGAAGCTGGCCGGGCAGGTAATCTAATCTTGTAGGAGGTGAGCATGAGAGGAAACCTTAAATCCATAATCCTAGCACTTGCATAAATTTCATAAATGTGAATACATTTTTGGAGAAAATGTAGAATGCCATTTGAGAATGCTGAAGGGGGTATGGGTCTTCTTCAAAAGTTATCTTTCTCAGTGGGTCAATGATGAAATCAAAGAGGAAATCAGAAAATACCTCAAGACAAACGACAAACGACAATGAAAACACAACCCTACAAAATCTATGGGACTCAGCAAAAGCAGTTCTAAGAGGGAAATTCATAGTGATACAGGCCTTCCTCAAGAAACAAGAAAAATCCCAAATAAACAACCTAACTTACCACCTAAAAGAATTAGAAAAAGAAGAACAAACAAAACCCAAAGTCAGCAGAAGGAAGGAAACAATAAATATCAGAGAGGAAATAAATAAAATAGAGATCCAAAAACCAATATAGGGGAAGGATAAATTAGGAGTTTGGGATTAACAGATACACACTACTATATAAAAAATAGATAAACAACAAGGATCTACTGTATAGCACAGGGAACTATATTCAATATCTTATAATAACCTATAATGGAAAATTATATCTGAAAAAGAAATATGTTTCTTTTTCATGTGTATATATATCTGAATCACTTTGCTGTATACCTGAAACTAACACAACATTGCAAATCAACTGTACTTCAACGAAAACAAACAGTAGAAAAGATCAATAAAACCAAGAGCTGTTTTTTTTAAAGGATAAACAAAATTGACAAATGTCTAGCTAGGCTCACCAAGAAGAAAAGTGAAGACCCAAATAAACAAAATAAGAAATGAAAAAGGAGAAATAACAAACTATAGCACAGAAATACAAAAAAAATCAGAAGAAAATACTATGAACAGTTATATGCCAACAGACTAGAAAACCTGTAAGAAATGGATGAGTTTCTAGAAACATAGAGCCTGTCAAAATTGAGTCTAGAAAAAACTCGAACAGACCAATGACTAGAAATGAAATAGAATCTGTAAAAAAAAAAAAAAACCTCCCTGCAAACCAAAGTCCAGGACCAGATGGCTTCACCAGGGAATTCTACCAAACATACAAAGAAGAACTTATACCTATCCTTCTCAAACTCTTCCAAAAGATTGAAGAGGAGGGAACACTTCCAAAGTCATTCTATGAAGCCACCATCATCCTGATACCAAAGCCAGACAAAGACAGTACAAAAAGAGAGAATTACAGGCCAATATCTTTGATGAATATAAATGCAAAAATCCTCAACAAAATATTAGCAAACTGAATCCAACAATACATAAAAAGGATAATACACCATGATCAAGTTGGATTCATTTTAAGGTCACAAGGATGGTTCAACATTCACAAATCAATCAATGTGATACACCACATCAACAAAAGAAAAGACAAAAACCACATGATTATCTCAACAGATACAGAAAAAACAGCTGATGAAATTCAACATCCATTCATAATAAAAACTCTCACCTAAATCTGTATAGAGGGAACATATCTCAACATAATAAAAGCCATTTATGACAAACCCACAGCCAACAAAATACTCACCAGTGAAAAGCTGAAAGCCTTCCCACTAAATTCTAGAACAAGATAAGGATGCCCACTCTCACCACTTCTATTCAGCATAGTGTTGGAAGTCCTAGTCACAGCAATCAGACAAGAAAGAGAAATAAAAGGTATCCAAGCTGGAAGTGAAGAGGTTAAATTGTCATTATATGCAGATACCATGATACTCTATATAGAAAACCCTAAAGACTGCACAGAAAAACTATTAGAACTAATAAATGAATTTAGCAAGGTAGCAGGATACAGGATTGATATACAGATTTCTTTACACTAACAATAAAATATCAGAAAGAGAAAGTAAAAAACAATTCCATTTAAAACTGCATCAAGAAAACATTACCTGGGCTTCCCTGGTGGCGCAGTGGTTGGGAGTCCGCCTGCCGATGCAGAGGACACCGGTTCGCGCCCTGGTCTGGGAGGATCCCACATGCCACGGAGCGGCTGGGCCCGTGGGCCATGGCTGCTGAGCCTGTGCGTCTGGAGCCTGTGCTCCGCAACGGGAGAGGCCACAGCAGTGAGAGGCCCGCGTACCACAAAAAAAAAAAAAAAAAGAAAAAAAGAAAACATTACCTAGGAATAAACCTAACCAAGGAGGTGGCAGACCTATACACGGAGAACTCTAAAACACTGATAAAGGAAATTGAAGATAATTCAAGGAAATGGAAAGATATCCCATGCTCTTGGATTGGAAGAATTAATGTAGTTAAACTGGCCATAGTACCCAAAGCAATCTATAGATTTAATGTGATCCCTATCATATTACCCATGACATTTTCCCACAGAACTAGAACAAATAATCCTAAAATTTATATGGAGCCACAAAAGACCCAGAATTGTCAAAGCAATCTGAGGAAAAAGAACAAAGCAGAACAAAGAACTGGCAGTCCATTGGTTAAGACTGTGCTCCCAATGCAGGGGGCACGGGTTTTGATCCCGAGTCAGGGAACTAAGATCCCACATACCACATGGTGCAGCCAAAAAAAAAAAAAAAAAGAACAAAGCTAGAGCCATAACCCTCCCAGATTTCAGATGATACTACAAAGCTATAGTAATCAAAACAGTGTATTGGCACAAAACCAGATATATAGGTCAATGGAACAGAAGAGAGAGCCCAGAAATAAGCCCACATACCTACGGTCAATTAATCTTCAACAAAGGAGGCAAGAATACAAAAAGGAGAAAAGAGTCTCTTCAGCAAGTGGTGTTGGGAAAGCTAGACAGCCTCATGTAAATCAATGAAATTAGAACACTCAAACCATACACAAAAATAACCTCAACGGTTTAAAGGCCTAAATATAAGACGTGATACCATAAAACTCCTAGAAGGGACCACAGGCAAAAGATTCTTTGACATAAATCGTAGCAATATTTTCTTAGATCAGTCTCACAAGGCAAAGAAAAAAAAAGCAAACGTAAACAAATGGGACCTAATCAAACTTAAAAGCTTTGGCACAGCAAAGGAAACCATCAACAAAATGGAAAGACAACCAACAGAATGGGAGAAAATATTTGTAAACAATGCAACCAACAACGGCTTAATTTCCAAAATATACAAACAGCTTATATAACTCAATATCAAAAAACCAAGTAACCCAATCAAAAAGTGGGCAGAAGACCTAAATAGACATTCCTCCAAAGAAGACAAACAGATGGCCAACAGGCACATAAAAAGATGCTCAGCATCGCTAATTATTAGAAAAATACAAATTAAAACCACAATGAGGTATTACCCCACACCGGTCAGAATGGCTATCATCAAAAAGTCTACAAATAGGACTTCTCTGGTGGCGCAGTGGTTAAGAATCTGCCTGCCAATGCAGGGGACACGGGTTCGAGCCCTGGTCCAGGAAGATCCCACATGCTGCAGAGCAATTAAGCCCGTGCGCCACAACTACTGAGCCTGCGCTCTAGAGCCCGCGTGCAGCAAGTACTGAGCCCATGTGCCTAGGGCCCATGCTCTGCCACAAGAGAAGCCACCACAATGAGAAGCCCGCGCACCACAACGAAGAGTAGCCCCCGCTCACTGCAACTAGAGAAAGCCTGCATGCAGCAATGAAGACCCAACACAGCGAAAAATAAATAAATAAAAGTCTACAAATAATAAATGCTGGAGAGGGTGTGGAGAAAAGGGAACCCGCCTACACTGTTGGTGGGAATGTAAATTGGTGCAGCCACTATGGAGAACAGTATGGAGGTCCCTCAAAAAACTAAAAACAGGATTGCCATATGATCCAGCAATCCCACTCTTGAGCCTATCCTATAACCAGAAAAGATGAAAACGCTAATTCAAAAAGATTCATGCACCCCAATGTTCACTGCAGCTCTATTTACAATAGCCAGGACATGGAAGCAACCTAAGTGTCCATCGACAGATGAATGGATAAAGAAGATGTGGTACGTATATACACTGGAATATTACTCAGTCATAAAAAGAATGAAATAATGCCATTTGCAGCAACACAGATGGACCTAGAGTTTATCATACTAAGTGAAGGAAGTCGGAGAAAGACAAATATTATATGATCTCACTTACATGTGGAATCTAAAAAATAATACAAATGAACTTATTTACAAAACAGAAACAGACTCACAGGCATAGAGAACAGACTTGTGGTTACCAAAGGGGGAAGGCACGGTAGAGGAATAAATTAGGAGTTTGGGATTAACAGATACACACTACTATTTATAAAATAAAGAAGCAACAAAGATTTACTGTATAGCACAGGAAACAATGTTCAATATCCTTTAATAAGCTACAATGCAAAAATAATCTGAAAAAATATATGTATAACTGAATGACTTTACTGTACACCCGAAACTAAGACAATATTGTAAATCAACTATACTTCCATTAAAAAAAGTTATCTTTCTCTTTGAGTGAAAATTCAGTGAGGCCTTGACCAGAGAGATACAAGTCCATTCACCTCGTGCTCTTAGTTTTTTGTTTTGCTTTTTTAATTTATTTCTTGATGTTTTGGCCACACCTGGATACTTAGTTTCCCAACCAGGGATCAAACCTGTGCCCTCTGCAGTGGAAGCACAGAGTCCTAGCCACTGGGCCACCAGGGAATTCCCTCACCTCCTGTCTTAGGACCACACTGTGCCTCATTGGACTCACAGTGGGCTGTTGGCATGAGTCAAACAAAGCCCCAGCTCCCTTATTTCCCTACACGCCTGTGATATGGGCTCTGCTCCTTCAAAGCCCAGCCCTCATATATAGAAAATAACAAAGTCTCTCTCATTCGTTCATTCAAACAACCATCATATACTGAATGTGCCTACTGTGTGTCAGGCACTACAGTAAGTTTCCTACATATGACTGAGTTCCATTCCGAGAGTGCGTCCACAAGTTCAATTTGTTCCTAAGTCCAACAAAGTTAGCCTAGGAACCCAATAACACAATCGGCTATATCTTACTGTACTGTAATAGATTTATAATGCTTTTCACACAAATAATACATAAAAAACAAACACGAAAAATAAAGAAAACATTTTTAATCTTACAGTACAGTACCTTGAAAAGTACAGTAGTACCGGCTACATCACTGCTGATTTTACTCTTGCTTCTGGACATCCTGGATTTGAAATAAAGATACTGTACTATTGTACTCTGTACAGTACTATACAGTAAAGTACACAAAAGCACAACCACTTGTAGAGGATGCATGCACATGATAGTATATGCCAGTCATGGGAACCAACTTACATGATTGGATGTGCGAATGCACATTCGCATCTTTGTTTTTTTAAAAAACATATTACTTATTTATTTGTCTGCATCTAGTCTTAGTTGCGGTATGCGGGCTTCTCTAGTTGCAGTGCATGGGCTTCTCTCTAGTTGTGGCGCGTGGACTCCAGAACGCTCAGGCTCTCTAGCTGTGATGCGTGGGCTCTAGAGCTCGCGGGCTCAGTAGTTGAGGCATGCAGGCTTAGTTGCTGTGCTGCATGTGGGATCTTAGTTCCTGACCAGGGATCGAACCTGAGTCCCCTGCCTTGGGAGGCGGATTCTTAACCACTGGACCACCAGGGAAGTCCCTCGTTCGCATCTTTGAAAGTTTGCAACTTGAAGGTTCGTATGTAGGGGCCATCGCAGAGAACATATGGTCACCAACAAATCAACACACAATGCAATTCTGGTATGAAGGAAAATAAAGCAAGGCTCTAGGATGGAGGCTGAGGGGGATGAGCTATGTCAGAGGAGGTGGTAAAGAGCAGCCACTCTGAGGAGGGGATCTGGGAGTGCAGATGTGAAAGAAGCGAGGGCTCGAGCCAGGTGCAAATCTGGGCTGTTAGGGTACCAGGCAGAAAAGAGGGCAAAGGCAAAGGCTCCAGAGGGAATGTTCTTGGGAAGCTCAGGGAACAATAAAGAGGTCATGGAAGTAGGAGTGTTGAGTGAGGTCACTTCTGCCGTGAAGGGCGTCTGCCGTTGCGTGTGGAAGAGAGGCTACAGGTGGGGCTGGGAGCCCTTTTATGAGCCCTCGTGGGAAGCAGCCCAGGACAGTGACAGGGGCCATGGTAAGAGGTAGTCACCTTTAGGATCTATTTTGAAAGTAGAGCTACTACGCCTTAATGATGAATTAGATCTGGGATGAAAGAGAGGCTTCAAGGGGGACTCTTGGCTTAAAAACAATTTTTTTTTATTGTGGTAAAATAAACAGCAAAATTTACCATTTAAACCGTTTTAAAATGTGTAGTTGAGTGCAGTTAAGTACTTTCACATTGTTGTGCAACCATCATCACCATCCATCTCCAGAACTTTCTTATCTTCCCAAACTGAGACTCTGTCCCCATTCATCAACTTCCCATTCCCCACCCCCAGCCCCTGGCACCCACCATTCTACCCTCTGTCTCTGTGAATTTGACTATGATGGGTACCTCATGTAAGTGGAATTCTACAGCATTTGTCCTTCTGGCTTGCTTCACTTAGCATAATGTCGTCCCGCTTCACCGAATTTGTAGTTCTTCTGGGTTTTGGTTTAGCAACTTAGAGATACCATTTGCTGAGAATTGGAACTCGAAGTGAACAGCTTTTCTACTCAGTGGGCGGTGAGCGCCCCCTTGAGGTCAGAGGCTGACAGTTCATCCTTATATTTCCAAGGGCCAGGTATCAACACATAGCAAGTGCTCTGTAAAATGATTGTTGAATGAAATGTACTTGTTCATTATATTTTGGCTTTTTAAATGGGGGTAGACAGGACTTCCCTGGTGCAGTGGTTAAGAATCCACCTGAAAATGCAGGAGACAAGGGTTCCAGCCCTGATCTGGGAAGATCTCACATGCCGCAGAGCAAATAAGCCCGTGCGCCACAACTACTGAGCCTGCGCTCTAGAGCTCGCGAGTCACAACTACTGAGTCCGCGTGCCACAACTACTGAAACCCGCACGACTAGAGCCTGTGCTCCACAACAAAGAGAAGCCACCGCAATGACAAGCCTGTGCGCCGCAATGAAGAGTAGCCCATTCTCGCCGCAACTAGAAAAAGCCTGTGCACAGCAACGAAGACCCAACGCAGCGCCCCCCCCCCAAAAAAAGCAGGGTCTTTACAAAATAAATAAATAAATGGGGTAGACAAAGATGATCCTGAATGTGTGGATCTAGGAAGAAAAGTAGATAAAATTATGAACTTTCGACAAGGATTGAGAAGAATTTCTTCTCCTTAAAATGCAAGGTCATGGAGAGTCGTGAACAAGTATAGAGTATTTAATACATTCACCTGCAGTGACCGTCTCAAAATACAGCACAGAGAGGCACTTCAAGCAAAGCTCCTGGCAACTTGAACTGTAAACGTTCTACAGGATTTTCTTCTAGAAGCAGTTCCATTCCTATTGCAAGAAGACTTCCATATCTGTGAAGTTACCCTGTGAAAAGGTAGGATGCCATGGGGAGCATGGTGAAACTTGTTGAAATATTTGCTACTTCTTGTAGGGAGATTCCAAGGATTAAAAACTGAAAGCATGGGGCTTCCCTGGTGGCGCAGTGGTTGAGAGTCCGCCTGCCGATGCAGGGGACACGGGTTCGTGCCCCGGCCCGGGAAGATCCCACATGCCGCAGAGCCGCTGGGCCCGTGAGCCATGGCCACTGAGCCTGCGCGTCCGGAGCCTGTGCTCCGCAACAGGAGAGGCCACAACAGTGAGAGGCCCGCGTACCGCAAAACAAAACAAAACAAAAAAATTGAAAGCACACATGACGATTTTCTTCTGAAAACGTTGCCAATCCTGATACGATTAAAACGATCCAGAATACTCTGTTCTCTCATTGACAGGGATGAAAAGAGAGGGAACCACGGCAAGCAGCACGTTCAAGCACACTGAATGAGTGTTTTTCTTTTCTCATCCTGTGTAACTGATGAGACAGTATTTCTGATGCTGCTGTTACGTCTAACGTGTTAATGAGAAATTTGAAGTTACTGGCGATCTTCATCTTTGCCATCTTCAGCTCCAACTACAGATGCTGACACTTTTAATTGCTCAAGGGATGTTTTGGAAAAAATTGGGTTAAGAAAAAGTGTAGTGAATTCCTATGAACAGCATTTGTATTCATGGATCTCTCTGCCCTTTCCTGCCATTAATTTTTTATGGTCTTTTCTGGCTATTTTCTTTCCTCTTTTGGGTTAAAAAGAAACAAACAAAAAAACTCTTTCTAAGGTGGTATAGAACAATGTGTATGATAATATTTTTATACAAATACAAAAATTAGTACACGTAAATAAACTGGCATGCATGAGTGCTATTTTCTAGGAAGACACCAGAGGTGCTTGGCAGAGAAAAAAAGTTTGCTTTTTATTTTATCTTGTAGGTTTTTTCCTTTCTTTCTTTTTTTTTTTTTTTTTACTATATGCATATATTTTATTTTTGGTCAACATTTTTGGGTGATGGGATTCTGAGTCTTTTAAAATGCTTTTCTGTATTCAAAGGTTTATTTACACACATACACACACACCCGCAGCTGGGGCAGTTCCCGGCCTCCCTGTTCTCTCTGTCTCTGTCTCTCCTCACCTGTGACTCGTCTGTCCCTCCTCTTGCCTGCAGGCGTCACAATAGTCTTTTTTTTTTTTTTTTTTTTTTTGCGGTACGGGGGCCTCTCACTGTTGTGGCCTCTCCTGTTGTGGAGCACAGGCTCCGGACGCACAGGCTCAGCGGCCATGGCTCACGGGCCCAGCGGCTCTGCGGCATGTGGGATCTTCCCAGACCGGGGCACGAACCCGCGTCCCCTGCATTGGCAGGCGGACTCTCAACCACTGCGCCACCAGGGAAGCCCCCCCCTTTTTTTTTTGGTTGTTGTCCATACTTGTTGTAGAACTGTGAAACGTGAAGTGAAAATGTGCCAGAAATGACTCAGCAAATTGTTCTCTTGCTGCTGCTAAATTTTATACATATTCTCACCAGTCCACACCCCAGACAGGCCAGAGAAGTCATGATAATGAAGAGGGATTATCAGATGAAGCCGCTGGCCCCTGCCTTGCAGGGTCTCCCAGTCCTTTGAGAGAGATGGGTAAGGTTCCTCAGAAGATGAATTACCATATGGCCCAGCAATTCCACTTCTGGGTCTGTACCCAAAAGAAGAGAAAGCAGGGACCCAGACAGATAGTTATACACCCATGTTTGTAGTAGCATTATTCACAACAACCAAAAGCAACCCATGTGTCCACTGACAGATGAAAGGATAAACGAAATGTGGTCTAAATGTTCAATGGAATATTATTCAGCCTTAGAAAGGAAGGAAATTCTGACACAGGCTACAACATGGATGAAACTTGAGGACATTATGTTAAATAAAATAAGCCAGACACACACATGAAAAGATGCTCAACGTTGCTAATTATTAGAGAAATGCAAATCAAAACTATACTGAGGTATCACCTCACACTGGTCAGAATGGCCAACATCAGAAAGTCTACAAATAACAAGTGCTGGAGAGGGTGTGGAGAAAAGGGAACCCTCCTACACTGTTGGTGGGAATGTAAATTTGTGCAGCCACTATGGAGAACACGTATGGAGCTTCCTTAAAAAACTAAAAATAGAGCTACCATATGATCCTGCAATTCCACTCCTGGGCATATATCTGGAGAAAAACATAAATTGAAAAGATACAAGCACCCCAGTGTTCACAGCAGCACTATTTACAATAGCCAAGACATGGAAGCAACCTAAGTGTCCATCAACAGATGAATGGATAAAGAAGAAGTGGGGGGGGCTTCCCTGGTGGCACAGTGGTTGAGAGTCCGCCTGCGGAGGCAGGGGACACGGGTTCATGTCCCGGTCTGGGAAGATCCCACATGCCGCAGAGCGGCTGGGCCCGTGAGCCATGGCTGCTGAGCCTGCGTGTCCGGAGCCTGTGCTCCGCGACAGGAGAGGCCACAGCAGTGAGAGGCCCGCGTATCGCAAAAAAAAAAAGAAGAAGTGGTACATATATACAATGGAATATTAGTAACAAAAAGGAATGAACTAATGCCATTTGCAGCAACATGGATGGACTTAGAGATTATCATACTAAGTGAAATAACCCAGACAGAGAAAGTCAAATACCATATGATTTTGCTTACACATGGAATCTAAAAAAAATGATACAAATGAACTTATTTACAAAACAGAAATAGACTCACAGACATAGAAAACAAATTTATGCTTACCAAAGCGGGGGAAGGATAAATTAGGAGTTTGGGATTAAAATATACACACTAATATATATTTAAAATAGATAACTAACAAGGACCTACTCTATAGCACAGGGAAATGTACTCAATATCTTGTAATAACCTACAAGGGAAAATAATCTGAAAAAGAAAAAAATATATATAAATGAATCACTTTGCTGTACATCTGAAACTAACACAACATTGTCAATCAACTATATGTCAATAAATTTTTTTAAAAAATACATGATAAATTATATTGATTTAAAAATGTTAAACCATCCTTGAATTCCTAGAATAAAATCCATTTAGCTATGAAGAAAAAAGAAAAATCCAGGCACAAAAGGACTAATACTGTATGATTCCACTCACAGTAGTCAAATTCATAGAGATGGAAAGTAGAATAGGGGTTGGCAGGGATGGGGGGGCAGTGGAGAGAGGGGAGTGGGAGCTGTTATTTAATGGGGACAGAGTCTCAGTTGGGAAAGATGAAAAAGTTCTGGAGATGGATGGTGGTGACGGTTGTAGTTTGGTTAGTGAATACGTGGTTCAATAAAGTTCTTGGTGAAAATGAGAAATGTGACTTTTATTTTTACTTAAAACCGAATGAACTTTTGGGCCAACCCAATACAACAGTGTCACTGAACTATTAGTGTCCCTGAACTGCACACTTAAAAATGGTTGAAAGAATAAATTTCATGTTATGTATATATTTGACCATGGTTTTAAAAGAGAGGAGAGAGAGAGAGAAGTTACAAACAAGATCAGTGTGCTGGTTTGGAACAAGCACAAGACACTTTAGCCAGTGAGGGGGAGAAGCACTTAATTCTGCCCGAAGCTGCTGAGGCTTCTCAGAAACAGTTAATTCTTCACCACGTGGGGAATTCTTTCCTCAATCTACCTTCTTCTCATCCCATCAGTTTTATAGGGCCATGCACTTTGGAAAGTTCCCCGTGTGTGATCCTTCCTGAATTCAAGGGATCACCAGGCAGCTATAAAGGGCCCTGGTACCTGAGTCTCATTCCCAGAGATTCAGATGTATTGGTTTGGAGTGCGGCCTGGCATTAGGGAGTTTTGATACCCCTCTGGTACCGGTGATGTGCAGCTAGAGTTGAGAAGCACAGGTTCAGGCCAGGATTCCACAAAGACCTCCTGCCCGCAGACAGTCTCCCTGCCTCTCCCTCCCTTGCTTCCCATCTGCCTGGTCTTTGCAGCCTGAGGCATTATCCTGAAATGATTGGGCCCATGAGTTTCCCAGAAGTCGGCCACCTGTGGCAAGTGGAACAATTCTGACCCATGGCCAAATTCTGCCTACTGCATGCTTTTTAAGTCATAGGAAAATATACATAAAATTGACCATTTAAATGCACATTTTACTGGCATTAAGTACCTTCACATTGTTCTGTAACTGTCACCACCATCCATCTCCAGAACTTTTCATCTTCTCAGACTGAAACTCTGTCCCCATTAAACACTAACTCCCCATTCCTCCCAGCCCCTGGCAACCATAGCTCTACTTTCTGTCTCTATGACTCTGACTACTCTAGGACTTCATATAAGTGAATCCTACAGTATTTGTCCTTTTGTAACTGGCTTATTTCACTTAACATAATGTCCTCAATATTCATCCATGCTGTAACTTGTGTCAGAATTTCCTTTTTTAAGACTGAATAATATTCCACTGTATGTACAGATCACATTTCGTTTATCCGTTAATCAGTGGATGGACTGGGTTGTTCCTGCCTTTTGGCTATTGTGAAAAATGGTAAAAAGTTTCTCTGGGTATGCAAATATCTGTTTGATTTCCTGCTTCACTTTGTTTCAGTATACACCCTGATGAGGAATTACTGGATCATAAGGTAACTCTATTTTTTTTTTTTTGGCTGTGCTGCACAGCTTGTGGGATTCCCTGATCAGGAATTGAACGTGGGCCACGTCAGTGAAAGCCCAGAATCCTCACCACTAGGTCACCAGGGACCGCCTTGGCAACTCTACTGTTAATTTTTTTTTTGAGGAATTGTTATACTGTTTGCCACAGCTATTGAACCATTTTTTAAAAGCATTCATTTATTATTTATTTTGGCTGCACCTGGTCTTAGTTGCGACACATGGGATCTTCGTTGTGCTGGATCTTTTTTTTTTTTTTTAGTCAGTTATCTATTTTTTTTGGTGTTGCCTGTGCTTTTGGTGAAACTGCCAGGAGAGCATTGCCAAAATCCAATATCACGAAGCTTTCCTCCTAAGGGGTTTATAATTTTAGCTCTTCCATTTAGGTCTTTGATCCATTTTGAGTTAATTTGTGTCTATGGTATGACGTAAGGGTCCAGCCTCTTTCTTTTTTTTTTTGCGGTACGCGGGCCTCTCACTGTTGTGGCCTCTCCCGTTGCGGAGCACAGGCTCCGGACGCGCAGGCTCACCGGCCATGGCTCACGGGCCCAGCCGCTCCGTGGCATGTGGGATCCTCCTGGACCAGGGCACGAACCCGTGTCCCCTGCATTGGCAGGCGGACTCTCAACCACTGCACCACCAGGGAAGCCCCAGCCTCTTTCTTTTGCTTGTGGAAATCCATTTTTTCCAACACCGTTTGTTGAAAAACTCCTTTCCACATTGAATGGTCTTGGCACCCTTGCCGAAAATCATTTGACCATATATGGGAGGGTTTGTTTCTGGGCCACTGCATGTTTCTGCAAATAAACTTTTACTGAATATAGCCATGTGCTTTCATTTAATACCCCAGGATTGGCAGAGCCTAAACTGTTTACTACCTGGCCCTTTACAGAAAAGGTTTGCCGGCCCTCACACACTGGAGTATAAGACCTGCAGAGTTAGAAGCACGTGGGAGTTTGCTCTCCCAGGCCTGCATTTTAACACAATCCCCAGGTAATTTGTTTGCAAATTAAAGTTTGAGAAACTTCATTCTTAGAGGATGCTCTTGCGCAAGGTAAAATCGGACTCCGAAGCTTGGGACTCCTCTCCTCTGAGGCTCCTTCTGGCTTCTGTCTTTGGGTCCAGCCATTTCCTCACAATTTCCCACCTTTTAGCCAAGCCCACCTGCTCTTGAGTTCCCTGTGGTTTAAATTCTCTTCCCTTTCCTATCACTTGGACACTTGGTTAAATGCCCCCTCCTCCAGAAAGCCTTCCCTGAAATCTTTGGGCTGAATTAAGTGTTCTCTCCTCTCTCACCCTTAAAGGGCCTTGATCTACTGCCATATATAACACATTGTTCTTGTGGTTTGTAACTTCCTGTCTCTCCTGCAGCCCTGGGAGAGCCTGCGAGGCAGGGGCCAGTGGCTTCATTTGTGAATTCCTCTACAGCTAGCCAGAGCCTGGCACACAGTAAGTGCCCAAGGTATGAATTGTCTTATTGATCAAACTGAACAATCTTGGGACTTCCCTGGTGGCACAGTGGTTAAGAATCTGCCTGCCAATGCAGGCGACACAGGTTCGATCCCTGGTCCAGGAAGAACCCACATGCTGCGGAGCAACTACACCCGTGAGCCACAACTACTGAGCCCACGTGCCACAACTACTGAAGCCTGCGTGCCTAGAGCCTGTGCTCTGCAACAAGAAAAGCCACCACAATGAGAAGCCCACACACCGCAACGAAGAGTAGCCCCCGCTCGCTGCAACTAGAGAAAGCCCACGTGCAGCAGTGAAGACCCAACACAGCCAAAAATAAATAAATAAATAAATAAACTAAAAAAACAAAACAAAACAAATTGAACAATCTTTGTCAAAGCCTGGGCCCACTGGTTCACAGGATGGAGCAGTCCTGATTGGTTCAGAGAAAACAAATTTTTTTTTTAAAGTTTGGTTGGTTTAAAGCTTTCTCTGACTTCATTTTTGCTTAAGAATTTAATTGCTGTGACCCATCTAATTACAACAATAAACAATACAGGGTTTATTGAAGGAATAAATGTGCAATATAAGGTGCTTTATCTGTGTTTAATTCACTTAACCCTCACAACTCTCTGATGGGCATTTTAGTATCCCTAATGTACAGATGAGGAAACTGAGGCACAGAGAGGTTAAGTAACTTGTTCAAGTTTGCATGAGCGAGTGACAGAGCTGACCCTCGAACCAGGCAGCCTGGGCCCAGAGGCAGCGTTCCTTCAGCTACTATGTTATTCCACCTTAGAGTCTCAATAACTCGTAGTAAACATTCCAACCATGAGCATCTTTCCCTGTGGAGGCCCCTCCCGGGTCCTCACAAAGGGCCCCCCTTCCAGGGAAGGGCCCATCGGCCCCATCTTCTTCGCAGAAGTTTGTGGGAGAGGCTGCACAGGCAAAGTGGAAAGAACATTCTTTGCGGGGAAGACGTGTCCAAACCGCAGAGTCACCACCAGTCAAGATAGTCAACCTCAGCTTTCCTCAGCCTGAAATGGGGCTGTCATGGCTTCTTCCTGGGGCTATTGTGGTGAGGGTTGAATAAGGCACGACTCAGAGCAGTCGTGAAGGAGCCGGATGTGTTCAGAGGATGGTGGCCTTGATGGGGTGGGGAGGGCATTTGGCTGAATTGGGGGCCGTTCATTTATTTGGCTCCAGGTTTGAGATTTTATATTTACTGCAGATTCAACTCTGTCAAATTGGGTCTAGCCAGTTGTTGCTGCCTATTTTGTATCTGATAAACTTCTCTGCTTTGTGGTATTGAAAACAGGGTCAGGGCTGGTTGAAAGACAGAGCTTTTTTTCTTTTTTTTTTGACATTTTTAAAAAATATTCTTTTCCATTACGGTTTATCACAGGATATTGAATATAGTTCCCTGTTGAAAGACAGACCTTTTAACCCACCTCTGGAAACCTCCCTACATCTCTCGCGTACACATACTCAGACCTCATCTCTCTCCTTCCACAAGGAATGAGACCTTGGCCATGTCTTACTGATGACCCCATGGAACAGAGAGAACCGAGCCCGGGTGGGAAACACTTCACCTCCTAGCTGACTGATCCTGCTAGAAATAGGAAATGAGCTTCTGTAAAATGTGTTTCCCTCTCTGTCTCCTCTAGATAAAATCAAACTGCATCTCAGATGAAACCGACGGTGAAGAGGCTGGCTGTAACGTTATCATTCTTCCCATTATTATTATTTTTTTTCTCTTGTCAGTTTTTGTAATTAAAACGAATCTGAAGGTCCTTTTGTCTCACCAGTTGAGAGCAACGCTCAAGGACCCACCTGGAGAGGAGACTGCAGCGGAGAAGCTGACGGTAAGGCAACAGCGCCACCTGGCGACCAATATTTTTACTGGCACCCCAGTAGTGGATCTCCGTAACGCCATGCGAGAATACACACAATATTCCTTTTCAAATCCTCTGAATTTCATCGACTGTTAAAATCTTAACTTGAGAATTAAATACCGATCACACGTCTAATGAATATATAGTGCACTGACCATTTCTACATATACCTTGAGTCATAGACTCTGGAAAATGGTTGCTCTTTATTCATCAGGGGCTTCTTAACACGTTTTGGGTTTTATTATTTATTTAAATTTATTTATTTATTTATTTGTGGCTGCCTTGTGTCTTCTTTGCTGCGCGTGGGCTTTCTCTAGTTGCAGCGAGCGGGGACTACTCTTCGTTGTGGTGCACAGGCTTCTCATTACAGTGGCTTCTCTTGTTGCGGAGCACGGGCTCTAGCCGCGCGGGCTTCAGTAGTTGTGGCTCGCGGGCTCTAGAGCGCAGGCTCAGTAGCTGTGGCATACGGGCCTACTTGCCCCGCGCATGTGGGATCTTCCCAGACCAGGACTCGAACCCGTATCCCCTTCATTGGCAGGCGGATTCTTAACCATTGCGCCACCAGGGAAGCCCCACGTTTTGGTTTTTAATGCGTTATCATCGACTCATTCATACTGTGTGCCAAGCTCTGTAGTGGCATTGGAAGAAAATAAATGACATATAGTATAGAGTCCCTGACCTCAAGCATATTACAGTCTGGTCAAGATGATTATATTCATCTTGCCTTGAATTGGTGGGCTGTTGTCTCTTCCCTCTAAGCTTATGCCACCAAAATGTAGGTAGATACAAATTCAACTCAGGCAAAATACCACCACTTCACCTCCAAAACGTTTGTCATTGGCCAAGAACATGTGATTAGATGATTACCTGAGCTAGAAGATTTCTTTAACACATATTTAGCCCTTCCCCAACATGGGATAGATTAGGAAGCTCTATCCAAGAAAGAATGCCTGTCCTACTTTGAAAAGGAAAATGGGACTGTCCTACCTTGCCTCCTCTGGCTAAAGTTGGTGTTTCCCAAAACCAGAACTGGATCCCAAGGGAACTGGGAAGTCATAATGGTTCTCAGACTTCCTCTCTTACTGTTTTCCTTTCTCTCTTTTTTCCTTCCCTCCTTCCATTCCTTCCTTCTCTCTTTCTTTTTAATTTTCGGCGTTTTAATAACTCTTCTTACATTTCTCTCTGAGAAGGCCAACTAAAAAATACTTCGGGGGTGCTGGAATTTTATAACACTGGTTATCTCAGAGTGATCTGAAACGTATGATGGCTACTGTTTGTGCCTTTTATAAGTAAAAATTGGAAACCCAAGTTGATATTTCTTAATAAATTCAGTTTGTTTGGCAAGACAAAATATCTCAAGTCGGTTAGTCTTTAGATGAAAACGGTGGAAATTCTGCTTTAGGTAGTGGTAAGTGCTGACCTCTAGTGGACACATGTTAACATTACAACCTATGAATGCGGCTCAGAGGAAAGTTGCTTGATCACTTGCTATTGAATATCTTCTGCAAAGGGTACTCTTTTTCGTTTATTTGTTTGTTTTCTTTTGAGGATTCCTTGGGACCCTGAAAAATTCTCCTTAATCTCCTGAACCACTTTCTACATCCCAGGAGCTACAAAATACCTGCAGTTCTCTGGTGGATAAGCTACCAAATCTAGCTCTTATAACTAGCTCCTTCCCTCTTGCCTATGTGTGGCCTGATTACAATGTTCTGTTCAGAAAGCATCTAGGTATCCCATTATCCAGGGCTCCTAACAATTCTATTCCATGTCCATGTCTTGCTGCTGGGGCGGGAGGTGGAGAAAAAAGGGTAGAAAGGGACACTGTGCAACTTTTCATTGTGACTATCAAGGACTTCTCTTGCAGAAAATATGCATTACTTCATAACGTGTACAGGCCATTTATACAAAACATGTTAGTGAGCAAAACTCAAGAAGGCATTAGTTCTGCCTTAAATAGCAAGGGAAGTGACGTTGAAGCAGTGTAGACACTTTGCATAAGGAAACAAACTAGGTTTAGGTCCTGGCCCTTCCCAAATGCCATGGGGCACTGGGAAAGTCTCAATCCCTCAGTTCCCCAACTGTAAAATGAGAGAGTTGGATAATGTGAGCTTTAAGAATAAGTTTAGGGCTTCCCTGGTGGCGCAGTTGTTAAGAATCTGCCTGCCAGTGCAAGGGACACGGGTTCGAGCCCTGGTCTGGAAGATCTCACATGCTGCGGAGCAACTAAGCCCGTGTGCCACAACTACTGAGCCTGTGCTCTAGAGCCCACGTGCCACAACTACTGAAGCCTGCGTGCCTAGAGCCTGTGCTCCACAACAAGAGAAGCCACGACAATGAGAAGCCTGCACACCGCAACGAACGCTCGCCGCAAATAGAGAAAGCCCACGCACCACAACGAAGACCCAACACTGCCAAAAAAAGAATAAGTTTAGCTCTACTTTCCTATGATTTATATTGTGTGGACCCTTCTTGAAATTTCTATTCAAAGGTATCTCCTCTGAGGATTTAGTTCTTTGTGTGTGTATACCGACGCTCAGGAAGTCATCTCAGATAGACCTGTCAAATATCTGATTGCCTTATATTAGTGGTGTGTATTGGTTCTCTACTGTGAAACACATTATCCCAAAGCTTAGTGGCTCAAAACAACAACATTTGTTATCACACAGTTTCCATGGGTCAGGAATCTGGTCGTGACTTAGCTGGGTTTCAGGTGTCAGTTGGGGCTGTGGTCTCACCTGATGGCTCAGCTGGGGGAGGATCTGCTTTTGTGCTCATGTGTGGTAGTTGGCAGACCTCAGTTCCTCATGGGTTGCTGGACAAAAGGCCCCAGCTTCCTCTCATGGGTTTCTCCATAGGGCAACTCCTAACATGGTAGCTTCCTTCATCATCAGAATGAAAAAGTGAGACGAACCAGAGGAAAAGAGAAAGAGAGAAAGGAAAGTTAGTCTTTTGTAGTTTAATCTCAGAAGTGACACCCCATCACTGTTGCTGTAGTATTATTTATTTATTTATTTTGGCTACACTGGGTCTTAGTTATGGCATGCAGTCTCTTAGTTGTGGCATGCAGACTCTTAGTTGCAGCATGTATGTAGGATCTAGTTCCCTGACCAGGGATCAAACCCAGGCCCCCTGCATTGGGAGCACAGAGTCTTACCCACTGGACCACCAGGGAAGTCCCTGTTGCTGTATTCTGTTGATTAAAGTGAGTCACTAGTTCTAGCCCAGCCCCCAAAGGATGGGCTAATACACAGGGTGGTGGTTATCAGGAGTCGGGAATCTTTGGGAGCCATTTCAGAAGCTGCCTTTCATACTATGTGACTTCAGGAAAGGCAGTGTCTTTGTACCTCAGTTTCTTCAGTTGTAAAATGGGGATACTAATGCCTATCTCATAGGCTTCTGGTAAGAAACAAATGTAGAGTACTGGGAACCTACTAAGTAAGAACTCAATGACCATTACTTCCCATGTATTCCCTATAGGAGACCTTCCATAAAAATAACTGCAGAATTGAATTACCCAGGCTGTTTCATGTTTCCTCCCCGAATAGGCTTTGAGCTCTCTGAGGAATAGTAGCAAATGGAAAAGCATGAAGACACAGTGATTTATCTTACCCTTAAAATTATAAATCAAAATAATAAAATAATCTTTAACCCACCAATTACATCCAGGAAAGAAATTAAATAGTCATTGGAGTGCTGGTTTCTGTATTTCTCACCATTGTATTCCTAGTACCACAGCATCTGGTTCATGGCAGACACTTAATAAATATCTCTTGAATTGTGTACTGTTTTGTTTTATAAACTGTTTCCCAAGGAAACTGACATAATATGTTGCTTTGACTTAAAGGGACAACAAGCTTCTTGATACCACAGGGAACATTATTAAAAGAAAGAACCCAGACATCATTGTCTTATCCTTGTTTAATGCTAGAGATTTCTAGATGGAACACCATGAGATTTCTGGTACTTTAAGAAGAAAAGTTCCCAGGGAAGGATAGTTTGTATGATGACCATAATCTGAAGCACAAAGGGCCATATATTTAGGGTAAGGATGGACTGGCTCTCCAAGGGATTTTTCCTCCAGGTTTCTACCATCTGGGTAGCTTAGGAAACCTCAGGCAGTGCCTGGACTGGTGGTGTCTCTACACCAGGCAGCAGTAAATGCAAATCCCTTTGGGGGAAAAGAAGCTTCATTTGAGGCCTCAAATACTTCCTATAAATAATTCCTCTAGTACAGTTGCAGCACACAAAGATAATACATGCAAAAGAGGAACAGAACTGTGATTGAGAACCAGAAAAAACCACAGAATGAGACCCGCAAAGGCACAAGCTATTGGAATTGTCAGGCACAAGTAAACAACTGTGCTTACTTACTGTGTTTATACAGATAAAAGACAAGCTTGAATATTATTGCAGGGAAATGGAAATCAACAGCAACAACAAAGTTAATTGGAAAGAACAAAATAGAGCGTCTAGAAATAAAACATACAACAACTGAAATTAGAAGCTCAGTGGATTGGGTTCACCACCAGATTAGACATAGCTGAAGAGAGGATTAATCATCTTGAAGAGAGGTCTGAAATTTTTTCCAGAGGGCAGCACAGAGAAGCAAAAAGATAAAAAATACAGAAAAAGTTGAGACAGAGTGAAAAGGCCTAACATATATTTAATCAAATTTACGTAAGGAGAGGAGAGTAAATGAGGCAACAGCAATATTTGAAGAAAGGTTAAGAATTTTCTAGAAATTTCTAAAAATGTTTAGAGACATCAACCCAGAGATGTAAAAACCCAAGAATCACAAGCTGGTTCAACAACAACAACAGCAATAACAACAACAACAAAGTCCATATTGAGATTACAGTGAAGTTTAGAAGACCAAAAACAGAGAGAAGATCTTAAAAACAACCAGAGACAAAAGATCTTCAAAGGAGTGGTAGCAAGACTAATAGCAGACTTCTCAGTAGCAACCATGGAAGCCAGAAGACAATGGAATGATAATGTCAATACGTGAAAAGAAAATACCTGCCACTTTTTATACAGTAAAGGTATATTTCAAGAATGAGGGTGAAATAGAGATTTTTCACATAGACAAAGAGAGAGAGAGTCTGCTATTATCAGAATTTCAATAAGGCAAATCCCAAAGAGTATATTTCAAATGGAAATAATGTGATACCAAAATAAGAAACAAATAAAGAAAAAAGTGGTACATAATCTAGACAAAATCTAAATTAATGTTGATTAGATAAAACAATAATAGTAGCTTGTAAGATTTTAAATAAAATTAAAATGCATGACAATCATAGCAAATATACTGGAGAGGGATAAATGAAGCTAAAGGGTTCCAAAGATTTTTTGTTTCTTTTTTTGGTCTCACAGCAGCTTGTGGGATCTTAGTTCCCCAACCAGGGACTGAACCCCTGCCCTCAGCAGTGAAAGCATGGAGTCCTAACCACTGGACCACCAGGGAATTCCCCTAAAGATTTTTAATTATCCAAGGAAAGGATAAATATTGACTAACTTTAGAATTTGGCAAGTTAATTATGCATATTTTAATTTCTAGGTATCCATTAATATAGAATCAGAATTATAACTTAGCAGAAGGAAAGACATAAACCATAATCAAGTGAAAAAAAGGGAAGGAAAGGGGAAAAAGAAACAGAATACATGAGATAAGTAGATTCAGGCATACCTTGTTTTATTGTGCTTTGCTCTATTGTGCTTCGGTGCTACTGAGTTTTTGTTTTTAACAAAAGGAATGTTTGTGACAACCCTGCTGTTGGGCTGCACCCTGCAGGCCTGCAAGCCCTGTAGTTAGTTGCCTAGCCTTGAGACTGAAGAAAGAGCCTAGAGACAGTGACAGAGACATCAATGGTTTAGTGGACAGGGGATCTTGCACATCTGAAACAAAGGCCCTGGAGCAACACCCACCATGGACAGCAGACAGTGGGCTGGACATAGTCTTTGCTACTTGGGGGAGAAGGAGGCTACCATTTATAGGTGGAATTGACATCAAGTTGGCTCATCAATTACCAGGGAAACCAGCAGCTGGGGCAGGGAGCAAGTGTGTGGGAAGTTACTAATTAAGCTCTATAATTAAGAAGATTGGATAGTCATGTGTGAGAAGCAAGGCCTGGTTGAGCAGGGGATGTACTCAACCAGTTAGCATTTTTCAGCAATAAAGTATTTTTTAATTAAGGTATGCCCAGTTTTTTAGACACAATGCTATTATGCACTTAATAGACCACAGTATAATGTAAAGATAACTTTTTTATGCACTGGGAAACCAAAAAGTTCACGTGATTCCCTTTATTTGCTTTACTGTGGTGGTCTGGAACTGAACCCACAGTATCTCTGAGGTCTGCCTGTACTAGATGTAAACCAAATATATGAGCAATTAATATACATACTAATATGAACATTAAATATTACCGGACTATATATTCCAGTTAAAAAACAAAGATCGTCAGACTCTAAGAAAAACAAAAGCAAAATCAAATCACATGCTGTTTACCAGAGATGTTCTTAAGAATACAATAATGAAAGTATGAGTAGAAAGAGAGTGCATTGGTCTCCTATTTCTGCTGTAACACATTACCATGTACTTAGGGCTTGAATGATACAAATGCGGTCTTACTGGGCTAAAATCAAGGTGTTGTCACGGCTGCATTCTTTTGAGGCTCTAGGTGAGAATCCATTTCCTTGCCTTCTCCAGCTTCTAGAGGCTGCCTGCATTCCTTGGCTTATGGCCCACTTCCTCAAAGCCTGCAATATTGGGCTAAGTCTTCATGCTGCATCATTCTGGCCTATGCTCTTCTTCTCTCTGCTGCTTTTAACAATCCTGCTGATTACACTGGGCTCATCTAGATGATCCAGAAAAATTTCTCTTAAGTTCAGGTGATTAAGGTCAGCTGATTTTAAGCAGCCTTCCTCCCACCTGCAACCTTCATTCCCCTTTACCATGTAACCTAACACATTCACAGGTTCTGAGGATTAGGGATGGGCATCGCTAGGAGGTACCACAGGTGGGAAAAGATATACCAAGCAAATATTAACCAAAAAGAAAGCTAGTATAGCTATATTTCTATCAGACAAAATAAACTTTAAGAAAGAAATAAAAGAAAACCTAAATAAATGGTGATAGATGCTCTGTCTGTCAACAGGAAGACTTAGTTTCATTAAGGTGCAAATGTTCCCTAGTTTGATCTGTAGTTTAAGTGCAATTCCAAACAAAACCCTAGCTGGAGACTTTGTAGATAGACAAGTTGAATCTAAAATTTACATAGAAAATGGTAGGAAACAGAGTAGTCAAAACAACTTAGAAAAGGAAGAAAACGTTGGAAGTTTCATATTACCTGACCTTAAAATTACTATGAAGCTACAGTAATTAGGACAATGAGATATTGTGGGAAAAGATAGACTGTAAGTCTATATGTATGTGAGATAGACTCCCACAAATATGGTTAACTAATTTTTAACAAGATTATAAAAGCAGTTCAAGGGAGAAAGAACAATCTTTTCAACAAAGAATTCTGGAACAATTGGACAGTCATATGCAACCCCTCAAACAAACAACCCCCCCAAAGAACCCTTAACCCTTACCTCAGATTTTATATAGAAATTGACTCAAAATACATCATAGATTTAAATATAAAACCTGAAACTATAAAACTTCTCAAAGGAAACACAGGAGAAAATTTTTGTGACCTTGAGTTAGAGAAAATTTTTGGATATGGCACTAAAAGCATGATCCTTAAAAGAAAAAAGAAAACTTATAAATGGGTTTTCAATAAAATTTAAAACTATTGCTCTGTAAAAGACATTGTTAAGAGAATGAAAAGACAAGCCACAAACTGGGAGAAAATATTTGCAAATCACATTATATGGAAAAGGGCTTGTATTCAATATATAGAACTCCCCAAACCCAACAACAATAAAAATAACCACATTTTTAAAATGAGCAAAAGATTTGAACAGGTGTTCTCAGCAAAGATATATGGATGCAAATAAGCACAATGCAAAGTTTTTCAACATCATTGATCATTAGAGAAATGCAAGTTACAAGTCCAATGAGATACTACTACGTACCTAATAGAATGGCTGAAAGAAAACAAAACAGGAATTTCCTGGTGGTCCATTGGTTAGGACTCCACGCTTCCACTGCTGGGGGCCTGGGTTCAATCCCTGGTCAGGGAACCAAGATCCCGCAAGCCTCCTCGTGAGGCCAAAAACAAACACAGACAAACAGAAACCAAATGATACCAAGATCTGGCAACAATCAACAATGCAGAGCAATGGGGACTCTCATCCATTGCTGGTGGGAGTGCAAAATGGTGCAGCCACGTTGGAAAACAGTTTGACAGTTCCTTATGAAGTTAAATGTACATTTATCACATTACCCAGTAACCCCACTCTCAAGGGAAATAAAATGTTCCCTGGAAAACCTGTATGTAAATGTTTATTGCAGCTTTGTTCCTAACCACAGAAAACCTGGAGGGAACCCAAGTGTTCTTCAACTGGTGAATGGATAAGCAAATTTTGCTACAATCAGACAGTGGACTACGCCTTAGCAACAAAAAGAACAAATTACTGATACGTGCCGCAACATAGATGATTCTTGAACTAGTGCTATGTGAAAGAAGCCAGACTCAAAGGACTGTACACTTAATGGTTCTATTTATATGATATTCTGGAGAAGGGAAAACTGTAGTGATAGAAAACAAATCAGTCATAACCAGGGATCAGTGGTAGGGTACCTACAAAGGAGCAGAACAAAAGAATTTTGGGGGTGATGGAATTGTCCTGTATCTTGATTGTGGTGATGGTTACACAACTCCATGCATTTCTCAGTAACTTTTAGAATTGTACTAAAAAGAATAATTTCATTATTTGTAAAATAAAAACACCAAAGGACTTTAAGGCAAAAAGCAATACTAGACATAGAGAGTTACATCAAAATGATAAAAGGTCAAGCCATCAGAAAGATTTTTTTAGCTCTAAACTTTTATTTACCTAATAACCATTCACAGAATATAATTAAAGATAATTTGACAGAATCATAGGAGAAATAACCAATCCACAATTATCCCGGAAGATTAAAAGAAACTTTAACTCTCAATAACTGACAGAAGCAGCAGCAAGAGTCACACTGATCCCAATAACTTCAGAATAACATTTTTTTTCTTTTTTCCTTTAACATCTTTATTGGAGTATAATTGATTTACAATGTTGTGTTAGTTTCTGCTGTACAACAAAGTGAATCAGCTATATGTATACATATATCCCCATATCCCCTCCATCTTGTGTCTCCCTCCCACTCTCCTTATCCCACCCCTCTAGGTGGTCGCAAAGCACCGAGCTGATCTCCCTGTGCTATGCGGCTGCTTCCCACTAGCTATCTATTTTACATTTGGTAGTGTATATATGTCAATGTTACTCTCTCACTTCATCGCAGTTTACTCTTCTCCCTCAAGCCCATTCTCTACGTCTGTGTCTTTATTCCTGTCCTGCCCCTAGTTTTTTTTTTTTTAGATTCCATATATATGTGTTAGCATAGGGTATTTGTTTTTCTCTTTCTGACTGACTTCACTCTGTATGACAGACTCCAGGTCCATCCACCTCACTACAAATAACTTAATTCATTTCTTTTTATGGCTGAGTAATATTCCATTGTGTATATGTGCCACATCTTCTTTATCCATTAACCTGTCATTGGACACTTCGGTTGCTTCCATGTCCTGGCCATTGTAAAGAGAGTTGCAGTGAACACTGTGGTACATGACTCTTTTTGAATTATGGTTTTCTCAGGGTGTATGCCCAATAGTTGGATTGCTGGGTCATATGGTAGTTCTATTTTTAGTTTTTTAAGGAACCTCCATACTGTTCTCCATAGTGGCTGTATCCATTTACATTCCCACCAACAGTGCAAGAGGGTTCCCTTTCCTCCACACCCTCTCCAGCATTTATTGTTTGTAGATTTTTTGATGATGGACATTCTGACCTGTGTAAGGTGATATCTTACTGTAGTTTTGATTTGCATTTCTCTAATGATTAATGATGTTGAGAATTCTTTCATGTGTTTGTTGGCAATCTGTATATCTTCTTTGGAGAAAAGTCTGTTTAGGTCTTCTGCCCATTTTTGGATTGGGTTGTTTGTTATTTTGATATTGAGCTGCATGAGCTGCTTGTAAATTTTGGAGATTAATCCTTTGTTAGTTGCTTCGTTTGCAAATATTTTCTCCCATTCTGAGGATTGTCTTTTCGTCTGGTTTATGTTTTCTTTTGCTCTGCAAAGGCTTTAAAGTTTCATTAGGTCCTATTTGTTTATTTTTGGTTTTATTTCCATTTCTCTAGGAGGTGGGTCAAAAAGGATCCTGCTGTGATTTATGTCATAGAGTGTTCTGCCTATGTTTTTCCCTAAGAGTTTCATAGTGTCTGGCCTTAGGTCTCTAATCCATTTTGAGTTTATTTTTGTGTACAGTGTTAGTAAGTGTTCTAACTTCATTCTTTTACATGTAGCTGTCCAGTTCTCCCAGCACCACTTATTGAAGAAGCTGTCTTTCCTCCATTGTATACTGTTGCCTCCTTTATCAAAGATAAGGTGACCATATGTCTGTGGGTTTATCTCTGGGCTTTCTATCCTGTTCCATTGATCTATCTTTCTGTTTTTATGCCAGTACCATACTGTCTTGATTACTGTAGCTTTGTAGTATAGTCTGAAGTCCAGAAGCCTGATTCCTCCAGCTCTGTTTTTCTTTCTCAAGATGATTTGGCTATTCGGGCTCTTTTGTGTTTCCATACAACTTGTGCAATTTTTTGTTCTAGTTCTGTGAAAAATGCCATTGGTTGTTTCATAGGGATTGCATTGAATCTGTAGATTGCTTTGGGTAGTATAGTCATTTTCACAGTGTTGATTCTTCCAATCCAAGAACATGGTACATCTCTCCATCTGTTTGTATCATCTTTAATATCTTTCATCAGTGTCTTATAGTTTTCTGCATACAGGTCTTTTGTCTCCTTAGGTAGGTTTATTCCTAGGTATTTTATTCTTTTTGTTGCAATGGTAAATGGGAGTGTTTCCTTAATTTCTCTTTCAGATTTTTCATCATTAGTGTATAGGAATGCAGGAGATTTCTGTGCATTAATTTTTTATCCTGCTACTCTACTGAATTCATTGATTAGCTCTAGTAATTTTCTGGTGGCATCTTTAGGATTCTCTATGTATAGTATCATGTCATCTGCAAACAGTGACAGCTTTACTTCTTCTTTTCCGATTTGGATTCCTTTTATTTCTTTTTCTTCTCTGATTCCTGTGGCTAAAACTTCCAAAACTATGTTGAATAATAGTGGTGAGAGTGGGTAACCCTGTCTTGTCCCTGATCTTAGAGGAAATGGTTTCAGTTTTTCACCATTGAGAATGATGTTGGCTGTGGGTTTGTCATATATGGCCTTTATTATGTTGAGGTAAGTTCCCTCTGTGCCTACTTTCTGGAGAGTTTTTATCATAAATGGGTGTTGAATTTTGTCAAAAGCTTTTTCTGCATGTATTGAGATTATCATATGGATTTTAGCCTTCATTTTCTTAACATGGTCTATCACACTGATTGATTTGCATATACTGAAGAATCCTTGCATTCCTGGGAAAAACCCCACTTGATCATGGTGTATGATCCTTTTAATGTGCTGTTGGATTCTGTTTGCTATTATTCTGTTAAGGATTTTTGCATCTATGTTCATCAGAGATACTGACCTGTAGTTTTCTTTTTTTGTGACATCTTTGTCTGGTTTTGGTATCAGGGTGGTGGTGGCCTCATAGAATGAGTTTGGGAGACTTTCTCCCTTTGCTATATTTTGGAAGGTGTTAGCTCTTCTCTAAATCTTTGATAGAATTCACCTGTGAAGTCATCTCATCCTGGGCTTTTGTTTGCTGGAAGATTTTTAATCACAGTTTCAATTTCAGTGCTTGTGATAGGTCTGTTTATATTTTCCATTTCTTCCTGGTTCAGTCTCGGAAGGTTGTGCTTTTCTAAGAATGTGTCCATTTCTTCCAGGTTGTCCATTTTATTGGCAGATATTTGCTTTTTAATCTCTCATGATCCTTTGTATTTCTGCATTGTCAGTTGTTACTTCTCCTTTTCATTTCTAATTCTGTTGATTTGAATCTTCCCCTTTTTTTCTTGATGAATCTGGCTAATGGTTTATCAAATTTGTTTATCTTCTCAAAGACCCAGCTTTTAGTTTTAATGATCTTTGCTATTGTTTCCTTCATTTCTTTTTCATTTATTTCTGAGCTGATCTTTATGATTTCTTTCCTTCTGCTAACTTTGGGTTGTTTTTGTTCTTCTTTCTCTAATTGCTTTAGGTGTAAGGTTACATTGTTTATTTGAGATTTGTCTTGTTTCTTGAGGTAGGATTGTATTGCTATAAACCTCCCTCTTAGAACTGCTTTTGCTGCATCCCATAGGTTTTGGGCTGTTGTGTTTCCATTGTCATTTGTTTCTAGGTATTTTTAAATTTCCTCTTTGATTTCTTCAGTGATCTCTTGGTTATTTAGTAGTGTATTGTTTAGCCTCCATGCGTTTGTATTTTTTTTACAGATTTTTTTCCTGTAATTGATATCTAGTCTCATAGCGTTGTGGTCAGAGAAGATACTTGATACGATTTCAATTTTCTTAAAATTACCAAGGCTTTATTTGTGACCCCAAATATGGTCTATCCTGGGGAATGTTCCATGAGCACTTGAAAAGAAAGTGTATTCTGTTGTTTTTGGATGGAATGTCCTATAAATATCAATGAAGTCCATCTTGTTTAATGTGTCATTTAAAGCTTCTGTTTCCTTATTTATTTTCATTTTGGATGATCTGTCCATTGGTGAAAGTGGGGCATTAAATTCCCCTACTATTATTGTGTTACTGTTGATTTCCCCTTTTATGGCTGTTAGCATTTGACTTATGTATTGAGGTGCTCCTATGTTGGGTACATAAATATTTTCAACTGTTATGTCTTCTTCTTGGATTGATCCCTTGATCATTATATAGTGTCCGTCTTTGTCTCTTGTAATAATCTTTGTTTTAAAGTGTATTTTGTCTGATATGAGAATTGCTACTCCAGCTTTCTTTTGATTTCCATTTGTTTTTCCATCCCCTCACTTTCAGTCTGTATGTGTCCCTGGGTCTGAATTGGGTCTCTTGTAGGCAGCATATGTACAGGTCTTGTTTTTGTATCCATTCAGCCAGTCTATGTCTTTTGGTTGGAGCAGTTAATCCATTTACATTTAAGGTAATTATTGATATGTATGTTCCCATTACAATTTTCTTAATTGTTTTGGGTTTGTTTTTGTAGGTCTTTTCCTTCCCTTGTATTTCCCACCTAGAGAAAGTCCTTTAGCATTTGTTGTAAAGCTGGTTTGGTGATGCTGAATTCTCTTAACTTTTGCTTATCTGTAAAGGTTTTAATTTCTCCATCAAATCTGAATGAGATCCCTGCTGGGTAGAGTAATCTTGTTTGTAGGTTTTTCCCTTTCATCACTATAAATTTGTCCTGCCACTCCCTTCTGGCTTGCAGTTTCTGCTAAAAGGTCAGCTGTTAACCTTATGGGGATTCCCTTGTATGTTATTTGTTGCTTTTCCCTTGCTACTTTTAATATTTTTTCTTTGTATTTAATTATTGATAGTTTCATTAATAGGTGTCTTGTTGTGTTTCTCTTTGGGTTTATTCTGTATGGGACTCTCTGTGCTTCCTAGACTTGACTGACTATTTCCTTTCCCATGTTAGGGAAGTTTTTGACTATAATCTCTTCAAGTATTTTCTCAGCCCCTTTCTTCTCTTCTTCTTCTGGGACCCCTATAATTCGAATGTTGGTGTGTTTAATGTTGTCCCAGAGGTCTCTGAGACTGTCCTCAATTCTTTTCATTCTTTTTTCTTTATTCTGCTCTCTGGCAGTTATTTCCACCATTTTGTCTTCCAGCTCACTTATCTGTTCTTCTGCCTCAGTTATTCTGCTATTGATTCCTTCTAGAGTATTTTTAACTTCAGTTATTGTGTTGTTCATCACTGTTCGTTTGCACTTTACTTCTTTTAGATCCTTGTTAAATATTTCTTGTATTTTCTCTATTCTGTTTCTGAGATTTTGGATCATCTTTACTATCATTACTCTGAATTCTTTTTCAGGTTGGTTGCCTATTTCATCTTCATTTATTTGGTCTTGTAGGTTTTTACCTTGCTCTTTTGTCTGTAACATATTTTTTGTTGTTTTTTTCTTTTTCTTTTTTTTTTTTTTTTGATGTGTGGTGCTGTATTCCTGTCTTACTGGTTGTTTGGCCTGAGACTTACAGCACTGGAGTTGGTGCTGAGATCCAGCCAGGTCTTGGTGCTAAGATGAGGATCTCTGGGTGGCCTCACTCTGATTAATATTCCCTGGGGTCTGAGTCTCTCTGTTAGTCCAGAGGTTTGGACTTGGAGCTCCCACCACAGGAGCTCAGGCCCAAGCTCCAGCTTGGGAACCAAGATCTTGCAAGCTTTGTGGCATGGTAAACGAAAAAGAAAAAAAGGAAAAAGAACGAAAAAAAGGAGCAGTACAATATCAAGGAATAAAAAATAAAATAAAATTATAAAGATAGAAAATATATTAGGAAAAATAAAACTATAATTGAAACAAGTGCAACAAGGCAAAATAAAGCCACAACAGAAAAAAGAAAATAAAAGGTGGGGGGAACAAGCCTAAAGGAGAGAACAATAACAAAGTATAAAGAATAAAATAAAATTAGAAAAATAAAAGACTTATTAGGAAAAATAAAAAATATAAATGAATTAACAACAATGAATCAACAAGGTAAAACAGAACCCCAATCTAAAAGAGGAAAAAAGAAAAAAAAAAAAAAAGCCTTTATGATAGGGGTGGAACTTATGCAGGGGTGGAAGTTATGCAGGGGCGGGGTTTAGGGTGGGGTGGGACCTAGGCAGTTGAGAGGGTGACGTTTGAGCGTGAGGCAGGGCCTCTGCTTAGGACCTGCGCAGAAGGGGAGAGGCAGCACGTTGGAAGGAGCGCCTCTGGAGTGTGGAGTTCAGGAGTTTGGAGATAAGGCCCTGAGTGAGCGTGGGTGGGTGGGGTTTAGGCCCAGCGTGTTGGAGGAGTCTCAGAGGGGGTCTCTGAGTGTAGAGGTGGGGCCCTGGGTGGGGTGTAGGGGTGGGGCTTGGGCTCTGCACGGCAGGAGGGAGGCTCCGAGGGCAGAGGATTAGGCTTGGGGGCCCAACAAGCTCCGGGTGCATAAGTGGACAGGGAAAGCACTGGCCCCCGTTCCCTTCTGTTCCTTCACACCCCTCTCTCCCATTTCCCCAGGATCTCCCCCATCCCCACTGAACCCCTAACCGAGGGTGGGTCCCGCTGGGTGTAGGAACTCTTCCCCTCCCCCAGCTGCCCCTCAGGGGTGCTGGTCCTGTAGGTCTGGCCTTTACTTTTGCTCCCTCTTCCCTCCCTCCCACTCCCTCAGGACCCACATGACTGGAGGGGGTCTAGGTGGTCAGAAGATCAGGCCTGGGATCTAAGAAGGTTCCTGGGGGCCCAAGTGGGCAGGGGAAACCTGGCCACGCTCCTTTTTGATCCTCTGCCCTGCCAGTGGTTCCCCAATTTCCCCCTTCGAGCGTGGGATCCCTTCCCCTCCCCCAGCCGCCCCTCAGGGCACCAGTCCCGTCCCACCTCCACTTCTCCTCTGCCCCTCACTCTCCCCACACCCCCTGTCCTACCTGGTCGCTGGGGGTTCCTCCTGTCCCCTTAGGTGTCCGTGGTTCCCCACCGGTGCCTGGTAGGTGCCCTAGTTGTCAGAATAACATTTTTTTGAGTGCACATTTTATATTTTAAAAATTTCACTGTGTTTTGGGCTGCAAGTAAAAAATGTTGAAGTATTGAAATCACACAATATTTATTTTTGAACAAAATAGGATTATGCTAGAAATCAATAATAAAAATATAACAAAATATCTCCATAAATTTGGAAATTAAAGAACTGTATCCCTAAATAATAATGAATGTAGGGACTTCCCTGGTGGTCAAGTGGGTAAGACTCCATGCTCCCAATGCAGGGAGCCTGGGTTCGATCCCTGGTTGGGGAACTAAATCTCACATGCATGCCTCAACTAAGAGTCTGCATGTCACAAACTAAGAAGCCCACATGCCACAACTAAGATCTGGCACAGCCTAAATAAATAAATATTTTTTAAAAATGCAAAAGGAAATAATAATGGAAATTTTAAAACATTTTGAATTGAACAATAATAGAAAACATTACATTTCAAAACTAGTTGTTACAGCTAAAATAGTACTTAGTGGGATATTTATAGCTCTTAACAGATATAAAAGAGAAAAGACTGAAGAAATGAGCTAAGCATCCTTCTTAACTAATTAGGAAATAAAAATAAAATATAGAAAGCAAAAAGAAGGAACAGTTATGATAAAAGCAGAAATTAGTAGAATAGAAAACAAATCCACAGCAGAGAGTTTTGATATACCCAGAGTTGTTCTTCCAAAAAGATTAATAAATTTGACAGACCTTTGGTGACACTGATCAAAGAAAAAAGAAAATGTTACAAAAATGCAGGAGTGGAAGGGAACATAACTTAGATACTGTAAAAATTAACAATATAATAAGATATTATGAACAACTTTATGCCAGAAATCAGATGGAATGGACAAATTCCTGGAAAAAAAATTTACCCTAAGTGAATCTGGGTTCTAGAGTAGGATTCTGGTTATAGTTGCGCAAAATATTATGTACTAAAAGTTGTTGAATTGTACACTTAAAATGCTTGAGTTTGACTGTATATAAATTGTACCTCAATAAGGTTATATGAAATGAAAACTGACTCTGGAAGTGAAAGCAAACCCGAAAATTCTTATAACTCATTGGAAAAATTGAATTAGTAATTAAAAATCTTCCTGCAAGCAAAATTCCAGGCTCAGATGGTTCAGTGGAAAGTTCAACCTGATATTCAAGGAACAAATAATTCCAGTCTTACACAAACTTTTTAGAAAATAGACAAAGAGGTTTCTTCTAATTCATTTCTGAAGCTGTTATAACCTTGATAACAAAATCTGAAAAGGATAGTAGGCGAATAGAAAAATATAGGCCAATCCCACATATATACAAAAATTCTAAACAAAATATTAGCAAATAGGATCCAGCAATATATAAAAAAGGATAATATACTATCACCAAGTTGGTTTATTCTAAGGTTGATTTAATATTAGAAAAACAATTAATGTAAATCACCACAGTAACAGATTAGAGGGGAAAAGCTTATGATCATCATTTCAAAAGATGGAGGAAAAGTATTTGATTAAATTCAATGTCCTTTCATGATAAAAATTCATAGCCAAATAGGAATAGAAGGAGACTTTTTTAACCTTATAAAAGATATCTATAAAACAAAACACAATCAGACAAAAACAGAGCTTCAAGAAGCAACACAATAATGAAACCTCACTTTCTCTTTGAGATGAGAAACAAGAATCCAAGACAATAACACAAGAAAAACAATGAAAAAGGAGAAACAAAATTTCCATCATTTGTAGATTATCTCATTGTGTACATTCCATTCCATAAGAATTTATAGTTCAAAGGTTAATGTTCATGAATGTTTAGCCAAGTGACTGCTTACAAAGATCAAGGTACAAAAATAAGTTATATTTCTAGACTAGTCATAAACAGAAAATGGAAAATATTTAAATGTAATTTATAATACCATGAGAAATATGAAGTACATGAAAGTATCTGTGCGGTGCCTTTACCGAAATAAATAAAAAACTTTACCATGAGATATTAAAGCATATCTAAATAAGTGGAGAAATATACCATATTTACAGTATGGAAAGCTCAATATTATAAAATGACATTTCTGCTCAAATTTATCAGTAGATTCAATGCAATCCTTGTCAAAAATTCAAACAAATTTTTGGTGAAACTTGATAATTACAAAGTGTATATGGAATACAAAGGGCCTAGAAGCATCAAGACACTCATGCAGAGAAACATGGTTGAATTAGCTATTTTATAAGTTAGCAAAAGTATTATAAAGTTATAATAATTAAAACTATGGTATTGGAATAAAAATGAACAGATAGATGATTGGAACTGAATAGATACCCAGAAACATTTATGGATACTTGATGTTGCTAGAGTCGGCAGTGCAGAGTAGTGGAGAAATAATTTTTTTTCAGGAAATAGTATTCAGATGAATAAGTATCCATTTGGGAAAAAAATAAAGTTGGATTCCTATTTAACATCATTTATAATAAAACATTTCCAGGTGGATAAAATGAAAGCCAAAAAAGTTAGGAAATATTACAGGAGAATATTTAATGAATTTAATTTTAATGATTTTATTTATTAAATAAATTTTATTTATTTATTTATTAAATAAATTTTAAATTTATAATTAAATTAAATAAAATAAATTTTATTTAATTATTTATTTAATTATTTATATAATTTATATAATTATATATAATTTAATTATAATTTAATTATAATTTATATAATTTATATATATTATTTATATAATTTATTTAATTATATAATATATAATTTATATATTTATTTATATATAAATATATATATTTATATATATATAATTTATATAAAAAATTATATAAAAAATATATAATTTATATATTTAATTTATATGTTTATTTATATATATATTTATATATATATTAATTTATATATATAATTTATATATAATTAAATATAATTTAATTATATAATATATATAATTATATATAATTTAATTATAATTTATAATTTAATTATAATTTATATTATTTATATATATTATTTATATAATTTATTTAATTATAAATAAAATAAATTTTATTTATAATTAAATAAAATAAATTTTATTTATTTATTAAATAAATTTTATTTATTTATTTAATAAATTTTATTTATTTATTTATTTATTATTTATTTATTAAATAAATTTTAATAAATTTTAATAAAATTTTAATTTTATTTATTAAATAAAATTTAATTTTATTTTATTTAATGAATATTTTAAATATTTTTACATGAGACACACAAATTTCCTGACCTTATGGTCAGGAAAAGCCCATATTTTTGACTATATAAACACTAAGAATTTCTATTTATCAAGACTTTACAAAAAATTTTAAAAACCCACAGTAAAGAAAATGATATTTGTTGCAGCACATATAATTTATGAAGGACAGGTATCTGGAACATAAAAAGAACCTCTGTAAATCAATAAGGAAGATAGCTTTCCCCAAATGACCGAAACGCTTGAATAAAAGGAAATCCAGAAGTCCGACAAACATATGAAAAATTGTTCAACCTTCTTAGTAATCAGCGAAATACAAAGTTAAACCACTTGAGATACCAATATACATTCATGAGTTGGCAGAAATAAAAAGTTCAACAATTATCAAACATTTAAAGAAAAATTATACCAATTCTTTACAAACTCTTCCCGCTACAAAAAAAACCCAGAAAAGGAAGGAACACTTCATTTTATGAGGGTAGTATTATCCTGATAGCAAAAACAGACAAAGATATCACAAGAAAAGAAAACTACAGACCAATAAATGTTATGAACATAGACATAAAAATCCTCAACAAAAGCCTAGGAACTAGAATTCAATAATATGTGAAAAGATTATACACTGTGACCCAGTGGAATTTTTCCCAGGAGTGCAAGTTTGGTTTAACATTCAAAAATCAATTAATGTAATACACTGAATCAATAGAATAAAGGACAATAATATGATCATCTCACTACATGCAGAAAAAACATTTCACGGGACTTCCCTGGCAATCCAATGGATAAAACTCTCTGCTTCCACTGCAGGGGGCACGGGTTTGATCCCTGGTCGGGGAACTAAGATCCCACAAGCCATGCAGCACAGCTAAAAAACAAAACAAAAAAAACCAAAAACATTTCACAAAACCCAGCACCTTATCATGATAAAGGCACTCAACAAACCAGGAATAGAAGGGAAATTCCTCAATCTGATAAAGAACAACCATGAAAAACCTATAGCTGACATCATACTTAATGTGAAAGCTTTCCCCCTAAGATCAGGAACAAGACAAGGATGTCCATGTTCACTACTCTTTTCAACATTGTGCTGGGGTTTCTGGACATGACAATAAGGCAAGAGAATGAAAAGAAGGCATAGAGACTGGTAAGGAAGAGATAAAACTATTTGTAGATGAGATGATCTTGTATATAGAAAATCCTTGGGAATCCACTAAAAAATCTTTTAGAACTAATAAATGAGTTCTACAAGGTTGCAGGATACAAGGTCAATATAAAATGATCATTTGTACTTCTATACAGTAGCAATGAGCCAACCAAAATTGAAATTAAGAAAACAATTCCATTTGCAATAGCATCAAAAAGAATAGCTACCTAAGAATAAATTAACAAAGGCAGTGCAAATTACACTGAAAATTACAAAACATTGTTGAAAGAAGTTAAAGAAGGCCTAAATAAATGAAAAGACATTCTTTGTTCATTATTGAAAAGACAATATTTTTAAGATGGCAATACTCCCCAAATTGATATACATATTCAACACAATCACTATCAAAATCCCAGTTGAGTTTGCAGAAATCAGCGAGGTGATCCTAAAATTCATATGGAAATGCAAGGACCCGTAATAGCCAAAACGATCTTGAAAAAGAAAGACAAAGGTAGACTCACACTTCCCAATTCAAAACTTAACAACAAAACAAAACAAGACTTACTGCCAAGCTACAGTAATGAAGACAGTGTGATACTGGTATAAGGATAGAGCTATAGATCAATGGAATAGAATTTAGAGTCCAGAAATAAGCCTTCACAATTACAGTTAATTGATTTTTGACAAGAGTGCCAAAGCAGTTCAATGGGGGAAAGAATTGTCGTTTCGACTAGTGGTATTAGGACAACTGGATATCTACATGTAAATAGATATCCATGTGGAATGAAAGTGGACCCACATCTCACACAGTACACAAAAATTAACTCAAAATAGATAAAACCTTAAAGGTAAGAGCTGAAACTATTAAACTCTTAGAAGAAAGCATAGATACAAATCTGCATGGCCTTGATTAGGCAATGGTTTCTTAACTATGATACCAAAAACATGAGCAATAAAAGAAAATATAGGTAAACTGGACATCAACACTTTAAATTTTTGTGCTTCGAAAAAAGGATACCATCAAGAAAGTGAAAACTCTATATTTAAAATGGATAACCAACAAGGACCTACTGTATAGTACAGGGAACTGTGCTCCATATTATGGAACAACCTAAATGGGAGAAGAATTTGAAAAAGAATAGATACATATATATGTTATAACTGAATCACGTTGCTGTACACCTGAAACGAACACAACATTGTTAATCAATTATACTCCAATATAAAATAATAAGTTAAAAAAATAAAAAAAAAGAAAGTGAAAACCCAGAGTACAGAAGAAAAGTTTTGCAAATCATATATCTGGTGAGGTAGATATTTATGTATATCTTGCAACTCAGCAATAAAAGGACAAATAGCCCAATTAAAAAATGGTCAATGGATCTGAATAGACATTTCTTCAAAGAAGATATACAAACGACCAATAAGCACAAGAAAAGAGGCTCCATATCATCAGCTATCAGGGAAATGTAAATCAAAACATAAGGTGACATCAAGTCACACCCAGTGGAATCGCTATTATGAGAAAGACAGATAGTAACAAGTGTTGGCGAGGATGTGGAGAAATTAGAACCATCACACACTGCTGGTGGGAATGTAAACTAGTACAGCGGCTTTGGAAAACAGTTTGGCAGGTCCTTAAAAGGCTAATTAGCCGTAGAGTTACCATATGATCAGGACCTCTACTCCTGGGTATATACACAAGAGATTGAAACATGTCCACACAAAAAATTGTCTGTGAATGTTCGTAACAGCAGCATGTTCGTAATAGCCCAAAAGAGGAAGAACCCTAATGTCCATCAACTGATTAGTGGATAAATAATAACAGCCATACAATGGGATATTATTTGGAATAAAAATGAAATATTAATACATGCTATAACATGGGTGAAGCTTGAGCAATAATGCTAAGTGAAGGATGACAGTCACAAGGGTCCACGTACTGTATGATTCAACTTACGTGAAATGAAATGAACAGGCAAATCTATAGAGACAGAAAGTAGGCAACCATTGTTGCCTAGGGCTGGGGTTGGGGGGATGAGCAGTGGCGTCTAACAGGTTTGGGTTTCTGTGGTAATTAAAATGTCCTAAAATTTTCAAAATATTAATTCTTCTTTTTTCAGCTTTATTGAGGTATAACTGACAAATAAAATTGTAAGGTATTTAAAGTGTACATTGTGATGATTTGATATATGTATATAAAAATGTTCAAAAGTTGATTGTGACGATGGAAGCACAACTCTGTGAATATACTAACAACCATCAAATTGTACACTTTGAAAGGGTGAATTGTGTGGTATGTGAATCATACCTTGGTAAAGCTATTAAAAAACAAAACAAAATTAAAAAACCTCTGACAACACCAAGTGTTAAGGAGTCTATAGCGCAACGGGAACTCTCAGGTTCTATTAATGGGAGTTGCAAATTCGTGTAACCACTTTTTATTTTTATTACTTTTTTCTTTTTTGGCTGTGCGCCTTGTTCCCCGACCAGGGATTGAACCCGTGCCCTGGACGGTGAAAGTGCGGAGTCTTAGCTACTGGACCACCAGGGAATTCCCAGTGTAACCACTTTGGAAAGATGTTTGGCAGTACTATCTTGTAGTTGAAGATATGCACCCCTAAGGTTCAGTCATTTCACTCCTGTGTGTACCCCTAGGGAAAATTGTATACACATGGCCCAGGATACATTTATAAGAATAACAGCATTACTTGTAATAACTCCAAACTGGAAACAACCCAAATGTCCATCAGTAGAATGTGTAATTTTATTGTGGTATAGTCATATCATAGAAACCTATCAAGAAAGAGAATGAATGACTTAGAACTATTCTCAGCGAACATGGGTGAATCCTAAAAACTTAATGTTGAGGGGAACAACAAGACACAAAAAATACAGACAGCCCATTTACACAAAGCCTGTTTACAAAAGTTCAAACCCAGCTCAAACCAAAGTTTAGCACTTAGGGGTATATCCATAGGTGATAGAACATTTTAAAATGCAAGAAAATGATTATCTCAAAAGTCAGGAGCGTGTTTACCTTCTCTTTGTGGGGAAGAGACACATACGCGATTTGGGGACCCCCTTCTTCCACATGGTGTGATTACATAGTTGGGTTAACGTTATTCATTAAACTGTACATTTATATTTTTTGTCTTTTTCTGTATGTAATAATATACAATAAAAAGGTCAAGGAAAAGTTTGAAGACAGTTTTGGAACTAATAAAGGGAACATTTTGTTGAAATTTCAAACCTACTTTTTATTTATTATTTATAGGTATTTGGAGTGAAGTGGGGAGAATTATACGTGCTTCCGTAAATATAATGCTGCCCTCCTGACCCAGAAGTTGATATATTGCATTATAAACAAAAGAACTCATTACCTGTAGTGCCTGGAGTGGGACTGTATACTGAGGTTCAGGAGGGGTTTAGATGAATTGGTGGAAGGAAGATCTCAAAGGGTGATACACAGTATAAATTCCTAACCTTTTGAATCGGGTGTCAGAAAGGGTAATTGGATTCTCTTCAACATGCTTCTTGTTGCTGCTGTCACATAGAAAGATACACTAGATAGATGGAGAGGCTGACCCTGGAAGTCGAATCTCATCTCCTTCCGTAACAACAGAAGGCACAATCCTTCCCCAGAGGATCTCAGTCCATGCCCTGTGCCCAGAATGAAGGTCGCAGCTGATCAACCAGAGTTTGCCGTGCAATGTAGGACTAGAGTAGATTCTAGGTCCCAGTTTTTGCGTAATTTACAAGCTGACTGGGGAGACAAAAGTGACACCCCTGAATAGGAATTTAAAATTTTGAATTACGTGGTTTTAATTATAAGCGTATTAGGAGGGAAAATATTTGCAGATGCCATGCCAGAAAAATGTACAGATCAATAAGAGAAATCTAACAACCTAACAGAAAAATGGGCAAAGGACCTGAAGAGGCAGTTCACAGAAAAAGAAACTAAACAGCGATAAGCATATGAAAAGCTGCTTGCCTTCACTCATAATTAAAGAACTGTAGATCAAAGTGACAAGGTATTCCTTACCACCTATCAGCTTGGGAAACATTTACAGGTTTGAAAATAGCCAGTGTTGGTGAAGACGTAGGGAAAGAAATGTTGTTTGTTGCTGGTAGGAATGTAAATTAGTATTTACTACGTCCTAATTAGTATTACTAACCACCTAATTAATATTTACTAATTACATCAGTACAATCTTTTTGAAGGACAGTTGGCAGTATCAACTATTAAAAAACAAAACCACATACACTTGGACTCAGCAATTTGAGGACTTGGAATTTAGCTCTTGCATATTCTCTTAAAAATATGGAAGAAAAAAATATGGCAATATAGACACAGGTACGAAAGTAGTGACATCAGTTGCCTCCGTGGGGGGGAACTGGGTGGCTGTGGACTCTGCAGGAAGGATGGAACGAGGATTATAGGCAAAAAGGGAGGCTTTTTACCTTATACCCTCTTGTACATTTGGATTTTGAATCATGTGGATGTGATATTCGTGTTTTAAAAATAAGACTTTAAAAAGGGCCTTCAATATAAGTTCATTGGGACAGCATTATAGCAGAGAACTAAAAATTACCCAGAAGTCCACCAATAGGGGACTGGTTAAGTCGATATACATATGGTGAAATATTATGCAGCTGTTTAAAGGAGAGAGGCAAATTCCATAGAGAATATCTCCCAGATGCACACAACGAAATCAATATGCATACAGGGTAATTCTATTTTGTAAGTGAAAATGTCTATATACAGATAATCATTGGGGAGAACTAAATTGGGGAGGAAGATTTATCTTTGTTTTGCAATTTCTATATTGTTCGAATATTTTGCATTTTGTACATATGATTTTTTTTAATCTTGAAACATTTTAGGAAAGATCTTCAGGAGATCATTAATTCAGCAAACACTGACATTGACTGTGTTCCAGATTCGGTGCTAGGAAGAAAGGATGAAGATATGAAAAGACAGCATCTTCCCTGGAAGAACTCATTCTGATTGGAGACTGCAAAAGAATTTATAGTAAATATAATAGAATGGGATAAGCCCTACTCAGAGAGAGTGACTAATGCTGTCTGGAGAGTCTGTAAGCGTTTCCTAGGCAGAGAAGGGAATGTTGCCCTAAGCCAGGCAAGTGATGATCAGGACCCAGCCTGGGGCAGAGGCAGTGGGGATGGAGAAGAGCTGATGAGTTGGAAAACTGTTTCAGTAGAACTGACCCAAGTTAGGTGATTCATGGAGTGGGTGGAGCTAGGGGGAGAGGGTCGTAAGTCAGTGGGGCTAGGGGGCGTCCCTAACCCATGTGATTGGGTTAGGGACATCAACTGAATTTGGGATCATTTTTAGAGGTAGCAGAAACTGTAATGCATATGCTAAGCACTGGGATGTACAACAAGGTCCCTACCCCCAGAGTGGGTTAGAATCTCATTGGTAAGAAAAATATTATTGGCTTCCACTGACCACTGGTCTAAGCTGACACTTCAATTCCTTTTACTGACACCCACTCAACCCCTCCCATGCAACATATGGCAAAGAACACCATCAGTGCCCTCATCATGCAGCTTTGCTGCTCTGGAGTCACACTGTCTGACTTTGCCATTAGGCTGTATGATCTTGAGCAAGTGACCCAAATGCTCTATGCCTCACTTTCCTTATCTGTAGAATGGGCATGATAATAACACCTGTGTCATCAGGCTTTTATGACAAATGATAAAGGATGTCATGCTCAATAAATGTGATCTCTTATTGTTTTATAAAAATTATGGGGGCAGGAATTCAGATCCTCCTCAGCAAAACTCCTAAGTATTTTAAGTTGTGAATAGGCAACGTTACTTGAACTATGAAGATTAAATATAAACATGCAGGGTTTGGAAATAAAATCCACCACAAAAGTGTCCTGACCCTCTTAGAGTGTGTTTCTTATTGTGCTATATGGTAATTAAACATAAACAGCAAGCCATTCATGTAAATAAAAATAATGAATGTTATTTTTACATAGCCAGCTTGAGCACTTCTGGGGTCAGCTACAGGAGGGAGGAGCTCAGACTGATGGAAGGAGAGAAAGAAAAAAAGTTCGTGGTGCCAGTATCCTCAAGTAATGGGAAGACGCTGCTTATTTCTTTACTCTTGCCTGTTCTAGGTCTTCAGCAACTTAAGGGCAGCCTTAAGCTGAATTATACAAGGGTGCTAGTCCATGAGATTGGGCAAGCTGCCAGTTGGGGTCTCACTGGGTACCTGAGTCCCAGACCCCATTTCCAGAGGCAACCCCCATGAGCAGTTTCCTGAGTAAGCCTTCCAGAAGTTGCCTATGCAGGTGCAATATGCATAGACACAGAGCCTGAAACATAAGGATAGCGTGCTTCTGTAATAGGGTTATCATGAGGCTTAAACTCAGTCTTGTAGCCAGAAAGCAAGGATGTGCTTGAAGACAAATAGAATAATGTCAAAAGCACAAAGGGACTGACTTGAAGGAGTGCCCATTGGTCAAATTTGGAATAATTTGAGCATCAAAAACAATGACAATAATTGATCATAACACATTGGTTTTTAAATTGCAGTTAAAAATGTAACATAAAATCTACCATTTTAATTATACAATGCAGTAGTGTGAAGTATATTCACCTTGTTGTGAAACATCGCCAGAAATTTTTTCTTTTGATTCATAAGGCTCATTTAATTTTTACTGGAGTATAGTTGCTTTACAATGTTGTGTTAATTTCTACTGTACAGCAAAGTGAATCAGCTATACATATACATATATCCCCTATTTTTTGGATTTCCTTCCCATTTAGGTCATCACAGAGCACTGAGTTCCCTGTGCTATACAGTAGGTTCTCATTAGTTACCTATTTTATACATAGTATCAATAGTGTATATATGTCAGTCCCAGTCTCCCAATTCATCCCACCACCGCCCACCCTCCAATTTTTTCATCTTGCAAAACTGAAAATCTACACCCATTAAACATCAATTTCTCTTTCCCCCCTTCCCTCAGGCCCTGGTAATCACCACTCTACTTTCTGTCTCTATGAATTTAACTATTTTAGATACCTGACTTAAGTGGAATCATACAGTATTTGTCCTTTTGTAACTGGCTTACTTCACTCAGCATAATGTCCTCAAGGTTTATCCATGTTGTACCATGTGACAGAATTGCCCTCCTTTTATAGACTAAGTAATATTCATATATACCACATTGTGTTTAGCCATTCATCTGTTATAGACATTTTTGTTGTTTCCACCTCTTGGCTATTGTGAATAGCGCTGCTATGAACATGCGTGTGAAAATACCTCTCTGAGACCCTGCTTTCCATTCTTTTAGATATATACCAGGAAGTGAAATCGCTGGATCATATGGTAATTCTAGTTTTAATTTTTTGAGGAATCGCCAAACTGTTTTCCATGGTAGTTGCACCGTTTTATAATCCCACCAATTTCTCTACTTCCTTGCCAACACTTATTATTATTTTTCATTGTAGTCATCCCAATGGGCATAAGTTGGTATCTCATTGTGGTTTTGGTTTGCATTTATCTGATATTAGTGATTCCGAGCAGCTTTTCATGTGCCTGTTGTATAATCATCTTTAGAGAAATGTCTATTCACGTCTTTTGCCTCATTTATTATTTTTTAAAATTGATTTCATTTTTTTGGCTGTGTTGGGTCTTTGTTGCTGCGCGCAGGCTTTCTAGTTGCAGCCAGCAGGGGCTACTCTTCGTTGCGGTGCATGGGCTTCTCATTGCAGTAGCTTCTCTTGTTGCGCAGCACAGGCTCTTAGGCGCGCAGGCTTCAACAGTTGTGGCACGCAGGGTCAGTAATTGTTTTTGCCTTATTTTTAATTGGGTTACTTGAACCTTTTGTTGTTGAGTTATAGGAATTCTTTATATATGCTGGATATTGGTCTAGGTACTTTTGTCATAGCATCTTTGCTTTAGACATCTTTGCCACAAGCATTTTTGCTGCATGATGGATTGGCTGTAAAGCAATTTTGCCATAAAAGATAAAATAGTGAAAAATAAAAGAGAGACATTAAAAAGGACATAATGAAACATGAGAAATGAATAACAAAATTAAAGACTTTACTGCAAAATACAAAATACTTGAATAAATTGAAAATGCGTGTAGATTCATGGCAATACCGCACAAATAATGGATTTTCATTTTGTGGGCTGTATCTAAGCCCTTGTCTTCCAAGTCTTGCATCCATTGGGTTCTACACTTTTATTTGCTTGTTGATTCGTTTCCTTGTTCAGCATGGCACTTTTTCTTTTTTGCTAACATTTCTTCCTTCTTCAAGAGAGGTATCAGTTTCTAAACACTAGGATGAATATCTGTAACTGAACTTTGTATTGCCTTGTGAAAGTTTCTACACTGTTGTGTGTTCTTGGCATGCTGTCACATGTCCGCTAACAGACATTCCAAAGTTCTGCGGGAAATGTGGGTTCAACTCCGTGCCTTTGAAGCCCTCGGCCTCTTCTTCCTCCAATGCAGTATGTTTCAAACTAAGAAACCAACTCTTGGGGCAAATCATTGTCATCTGTCAGCTCGGTAAAGCCAGCGATAATGTTGCTAACTGGGAGAGATGCTAATGCATTTCAACTATTTGAAACCAAACTGTCAAACCCAAAATTGTCAACCAGTTATTTTGTCATTCACAGCAAAATTGCCTTACGGCCAATTAGTTATGCAGCCAAAATGTCTGCAGCAAAAATGCTTGCAGCAAAGATGCTTATAGTGAAAATACTGAACAGCATGTCCAGTATTTTCAGATGTATTATTTGCAAATATTTTCTCCCATTCCGTAGGTTGCCTTTTCACTCTGCTGATATCGCCCTTTGATTCACAAGAGTTGAAGTTTGATACAATCTCATTTGTCTTTTTTTTTTTTTTTTTTTTTTTTTTTTTTTTTTTTGCAGTACGTGGGCCTCTCACTGTTGTGGCCTCTCCCGTTGCGGAGCACAGGCTCCGGACGCGCAGGCTCACCGGCCATGGCTCATGGGCCCAGCCGCTCCGTGGCATGCGGGATCTTTCCGGACCGGGGCATGAACCCGCATCCCCTGCATTGGCAGGCGGACTCAAAACCACTGCGCCACCAGGGAAGCCCCTCTATTTTTATTTTTGTTGCTTGTGCTTTTGATGTCATATCCAAGATGTCAGTGCCATATCCAATGTCATAAAGCTTTTCCCCTATGTTTCTTCCAGGAGTTTTATAGTTTTGGGTCTTATGTTTAGACATTGATTTTTAAAATTTCCACGAGTCCCGGTGAATAAGTAGAATAAAGCTTAAAAAAAAATTAGTGGTAGAAAGAAGGTTGGAAAGCCATCATTTCTAACCTCCAATGTAACAGTCAATTCAGGTAAGGATTGTTGATGGATAAATAAGTTTGTTGAGGGATAAAATAGTCTCATGGTCTCAAAGTGTCACTTCTCAGAATCTTACCGATTACCAGGGGCAATTAATTAACGCTGTGTCTTTAGAGTGGAGAGAGCTGGGAGTCATCACCTGGACTCAGGGATTAAATTTAGCAACACTAATGATGGGACACCTTGACATTCTGTGCCCCCTAAAGTGACAAGAGGAATGCAACATCACCAAGGATGTGCTCTTGTCAAAAATGTTTAACTTGAAATTAAGCAGGAGGAAGGAATCAGACAAATCCAAAATATGAGCTATTCTGGACAAAATATAAGACAACTGGACAAGTGGCCTGGTCTTGTCAAAAGATATCATAATATACTACAATACTAATATCTAACTTAAAAGAGAGCAGAAAGACATCATAATAAATGCAATGCATGATGTTTGATTGGATCTTGGATAAAAGTCAAAACAACAGCAACTATAGGAAACATTCTTGGACAACTGCAGTTCCTAGAGTGGTTCCTAGTACATAGCGGGAATCTGGGAAATGTTTGTTGAGTGAATGATTGATGGTCGTAGTTAGTGGTGGTGGGTTGGGTGGATGGGGGATTTGGTCATAGCTAAATACCAAGAAATGTGGGTTCACGTCACTACTCTTACAATAATAAATAAAATGCAATAAGAAGAAAATGCATTGCTAATAAACACGGAGAATAACAAGGGAAATTTTTGGTAGAGAAAACTTAGCTGGGGTGAGGACCTAAGGAAGAAGCCCAGAGGCTCCAGGCCAATGATAAGGGGCTAAAGCCAAAAGAACATTAAGTGTGTGATGAAAGGAGAGGGATTTCTGGAGGAGGAAGGAGTATTGAAGCTAAAAAAAATCCAAAAGGAAGAAAATCCAAAAGAAGAAATGGAGGGCATTGAAAAAAATGAGTGAGGCTCTGGTGGGGTATGTTGATGGTGGGGAGGCTGTGAGCATGTGAGGGGGGCAGGGGGTATGTGGGAATTCTCTATACCTTCTGCTCAATCTTGTAGTGAACCTAAAACTGCTCTAAAAAATAGTCTATCAAATAAAAAGTAAGGGAGAAGGGAAGGATGGGGCAGGCAGTGACCTTTTCCTCCCCATAAAATGTCTCTTCAAAGAAAAAAGCATCTATTGATGAGCTGTAACTCATTCCTCTACTTGACATTTGGATATGGTATGAGAAATCCTGCCACGAGGTATCTGGGGGCTGCACGCTAAAGCCTGCTTAATCCCAGATGGCTGCAAGGGGTGGGTTTCTTTCCTCCTGACTTCTGGGCCGAAGATGCTTTCCAGAGGAAGATCCCTTGGCCTCATAAGAACACACGCTGAGGGCTTCCCTGGTGGCGCAGTGGTTGAGAATCCGCCTGCCAATGCAGGGGGACATGGGTTTGAGCCCTGGTGCGGGAAGATCCAACCTACCTTGGAGCAACTAAGCCTGTGCACCACAACTACTGAGCCTGCACTCTAGAGCCCGCGAGCCACAACTACTGAGCCCTCATGCCACAACTACTGAAGCCTTGCGCCACAACTACTGAAGCCCGCGCCTAGAGCCCATGCTCCACAACGAGAAGCCACGACAATGAGAAGCCCGTGCACTGCAACAAAAAGGAGCCCCCACTCACCACAACTAGAGAAAGCCCATGTGCAGCAACAAAGACCCAATGTGGTAAAAAATAATAATAATAAAAAATAAATTTATAAAAAGACACACGCTGAAAAGTGAGCTTCCCCAGATGCATAAAGGCAATGATGGGAGGAGTGGTGGGTGTGGTGTCCTGATGCAGGGTGACCTTTTGCAGTGACCTATGCCTCCATCGCTGTAAACATCTTTAGAGCCCTGTTGACACGTGTCCATACAAATACCTTTTCATCTCTGCAGATGTCCATTCGGCAAGAGCAAGTCCATATGCCAATGTGTGTGCTGACCCACAAAAACTGTCCATCAAAAATAGCAAGCTGGGGGGCTTCCCTGGTGGCGCAGTGGTTGAGAGTCCGCCTGCCGATGCAGGGGACACGGGTTCGTGCCCCGGTCCGGTAGGATACTACATGCCGCGGAGCAGCTGGGCCCGTAAGCCATGGCTGTTGAGCCTGCGCGTCCGGAGCCTGTGCTCCACAACGAGAGAGGCCACAACAGTGAGAGACCCACATACCAAAAAAAAAAAAAAATAGCGAGCTGGCCATAAAAAGGAATGAAATTGTGCTATTTGCAGAGACGTGGATAGACCTAGAGACTGTCATACAGAGTGAAGTAAGTCAGAAAGAGAAAAACAAACATCATATAATATCTCTTATATGTGGAATCTAGAAAAATGATACAGATGAACTTATTTGCAAAGTAGAAATAGAGACACAGAAGTAGAGAACAAATGTATGGATACCAAGGGGGGAAGGGGGTGGTGGGATGAATTGGGAGATTGGGATTGACATATATGTACTACTATGTATAAAATAGGTAACTAATGAGAACGTCCTGTATAGCACAGGGAACTCTACTCAGTGCTCTGTGGTGACCTAAATGGGAAGGAAATCCAAAAAAGAGGGGATATATGTATATATATATCTGATTCACTCTGCTGTACAGCAGAAACTAACACAACATTGTAAAGAAACTGTACTCCAATAAAATTAAAAAAAAATAACAAGACCCTTGTGTGAAACCACCCTCTGAGAAGCAATATGCCTTTCTTTCTCTTATTTCTCCTGGGGAAACCCATTGACCTACAGGTAGTCTGTGTTTCATGCAGAGGGGCTGCAAGAGGAGAAGAAGGAGTTGGAGGGTTAGTTTAGAGTTTATCGAGTGAGACTTATCATGCTTTGTTTGAAAATCTTTCTATATTATTGGCTCTCTTAGCAATATTTGCAGTCCGTTCATCTACTAGGATTTATAGTCATACTGCCTGAAGCCTATGAGCTTTTATTTTATTTTTTAAAATTATTTATTTATTTATTTATGACTGTGTTGGGTCTTCGTTGCTGCGCGCGGGCTTTCTCTAGTTGCAGTGGGCGGGGGCTGCATTGTGGTGCGTGGGTTTCTCATTGCGGTGGCTTCTCTTGTTGCGGAGCACCGGCTCTAGGCACGCAGGCTTCAGTAGTTGTGGCATGTGGGCTCAGTAGTTGTGGCTCTCAGGCTCTAGAGCATAGGCTCAGTAGTTGTGGCGTACGGGCTTAGTTGCTCGGCGGCATGTGGGATCTTCCCGGACCAGGGCTCGAACCCGGGTCTCCTGCATTGGCAGGTGGATTCTTAACTACTGCGCCACCAGGGAAGTCCTGCCTATGAGCTTTTAAAGAGCCTAAAAAATGTTTGAGACCTTGAAAAAATAGTCTATCTCCAAAATTAAGAAAAAAAGAAAAAGAAAAAATTAAATGAACAGATGTTGAAACTAAATATTCACAAAATGCAACTGTATATCAATTGAATGAATTATTAAATTTATTGTTCATAAAATTTCATTATATTAAAAAACTATCACCAAGGGGGAGGGAGGGAAGAGGAGGGAAGTAATGGGAGTTTGGGATTAACAGAGGCAAACTACTATATATAGGATGGACAAACAACAAGGTCCTACTGTATAGCACAGGGAACTATATTCAATATCCTATAACAAACCATAATGGAAAAGAATATGAAAAGTAATATATACAAGTATAACTGAATCTCTTTGCTATACAGAATAAATTAACACAACATTGTAAATCAACTATAGTTCAATAAAAGTTTTAAAAATAAATAAATAAAAAAGAAACAAAAAAAACCCATCTGTAGATTTGATTTTCTCACTTCACAAGAATTCTGGTATAAGCTGAATGCTGAGAATTCATAGGTAAATTAAATGTGTTCCTTGGAGCTAAACAATTTCAAAAGCAACTTAGAAAAATCCTCTTAATTTTCTTTATAGCAAAACCATATTAATGTGAGCTTGAGGTATATTTTATAATGTTTGATGGTGATGTGGGGTGAGGCTGTAAGGATGGATAGAGTCTATGAGATCTTAAAGCAGATCATCACAGTGTGGTTTTCCTACAAGGGTGTTCATCACAGGTGTGCTTTATAATAGTAAATAACTCAAAACAACGTAAATTCTCACCAAGTAGGGACTAGTTTAACAAATGATAGTACCACAAAATGGATACTAGATGATCACTGAAAATGAAGTTGTAGGAGAATCTTTAATGATCTAGAAATATATTTAAATATAATACAGCTTGTACAATATGGTTGTTCTTTTTTGTAATAGAAAAAAATATTCTTAGGAAAAAGACTGGCAGGAGACATTCCAACACGGTAATGATTAGTGGTTATCTCTGGATGATAGAATTACAAGTGAGTTAGGTTTTCTTTTTAAAAATGCTCAGAGTTTCTTGGTGGCGCAGTGGTTAAGAATCCACCTGCCAATGCAGGGGACATGGGTTCGATCCCTGGTCTGTGAAGATCCCACATGCCGCAGAGCAACTAAGCCCATGTGCCGCAACTACTGAGCCTGCACTCTAGAGCCTGCGAGCCACAACTACAGAGCCTGTGCTCCAGAGCCTGTGAGCCACAACTACTGAGCCTGCGTACCACAACTACTGAAGCCCACGCACCTAGAGCCTATGCCCTGCGACAAGAGAAGCCACCGCAATGAGAAGCCCATGCACCACAATGAAGAGTAGCCCCCGCTCGCCACAGCTAGAGAAAGCCCATGCACAGCAACGAAGACCCAATGATAGATCCAATGAAGACCCAGTCAAAATCAATAAAAATAAATAAATTTTAAAAAATTTTCTTTATTTTCTACTATGAACATTTATTGGTTCTGGAAAGCAGACAGGTAAGATTTATAAAGATGGGAAAGCCTTTATAGATGACAGCTTTCTCTGGTAATTAGTAAATTCTAACCAAAGAAGCCTATGTATGGGCATGGATTGAGTGGAAATTACTGACATTTCCCGCTCTTATGTCTAAGGTTGAACACCACGGAAACATTACTTAGACATAGATTTTTGACTGAATCATGACAACAAACACTCATGTCACAACCAGTAGTCAGAATAAGCCATTTTAAAAATAAATTGAATTTTGCAGTACTTCAGTATCTCCTCCTTATACCTAGGATAAAATCTTAAACCTTTATCACAGCCGTCCCCATCTCCCCAACTCTGTCCACATCCCCAGGGTCATCTTTAGCTCCTCACAGGCTCCAGTGTGAAAATCTGTCATCATAGAAAAATGTCCCCTATCACACTGGTGAGGAAAAAGCAGATTAAGACGCATGCATGGCTTATCCCCATTTATGAAAAACGAACACATATATTTTAGTCTATATATATATGTACGGCACTTTTTGAAAGGAGATACTCAAAATGTTACGTGATTACCCCCAGGTGATGTCATTTTGAGTAATTTAAAAAAATACATGGCTTGAAACTCTTACAGAGATAGTGTCATTTTTACAAAAAGGATCTGTGACTCTGAACATTGTCTCACTCACTCTTGTTTCACTTTAACAGCTGATAGGAAAGAACAAATTAAATAAGATCCCAAAGTTAATTTTTAAAGAAGGAAGTAGTTCTAGGGTAGTAGGATGAAGTGGGACTGCTGAAATATTTGGTTTCATTCTGTGGGCAGGTGTGATTGGTCTCAAGGCTGAAGTGACCACTGAGCATGTTATGAGGGGGACAGAGGTATTTGTTGATCTTTTTTTTCCCCCCAGGCTAAGGGCTCAGGACATCAACACTGCTGAGGCCACTGGTCTTCCCTAGACAGGTACAGGGTCATCCTCCTTTAGGCAACAATAAATGTGCCCAAGGGGCCCGCCGGCTTGGGGAGGGTGCCAATTTGCAGGCAAAACACGTGAAAGAAGAAAACCACCTTCGAGAGCTGAACATTCAACAACCGATTTAAAGCGTTGTGAGAGGCGCTGTAGAAAGATGGTTGACTGGAAGGATCTAGGGTCAGAGAGGCTCTGTCCCAAGCCTGCCCTACCACTCATGACTTGTGGGACCTTCTCAACATTCCAGACATGGTGATGGGCAACTCAGTTCCTGTGTCAGTGAAGGACTCGCTGGCCCAGCTTCTGAAAGTGTGATCAGCAGACTGTCTGCAGCCATCAGCCCCTTTGAGGTCTGCCTCAGCTGCAGAGCCATGTCACCCAAAGTCCACCCTTCTGGGGGGTCCCATGTCCCATGACTGACTGAAAGGGAGTATAGAGACCTGGTCCTCCCACCTCAATTTGACACCACTCTGAAAGGTCGGTCATTCTATCTCCAGAGCTTCTGATGGGTTGCCTGAGGCCAGCGATGGTTTGCATCAGAGCTCAACTTCTCCTTCTGTTCACTCCAGTCCCCATGCCCTCCTTCCATGGGTGTTGATCTAAAGGGCGCTCTCTCTAAGCCATGCAAAACCACCCCTGCTCAAGGACACTCCCTAACAAACATGCTGCCCAATAATCCAGTCTGCTTCCTGGGGAGCTCAACCTGGGACATTTAAGTTATTGAATTACTCTGAGCCCCCATTTCTTCATCTCTAAAAGTCAGGATGATAGTAATAATGCCCACTACATAAGGTTGAGAATTACATGAGATCATGTACATAAAATGCCTGGCACGTGGTAACTATTATGACTGTAATTAAGAAAGAAGTAGCTTATCCTTGACCACTCACCATCATCAAGTGTATCAGATAGTTTAACCTCAAAGAGAAGGGTCTTGAAGACATGGACATAGGATAAATCTAAGTTGGTGGAATACAAGAAGGTTTGGAGCGAGAGGTGTGACGAATGAGGGCAGCGTAAAGGGGGTGTCTCCTAGTAAGAGTCAGTCAATAGACATCTGGTTTACCAGCGAATCTCTTACAAGTTTGCTCAGCACAGCCCCGTAGGGTCTGGCCACTTCTCAGCAAACGGACCAAATGGAGGTCCTGGCCAGTGATGCTGAGAGGAGGAGCTGCAGCGTCTTCTGCAAGATGGAAGCACTCTAGACAGTTCATCCCCTCCACGTGTCATATCTGACACGGGGGAAGGCAGCCCACACTCCAGGGCTGTGTACATAGTAGGACCGTAGATATGTGTGAGGCCGGGTCCTCACACTCTAACAAGGAAGGGAGAGAAAGTGGACCGTGCTGATGGGAGAGCATACGCCCTCCCTACTGTTGCCACTGTCTTCTGCTGACCTCCGCTCACCCCGCGCATTTCCTGGGCTTTGGCATCTGGCTCCTGGTCTTCCCCACCCCCATGCCTGCCGTCACACTGCGCATGTGCCGCTCAATGCTGAGCTGCAGAGCGATCAATGACATTAGAGTGACTGGGACTTTTTGTTCCCTGGGTTGTTTTTGTATTTGCCTTGGCTGCATTTTCCTCTAGAAATCTGTGTCCTGGGTATAGATTTGGCTTTGGGAGAGCTGTCCATCTGGATTTGATTGTAAAGTGCTGTCTCGTATTTAAAGCTATGGTTGTCCATGATGAAGCGCAGACCTGTGGATGTGGTTTTCTGGTCCAGAGATGGCACAAAGCCTCTAGGGCTTAGACGAATGCAGGAGGCGTGGGGTCTGTAAAGTCATCTGGTGTTCTGAGACACCTGATTTGTCCCCAGGCTCTGGCAAGGGAAGCTTGGAGCAGACTTGGGCTGCCAATCTCTTTATACAGAGCCTATAAATTTTAGAAATCTTACTTTGAAGGTATCATTTAGCTAGCACATAATTTTTCTGCTGGTTTATTGACACGCAAAAATAATGTTTGCAATACTCCAAGTTTGGACTAGTGTGTTGATGGTCTACCATCTGGCACTATTGGGAAATAAGGTAATTTTCTCTCTCTCTCTCTGAAAAAAAAGAAATCCCATAAATAGAAAAATCACTTTCAAGGTAAATCTTTCTACTATATAATACATACTACTCCACCTTTTTTCCAAACAAATTCCTCTCATTATTGAATACTAATTATCTACCAGCCCTTTACAAACATTATTGCATTCAGCCCTTAACAACCCTGCAAAGTACATATTATTATCACCATTTAGCCAGTAAGAAAAACGGAAGCTCAGAGAACTTATGTAACTTGGCTAAAATCACATGTTGGGTGAGTGCCAGAATGGAGGTTTGAATCCAATTTTTTCCAACTCCAAAGCCTACGTTTTTGCTATCACACTGTGAGAACTCTCCTACTGTTTACAAATTAGAGATTATAAGCATCTTTTTCACCTTTACTTGATGTATTAGAGGCAAAATTATAAAAATCAGTGATAATACAGTGCTGAAATAGTGCCTTAGGTGAGACCCCTGGTTGAGGTAACAGAAATCCAGTGGTGCTTTGCTCAAGCAAAGAAAGAAAGATTTATTGGAAGACAGAGTGCATTGCAAGATGTGAGGGCAGTGTGCAATCAGGTCTCAGGAATGAGCTGGGACTTGAGACTCCAACTTCTCAGACTTTCTCCATCCCTCAACTCTGCTCTACTCTGTGCCTCTGTTTCTGTCTTCTTTTTTCTCTTCCCACCAGTCTGGAGGTAGGCAGTCCAGGGTTGGTGCTGTTGTTCTTCAATATCATCAGAACCTAGCTACCTCATAGCTAGCTGCCTGCCCTGTCTTTCTTTTGCTATTGTTCTCATTATTAGAAGGTGGTTGCCATATCTGCAGACAACAGATTCTTATTCTAGGCTGGAATACAGGAAAGGTTAGGGGCAATAGGGAATTTTCCTTTTCATTCAGGGGATGCCCCAGTAAACAGTCATAGATCTCTCCCTACTTTCAGAAAGCTTATAATCCTTCAAGGAAGATAAACAAAGAACAGTTAATCACATAATCAAAGACTTCTGTTAAGAAGATGCAAGAGTACCCAAGAGAAATGAGCGCCTATGTCTGAAAGACAGCTGTAAGAATATCCATATAGCTTTATAATAGCACAAAACTACAAATAACCAAAACGTCCATCAACCAAAGAATGGATAAGTAAATTGTGGTATATTTATAAAGGGGAGATTACTTAGCAAAGTCCCCTCTGCACCCCTCTCCCCAATAAAAAGCCCCAAACCACTGCCACATGCAACAACATGGATCAATCTCACAGGCGTAAGGTTGAATGAAAGAAGCCAGACATATTCCATTCATATGAAGTTCAAGAAGAAACACTAGATGTCAGAACAGTGGTTGCATCTGGAGGGGGGTTATTGATTGAGGGGAGTCATGCAGGGCCTTCTTGAATGCTGGAAATGGTTTGCCTCTCACTCTGAATGCAGGTGTACAGTATGCAAATTCATTAAGATGTACTCTTATTGCGCTCTCTTTTCTCTATTTATATTAGACCTCGATTTTTTTAAAAATTTATTTTATATTGGAGTATAGTTGATTTACAATGTTGTGTTAGTTGCAAGTGTACAGCAAAGTGGTTCAGTTATACATATATCGATTCTTTTTCAGATTCTTTTCCCACATAGGCTATTACAGAGTATTGAGTAGAGTTCCCTCTACTATAAAGTACAGTACTATATATAGTACAGTAAAAATGCTCACACTCAATTTTTTAAAAGGTAGGTATGCACGGCACTTAAAAGGGAATTTTCAATCTTTCCCCAAACAAACAAATAATAAATAGTCCAGGAAACTTGTAATTGGACTTGTAGTTTTCACTGTCAGCTCATGATCGTGTAGCACAGTGATTCTCAATCCTGGCTGTACAGTTAGCATCACCTTCCTTCTATTTTAATTTTGTTGATTTTAATTTGGTTTTTGACATAAGCAATCGATTTAGCTGGTTTAATATTCAACAGATTTTAAAAGGTACACAGTGAAAAGTTGCCCTCCCACCATAACCCACCAGCCACCCAGAGGCAACCACTGTCCCTAGAGTCTTATCAATGTTTCCAGAGATATTTTATGCCTAGATAAGCGAAGACATGTGTACATTATCATCTCCTGCACAAATGGTAGCATATGGATTTATACCAACTTCATTCATATAACACTCTGTCTTGGAGATTTTTCCTTATCAGTATGTAGACAACTTCCTCAGTCTTTTAAAAAAAAATGATTACATAGTATTCCAGTGTATGGGTGTACTATAATTTATTTGAGTCCTGAGGACTTTTAAAACATGCTCATGTTCTAGGTTTTCCCTGGATCTAATGCATTGGAGGTGACACCTGGGTATGATGTGCAGACAGAAGTGGGAACCGCTGGTGTAGCTTATGGGTCTCTTTCTTCTTCATTCTAAGACAGGAATGATGCTGGTTTCCTAGAGCTCAGAAAGCTGGTTCAGGGTTTTGGAAAGTCAGATAAATTCCTTCCTTCTGTTGAACAGAAAGCAATCATAGATAAGACTCTCATTAGCAAGAGACACAGTGACAGGAAATTGAGAAAAGCTGGCCGCAAGCCCTGGACCTGTACACAAGAGTAGGGAGGGGGGCTGTGCGGAGCAGCCTCCAAGCTTGCAGACCTCGTAGGACTTATCAGGCAGAGAGAACACAAACTAAGACGTGTAAGATGGGGGAAGCTCTTTTCAGATTCTCTGGGCTGCAGCAAAGCAGCAGATTAGTTTCAGGATGGGTAAGTGAAAGATGGGATATTGAGAAAAATAATAATCCAAACTATACTTGTAGTTCCTTGGGCTAAAATATGTCTACACACAGTATGAGACTGTTCTCTGAGCTTATCAGCTTCCAGTAGCCAAAGAAGTTGACTACGGGTAGGGCCCAATCAGGAAAGGTATTATAAACTCAAGGGGAAACATTGTTCTACTATCATAAAAAAGTATTGTGTTTTTCAGTCTGAATTCTATGTGGAAATTTGATCAACAAATCTCAGAAAAATATGCTAGGACTTGAGAAGGGCTTTAAAACCGTTAAAGGAATGGGCAAGGATGGGAATGAGAAAGGAAAGTATTTGGGCTTTTGAAGATGGTAAAACTGATGGCTGATACACTTATTTAAAAAAAATCAAATAAAATAACTTCCCAATTGGAAACAGCCCAAATGTCCTTCAGTGGGTGAATGGTTAAACTGTGCTACATCCATACTGTGAAATACTATTCAGCAATAAAAAGAAACAGACCATTGATATGTCTAGCCACTTGGACGGATCTCAAATCTCAAAAGGTTACATACTGTATGGTTCCATTTATATAACATTCTATAAACAAAATTATAGAGATGGAGAACAGATTAGTGGTTGCCAGGAGTTACAGGCGGGGAGGGAAGTCGCTGGATCTATAGAAGGGCAACATGAGGGATCTTTGTGGCAGTGAATCTGTTCTGAGGCTTGACTGTGGTAGTGAATATACGAATCTACACATGTGATAAAATTGCATAGAACTAAATGCACACATACACACACAAGTGATATTTCCTAGTTGTGATACTGTACTGTAGTTACACAAAATGATACCATTAGTAGGAGATTGGGTGAAGGGTACATGCAATCACTCTGTATTACTTTTCACCGCTGCATGTGACTCTGCCATTATCTCAAAATCGAATTAAAAAAATTAAATAAGCCTAGAATGTTAGTGCTAGAGAAAAGTAGAAATAGACAAAGCTACATTGACACTGATTTTTATCCAGTTCAAAAGGGGCAGCTCTTGACCTTTAATACAAGTAGATTTAAAATCAATAGAACTATGTACCTTTTCATACATTGAGTAATGAACTTATGAAATACGTTCACCTAAGAGATGTAAGAGGATAAAGATATAAATATACTTTAAAAAGCAAGAATGGGTCTCTAAGACACCTTAAGACATTTTGGAAACTCTCCTAACCTTGGAGCTTGACATCACAAAGAACCATGTACTTTCACAACAGGGTCACAATGTGAGATGTAGGGATTTAAAAATTAATCCAACAAACATTTGCTGAGCTCTTCCCATGTGTCAGGCACTGTCCCAGGTGCCGTGTGTTAGAAAAGCAGAAGACAGGGCACAGCCCTCTCCTCCAGAAGCTCATTACCCAGAGTCCTTCTGTAACTTTGTACATGTTCCACTGTTCAGGAATTCAATGCTGGTGATATTATTTATGGAATAGGAGTGAATGTCATCCTGACAGATATTATTTTTAATGATATCCTGATTAATAGTCACACTTGAGGCTATTTTAAAAATGGAAGCAGTCACCATGAAGTGTGATAGGAATTACCCCAAAATAGACCATTTTATCCTCTGTGAATAATTTAGACCCTGGCACTCTGAATGCAGTGGAGAGCATGAGGATTGTGAAAAAGCTGATTGGGAGCTTTTAGAAAGTAGGGCCCGTATTTTATTGTCTCTGTATCCCAGGACTTAACAGTGTGTGCTTGGTATCCACCAGGAGCTCGATAAATGCTGAGTTGACAACCTAGAGGCTCTTTTTCTTGTTTTATATGAATTTAGGCCAGAAGGAGCTGATGGGGCTCTGCCATTCATGACTGGGAATCGATTTTGACTAGTGTCAGGAGGATCTGGGGTGGGATATAAAAGAAAAGAAAATTAAAAAACTGAATGGAGACGTAAAAGGCCATCGGCACAGGGCTGACTTGTAACGGTACCTGTGAAACGCCTTTGGCAGTCAGAGCACTCAGGCCTGCAATAGCTCTGCTACTGTGGACTTGAGATTTACTTCTGGGTAAAGGAACAGAATCCTACCTGCTCACTCCTTTCCTTTCAAAAGTAGTGTGGAGGGACTTCCCTGGTGGTCCAGTAGTTAAGATGCCACGCCCCCAATGATGGGGGCCCGGGTTCGATCCCTAGTCAGGGAACCAGATCCCGCATGCCGCAACTAAAATGATCCCACGTGCCACGACGAAGATCCCGCACACTGCAACTGAGACCCAGCACAGCCAAATAAAGAAATATTTAACAAAACAAAACAAAACTAGTGTGGGGATGCGCCTTGATTGACCATTTAACTTTCACGTAGATATTAGCCCAGCATCATGAACATTATAAAAACGATACCATGGCAATGGGAAGTCATTCTGAATACTTCTTGGTGGTGAGCTCCCCAGAAGACAATTATTGGAGAGATATGGGAGAAAATGAAGATGGTCTTTAACATCCTTGGCCATCAGGGGCAGTGTTTACTTTGACTTGTAAAAAAAAAAAATAACAAATACCTACCAGTATGGTGGAGACTATGTAATGATAAATAAGCTTATCTCTGTGGTTTTTGGCAGAAGTGGTTATTTAGATCAATACTCAAGGATTAAAAAACACCATGTGCTTATTCTTTTGTTGACTGTAACACTTTTTTTCTTTCTGCCCCACTGGAGTCAGAGAAGACCTGGAGCATTGCAGAGTGGTGATTGCACCTCACAGACCTCTAACTAGAGGGATCATAACTGACCAAAGACCCCCGGTACTTCGCTCTGGAATCCATTGCCGTATTTGTGCTGAGTCCATGTTTCCCACCGGGAGCTGCCAACAAATGACTAAGTGTGCAAGGATACTAGGACTTCTCTGACGGTTGGCTTTGGCTCCAGCACTCCCTGATGACCTTGTAGAAACTTCCTTAGACTTCATGGCACTCTAGCATGCTTCTATTCAATTCCTTCCTTCCCTCCCTCTTTCACTTGGGGTCAGACTTGCTTCGAGGTCTGACATGGCTCTCCAGTCTTTTGGGCTCTCTCCCCATTTGCTTTCCCATAGGCATAAGATCTTTGCATGCTTAATCCCTCCTTGGTGTTTGCTTCTCAGAGGACCTGGACCAACACAAGTGGTACTGAGAGTAGTCTGAGAGAACAGGGGGCAAGTTGGGGATGTGGGCCTGGATTACCCACCACCCAACACATGAAGAGGAAGGTCAGGAGGTGGAACGTGGATAGTCTGTGGCACAACAGGATGGCCCAATTGCTAAAAATGTTACTGGTGGTGACCTGGGAAATGTCATGGTGGAGGGGAATTCTGTGGCAGGTGTGGTGATGCAGGAATTTGAAAAATATGGGGAGAACAATGCCTACAAAGACAGTAGAATTCACTGTTTACTGCAAAGTTGTGCTGATGCCCTGCAAAGGGATAATGAGAGACCGAAGGCTATTAACAAGCAGATAAGGGCTAAGTGCAAGAGCCAGAATGCCCTGGTGGTAGTTCACAAAGAGGCCTTGCTACCCAGAGTGGAGAGGCAGAGATACTTGAGCGGCAGGCTGAAGACCTCATTGTGAGTCACAGCTCCAGAGATGTTCGAATGCTCAGCTAAGGCAGGTCTGTTACGCAAAGGACAGGGCCGTGGGAAAACCTGTACTATGGAGTGAACTGTGTTCCACCCAAATTCATATATTGAAGCATTAATCCCCAATGTGACTATATTTGAAGATAAGGCTTTTAGGAGGTAATTAAGGTTAAATGTGATTATAGGGGTGGGGCCCTAGTCTGATGGGAATGTGGCCTTAAAGAAGAGGAAGAGCTTTCTGTTTCTCCCTGTCATTCCCCTCCCCCATGCCATGAGGACACAGCAAAAAGGCAGCCATCTGCAAGCCAAGAAGAGAGATTTCACCAGAAACCAAATTGACTGGCACCTTGATCTTGGACTTTTGAGCCTCCAGAACTGTGAGAAAACAAATGTCTATTGTTTAAACCATGCAGCCTGTGGTATTTTCTTATGGCAGGCCTAGCAGCCTAAGACAATCTGGGACCCTGAAACACGGGACACACCTTATAGCTAAGGAAGTGCAGAAGTGGGTAATTGTATCATAAACCACACCACCTTGAGAGAGTTGGCCTCATAGAATCCTGGAGTGTCCTTCTAAAGGAGCAACTGAAGTGCCAGCTTGCAGGAAATACCCTGAAAGGATGGGATATCATCTTTCAGTGCCCAAAGACCTATATATGGCCTGTGTTCCTAAAAGGAAAAACACATAAGTCTGGAATCTGTGGAATTAAAGAAACTCCAATAAAAAATTGGAGTTGAGACAAGCTTGTAGGGGGAGACCTCATGCCCTGCCATGCATTGTTAATTATTCCAAACAGGAAGAGACGTAGGCCTATATCTCTGACAAGGAGATGTTGCCTACTTTACTGTTCATTGGGAAGAAGAAAACTTCTCTCTACCCCATGACAGCCCAGACAATCAAAGACTGTAGTAGTACAACCAATGAGAAACCTCCATACTTTGGACTCCCAGATTCCTCCAATGGACTCTTTGGCTATTATAGCCCCTCCCAGCTCTTCCCTTTTCCCTTTAAAATCAAGTTCCCCTTCCTTGTTCTCTGGATTTGCCTATGATCCATCATAGTCACATATCCCAAATGACATTCCTTTGGCCATTCCCAAATAAACTTGCTTTTGCTGGTAAAATAACTGGCTATTATTATTATTAAAGTTGACATTTTTGGTGTCAGAAGTGGGATCCAAAGGAAGCAAACTCCAGAAATGATGGCCCCCTGGAATTGAGTGAGGTACTCACACCAATCCCCTGTGCTCATTGCTTCCATGAAGGCCTCCTGCTTTCAGTTTCGTGAGTTTTCCCTACGATTTCAAGCTCTGCTCTTTTTGCATTTTGAGCTCTCTGACTTTATTCTGGATCTGGAAAGGCTTTGTCCTGTCAGGGGAAAGGTTTCGTCTTTTCCAGTTTAAGGCTTTGTCCTTGGTGAGTACTCAGTTGTTTTCTGAAATGCAAGGTAGCGAAGTTCTCTTTGGGGGATCAGACTAACCGGAATCCAAGTTGGGTTTTTTTGTCTGTAGATTCCTTTTGGGATTCAGGCTAGCACTCTAGCACCTTTCTTGTGTTTTCAGAAGACCTTAGGAAAATGGGATCCCAGCCATCTAAATGTTCTAAAGGCAGCCCTCCTTTGGAGGCTCAGGCTCATTTTACGTTTAAAAACTGTGACTTCACACATGCTCATTTTTAAACTAAGTGGTCTGACCAAACTAAAAGTGATCTAGAATTACAATGGTCATTATGAAGAACTTTTGATTTCACCAAGTTCACTTTTCTTAAGATTAAATTGGAGTACTGCAGTTCTGAAATTAAGCAAAACAAATGGTATATTTATTTTCATTGGTACCCAGAAGCTTCCAATTGTGCACAAAACTATAAAGTTGCCTCTTTGCAAATGCCATTTCTACATTGGCTGAAAAAACTAAAAAACTAGAAAAGAATTAAATGACTTCTGGGGACTTCCCTGGTGGTCACAGTGGTAAGACTCCATGCTTGCAATGCAGGGGACCCAGGTTCAATCCCTGGTTGGGGAACTAGATCCTGCATGCATGCCACAACTAAGAAGCCTGCATGCCACAACTAAAGATCCCACATGCTGCAACGAAGATCCCGCATGCTGCAACTAAGACCCGGCACAACCAAACTAAATAAATTTTAAAATAAATAAATAAATACATGGTTTCTGAAAACTCATGTTTCTTGTGTTCCCCTCCCCTTTGTTGTCTCAGGTGCCATCTTTTGTGTCTTCCCTGGCAGCCATTTTGTGCTCAGACTCTGCCCCCTGTACCGTCTTCCTCTCTCCTCCTTTGTGAAAACCTGCCCCTTTACTTATTTTTTTTAAACATAAAAGTATATTTATTTATTTATTTTATTTATTTTTTTGGCTGCATTGGGTCTTAGTTACAGCACTCGAGATTTTCGTTGAGGCATGCAGGATCTTTCATTGCAGCACACGGGCTCTTCATTGTGGTACACGGGCTTCTCTCTAGTTGTGATGTGAGGGTTTTCTCTCTCTAGCTGTAGTGCATGGGCTCCAGGGCGCATGGGCTCTGTAGTTTGCTGTACATGGGTTCTCTCATTGAGGTGCGCAAGCTCAATAGTTGTGGCGCACAGGCTTAGTTGCCTCACGGAATGTGGGATCTTAGTTCCCCAACCAGGTATCGAACCTGTGTCCCCTGCATTGGAAGGGGGATTCTTTACCACTGGACCACCAGGGAAGTCCCAAAACCTGCCCCTTTAAAATTGGACCCTCTGAGGATCCAAATGCTAACCCCCTAATTAGTGTTTCTAATTTAAGTGGAACAAAGAAACAACTAGAAAGAAAGATTAAAGTAGCAATCGCCCTAGACTTTTTTTTTTTTTGGCTGCATTGGTTCTTTGTTCCTGTGTGAGGCCCTTCTCTAGTTGCGGCATGTGGGGGCTACTCTTCGTTGTGATGCGCTGGTTTCTCCTTATGGTGGCTTCTCTTGTTGCAGAGCATGGGCTCTAGGCACTCAGGCTTCAGTAGTTGTGGCTCTTGGGCTCTAGAGTATAGGCTCTGTAGTTGTGGCTCATGGACTTAGTTGCTTCGTGGCATGTGGGATCTTCCCGGACCAGGGCTCAAACCTGTGTCCACACTGGCAGGCAGATTCTTAACCACTGCACCACAGGGGAAGTCCTAGACTTTTGACAAGAGACAAATATATTCCAAAACTCCTAGGAGAAAACTTGCTTTCTGTTTCTGTCTGTTTGTTGAAGCCTTTTGGTAAGTCATCCATCTTGTTCAAAAGGGAGAAATTTTGTTTTAAATAAGTCCCACCTAAGGGACACCCTTAAAAGAGAGGATCCCAAACCTCTCGGGAGACAATGAAATGCATTCTTTGATTGGTATGCAGGAGCTTCTAAAAGACAAAGAGATGCCGAAAACAGCTAAGATAGAAAAGTATCCTTACAGCATGCAAAACAAAACAAGCAAAAAACATTGGCCATTTGAGCAAGTAACCTTAACTTAGTCCATCTTCCAGAAAAATAATTTAGATTCAACTATTCTTTTGAGTTTGTATCTGAGATGTGGCTAAAATCTAAAACAAAACTATAAGATCGCTGTTTGCATCTGTCTGTGTGCTCTTCTGTATCTATATATGTGTGTTGTAGATGCATGGTATTCTTTACCTCTGGATGGTATTGCTAAGATCAATTGGTAAAGAGCTCTATTTAATCGGCTTAAAAACAAACATGTACTTATAAAAGTTAAAGAAATATTACAAAAACTGACCCCAAATGCCCTACAGGTTCACATTATCTATGATTAAATTTTAGTAAATGAAAGCTAGGCTAAGGTTGTTGTTTTCATTAAAACAAGCATGTCTTTGAATTTATCAATGCTGAAAGTAATACAGGCATATAACTTTCATTCTGTCTGTCTTTACTGGTCAGATAAGTTCATGTTATCTTTGTTACACAATTTGTCAGCAAGAAAAATAACTTAAGATGATGGTTAACTGTTTTACTATCACACAAATCTTTGTGAGTAATCTAAACACAATAATTGGGAACAAATGATTTAGATGGATGAAAATGGGATAAGAGCTTTTGGATGAAATAATTATGTTTTAAGGTATATATGCTTGAAAAATAACTTCCCGAAACCTTTTGGTAACTTGAAACTTTAGAGGTTTGCTAAGTTAAATTAAATGATGGGTGATCATTAAATAGCTAGCTCACTTCCAAATAAGATGAAATACTGAAACACTACAAATATTGGTTCATCCACTTTTGCTTTCCTTTACATAGGAACTGAAGATATCTGGGTCTCCTGGTAAACATATTTTGTGCCATATTGGAAAATTACTATGAGGAAAATATACTTTTACTATTGGCTTGCTCCTGATGGGAGAAAGTTTTTGTTTCTGTTTTTTTGGGGTTTTTTTGTTTAACCTATTAAGTAAACTGCTTAGAACACAAAGGTTTGTGTTTTATCAAAATAATTTCCTGTACATCACGTGGTCTTAATCAGGTCTTTGATTCCTAAAGAAGACTGAACCTTCTCAATATTGAAAGAGCTGAGTTGTACCTACAACTATGTAACCTTTTGGTATTTGCCTTTGGAATCTTTGTTACTTTGGTCAAATAGATAATTAAGTATAGTTTCATAATGATTTGTGGTCTTGTTTGGTCAAATGCCTAAAACATTTTCATATTTTTGACAAACTTACCCAAAATATTGGGTTCTAACTGAAGTCTTCTTGACTTTGAACTAAATTTGAGTTCTTCCAGAGGACTCCTGGAAAATTTCAAAGGATTTATCTCTCATTTGGTAAAATGTTAAACTTATCAGGTTTATTTGACATGTTAAACTAAATGAGAAGCCTGTCAGATAAGAAGGAAAACTAAACTTTTTTATTTGCATAGGGACATGTTAATATAAGTGTTCCAAATTGTGTGAAATTCCTGAAATTCTAAGATATCCTGATATAATGTTTTCCATCATAATTTTAAAATGTATGTCACAGAAATAAGCAGATCCCCTTGTCAATCCAGTTATAATGAACTCTCATCAAATCTTTAATAATGGGCATTTTCAAGTCTTTTTGTCATTTATAGACAGTTATTACTTTACTCAGATACTTTTGCAAATGTGCTTCATCTTCAGAGAAACTCATGGAAAGGACTCTGACAGGTACACTGGAATACAGGTCTTTGATAACTTTAAGATCATAGCATTGAACTGGGTAAGAATTTATAAAACTCTAATGGAAAACCAAGTGCTTTGGGGTTTTGTCTTCCAGATGTAAAGGACCACCCTTTTTCTATGCTTCTTTAAGCTGTCTATAACTTAAAGCAATTTGCTGAAGTGTATCTTTGCAACCAAGGTTGCAGCATTTATATTTTTCTCCCTACCTGATCCCTCAAGGGTTCTGAAACTCTTATTTAAAATTCTTATTTTTCATAAAAATGTATGTGTTTGCATAGGTTCAATAGGAGTCTGCTCTCCTTGTAACGGGACACCGAATGCACTTGCCTCCTGCTTCTTTTTTTTTTCCTCCTGCTTCTTTTGCTCCACAGCTGATAAAGGGATACATACTTCTCTACTGTAAAGACCTAATTGTTTCTGTTAAAAAATAACCAGGCCCTGGTAGGATACTCTTTTTGCAACACACTCCTGGGGGACAAAGACCCCACACATTACACCATACAACCTGGAAATTTTGTGTACTGGAAAAGACCCCTTCAAAAGGACTCTCTCCAGCCTTGCTGGATGAGTCCCTATCAGGTACTGTTAACTAACCGCTGTGCCACCAAACTCCGGGGAGTAGACCCCTGGATCCACGTGTCACCCCTAAAGAAGACACTAAACTCCAGATGAACCTGCTCACCGTCCAGCAACCTGAAGATAAAGCTCACTAGGATCTGAAGCAGATGACATCTGAGGCTGACAGCTTTTCCAAGATATCTGGACCAGGCCTGTATACCTTCTTTTCAATATTGTCTCTTACCTTGTTTTCCTCCTCCCTTCAGTTGAAGAACAAAGCCCCCGTCCATATTTCCCAATCCTTTGCAAAAGAGGGAAACCTCCCTGATTGCTGGATTTGCCATCGGAAACCTCAGTCAGTCCAAGATAGGAATGGTCCTTAGGTTCACTCTATAAGTAATTTTACTGGGGCTCCAAATGCTGTTGTCTGTCCAGATTGTTCCATGGGCCCATTTTATAGAGTCAGAGGGCTAAGCTCACTTAAAATTATTTCTTGCTTCAATTTGACCCAATCTTGTTATGGGAAAATAAGATCTTTTGAATGTTTGTATGAAAGCTCCTGTGGAGTTGGCAATACAGGTTGGATCATTTGTAAATTTGCTGACATATCTGTTTATCTAGGTAACCTCTTGGTGTGTAACAACATAACATCTGAGCTTTGGTTAAATAATGCTAACACCTTTACGGCAGTGAATTAATCCATAGATACTATGACTTATGTGGGGGCCTTATGTACACACCATGGTTACACCTTCACGTGTGGAAGTTTTGGCAGTGGCTTTTATGCTTGAGCAACTCATCAGTTTGATACCTGGAGAATACAAGGACAGCATGCCCTTGCTGTATTCACTGTCCTATTCTCCCTACATAACCGAACAGAAGCCTTTCATTGGCTCATCCCATTAAGCCTCTATAGCTTCCGTAAGTGAGAACTTACAGGTAGTGTATGTGATTCTGGCTTTGCCTCTGTAGGTAGAGCTTTCTTTCCATGGATCAGAGTGAGCGCCAATGAACGTATGAACAGGAATCCCTCTCTGATATTAGGATAGTTAGCTGACTCTGTGGCTAACACATTTTCAGCTCAGCAATACTCACTTAACTCATTGGCCACGGTGGTTTTGGATAACCACGTACCCCATGATTACTTACTCACTGAGCAAGGAGGTGTCTGTGCAATAGCAAACACCTCTTGCTGCAGGTGCATAAATGCCTCCAGGGAATTAGAGATCCAATTATATAAAATTAAAGAGCAAGCACATTGGTTACAACAAATTTCACTTGACAACCCACTATCTTTTGATTTATTCAGCTGGCTACCTTCTAGTATGGGCTCCTGGTTTAGAATCATCTTGCAAACTGAGTTTATTATGTTGTTTTAAATTCTGCACTGTATACTGTGGTTAAGTTCTGTACCTATTGCTTGTCTTTTTTTTTTTTTTTTTTTTTTGTGGTACACAGGCCTCTCATTGTTGTGGCCTCTCCCCTTGCGGAGCACAGGCTCCGGACGCGCAGGCTCAGCGGCCATGGCTCACGGGCGCAGCCGCTCTGTGGCATGTGGGATCATCCCGGACCGGGGCACGAACCCGTGTCCCCTGCATAGGCAGGCGGACTCTCAACCACTGTGCCACCAGGGAAGCCCTGTTGCTTGTCTTAACATTTATAAAAATGACATGCCTAATAAGATGATGCTAACTCAGTGCTTGGAGATAATTTCTAGCACTTAGGACATTGACTACATATGGACTTTTAAAAGAAATGCCTGAGAGTTCTCCCTACTACCTTTCCTTGCTAATCAAATGCAGCCTAATGAGGTTTCTGATTTGTGTACTTTCCCTCAAATGTGAGACATAACAAACAGAGAAGGGTCTTCCTGGCACTAAGGGACAAAACACTATATGCAGACATCCTGACTTTTGATCAGCAATGTTTTTGAGGAAAGATCTTGATCAAAAGGGGGAAATGTGGAATTAATTAAAGAAATCTCAGCTAAAATTGGAGTCAGAATAGGCTTTTATGGGGACCTCTCACGCCCTGCCATGCATTATCAACTATCCAAACAGAAAGAGATGTAGGCCTACATCTCTGACAGGAAGGTTTTGCCTACTTTACTATCCACCTGGAAGAAGAAGAAAAACTTATCTCCCTCTGATGACAGCCCAGCCAATCAGAGACTGTAGCAGCCCAATCAATGAGAAGCCTCCATATTGGATTTTCAGCTTCCTCCAATGGGCATTGGTTATTACAGCCCCTCCCAACTCTACCCTTCTCCCTTAAAAGCAAGTCCCCCTTCCTTGTTCTCTGAATTTGCCTATGGTCTACCGTAGTTCACACACCATGAATTGTAATTCCTCTGGCTATTCCTGAATAAACTCACTTTTGCTGCTAAAATAACTGGCTGTTATATTACTAAAGTTAATAAAACCCAAAGGTAGAATCAGAAGTGACCCCACTTACATCACTCTTAATGACCCACTGGGCAGATTTTTTGTCTCATGTTCCTGCAACTCTGTGTTCTGCAGGGTTTGAAGTCCTGGTCCCAAAAGAGAATGTACCCTTGCCAGGAGACACAGCAAGAGACCCATTGAACTACAAGTTAAGGCTGCCACCAGGACACTTTGGAGTCAGTGGGTGAAAAGGGGGGTCATCATATTGAGAGGAGTCATTGACCTTCATCAGCAGGAGGAGGTGGGAGTGCGGAAACCAGGCAACCCACTGGGGTGCCTCCTGGCTCTCCCTTGTCTCACTGTAACTGTGAATAGACATGTGCAGCCACTCCAAACTGAGAAGGGTACAATGATCAAGAATTTAGACCCTTCAGGAATGAAGTTCAATACCAACAGGTAAGACACTAACACCTGCCAAGTTGAGAACAAGGGTGAGGAGGGTTTAGAATGAAGAGTGGAGGAGGGATGAGGATGCTCAGTTGTAGTCCCAAGATCAACTGCAGGGGTGGAGGCTGTTGGCTTATCCTTCAGGGAAAAATGTCCAATGGAACCTTGAAGGAGCTGCTTCCTGCAACTTCCAGTGCAGCCCAAGGGGTGGACTGTGGTGGTAATGAGAACGTGCCCCATGGACAACCAACAGCAAGGGCGTTATTAGCCAGGGCCCTGGCTGCTGGGCTCAGAAAGTCATTGCCATATTTTCACTGAGGCCACACTTCCCATGGAGTGCTCCTTATAAATGACAGAGTACTACAGGGATACTTAGGTTGGTTCCTGGGAGACCTCCAATGATGGCCGACTTTGGCTCAAGGACTCTCCAACAGCCTTGCAGAACTGTCCTTCAAATGCATATATAGTTTAGGGTGCTTCCACTAGCTATTCTTCCCTCCCTCCTCCCTCACTTGGGGTCAGACTTGCTTTGCTGCATGACTTGGCTTTCCCAGCCTTTCTTGTCCCCCTTCCCATTTTTTTTTCTCATACAGATGCTTTCCCGAATAGAATCCTTACATGTTCAATCCCATCTTGACATCTGCTCAGTAGTGCACTGGTAAACCAATCTCCAAAAACAAAAGAACACATTTGTAGCACTGACTGACTTCCATGGTATAAATACTCCTGCCATGGTAGACTTCTACCAGTGGTTCTTACAAAATTCCTAAATAGCTCTCATGAGCTGGTATGAGCCACTCCAATGCTTCACTTCATCTGACTCTGGGGACTGAGGGGATCTGGACCAACACCCAAAGGATGGACCTAGAGGGGAAGATGTTGTGATTCAAGGTAGGATGAGTCAAAATTTGGGGTGGGGGTATCTGCCGATTGCCAGCATCTGACTTCAGTAAGGTGGTATCTTCTCCATGCTTGAAAAGTCTCTGGTGTTTCTGACACTTTTTCAAACTGGGATTATAGAAATCTGACATGTGCCCCATGCTTAATGACATATCAGCCACAGTTCTAGTCATTTGTCCCAGCTCCCCGTAATCCATTCATCCACCTGCTGTCTGATGAGCCTTCCTAAAGCAAAACTCTGACTATGTCAATGCCTCTGCTCAAAAATCTCCAACAGCTCTCTTGTCCTAGAGAGGTGTTTCTCAACTTGTGGAACACCCTCTTGGAGGATGTTAATAGGTGTTGTGAGAATCCAAGGGTAGCGTGATCAAGTGAGTTTGGACAACACTAAGTTAAACAAAATGAGTCAGGTTTCTTTACGTCAGGACTTATACGGCATTGTAAATTGCCTATAGGGCTATGCAACATCTCCCAGACTTATTCAGCTAGGGTTCCCTTCCCCTGCTTTTTTTTTCCCCACAGCATCTCAGGTAACTAGCCTTCTGTGGAACACACTATGGAAATGCTGGATATGCTGGCTTAGAGGACAGAAGCCAAAGTCCTTGGTCTAGCCATTGAGGCTGTGTTGTCTTGGCTTCATCAGCTATTTAACCTTATTTTCCTTCCTGAACACTTTGATCCAGGAGACTTAAACCTAACTCATTGTGCCTACCTATCGAAGCTTCACTGCCCTTGGACATTTCATGTTCTTCCTTCTGCCTCTAATGTCCTTCTTCCTCTTCTTTACCTATTGAAATTCATCTGCCCTTTCAAGCCCAGCTCAGTGCCACCTTTTCTAGGAAGTCTCATCTGAAACAACATGATATTTCAAAAAATTGTGTGTGTGAGAGGGGTAAAACAGAGGTGGGGGAGTGGGAGGTACAAACTATTGGGTGTAAGATAGGCTCAAGGATGTATTGTGCAACATGGGAAATAGAGCCAATAGTTTTTAATAACTGTCAATGGAAAGTAAGCTTCAAAAATTGTATGAAATGTTTTAAAATTTTTTTTAAATTGTGGTAAAAATTATATAAAATTTACCATCATAGCCATTTTTTTTTTTTTTTTTTTTGCGGTACGCGGGTCTCTAACTGCTGTGGCCTCTCCCGTTGTGGAGCACAGTCTCCGGACACGCAGGCTCAGCGGCCATGGCTCACGGGCCCAGCCGCTCCGCGGCACGTGGGATCTTCCCAGACCAGGGCACGAACCCGCATCCCCTGCACTGGCAGGCGGACTCTCAACCACTGCGTCATCAGGGAAGCCCCATCATAGCCATTTTTAAGTGCACAGTTCCGTGATATTAAGTATTATACATACATATTATTGTGCAACCATCACCACCATCCATCCACAGAACTCTTCATCTGGCAAAACTGAAACTCTGCACCCATTAAACAATAACCCATATTACTCCCCCCACCCCCAGGCAACCACCATTCTACTTTCGGTCTCTATGAATTTGACTACTCTGGGGCCTCCTGTAAGTGGAGACATACAGTATCTGTCCTTCCGTGACTCTCTTATTTCACTTAGCATAATGTCTTCAAAGTTCATCCATGCTGTAGCATGTGTCAGGACTTTGTCCCTTTTTAAGGCTAAGTCGTATTCCATTGTAGGTATCTTTATCCATTCATTTGTTGATGGATTCCTGGGTTGCCTTCACGTTTTTTGGCTGTTCTGAATAATGTTGCTATGAACATGTGTGTACAAGTATGTGTTTGAGTTCTTGCTTTCAATTCTTTTGGATTTATACCCAGCAGTGGGATTGCTGGGTCTCATGGCAGTCCTGTTTTTTAATTTTGGGGGGAACTGCCATACTGTGTTCCACAGTGGCTGCACTATTTTACATTCTTGACACTACATGACCTTTTTACAGCTCTCTATGTGCTTTCCATTTTGTTTTTAGCCACTTATACATAAGTCTTCTGTCTCCTGTATTATAAATTCCTAAAAGGTAAGATCCATGTCCTGTTTTTCCATTTCTTCCCAGATGTCTATATTAGTGCCTTAATGTTGTGCCCACTGATGTTCTGCCCCTCAGTGCTGTGCCCCACTGGTTATTGAAGGGCTGAATTTCTATGCACACTGACATCCTACTAACAATGCACAGGTAGTCACACAAACGGTCACATCATAATCTTTCTACTCTTCATCATGGTAAATGAAACCTCTATTAAAGCAGCGCAAAAAACAAAAACAAACAAACAAAAAAAAGCAGCTCTCCCCAACCTTTTTGGCACCAGGGACCAGTTTCGTGGAAGACAATTTTTCCACAGACGGGGAGTGGGGGGATGGTTCAGGCGGTAATGCGAGCGATGGGGAGCCATGGGGAGCGGCAGATGAAGCTTTGCTTGCTAGCCTGCCGCTCACCTCCTGCTGTGCGGCCCAGTTCCTAACAGGCTGCAGAGCCGGTACCAGTCTGTGGCCCAGGGGTTGGGGACCCCTACATTAAAGGATCTCAAGGGAAATCAAGATATTTATTTGCACCGAGAATATTGTCCTGATGCACCCAAGTGCCTGGAAACACTGAGTGGAGATGGTGCTTTTCCACAGTGTCAGCTACTTATTACATCAGAACAAATCCACCCCATAGACAGGTTCACAAAGATGTGCTATGAACTGGTTGTGTGTAACCCTCCCCAAAATCCATATGATGAAACCCTAACCTCCAGTGTGTTGATATTTGGAGGTGGGCCCTTTAGGATATAATTGGGTTTGGATGAAGTCCTTGGGGTGGGGCCCCCATGACGGGATTGGCACCCTTATAAAGGGATGAAGAGACCAGAGCTCTCTCTCTGCCACGTGAAGACACAGGAAGAAGGCAGCTGTGTATAAGCCAAGAAGGAATTCAGGAACTCACCAGGAACCGAACTGACTAGCACCTTAATCTTAGACTTCAAGCCTCTAGAACTGTGAGAAATAAACATCTGTTGTTTAAGCCACCCAGTCTATGGTATTTGTTCTAGCAACCCAAATTGACTAAGACAGGATGCAAAACTGGAAGGCCTCCAAGTAGCTCCTGATCTAGCCCCTCCAAGGTCAGGTTTGGTAGATGCTTCCCTGTTTCCATTCTCTTCCTGGCATACAGCTTCTCTGAGAAAGGAAGATGTTGAAAATCTCCATCTCTCCTACCTGGGAAGGAAACAAGTTCCAATGGGAATTTTTTCCTCAACATCCTAAATCCCAATCTCCACCCAGCAGGCTCGTCTCTCTGCTTTCTTTGGGAAGAAAGACATCCTCCCTGCAGGCTGGTCTTTCTGTTTCCTTCTTCATACTTCTCTCCCATGGCTACTGTCCCTCTATCCTCAGGTTAACATTTAACTTGGGGAAAAAAAATCAGCTACTTAGAATTTTGAGCAAATGTTAATCACCACCAGCCGTCTTAATAATCTGCTTTTACCATTTCTCCTGAGGTGGGCAGGCTAATTTAGCTTGTCAGTGGAGGCTCTGTCTGCTATTAACCTCTTCACCTCTTTGTCTTTCTCAAGTCTAGTTGCTTTTGCAGAGTTTAATTGGATTAGGGTTAGGGTCTCAGGGACTTTCAGATCTGGAACCTTTATTAGATGAGACAATGGAAAACAGGAGGTATGGCGGGGAGGGCAGTAATTCAATGACTGGCTCATAGGAGAGAATTAAATCCAGAATTAGTGAGACTTGGGGGCAGGGCCTCTCCATAGGGATTTCCTTTAGGTCCCAAATTGCTCTACGTCAAGGAACCTCTAGGAGAGGTGAGCATGGGCATTTCTGGTGCTTTTCTCCCTTTTTTGTTTTTTAGGGAGGAGATAAGACATATTGGTGCCTTGCTAGGGAGAGAGCACAGTAAGACAGCAGTGTGGTGTTGTGAAAAGCACCAAATGTTATACAGTTGGTAAAAAAAAAAAAGGTAACAATTTATGGTCTCCATACCAGCTTCTGTCATACACTAAACTTGGATGCTGAAGTGTGCTGGGTCCTTGTCTTGAGGGTTAGGAGAAATCGTCGGCATTTCAAACCATAGGACTCCAGAGAATGTGATGGACCCTGTGCTGAGGTTTTTTGAGGAGGGAGGATGAGGGAAGAAGATGGCAATCTGGTAGATTGGAGTCCAGAAATAAGATATTCTACCAGAACATCCAGCACACGGGGTATGCACTGCACAACACCAGATGCACCATTCACAGGACATTGGCAGTAATACATGTGATATTACATGACCAGTACTTATTTCTAGGCAGCTGCCCCTCCCTCCCTTCCACAGTTACCATGGGAGCTCCATGCACACATCTAACTCCCATTTGACCAATCAGGGTTTTCCATCCCTTTGGTCAAGTTGATTGGTCCAGGGGTGGGCACTTGACTTAATCTGGGCTGTGAAATGTAAGGTCTGGGAAATGCCAGTGGGCATGTTTCTTGCTGTGTGGGCCTGGGAAGCAGAGGCCAGTTCAAAGAAACAGAGAAGAACTAAATATGTGCAGAGGGGAGCAGATGCTAGAGAAGTAGAGAAGGATCTTTGAGTCCATGTTTCCAGCTGTCCTTGAGTAACAACTGGATTCCATGAGATGATAAATTCCCCTTCATGTTTAAGCTGGTTCAAATTGGGCTTCTGGGCTTCCCTGGTGGCGCAGTGGTTGAGAGTCCGCCTGCCGATGCAGGGGACACGGGTTCGTGCCCCGGTCCGGGAAGATCCCACATGCCGCGGAGCGGTTGGGCCCGTGAGCCATGGCCGCTGAGCCTGTGCGTCCGGAGCCTGTGCTCCGCAACGGGAGAGGCCACAACAGTGAGAGGCCCGTGTACCGCAAAAAAATTAAAAAAATAAAAAATTGGGCTTCTGTCACTTGAAATCATCAGAGTTCTGAATAACATGCTAGAGGTCAAGGTCAGGGATGTGAGAGTACTGCTGTTTTAAGTCCTTTATCAGGTTTGGAGTAGGAGCCCTCCAGAGAGCAAGCCTAGCTCCCAGGAAATAGAGGCAGGCAAGGGGTAGGAAGGGTTTCAGAGACTCAACCAAGGAGGATGGTTTGAGGATTTAAGCACAAACTGTCAGGAGACACATGATGAGCAGCCGGCATGCAGCTGACCAGGGCAACTACCTGATACTAGTCTCAGGACAGCACAACACTACTCAGTGGGTAAAGGATCGATACTTGCACTCCATCTGACACACCATCCTCGGCTTTGCCAACGTAATTGTCACAGTGACAGCAAAAAGCAAGTAACCTGATTTAAAAAATGAGCAAAGGACTTGAATAGACATTTTGCTAAAGAAGACATACAAATGGCCCATAAGCATTTGAAAAGCTTCTCAACATCACTAAGCTTTAGGGAAACGCAAGTCAAAACCACAATGAGATATCACTTCACATCCATCAGGATGGCTACTAAAGGCAAAACACAAAACAACCTCCCGGCTCCGAAACGAGAAAATACAGTAAGTGTTGGCAAGGATGAAGAGAAATCAAAACTCCTGTGCATTGTTGGTAGGAATGCAAAATGGTGCAGCCACTATGGAAAACAGTATGGCAGGTCCTCAAAAAATTAAAAATAGAACTCCTATGTGCTATGGACTGAATTGTGTCTCCCCCCAACCCCAGCTTTATATGTTGAAGCCCTAACTCCAAAAGTGATGGTATTTGAGATGGCAAATGGTACTTGGAAGGTGATTAGGTTTAGATGAGGGTGGGGTCATCATCATGGCCCTTATAAAACCAGACTAGAGCCCCCTCTCTGTCTCTCTCTGCCATGTGAGGACACAGCAAGAAGGCAGCCACCTGCAAGCCAGGAAGACAGCTTTCACCAGAACTCGACCTTGCTGGCACCCTTATCTTGGACTTCCGGCCTCCAGAACTGGGAGGAAATAAATTTCTGCTGTTTAAGCCAGCCAGTCCGTGGTATCTTGTTATGGCAGCCTGGGCTCACTTAGACACTATATGATCCAGCAATCCCCTCATGCAATCTGGCTTCAAACTTTCTTTCTGCTATAGTGTCATTATACCTATGCTTTGTCCTGCAAACCCTCCTCACGCCAGCGATGGTGCTGTTGCTAATCTTACCATATAGGCTGCCCCCACCCCCACCCCCAAATTCCACCTGCCTCCTGAAGTTTCCCTAACCCTCTCACTGGAGAAGGCATCCCTTTCATTTGAACTCTTCTAGCATTTTGACTGTTTCTCTCATATGACATGGACCACATTTGGATTTGTCATAATTATTTATGTATTTGTCTTATTTTTTTCTACTGGACTCTAAGGTTATTGAGGGCAGGGACGGAGGGAGTCCTTTGTATCCACAAATTCCTCCTGGCCGACAGCAGTGTTTGACGAACAGCAAAATTTCAATAAAAGTTGCTTGCAAATGAATCTGGAGAAGCTGAGAATATTGTAATCAACAGCACAAGAATTAGCACAGGGGTAAATTTAGGGTGTCCCACTCACATCTACCTTCCCCCATATGCAGTTTGGTCTGTAAATAGGAACAAATGTCAGTCACAGGTGTGGCCACGTTAGTTCTGTCTTTCCTGCTGTACAGATGTACCAAGTTCATGTTTCCAAGAATAACCCTCCACGAAAGCCTCACTATCCTTGCTCCTTACACACATGCACGTAGCAAAATAATCCTGGAGAGTCTGAAAGCCTTCCTAGAGTTACAGTTGGGGAAAGTCAGGGAGATGTTTCTGGCAAATGGCCTCATCAGTGACTGTGAAATTGTACCTGAAGGGGCCCTGGAGCTGCTGGATGTGGGCTCATCTCACAGGCTGTGCATGGAGCAAACAATGGGCCTGGCCGTCAATTTGGAGTCTGAGGGAAGAGAAGGAGCTGTTCCCTATTCCCATCTGGAGAGAGGTGGGGCCCCAAGTAAATGGCTAGTAAGTGTTTATTGAGCACTTACTATATGCCAGGCATTATGCTAAAACCTACATTGCCTGATGGGGTAGCCACTAACCACACGTGGCTACTGAGCCCTTGAAATGTGGCTACTGCAATCGAAGAATGGGATCTTTGATTTAATTTAAGCTTTAAAACAAGTACTCTATTAGGTTATTGAAAAATATTTAAGAATGGTTGAAACTAACTTGGGTGTGTGAATTTCTTTCTTCAACTATAAATTTTATGAACTCTAATAGGAAGCAAGTCTTTCTGTTGAAAATTCAGTATCTGAATTGGGTTGCATGGTAAGTGTAAGATTTTGAAGATTTAGTCTGAATAAAAGAATGTTAGACATCTCATTGATACTTTTTATGTTGATTAATGTTAAAATTATAATATTTGGGGTTATATATATTGGGTTAAGTAGAACATATGATTAAAATCAATGTTACATGTTTCTTTTTAAAATGTGGCTACTACAGTTTTACATTTTGTACATGCTTGCCTTATATTTCTATTGAAGAGTGCTTTGCGCTCTGCTAAACATTTTAACATGCATTATTTAATTTATTCCACAAACAACTCTATGAAGTAGATAGCATTATTATTATCACCTTTTTACAAAGGATTCTCAGAGAGATTCAGCAACTTACCCAAAGTCATACACACTGTGCTATGCTCTCTCAGGGGACTAGGGGCTAGGCCTGGGAGGCTGTTTGCGAGTCTGGCCTTCTGCCTGGATGCCAGAATGACAAAGGGTCTCATATGCAGACTTTTTGGTAATATATTTGAAGATGTTATACACACAGCATAGGTATAGTAACAAAAATGAAAGCAGATATTAATCATTTAATTTCAAATTCTTAACCATAAGCATATAAAATACATCACCATTTTGATAACCCTGCTTTGGCATTTCTTAATTTTGTAATATCCTGGAAGCCTCAAGAAATGGAAGAGATCAAATCCCTCCAGACTTCTGAAAGGCCCTGGTATCACATTGGATAATTTTCCTAGCCGCCCCAAATGCTGCCAAGGATAGTTTTTAGTCAGTAGTATGAGGAGTGATTCAGGAATTGGGTAAGGCAGGTTTATCGAAACAGGGGTGGGTACGGGCTGGTGGCGAGATCACGCTCCTAACCTCTCGAGCTATGCTGTCGCTGTTGATTAATCATCCAGGCGAAGGCCGCAAGACGCTGAGGCGGAAGGGAAAGAGGGGAAACCAGGGAGAGACTTTCGACATTTTCCAAGACCAAGTTTTCTAAGAGGCTGGTGGGAACCCGGGAAGGCTCCGTCATGATAGGAACGTGCTGGCCTCGAGCTCACTATATAAAGTCACAACCCACTCTGCTCCTCGCCCCGCAAGAACCTGCTCCGAGTCCTGGCTTTGTATCGTTTGCAGTGTACATGCAGCATGCGAACGGATGCCGTCAGGGTGTCAAGGAGATGACGGAACTCCGCGTAGGCAAGGGAAGACTGACTAGGGTGAGCAGAGTAAACAAAACCAGCGCAGGGATGCACCAAAGTCAAGTGCTTCACCCTGCAGGCCTACGAGGCGTGTACTTGCCCAGCTTCAAGACCGTAGAAAAAGCCCAGAGTCGGCGACAGAGGGATCAATAGTTAATGCGTGGGGAAACTTACATGTCTGAAGCAAGGTCCTGGAGCGACACCCCACCGTGCGGGGCAGGACATGGCCGCAGTCTTCCCTGGGGGTGGGGTAGGGAGGTTACCAGTTATAGCGGGAACTGATGTCAGGTTGGCTCATCCGTTACCAGGGAAACCAGCAGAGGAAAATGCCCCTCCTCTCCTTGAGCTATCAAGGTGAAGATGTTTCTGATCTAAAGATGAGAACAATCACCACCTGGCGCCGGGGCAAACATGTAGGAAGGTCAGTCATGTGATTAGGGTGTAGGTTAAGCAGGTACTGGTTGAGCAGGGGGAGGTACAGAGAGCAAGACAATAGCCATCTTGGGTGGCCTGACCGTACATTATTCAATTCCTAGGTTCACCTGGAATGCCTTTGAGTCTTCTTTGAGGTACTGTAGTGAACTGGGCTCATTGGGTCACATCGTCCAGTATTTAATCAAATAATTAAGTGTGATTCTTCACGGAACAATGAAATCAGAATTCACAATTATGCAAAGTGACATGAACGGTCTGGCTTTAAAGATGGTGGCTTTAACCTAGACTGAAAGCATTTAATATGCAAAAATCACAGGTGTCTCTGTTAAAGGCTCAGGGTGCTCCTACCAGCCTTCAATTGGGAGAGGAAACCAAAGAGGATTCACCTGAGGTTCTTGAAATGTGTTTTCTTATTAACTGGGTCATATTGATATGTTCAGAGCATCAGTAAATCTGGAAGGAAGGAGTGAGAATGTTATCCTCACACAAAAAGCGGGGAAGTTGACGTTATTCTCCCCCCTTTTGGATGCTTTTATGAGAAACTCCAACCTTTAGATTCCACTTGTTATCTAAGTGCCTCTTCTAAGATGTAAATATCTCTGGGAAAGTTGAGACTAAGCAATTCACAGGTTTATGTGAGATGGTTTAACCTCACTGCTTTTCTCCTAACACCTCTTGACCATTGAGAATATAGACATTTTCAAGGGGCTGGGGGAGGAGTGTAGAAGGAAAGAGAAATTGATATTTATTTATGGCATACCCCGGTTGGGAAGACCTTGGCTGTGATGTGAATTGAGGGTGGTGAAGGGAAAGATTTGAGTGTAGGGGTTACTAGAAAGGAAAACAAGTGCTCTACAAGGAAGATAGAAGGGCTCAAAGGAGAGTTTTTTACTCTTTGAATTTATGTCTGGGACTGGGCTTGTACGTCGTCTCTCTACCATGCGTGAACTATTTGAAAATCAAAGTCAGCACACCTGGATGAGTTAAGCAAGACTGGGGCTAAGGGATGAACCAGAAACATTTTTAAGCCCCTTCCTTGCCAATGAGCCACTCTATCTACTCTGTGTCCAAGAGGCCTTAATGCATAATTGTAGCTTTTTTTTTTTGCAGCAAAAGCAGAAGGGCAGATGCTGCTAATTTAATTACAGCCAATCTGGGTGGTATTTATTGAACCTTATGTGTAAGGCACCTTCTTAACAATGTCCCAGGCTGACACAACACTTGCCCCTACATCCTCCCTAAGAAAATCCTGACCGCAGGATTCCCAGGCCAGAACGAAAGCCTCCGGCCTCCTCAGCAGAAGGGGCCGGGCCTCCGGGGGGCAATGGTATACCTCAGCCAAAGCCAGCTGCTCTGACATTTTGTTTTCTCTCCATTCAGTTCTGATGCTGACACGAGGCAGGTTTGCTATAGAACTCTTCAAGGTAGTAAGAGCACATTAGAGCGCTTAACGCATTATTTCAAAATGGGGGAAGAAAGGAAAACGGACAAAGAAGGATCTCCCTGCTGTAGCTATGATTTTTACTTTTATTTTTCTGTTTCCAGAGCACCCGTCATGGGAAGTGCTTGCTTCCATATATCAATGAACACACAAATAAAACGAGGCCAAAGAACACTTTTCCTTTCTTTCTTTTTCTTTTCTAAGGCTGTTGCCCCCACTTGCGACAGCTCCACATGCTAAGGAAGTAAAGCAGAAGCTGCTTCCAGGGCATCCACGGGAGAAGAGACAAAAGCTTCCCTCTTCATCTCCGAAAAGGGCGCCTTTCCCAAAGCGCTGTTTCAACTTTCCCTCTTCGAAACACGAAATGACGCGGTCTGAGCGCTCCGTGTGAAGCGACGGTGTTATACATGTGTGCTGGCTCTCCGATCGGCCCTGGCTGGGCTTCTGGGGAGGGGAGGGAGGAGGGGGGGGGGGAACTCGAGGCCGAGGCCCCACACTTTCTTCTGATTGAAAAGTGCCGCTCCAAAAATGGCTCCAGAGGAAGCAAGCCCAGAGGTGGTGAAGAGGGAGGAAAAACTTAAATTCTCTTTTTTAAGAAGTGGGAATTATTTACTTCAACTGCAAAGGAAAAAATCTCCCTCAAAAGGGGGGGCAAAAAAAGCCTGAAAGTAACCACTCCACTCCCCCGGCCCCAACTGGGCTAAGTGCTGGGACAAACAAACAAAATGACTGATGTGCCCAGTAAATCATCTTGGATGGGGGAAGGGTTTGAATAGAGGCAAGGAAAAAAAGCAGAAGCCAGGCCTAGTGTTTGCTGATTCCAGCAGAGACAGTAAGCAGCAAGGGGCCCGGGCTATGGGATACATAATTGGCTAACGAATAATAAAGCCAGAATTGGATATTAACAGCAATTAGTTTCTGTAGAGGCACTGGGGAAAAAAGCTGGAGAAAACCCCTTTGAGCCTTAAGCCGAAGCCATGTGAAATTAAACCAGTGTCTCAATTAAATGGGAATAAATATTGCCACATCAATCTGGGTATGTGTGAGGGGCTGCAGGGAAGCCCCCCGTGACGTCCAGGTGCACCTTCCTGCGTGTCACAAGCTTTCCGAGGCACGACCTTTGTCAGGCACCTTCTGCTCCTGACCTGTGTGTGTGGCCTCTGGAGGCTAACCGGCCCCTTTCCTTGGGCACGTGACCTTGAGACCAGTGCTCTGAAGGTTATTTCAGGGCACTGGCCTGTTCATCCAGGGGAGGCTTGCATCAATAACTCTGCACCCTGGCGGGCCCAGCAGCCAAGGGATAGGAAGAGTTTAGTTCTTTTTAAAACAGAAACCAGGTCCAGTGGACGGAAGGGCCCTATCTCCTTCGGCCTAGGGTGGGGTGGGGGTGGGGGGGCGGGCGGGGTGGGGGGCTGGGATTTGGAGGTTCAGGGAGCCAGAAAGAGCAAGTCAGGCCGGCTTCTCAGCGGCTCGGTCCCCTCTGGCGTAGGATCTGGAACCAGCGCTAAGTCTGAAGGAGAAATGTGTCGTTTTCCTTCTGGGTTGAGGATTCCGCTGTTGTTTTGGCTTCTTTAGAGTGTGTGTGGGAGTGGGGAAGGAGGGCGTTTGGGGATGGGAAGGAAGGTATCTGGGGAGGGTGAGGACGTTGCTGGCGGTGGTGAATCGCTGGGTCCTGGGGGGAGAAGCCCAGGCCATGGGTGGAGGATGGAGGAGGCTGGTAGGAGTAAAGGGGAGTCAGGGAGGATGCAGTGAGGTGGAAAATGTCCCCCCCTCAAAAAAAACCCAAAACAACAAAACCTCGCAAAGGGCTTTTACCCTTGAGCTCTGCTGGTGGGAAGTAAAGGGGGTGCTAAGAAGTGACTTTCCCGCTGGGTCCTCTCCCACCCTCCTCCCATGTACCTTACGGGCCTCGCCCGTCTGCCGCTCTTTCTGGCTCAGTCCGAGACTTTCCAGAGTGTGGGATGAGGTTGTCGGGGCCGCAGGGCCCGGAGTGGACGGGAAGGAGGCCCAGATGAGAATGAGGGGAGAGGGACCGAGGCGGGGGCACCTGGCGGTCCCGGCGCAAAGGCCAGGCCGCGAAGTGCTGGGGAGCTGGGAGGAGAGGATGCTTCACCTACCAAGGCCTTCGGTTTGCCACGTCCCATTCTTCGAAGTTGAATATGTACCCCGCCCTGACCCGCGCCCCATTCCTACCCCGGACTCCGTAATCATCTCTGCGGACCGTCGTGTGCCCACCTGTGAAATTGGGGGAGCGGAGGTGCATGGAAAAGGTAGCCTCTCTGGGGACTGTCCCTCCCGTTGGTGGCCCCGTGCCGAGGGTGCCCTGTCCTCTCCGCGTCTACCCGCACCTTGGATCAGTCGGAAGCTTCGGGAAATGAGGGTTGACCTAGGTCTTTGGGGCCCCAAGTTTCTTGTTTCGGGCAAGAAGAGAGAGAAAAAGAAATCACAGCTGGGAAAACAGGAGCAAAAAAAGAAAAGCAAAAGGAAAGCAGCCCTGTTCGTCTTCGCTTTGCTCGATTTAGGTGTCTTGGGCGCATGAGGAGAAAAAGAGAAAAGACCAAGCCTCGTGCGCGTTGGAAAGCGGGTCACTGGGAGCCCCAGGGCGCGGGGCCGCGGGCTGGATGGGCGGCGAGGCCTAGCCCGGTGCCCCGGCAGCAGAGCCGGCCGCCTGGGAGCACCCGCTCGCCGGCTGCTCCCTGCGAAGAACCTCCTTGAGAACGTTGCACCAAGCAGCACATGGAACTTCCAGCGAAAATACTCCCTCCTAGGTCCTATGTTTAAGAAATATTTGTGTATTTTTAAGAAATTTGTGTATGTTTATGAAATAATTAGATTTGTGTATGTTTAAGAAATAATTAGATTGGCTTTTAATTTAAAATAAACCTCCCTCCCCGCTTTAATTTGGAGAAAGTCCCCAGTGATCCTGGAGGTTTATTTGCGGGGGGTGTGTGTGTGTGTGTATGCAAACCATGACCCAGGTCCTCATTTCTCGGGTAACATTTCCATTTTAAGACAAAAGGAAGAAGGATTAGAAAATGAAAAGGTGACTCTATTGAGAGTTGCTGACACTTCATTTCTGACCTGGAACATTCCTTGCTCTCAATAATACCTGCTTTTTTTCCCCGAGGCCATCTGAATTGGACGCAGCTCTCTCCAGGCCCCCAGCAGTCCCCATACGGTGGCCCAGAGCAAGCACACGTGGACCGGAATGCATCCCATTTGAAGTCTTTGTCTTGTCCTATGTCTACACTGGAGATGCAATTATTAAATGTTTTTTGTTGTTGTTGCTGTTATTGTTTTTTAAACTGAAGTCAAATTGACTTGGCAAAAACACCCAAATAAAAGAACTCTAGATGGGACTTGGAAGAAAAAACATCTTTATTAGGTATTATAATTCCCATAATTGTTATTGACGATAATCAGGCAAGCCTCAAACACAAACCACCAGCACACCCCTCAGCCTGTGTTGACTCCCTAAACCCACCCACAGGCTAGATGAGGAAGGGTGGCTCCATCTGTCCTGGGGAGAATGCTTTGCAGCTGCCCCCAAAGGACTCCATTCTAAGATTGGAACAAGGGGTGGGGGAATTATGTAAGTTCAGTAGCGGGAAAGAGAAAATTATTTCCCTGCGGAGATAGTATAGGTGGATGGATGTTTTGTATGTGCGGTTAAATGCCTTCCCATAAATATTAGCAGTGGATATGATCATGCCAGAAAATCTATGTATATATGTGTATATGGGCATATGCCCGCTGAGAAATTACCCCTCCCCCTCAATCTTTATTTCTTGGGTTAAGGCTCCTCATGCGCCCACAAATACTGTCCCCCCTCCCCACCCCGCTGAGGAGAGGAATGTAGAGGCCATACAGGAATTTACCTTTGCCTTTGTTAAAGGATCAGTTTCTTTTCCGCTTAAACAGAGATCTGGGCCTGGGCCATCTCTGGCAGGGGAAAGAAGAATATTACCAAGTTTTCCTTCGATACATTTCTAAATCCATCTTAAAGTAGGTGGTGCTGTCACCTTAGAAACCTATGAGCTCCCATCACCATGAGGACCATAATGATGGTGGTGTGTGTGAACCGACGGGGGTCTTCATAGCATATTCGGTCAGCAAACTGCACCCAAACGTGTCCTACATTTAAAAATTCATATCGTTTTTCCTTCATTTAAGCCACAGCTTGTAATGAGAGGGGCTCAGATAGAGAGGTAGGGGTGAAGATGATGTTGAGGGTTAAAGAAATGCCTTGAAAGAGCAGACATCATCAGGTTTCTTACATAAATACCGCTGGGCAGAAATAGGCCCCTAATAGAGCAGAAGGTAGGAAGCTAGGACTGATCTTCACCTTATACCTATATCTGGTGAACACAAAAGGGGCCTTGAAATGACCCAGGGGTCAGAGGGGTGCATTCATCAGTGCCATTTTCAGCCATTAAAGCCCCCTTAAAACCACATTTCATAACGAGACCTGGTGAACACTGGAAAAGCCCCGGCAAACCCAGAACACTCCCACACACATTAGAGCTTTCTGGAACAAGAGTTTATATAAGTAATAAAATAAGAAAATACGCCCCTCCCATCCTAATCATCGGCAGCAGGAACCTGGCAGGCCTCGTCCATGGTGCCTGCGGTTTAAACTCTCAGGGAGAAGCGTGTTAGGTTTCCACCTCAAAGGGGTGTTACTTGGGGAGGCATCTGGAGATTGCACTGGCGGCAGGCACATCAGCGAAGGGCACAGTCACGTCTGATGGAATTACGGGGAAGCAATTACGGAGATGAGGCTCATTAATGTGGACAACTGTGGGGTCGAGGGTTGGTCATCGGAGGCTTAAGTCAGGCCCCAAAGCACTGTAAGAGCAGCGCTCAGAGGAAGGGGGGGGAGGGCCAAGGAGGGACCATCTAGAGGGAGGACTGTTTTGAAGGCAGTGGCTGCCGGTCCCTCTTAGGACAACCCTGGCTAAGGCTCCGGGGTGAGAGAAGCTGCTTTCTCTTCTGTCCTCCAGCCAGGCTTGCCTTCTGGGATGTGAAGAAGAGCCCTGCGCCTGCAGTTTGCACGAGGTGAACTGCATCCTTCTCTCTGCAGGGGTGAGTAGGTCCTGGCACATTTCTGCCAGACTCAGAGAAGGTTCTGGGAGTGTCTGGAATGGGGCACAGCACACTTAACCTCACCTGACTCCAGACACTCCCTTAGGAAGGCAAAGGAAGAACTCAAGATATAATAATTATACAATGATCGGCACATAGTAGGTACTCAGTAAATATTTGGGAGGAGATGAGGCCGGGTATCCATGAATACTAATTTATTTAGTGGGCTATACTGAGGCTTTGGAGAAGAAAGAGCGTCTCAGTAAGCTTCAGCTGAGACTCTTTTAGGCCTTGATTACTCTGTCAGGAATCAAACTAAAACTGTAAGCATCCCTTATGGCCTTGGTCTTGCAAAGACGGGCCTCTGCCAGGGTCAGGGAAAGGGATGCAGCAGCCTTCCTGGGTGGGAAGTTCCAGTTCTTGGCCTCCTTTCTCTGCAGGGACCTGCCCCTCCTCCATTTTCTCCACCTGGAAATTAATGAGTTTAGGTCTCTCCACTGCAGCTCAGGGTCGGGGGTTGGGCTGTGACTGTGGAGCGCAGGGGGATCTCTAGGACCAGCTGCTGCACTAGGTCTGCCGATGGGGAGGAAAGCTGATTTGGGTAGCAGGTTCTTCAGGATGAGGGAGGGTTAACCCTTACCATTCCCTGAATGGCCTCTTTCAAAAACAGTCTTTCCTCAGACCCCCACCTGTGCACATTCTGTTTTTCCTTCTGTTCAGATTTTAAAAAGGAACGCACCGCCTCCACCCCCTTGGGTCCATGTAGGTTACTGCACCTCTCCCCTCCTCGGCATCTCCTGGATCTCTGCCTGAAACTGCAATTGCAGCCGCCAGGAGGAAGTGAGTTTCTCCGGAGAGCCCTGGCCATACTTTCAGCTCTGATGGAGCTTGTGGTGAAGGGTCCAGGAGTTTGGTGCTCCTTCCCCCTGTATCTCAATGACTTCCTTCGGCTTGTCAGGTGCCCACAGCGCTACAGCAAAGAGGGACAAACACCTCCCTCCTCCCTTCCTACTGGCTGCCCTCCCCCCACCCCCCAACCGACAGCAGAACCCAATATATCTGCAGTCCCAGCCCTGACACAGTCTGCCGGTCTTCTGGATGCCAGATTATTTGTTTAAAGGGTAAACCAAAAGCTAAGACCAGAGCAAAAACACAGCCACGAAGAAAGGTGTCGCCCCGCATACAATGCACCCCGACCCCAGAGAAAAATCTGCACACGGAAGCACTCCGCAATGCGCTCACAGCAACTGCCTCCCCGCTCCACACTCCCCCCACCCCCAATCTGGGCTTGCACAGATCTGTGTTTCTGTTACAGAATCAGCTTCTGTTTCTCTCTGAGTCTGTTTGCATCTCTAAGCCCCTGTCTGTCACAAGCCACACGCCTCCCCAGCCCAAAGGCTCCGGTTGGGGCAGCCCAGCCGGCGAGAGCCCGCGACCCCTCCCGCCTGAAGCCGCAGCGCTGAGCTCTGCGGAGGGCAACTCGACTCTGTGGCTCCTTCCTCGGAGGGCCCTCCCGGACCGACGGTGCACAGCCAGCCCCATTCTTGGCATTCACCGCGTGCCTTAATTGTATGGACATTTAAATCAAGGTCCGCTGTGAACACGGAGAGAGAGGCCTTTCTCCTGAGGAAGGAAAGGAGGAAGGAAGGAAAGGTGGAAGAAAGGAAGGGGGATGGGGAGAAGATGGAATGAGAAAACAAGGAAAAACAAGTAAAAAGCGGCGCGTGTGCGTGTGCACTGACAGCGGGGACAGGCTTGGGGGTGGGGGAGCGCAGGGAGAAAAGGACCACAGCATCCTCCCTACCGCAGCTCTCCCGATCACACAGACAATGAGATAACAGCGACGTCTTCCAAAGGCTCTTTGTTCTCCCCCATCCTTTCGGATCCAGGCTTTTTCCTGCAAAGCGGAGGGGGTGGTGGGTTGCGGGATGTGGGTGGAAGTGGGAAACGGAGGGGTGCCTCCCCCGTGTTAATTACCCCGACTCCCTTGGCCCCTTCCGCCAGCCTTGCCTCCCCTGCAAGCCCAGACAATGAAAAAAACAAAACAAAACAAAAAACACCACCAACCCCACCTCGCCCCAGCGCATCAGATCCTACCCACCGACCTCGCCCTCAGCTTTGCCCAGGAAACTGAGGGGGGCCAGGAGGGGGAAGACGAGGGCAAGGAACGAGCAGGGCAGCAGGAGCTCTGCAGCGGCTGCCAGGGCAGGGCAGGGCAGGGCGCGCGGCCGCAGCCTTTACCTCGCTCGCTGAGTCCAGGAGCAGCCTGGCCGGGCGTGCCGCAGGGGCTAGCTGCCGGGGTCCGGGGCCAGGATCTGGGGAATCAGCCTTCCGGAACTCGGCTGCTGCAGTCCTCTCGCTCAGGTCCCAAGTGGTGGAGGGGAAAAAGAAAAAAAGGGGGGGGGAGGATAAAAACACCCATAAGACCGAGGCCCATCTGGCCCCTCATCAGCTTTGTCAAGTCTTGCATACGCTAAAATGCTAATGACCTAGATAGCTCATGCAAAATGCAGCAGGGAGGGAGGGAGCGAGGGAGGTAGGAGGGAGGAAGAGAGTGAAGGGGGGGCATAGAGAGGGAGGAGGAGACGGAGGGGAGGGGGAGGGAGGGAGGGAGGGAGGGAGGGGAAGAGACGGAGGGAAGGGGGGGGAGAGAGAGAGAATATCTATGTCTTCGAAACACCCCTACCACTCTCCCCACCCCACCCCAAACTGTCAACGGGCTTTACCAGGTGAAGGATGGGCACAGATTTAAAAGTCACTCTTGCCTAATGTGCTGGATCCCTGGGTTTCTCCCCCACCCCCGGAAAAATAGGGGGAGAGGGCCAGAGAATGAGAGTCCCCAAAACCAAAGGGATAATAAGACATTATTTTCAGCCCCTTCCCTCCATGCCCTCCTCTACCTCTCCACTCTGTTTACACACAAATCCAGACGCCTCCTTAAGTGTGTACATGGACATATCAATTTTTCATCAATTTCTCAGAGCTCCTATCAACAGACATCAGTATGCTCATCCCCAGCAAAACCCATCCTGTGAACCCAAAGGGGTGTTAAAACAGACCCTTTCTTTTCACCCTCCTCCTCCAGCTGGCCCATCCCCACTCACGTCCCCCTCCTGCCACTATTCCCTTAGCCCTCCAGGCATCATCTCCAGCTTCTACTCTTTTCTAAGCCTTCTGCTCCCCAGTCTCCTCTCCAACACCCGGATCTCCAGAGGGTGAGGCAGGTAGCAGGAAAGCTAAGTTGAGTCTACCTGATCTCCCACAATTCTGCTCCCATTCCCAGAAAACAGACAAACAAGCAAACGCAACTCCTCCCCAACAATGACACTGTCCAAGCACACCACAAGGATAAATAAAATTCAATTCGAATACCCTCAGAGGTCCGCACGCCGGGCGGGCCCCCTACCGCACGGGAGATCTCTCGTATTCCCGAGCCAACGCTCCCGCGCATCCCTTCTGGCGAAACCCAAAGTGCTTTGTCCGGGGGGTGGTCTATTCAGGGTCTTCTTCTCTCTGTTCTTCTTTTTAAGAGACTGGTCGCAGTCCGCAGCGTTCCAAAGAAAGGCAGTAGATCTACTGGAATAAAAGGGATCAAGATAATGTACAGGCAGAAGAATGAGGGAGGGATACGGAGAGGCAAAGGAAGTCCGCATCTAGGGAGCGGCCGCCGGGGCCCAGCCCGAGTGGCTGCCTTCGCTGGGGAAGGGGCGGGCGGAGAGAAGGCGCTGGTGGTCGCTCCCCTTGGCAGGAGGAAATGATAACCATGATAAGAAGCGTCATGGTGATGATCATGAGCATGATAAAAAAAATTCAGAATCTCCCTTCGGTGAGCCAGAGCATGCGTGCAGGAGGGACTGCACTGCTGGCGGCGGCGGCGGCGGCCGGGGGGAAGGAGCGGAGAGCAGAGCAGGAGGCAAAGGTTGCAGCGGCAGCACCCTCAGATGAATAATAATAACGCGCAGCGCAAGTTGCGGTTTAGCCTGGAAATCCAGCCCTCCGCGTGAACTCACGTCGAGGGCGGATTGCAGGGGATGGGGAAGAAGGGGCGGGGGGACGGAGGAGGAGGGAGGGGCGGCAGGGGAGAGAGGAAGGCAGAGAGGGACAGAGAGAATTTGGAGCCTTTTAATTTATCTTACCAAGCCCCAGTCTCGCTCGCCATCCTCTTCGGGTGAGGTCCTTGAGAAAAATTATTTTTCCTTTAACGAATTATTCAGCTAAAAGAAGCCACATCTGCTGACTGTACCGAAAACAAGAGGATTAGAAACCGGTCCACAGAGCCGGGCCCGCAGCCCCCCGCCCCCTCTCTGCACCAGCACACGTCATTCTCACTGCCCCCGGGTACCTCCCTCTCCTGCTTGCTTGGGGAGAGCTGCGCCAAGGAAAATGCGGATTTGGGGAAAGTGACAAGTGGGAGCGCTCGGAAGGGCGGGAAAACCAAGGCGGGAGGTGGCGATTCGCACCCGCACATTCACACGCGCTTCCGTTTATCCGTTTCTATCCTGGGAGAAGGGGGCGCTTTCACCGTGCCCACACGCGCGGCACCTGCAGTGGTCAGTGCCCTCCCTCCTTGACGTAACCCGCACCGGTCCCGGGACGACTCCGATCAGCGGCCCGGGCCAGCAAACCCACACCTGGTCCTCCGCCCCGCTACCCTTCCTCCGCTTCCTACCCAGCGGGTGGTGCACCCCCTGTCTCTCCTGCTTTGGCAAATGGAGTGGGGGGTGCTTAGGGCACCGCACGCCCTCTGCTTCTAACCCCGGGCCGGAGGCGCGGGACGAGGCTCGGGCGAGGCCCGGGGCGGGGTGGCTGGGGGGCTGCGGCGGAGGCGGTTGACATCACTGCGGAGAGCGCGCGGCTCTCCCGCCGCTGCGGCGACCGGAGGGCCTTTGCGCCTCGCCCCCATCCTCTTTCCCCGAGCCGGAGCCTCTGCGTCAGGGCAGGACGGCGGCGGGGCGCGGGGGGGAGAGGGGTTGTCGTGAGCCGGGGGGTGCGGGGAGGTAGTCCCATCCCCCGCCCCCCTGCAGTCAAGGTGAACGTGAAGGAGAGCGGGCGCGCGTGCCCGCGCCTCTGGGTACGTGCGCGCGCCCCTCCTGGCTCCCGGCCTCGCTGCCCGCGGCGCCCTCCCGCCCGCCCGCGCCGCGCCGCGCCGCCGGGGCCAGATGGACGCCCGAGATTAGAGCGCACACAAGTGCGTCTCCACGTCCGGCCGCCACCCGTCCCGCGAACGTTTAGACTCACTTCGGGAGGCGCCTTTTGTTTTGCTGGTGTGTGCCCCGTGTGGAGTATTTTTCCGGGAGCGCGGGGTTAGCTTGGCCTTAAGGAAGGACTCAGAATGAAAAATCTGCCCATTAGAACAAAACCCCCAGACACTCCCCGCCCCGACCCCCCAACACAAACCCAGCGCCAGCAAGGAGAAATCTTCGGTCTTTCCCGGGAGCCGGTTCAGCAGCCGCGGGAGTCAACCCTCACCCCGGCGATGTCCGCACACGCAGGGCCCATCTGCTTCCCCTACTCAGGCTTTTCTTCTTTGATGACTTAAAGAAAAAAGAAAGAAAGAAAGAAAGAGAGAAAGAAAAGAGAAAGAAAAATCTAAGCGTTCCTTGGGCAGCGCTGGATTCAGAGCAACGAGCGATGGGTAGAAAGAACAAGCCCCTGACAGCTACAAGCAGCTCCGCAAATCAGATGGCCCGCGCGCGGCGGCCGGGAGCCGTCCTGCGGGGTCGTCGCAGGTGCGCGCCCACCGTGCGGGAACCGGCCCAAGGAACGGTGACCCTGGGCTCGGCCCTGCTCGCTCCCAGGCCATTTCGGTTCTTGTTAATTATTGGGTGTTTGCCTCATTAAAAGAAGAATAGCAATCACACAACCTCTTAGCACTGGGTTTTTGCTTCCAACAATGTACCACGAGAAGCTTAAAAATAAGCAGTTTTTGTAAATTCCAAGAAGCGGAAAGCTTCGCTTTAGATTGAGAGAGAGGCAGACAGGGAGCGATAGAGAGAGGAGAGGAAAAGAATATAAAACATCCCTGCAGTAGATTTTTAATTTCTGACGACTGTAGTTTGTCTTTCCAAGATCCCCGGAAAGGGATCTCTTTCCGGGGAAAACTTACCATTCTGGTAACGTTGCTCGCAAACTACAATACTTTTCTGGTGGAAAAACTATATTGGCGGTCGCTTGGCTCAAGACTGCCACCATTTTGATAAGGGTTTTAGATTCAGGACTATGTGTTTCCTATTCACTAAGGATTCCTTAAGCAAGCAGTCCCTGAACACCTTCTACGTGGAGGCACGGGGCTGCGACTGGAGCTCTAGGTTGCTTGACTGAAGGGCAGCAGGACGCAGCGCTGCTGCCCTTTCCTTGGTTTTTCTTAAAGGCCTGGTTTTGTTTTACTTGAGGACGGTTTCAGTGCGGTCCTCCTGCGCCGCCGCTGCAATGCAGGATATCTGCTCTCTCATCTTGCGGCATGGGGGGAGGGGAGCAGAGAGAAGGTTTTGTAACAGGCTCTGCAGGCCTGAGTAGGAACGCCTTAAATGATGAGCCCCGGGTTTAAACAGAAAAGAAAAGAAAAGGAGAGAAAAGAAAAAAAAGCAGCTGATACTGAATGAATCGTTAGAGCATACCCCTGGGGTTTTCTCCAACGAGGGGGTCACGAGTCCTTTCCCCTCCCCCAGTCACAGATTTCATATCTGTTTTTAAACAGTCTGATCAGATGCTGGGACATTTGTGATGGCTTCTTAAAACCTAAACCCTTGGGCTTAAGAGCTGTCTATACTCCTGAACAAAGTCACCCCAAATACTAACACGTTAAGAAATTACATTGTAAAACCTCCCCAAATCCGATTGACTGGGCTGCTTGGGGCCCATATGGCTGGACAGCTGTGCTGCTCCACGTGAAAAGACACCACTGCCCCTCGGATGGTATAAAGCAGGGGTTCCCCAGAGAGCTCAGACATGACCTAAGTATTAGCTTAGCCTGGGGTGAAGACTGAGTTAAATCTCTCTCTTCTTGGAGGTTAAAATAAAGACAACAACAAAAATCACAAGAGGTGCACTTTTGAATTCACTGTAAATTGCGTGCCTCCCGCTGGTCCCACCGAAGGAAGGGAAGGAGACCAGAGAAACGAACCCTCTCCAGCTTACCACGAGCATGACGTTAGGCAAACTGAAGACACGGGAGACTGGAAAGAAATATATTATTTGCCAAGCGTACCATGTGTTGGTGACATTTGTGGTTCCCTGTTCAGAGAAGCAGGGTTCTGACCTCAGCCGATACCTCAGTGTTAGCCATGAAGAACAGTCATCAGAGCGCAATTTCCATGGTGAGAAGATGAAACTGTGCTTTAAAAAGGAAAGCCCGTTATGAAATGCAGCCGGATTTAATTTTTAATATGATGGCGGATCCTCTAACGCGTTCTTTGCTGGTGTTTGCATTCAGGAGGAATGATTCATCCTGTGGCAGAAGTCAAAATAACACTCTGCAGTACTTTGAAATGGGCTCCTCGCTTTTAAAGGTGTCCTGAAATAGAATATTCTATAACCTTCAAGTTGTGGCTGGAGAAACTGAATACAAAACTCGGTCCCTACTGAAGTGTTCAGGCTAGATAAGAAACAGGCCTGTTCTTACTTCTCTGTGTGTGTATTCACATGCTGCGTCCTCCAGACTCCTACTTCTCTTCAGGCCTTAAATATTTTAAAATAAGGAAGAGGGAAAAACAAAAACAACCACAAAAAACCCTCACAAATCAACCTGGAGAGTGAAATGGGGGAAAAAACATACTGGTTAGAGGATTAGATTCATAAGCTCTGAGTCCAAAGTCAGTTAACATTGTTTTGGAGAAATTATTTCAATAGTGAAACTACAGCCTTTGAAAGCTTTACATAGATTTAGCAGATACCGAAGTGTTCCTTTACTGTCACTTCACATCTTTGGCAATAGCGACAGAGAGTTCTGCAGTGACTACGGCTTTAAAAAAATAAAGCAATTTTGGAGACATTATTTGAATGGCATAACCAATGAGGGAACCCTGGAGATCATTTGGTTTCCTTCTTACTCAAATAGAAGAGGAAAGCAAGGCCTAGAGAGAAGGAAAAATTGCTTCTACATGTCATGTGGATGGTTTGTAGCAAATTCAGTGGTAAAGTTAAGAACAAAACCCATTCATTTTTTTGCCTGTATGTTTTTCTCGTATCATATTTGAACTTTAGGTTTTCTTATGATTTTGAAAGTAAAAGCCCACCTACCCTAGCAAGTCCATTTAGTGTGTAGCTTGGATTTAATTTTGAAATGCAAGTTTTTCTATTTAGATTTCTCTAGTTTTAGGGATATTTCAGAACAAATTTAGGAAAATACACACTGCCAACCTCTTGTGGCTCCGGAAGGATAGAACAAAAGCCACACAAAAGTTTCTGAGCCTTTGGTCGAGTGAATTAAGTGCTACAACGTGCCTAGAAGATAATCACATGAAAGCCAGAGCTGGAGGTTTTGAGGAAGGACCCCCAGGACAGAGGTCTGGCAAACAGCATCCTTTCATAATCATTTTGGGGGAAGGATGAGGCACGTGGCAGGAGTCTCTGACACAGATCCAGTTTATCAGGTGGCAGTTACAAAGTCAATTTGTTTTGTTTCTGCATTATTTAATAAATTATTCATATTGTCCAAAAAAGGAATCTTGGGGAAAAAAGAAACCCCAAAAGTAAAATAAACTGTGGCATGATGAAGATGACTTCTATGACCTTGGGCAAGTTAGTCACTCTATCGTACAGGACATGAAACCTCTTCTTCAACAGGAGACGCTTGGAGTAGTTGATTTCTAAAGTCCCTTTCAACACAAAGAGTGTATGATCCTGTTGTTTAAAAAAAAGAAAATCCACATGTTCCTGAGTCTGGAAGATACTGTTTTCCTTCTAAGATCTACCTGGCAAATACTGTTCAGGGCCTGAAAAGTTGAACACAGAAAGCTTCAAGAAGTGTTGTGTGTGCGTTTCAATGACATTCACCTGAAAGTACAACCCTCTTTATTCGTGATGACTCTCTGGGTCAGGAGGTCCCTATATCAGGTGAAAGCATTTTTCTATCGCACTTAGAATCCCTCAGCACAGTGGAACTGTCTGTCTCTTGTGCCTTCACAGAAGCAGATCCACGCTGAGCCCTGTAGCAGATTTAAAAGCCCTCCCCTTTAGCTCCATCCTGACCTAGATTGTGGGAAGAAGACTAATGATTCATTTGCAATGCTTATGATGGGCATCTACGGCAGGGTCCTCCCTCCCCCTTGTTCAGAAAGAAACCCCTGTTACCCTTATCGTCTGATATTACCACAAGTAAATATTTTTGTTTAAATTGCTACATAAGGCATGAGGCTATGTCCTAATGAATTACCTGCCCCAGGGAGATCTATAACTTGCCAGTGCTTCAGGCAATTTTTAACATGTGTCAGATTGTGTTTGCATTGGAGAATTTGGACTGTTTTTTGTTTTTTTATTTGGTGCGGGCAAACTATCCGGTGTTTCTTTCCGTCTTTATGCAGAGATATACAATTCAACATACCTTTACAAAGAGAAAAGCCTTGTTTGTGTTTGAGAGTTTGACGGGAGCACGCAAACAGCGTTCTTACACGTAAAGGGTCAGATCATGGAGAGGAAAAAATGTTGGTACTCATAGGTTGGATACTGTTTTAATGCAAACTGGACAAGGCTTTCTTTGAGTTTCATTTAGAGGCAGCTACCCTGTACTATAAGTTATGAAACCAGTGTGTTACCCTTGGAAAAATGGTCCTGACTAATAAATAATGAGATGCCAATTGGTGTGTTCATTACATATACAGATTTGAAGCAGAATTAGTAGAAATTACTGAAATGGAAATCTTGTCAATCACAAATGAGACAGCTGACAAGTCAGAGCAAAAAAAAAAAAAAAAAAAAAAACCCAAATGTGATTCATATCTTGTAGGATTCTGTCTGAGGATGATTTAAATAAATTTGGACATTAGGTGGTGATAAGACGAAAATGAAACAGCATCCAGTTGGGCAAAAAGACTGTGGTAGGCCTGGGGGAGTGTGAAAAAAAAAAAAAGGAAAGGAGAAAGGGGAGAACGAGGGGGTCGCTTGTTTGTAATGACTGAATGAAGAGATGAAATCTAGAATATTTATTTCCCAGTAGCCGACCCTCAGGAGACATTCAACTATTTTTTATAAAATAAAATCAGTGTCCCTTCTGTGTTGAGCAGCATCAAACAGATTATCTGCATCTATAACTCTGCTGGGAGGCCACAGAATCGTCAGCTAGAAGTGCAGTGCAAAGTCGGTTTACTTCCCATCTTTAATTTCCAAATGTGGTAAACAGGCATTTAAAAACACTGTATGTAAAACAAAGAGCCACTGCATACCAGGCAGCTACGAGCCAGGCACAGTGCTGTTTAGGTGTTTTCCTTATATGATCTAAATCTCACAGCCTTACTAACTCCCTATTAAAAGGAGAGGCGACTGCTTCCCCGAGTGGTTAAACGACTTTCTGAAGTGCATAAGCTGGAACTGGAATCCAGTTATGACCGGCCTCAAAGACTCCGTGCCGCAGGCTTCCCAAAAGAAACAAGAACAACGTTATATAATGTAAAGTTGCTATAAAAAAAAAAAAATGGTAAGCGTTTGTCTTGCCTCCTGTACCACGTTGAAGCGAGCAGTGTGAGACTGACAGAGCAGATGAGAAACGCCACTCAAGATAATTTTTCCTGCTAAACTCTGTAGTACGCTATGCAAATATGATTGCAAAAGTGGAACGTTATCAACACTTTAATGCTAGATATCTTTCAAAGATGATACTTAGAGTAATCAACATAAACTTAGTATACTGTATCCTAAATAATAAAAATGTTGGCTTGCATCATTCTGACATCTTAGTACAACCTAGAAAGCCTATCTGGATGATATGTAGTGATAATAACATTCTACATTCAAACAGCATCTTAACAGTCACAGCGTTTTGTCACCTGGGCTGGGGTGGGGGAGGGGAGCCGGAAAACAGAGAAGGACTTAGGGGCTCCTTTGGGGGCAGACTGCCCGGGGAAATTCTTGGGATGGAGGATGGTAAATCAACGTGAACATACTTCCATTGGGTCCTGGTAGGTCTCCTGCTTCTTGTCTCCCCCAAGGCAGGACTGATAAGCAAGACCCCTGCTCGGCAGAGATGTTTCCTGTTTTTGGTGTATGATTAGATACCCTGAGCTGGTCCTAAGCAGCAACGACAACAACAACAAAAACAAAAAAGAGGAAAAAAGAAAAAAAGAAAGAAAGAAGGAAAGAAAGAAAGAGAAAGGAAGAAAAAAAAAAGCCACATGGGAGGGAAGGGAAAAAAATGATGGGAATTGAGTTTTTATGGGATTTGTTTCTCTGTTTAATATACATATTTAAATTATTGAGCTGCCCCAGGACAGGAAACGATGGCATTTTATTCCAAATTCCTCAGCTTGTCATATGTCAACAACCACAATATCACCAAGAGTTCCCTGTCTGGTAGAGAAGCTAGCATGCTCGCAGAATGCTGCCTGCGCGGGGTGGGCTACTGGCCTGGGAGCCAGGAGGCCTGGCTTCTAGTTCTCGGTTTGCTGCAGTGACCTTGGACAAGGCCCTTTCCCTGTGGAGGGTGCAGGGGTTGGACCCAGAGCTCCAACTTTCCTTTGTTCTGTTCCCTGCTCCCCGCTCATAAGGCTCTCTCCTGATGCTAGCAGGACAAGATCCCAACTCTGAAACTGTCACCACATTATATTTATTCTCCTCAGGGAATTTTAAAAGGCTGTAACATCAATTAACAGCATTTTGGGAACCCCTAAGCCAGTGAGGGTTGGTTGGGGGAGACAGAGGAGGCTTTCCTGGCGCTTCTGAAATTGTGCTGGTTTTGCGTGGGTCCTTGTCCTCTTCTACTATAGAGGGTGGACATCGTAGGAGAACAAGCGGGGGTCTCGGGGCCAAGACAGATGCCAGACCACATACCAGCTTCCGGCTCCACCACCTACCTGCTCGGTGACTTCAGCTAGTTTTTCATGTGCAATATGAGAAGGATGTTAATGCCGACCTCACAGGGCTAGTGTTTACTGAGAGAACACCCAATAGATGCCAGTTTTGTGCTTCTCTTTCTGCCTTCTCTCTAAAAGGCGGGCCAGGGATGGTCTCTGCTCTGTCATCCCCTCCACCTCCCCAGTAAAAGAGGATGCAGGGATGTGGGCAGGGAATGTGCGATGCCACGTGCTGTGGGACCCATGGCTGGCACCAGTCTGAGCAGAAGGGGACCTGGGGAAGGATTATTTTCTGACGCATCCTGCAGGTGACCCACAAGATTCTGACTGAACAAGCAATGAGAAACAGCATATTGTGAAATAGGGAGAAATACAGCTATGAACTCCTCCTGAATCCTGGGGGGATGTTTTGGAATCTTGAGGGTCTCAGAAGCTCCCACAGAAATGGAGCTTGAGCAGGTGGGGGACATTGCCTCCTTGACCTGACCTGCAGTCTTGGTTCTGTTGTGTGTGGAGTGGTCAGAGATGGAAGAGAAGCTTAGAGCTAGAAGATGAGGACATTGAGACCCAGAGGAGTGAAGCACCTTTCCGTGGCTCCCCAGTTACTAGGTGGTTGGAATCAAAGAGAAAAGGGGGGCAAAGGAGGGTCTAGATGAGAAGAGGTAGAATTCTATGCTGGGGGAATTTGGAGAGTCTGCTGACTTGCTTTCTCACTGGGCCTGAGCACAGCTCTGACAGAACCCCAAGCTTCTGAGGTTCTCTTTTAGATGGATAATAGCTATACCTACCTCAGAGTGTGGTCACCAGGATAAAATGGCACAGTGCATGAGACACACAATACAATGCCTTGTCATAGTAAGTGCTCAACTATATTAGCTGAAGGCTTTTTTTTACCTCAAAAAAAAAGAAAAAAAGGCAGCCATGATGCTATTGGCAAAGAAAGACTGTTAGTGTAATTGGCTTTCTTCTTAGTGAAGAAACCAGAGAAGCTCCCCGACGTCTGTGGTAATGACATCACCATTAATGGCAGAGGAGGCCAATTGTAACCACATTTTCCAAGGGTCAAAGTGACTCTCTTTCTTTTGGAGAACCAAGCCTTAAAGTTAGGGTCTGTTTTCAAGGAAGTGACAGCCTGCAGTATCTACTTTATCATCATTTCACTTCTGGTACAATCTATTAGCAGGAACACAAGCAGACATTGAAGACTTTAGCTGTGGATGTGGAGTTCTTTGGGGATGTCTGGGAGAGACAAGATGAAATTGAGGACTTGTTTGATGTGACGGAACAGCACAGACTGAGTGAGAGAAAGAGTCAATTTTTAACATTCTAAGGGAGACATTGTAAAAAGCATTCATAGACCTCTTCTTAAATAGCAGGGTCTTAGACCCTTAATTTCTGGCAGTAAGAAACCTGAAAACCTCCTGGAAATTAACACCTAAAAATTTTAGATAAGGTATATGAATATTCTTTTAATTGCATAGTAGAGCTTGAAGGAAATAAATATAACTGGACAAGAAATAAAATCTAGCTATATGCTCTTCCTAAGAGTTGCATCCAAAACATGGAGCAAAAAGGCTGAAAGGAAAAAATGAGAAAAGAAATAGTAGGTAAATACTAACCAAAAGAAAACTGAGGTAGTTTATTAAAGTCATATGAAATAGACTTGAAGACAAAGACATTATTAGTGATAAAGATGGTCTACACATGATGAACGGTTTAAAAAGGACAATTAAGAAGAAGAAGAATTCTAAACTTGTATGCCCCTAGAAACATAGCTTCAAAACATAAAAGCAATTTTAGGAAGAAAATGACAAATTGGAAATGATAGTAAGAGATTTTAATGCATCTCTCTTGGCAATTGATAAAAACAGTTGCAAAGGATCTAGAAGATTTGAACAACACACTCTCAAGCTTGCTTTAATGGACAGGCTTGGAAACCCCTTATCAATAATTAGAAAAATCATGTTCTTTTCGTGCATACATGGGACATTTACAAAACTTGATCATGTACTAGCTCACAAATGAAGTCCTAACAAATACTACGATATGATGTCATACAGTTTGTGTTATTTGACCACAATATAGTTGAGTAAGAAATGATTAGCGAAACAAACAAACAAACAAAAAAACCCACCTGCTTCTCTCCATGCATTTGGGGGAAAAAACATTTCTAGATAACTCACTGGTTCAAGAAGAAAGCATATTATAGTTAATTAATTAATTAAAATACTACATATCAAGATTTTGGGTCTTACAGTTATAGAAATACCTAAAGGAGAACTTATAGGCTTAAAATGCTTATATTAGTAAAGAAGAAAGACCAAAGGTTAATGATCTAAGTGTCCAATGGAAGAAGTTAAAAAAAAAAAGAAAAACAGAGTAAGCCCAAAGAAAGGAGAAGAAAAAAATAATGACAGGGAAAAAGGGTGGTGAGATTCAGACTCTAATACCATCTGGAATAGGTCCATGGCTATTTTATGGGTGAGAAACACCCCTCCACTGCAAATACCTATCCCTTCCAGCGGAATATATTCTCTCTCCTCTGAAGGCCCTTCTCACCAAATCTGCACTATCTTTGCAGTGGACTAAAACTGTGTTTAATTCTTCTCTGTAGGTTTTACATCTAGCATAGGTGCTCAGCAATTCCATTCAATGACTTTTCCCTTGGAGTAATTTGCTTATTTACCCCCTCTGCTAGATTGTAAACTCTTCGAGGCAGAAACTAGATCTTTCTCTTCTCTGCTCCTCCACAGCATGTGAGCCAGGACTTGTGCAAAGGAGCCACCTGATACTGAAATGTGTTTGAAGTTGAATTGAGTTTGTAGACAGAGCATTAGTTTATAGGCTGGAAGAGAAATGGAAGAAGGAAGGTGGGAGTGATTTCTGATTCTTCCAGACTTGGGAATCTGATTGTATTTAGAACGGGCTACTGCTGACCTTCAGCAGAGAAAGAAATTTCCTGATGCCTGGGTGTGATTCTGAGACTTCTTAAGAAACTTAAAAAAAAAAAAAAATCCTAAACTCTCCATTGGAGAGGGAACACATTCCTTTCTTTCTTTCTTTTTTTTTTTTTTTTTTGCTGTGGTACGCGGACCTCTCACTGTTGTGGCCCCTCCCATTGCAGAGCACAGGCTCCGGACGCGCAGTCTCAGCGGCCATGGCTCACGGGCCCAGCCGCTCCGCGGCATGTGGGATCTTCCCGGACTGGGGCACGAACCCGTGTCCCCTGCATCAGCAGGTGGACTCTCAACCACTGCGCCACCAGGGAAGCCCCACAGTCCTTTCTGATTCCTGTCTGTGGTGGGGATGAATGAGTGATTAGGGGTAGAGGGTTTTAGAGTTGGATGCTACCTAGGTTTCAGATCCCCTCTACTTTTTTTTTTATAGTGATGGTAAGATATCCATAACATAAAACCTACCATTTTAGCCATTTCAAATTGTACAATTCAGTGGTATTAAGTACATTCATAATACTGTGCAACTACCACCATTATCCATTTCCAGAAGTTTTTCATTAATTATCCCAAACAGAAACTTTGTGCCCACATTTTTTAACTGTGCAATTTTGCCAGTTTCTTCATCCGCAAATCAGGGCTCATCATATTTTCTACTGAATAGGATTATTATCCGGATTAAATGATGTAATGCATGAAAACTGCGTAGCACAGTGCCTAGCACTGTGTTTTATTGGGTAAGTACTCAACAAATATTAAAGAAAAGAGCAAGGAGAGAGGAAATTCAAATCCTTTAGAGCTGACAGGGAGGTTCGAGATAAAGTGTACGTAGTTCATGGAAAGCATGCTGGACAGCGTATTGATGGGGCTAGTCTAGAACCATACCTGCTGGCAGATAACCTCTCCAGGCTCAAAGCTGTGGGACTGGAGGAAACTCTCTCTAAAATTCCTTCCATAATTCAAAAGGAGTCATGTACCGAAATGTTCATTGCAGCTCTCTTTATAATAGCCAGGACATGGAAGCAACCTAAGTGTCCATCAACAGATGAATGGATGAAGAAGATGTGGCACATATATACAATGGAATATTACTCAGCCATAAAAAGGAACGGAACTGAGTTATTTGTAGTGGGGTGGATGGACCTAGGGACTGTCATTCAGAGTGAAGTAAGTCAGAAAGAGAAAAACAAATACCGTATGCTAACACATATATATAGAATCTAAAAAAAAAGGTCATGAAGAACCTAAGGGCAAGACGGGAATAAAGATACAGACCTACTAGAGAATGGACTTGAGGATACGGAGAGGGGGAAGTGTAAGCTGGGACAAAGTGAGAGAGTGGCATGGACATATATACACTACCAAACGTGAAATAGACAGCTAGTGGGAAGCAGGCGCATAGCACAGGCAGATCAGCTTGGTGCTTTATGACCACGTAGAGGGGTGGGATAGGGAGGGTGGGAGGGAGGGAGATGCAAGAGGGAAGAGATGTGGGGACATATGTATATGTATAACTGATTCACTTTGTTATAAAGCAGAAACTAACACACCATTGTAAAGCAATTATACTCCAATAAAGATGTTAAATAAATAAATAAATATAAAATTCCTTCCCCCACCAGCACTATACCAGGCATGTCACGGGAACTCAAGAAATGCTTGAATAAATGAATGAATGAACAGGTACATAAACATTTCAATGCTCACAGGGAGGACAGAGCTTACCTAGTCTTAGTTGTCAGTTTATCAATGAGAAGACTGAGACTCAGAAAAGTAAAGTAACTGATTCCAGATCACACAATTAGGGGTAGAACTGCATTAAAAGCTAAGGTTCCTAAGCTTAACTTGAACCAGAACCCAGAAAAATAGGAGAAAAACCTGAGAACACACGAAAGGCCCATACGGTGCCTAATTTAGAGTCAAAGTCTCCAAATGTTCTATGACATTTTCCTGCTCCGACTACACATTTGATCCAGAATGTTGCAGATAATTGCTTTTCGTTAAGGAGAGAACATTTCCTTCCATTTCAAGGGCAACGGTCATTCTGGTAAGGAGGATCATAGAAAATAACTATTTTTAAAACCATAATTCTTGGAAGAACTAGGAATTTTTAAAAGGCCAAAAATAGCTCACACATTTTAACCTCACCCAGCCTAGTTTTTCTTGTCAGGTATAAATAATAATACCTCACGAAGCAGCGGTGGGAATTCAATGAGATAAAGAGTGTGACGGTCACTTGCCCAGCGCCTGGCATATGCGTGACGTTCAGCAAATATTTGTTCCAAGAAAAGGGAGGTATTATTGATGAAGCATACCCTCCAGCCCTACCAAGAGCCCACTTGACCCTGCTGGGAAGATTTGCTGATGGTGCACACACTTTGCTTGCAGTGTGACCCAAAGAATAACCTTGGGGGAGAAGGTAGCCATTAGGACTGGAGCAATTTGTAGCAAATAAGTGCTGCTTTTTGCCGCTGTGCCTCAGGCAGCAGTTAGTCAGAAATGAATTCCCATGTTTACTGGAAACATCGAGAAAGGTCTCGGCGATGCTGATGCTGTGGCTGCAGTTTTCGGTCTATTCCCAGGGATACGTGTCACTTGGCATAGAGGTGGTCATCTTACACCCAGATAGAGCAGTGGGAAGAATCCTGCACTGGGAGCCAGGACACTGGCTTCTAGACCTGGCCACGTATTAGCTCTGTAATCTCAGGCAAAGGGCTTCACTTCTCTGAACCTCGGGATCCTCTTCTGTGAAACAAGGGGCTCGGAATGCATGATTTCTCTACCTTTCTCCATCTTGACAACACTACGTTCTATTTATTTATTCCACACACAGCTTTCCAAGTATTGCTGCTCACTGAAAATAAGAATGTCCATACACGTGTACAGTCACACACACATACACACACACACACGCACGCATCCTCTTACACACCAGAATCTTCACCTAGGGAAATAGCACAAAAACCTAACACCCCAATGAATAGCCATTTTACTCACCACCTTTAGAGTGACATAGCCCAGCTGCTTCTGGACTAGAACATCATCTTCCTTGTGACCCGACGCTTCTGCTGCCAGATGATGTAGAAATGGTGCAATCTGGTTTCCACCCCCTAGAGCAACTGCAGCTGTGGCTGCTGCAGCCGCCTGCCTTTTCCACCATGGATGCCGCCTCAGCACAGAAGTGCTGAGCACAGCACATTTCTGAGTGTTGGGAGGCAGACTGCATTGCTGCAGAGGGAAATGGGTTTCCATTCTTCCAAGGGCTATTTCTACCCAGCGAGTTTTAGTGGTGGGAAGAAATTCAACATTGCAACCCCCAGAGGGATGAATTTGAGAAACCTTGGCTTTTGCCAAGATCAGTCCCCCCTTGTGAACTCAGACTCAACCGTCTGGGATTGTGATCTTGCTTCCTGCGCCAGATATACACTAAGGCAACACTGGTATTTGTTGATGGGGATAGTGACAGGGGCTTTAAGCATCCCTAAATGCCACGGGAAATGCCTCGCTTCTTTCTTAAAGGGTGATGTTTCTGTGGGCTTCCAGGGTTCCAGGTGACATCATTCAGCCTGATAGGACGAGATGTGTTTTGTGGTGCCGGTTTTCTTGGCATAATCTTTGGGGAATAGAACAGGGCAGAGCCTGGGACTCATTTGCTATGGGTGTGGGGTTTGCCTTGTAATTTCCACAGATGTCTCCCTGAACTGCTCACTCAGCTTTTGGGGTGCCAGTTTTATTGGTGGCTAGTCTTTGCTTCCACATAAATTCTGTAGCTGATGGGCTCTGGGAGTTTTTGTCATCCTGACTTTCAGTTTTCTTTTATTTTTTTCTGGGTTGCATTGGGTCTTCGTTGCTGTGCACGGGCTTTCTCTAGCTGCGGTGAGCGGAGGTTACTCTTCGTTGCGGTGTGTGGGCTGCCCATTGTGGTGGCTTCTCTTGTGTGGGGCATGGGCTCTAGGCAATCAGTCTTCAGCAGCTGCAGCATGCGGGCTCAGCAGTTGCAGCCTGCGGGCTCTAGAGCACAGGCTCAATAGTTGTGGTTCATGGGCTTAGTTGATCCACGGTGTGTGGGATCTTCCCGGACCAGGAATCGAACCCATGTCCCCTACATTGGCAGGCGGATTCTTAACCACTGTGCCACCAGGTAAGTCCTCAGTTTTCTCCTCTGCAGAGTAACACCACCCACAGGGTGATCACGAAGAATTTACATGATTTATGGCAACGGTCTGTAAATCGTTTTGAAAATGCTCTCCATCAGTAAAAATTTATTTGCGTGTGTACCCCCAGTGTGTGTATATTTATGTATTTGTAAATTATACAACACACATGTCCTTAGCTAACACCTCAAGTCAAAAAATACGCTAAAGATGAGGTTCGTTACTAATGGTAGTGGATGTTAAATGATATTTCAAACACTTGTGACAATTTCAAAAAACCTTGGCCAACTTCTTCTTGGATCTGAATGAGTCATCATTGTTTTGATCTTATAACACGATTGTGAATGTGGTTGTAATAGGGTTGAGCTCTTACTAGGAGTGGAAGTGTCAGCTTCACCTTCTCTTGTTGCTTATGTTATTAGTATTCGCTTTCATTTGGGATTTCTTCACAGGAATCTTTCTAAGCCAAGCATCCACTCTGTGAGTGCGTGGGGTTAGTTTAATGAAAACTAAGATAGTTTGCTCTGCAACTCCACTGAACTCTTCCACATGGGGAACTCTCTTTCCTCAGGATAACGTGTTTCCTGTAAGCGACACCTGGGCTTCTAAAAGCCATCAATGTTAATTCATATATCAGATATTAATAAAAATTCATTTCTTTCTGATATTTAAGACAAAATAGAGGTCCTGATATTTTCTTTCCTGCACTTCCGTGGATGCTTCTGAATATCCCCTGGCGTACTTATTTGTACCCTCTTCTGGAAACCCCTGACCTGATGGATGTAAATATGCTGTGTAAGCTGCAAGAAGGGACTACATGGAAACCACAGTAAGGATGCACATTCAGAGAAGAATGTCTTCATAGGCAGACCTATTGTTACGTAAAAGCTCTAAGAATCTCTGAACACTTTTCCAAGAAGGATCAACCCATCGATGCTCACAGTGAGAACAGGCTTAGTCATTCCTCCTTTAGAATTGGAGTCCCAGGCCAGTTGGGCTGGTTTCACCTGGATCTTTTTGACTCCAGCTGTGCTTCCTGCATGACTATTAGGAACACCTGAGCATAGATCCCAATTCTATATTCTCTGGATTAGAGACCTAAGAGAATGCTCTGGAAGAAGAAAGTTTAGCGTGGGTTTAGCGTGGCTGTAGGATTATAAATGAGAAGAAAGGAAAATGCTTTTGCGCCGCAACTTCAGAAGGCTTTGCTGGGTTTCAGATAACCAGAACTATCGGTCCAGTTCTAGGATTTTGGACAGAATACTTAGAAATTGTTTCCTGGACCCTGAAAAATTCATTTCTTTCTTCAAAAGCAGTTAGGTTACAGGATTCTGATATGGAATAAGTGAGGTCTGGTCGTATTGGGCATTGAGCCGGAAGAGGTGCCACTTAGCAGCAGCCAGACTTTGGGAGACAGAGATGGAATATTCGCAAATTGTGACTTCAGTGAAACTTTCACCTGAAAAGTCTCTGTAGCTCGCCCTGTGATTACATACATGAGAGCTGGGGGTGGGGGAGACTCTTAAGTCATTGTGCCTTTCATATTTTGTTGGGCATGGAGGAACTCTAGAACCTAGGCTTTCTCTAAAACAGAGTGATAGTCTCTGAAAGTCTCATTGATAGTTTTCTGGTCTTTTCAAGGGCAGGTAAGAAAGACGGCATCCAGAGAGTAGTCCGGCTTGACCGCTGTCTTGGAGGGAGCAGTTCTCTCTGGAGTAAATTTGACTTCAGGAAGAATCATAGGATAGAAGAGACTCAAGGAACATGTGTTATCCAGTTCCAAAGGAAAGGATAAAACAGGACAGAGACTTAAAAATATATATTCAGTGAAAAATAAATGGCAGCTGAGGGCCTTCTTTCCTAATATGTTCTCTCATAGTAGCAGAATTGTAGCTTGTTACGTATTTCATGGCAAGCCTACTGTTCCCATCTTCCCTTGCTATTAGGTATGGCCATGGGACTTAGCTTTTGTCAATGGAATGTAAGCCACCTCCAGTTTTGTTACTTAAGGTATTGATGCGTCCCCACCATGCTCTCTTTATCCTTCCCATGACATGAACCCAGATGTTATTGTGACCCAGCTTTGGACATGTGAATGATGCTGATTCTATAAGGGATGGCCAACCAGTGATTGTCTCTCTAAGTAACCATGTGGAATAAGGGGGCTGCCCAGGCTACTGCAGTGGATGTTGTGGAGTGCTACCTAGATCTCCTCCTTCAGGCCATAAGCACTCTTTCCTCCAGATTCTGGGAACATTGGCTGCTGAAGGTTCACATTTGAATTCTTTTTCAGCAATTACTCTTGGCCAAAGAGAGCTGTCCCACCTGAAGTTCCATTCCCTTCTCCAGGGACAGCCCACATGCAATGACTGGTCAATGCCTGGTCAATGAAAGGCCTGACCCCTACGCCTCAGTTTTGGACAACTCTAAAGGGCTTCCCAGCTACAGAGCTCCCTGTGGTATCTGCTGATGCTTCTTTGTAATTCCAACAACCTTCTGCCCAGCTGCTCTTCCAGAAAGCACTCCTCAGTAAACCTCTGCCATGCAGGTCTCCTTAACAGTCTATTTCCCAGGGAATCCAATCCAATATACCACTCACACTGTGGCTGTTACATGAGTGAAGGAAAGCCCTCTATTCTTTAAGTCTCTGCAGTGTTGGGTTTATTTGTTGCAGCACCTCAAACTTCACCTTAATTCAATTATCGAGTAGTGAGAAATAAAAACTGACGTGAGAATTAGAAGACCAGAATCCTAGTTCTGTTATTTTCAGGAACTCTTTTTTTTTTTTGACTTTGAACTTCACCTTTCTTGGCCCTAATCTTATCAGTAAAATGAAGGTGTTGGATTAGATCCTTTTAAAGGTCTCTTCCAACTTGAATAATCTGTGGTTCTCTTCTTTCTAAAAAGTATCTCCTCGTGAAGCTACAGCGATATCCAGTGGCAGTTGTATTAGCTGAAAATTTCCACCCAAGCAAAAGATTTGGAATGCGACCCTCCATCATGACCTCTCTTTTGCTTCTCCTCGTCCCGCCTCCTTTCCCTTCTGCCAGCACCACCTGTCCTCTATTCCTTTCTGATTCATCTCATCCACCAGCCAGAGAGTAGGTCCAGAAAACCTCACTCATTTCTTTGAGCTCAGCTGCTGCTGTATACTTCCAGCTGAAATTCCATCTGGAGCCAATGTTTTAGGCCAACTCCTCCTGTGAGAGCCGTCATTTTTCCATTGCACCTTTCTGCCCTGCACCCCAGGGGTGGCTTGGGCAGAACTGGCAACTGAGGATAAACACTGCATTTTTTCTTCCCCAAGTCAGAGCTCCTTTGGAATCAGAATGCTCTTGATAACCCTCTCTGGGAACGTGATTCTGGGCTAGGCACTGTATCCATGAGGAGGACCCAGCCTTGGCTTCATGGCACTCACACACAAGCTTAAGTATTATCACTCAGTCAGAAAATCGTTAGCTTTTTATTCATTAGTGCTTTGCAGTTTAGGAAGTGTGTTTTTGTATGATCTCAATTCATCTCTGAAATAAGTTATCAGTAAGTCTGATATCATTATTCTTCTCATTGGACAGATGATTCTTTTAAGAACATGCCATAATTGGCAGAATTAGGACCAGAACCCACATCTTCTAACCACAAAACCTGCACTTTTTACCTTTTCCCTTTTATTAGCCTAATAAACATCTTCTCTAGGTCCATGCTTAGACCCTCCAGGCAGGTCTCTGGGCACCCATGAAACTTGACTATGTGTTGGTATATAAATGATTAGTTTGCAGTATGCCACCCATCCCCCCAACTAGATTGGGAATGCCTTGAGAATAGAGCCTGTGTCTGGGTCATCCTCATGACTAAATATTTCTGGTTTATAAGAAGTTAAATGTGTGTTTTTTTTCCTGTAACACCAAAACCTTTCACATTGTATAATGACAATAGTAACAAGAACTGGTTATACGTAGAGACAACAGGAAGTTTGCCTACGCACGTGATGTTATAAGCCTGGAGGAATCTCCCCCTTCCTTATTGCCTCCCAAATATCTTTCTTAAATGGCAGTGTAACCTTTCATTTCATGGCATGTAAGGTTTCAGATGAAGTCCCACACTGACTTAAATCCACTCTAGCTTGCGATAGATTTCTCCCAGACTCTCTTCCAAGATTGGGCTTGGGAAGCAGGTTGTGGAAGAGCTGCAAATGAAACGGGGTGGGGGTGGGGGCGGGGAGGAAGAACCACAGATAGAGGAAATGGGACATGAAAAGTGGATTCTTGGGAGTCACATGATCTGACCTGGCAGTTTGCCTGGTACTGGTCTCAAGGCTTCAAAATTCCCTTTCCTGGGCCTTCAAGAAGCCGGCTTGAGTGATGAGAGTAAAAGTAAAGGTGGTTATTTAAGGCATTTTGTCCTAGTTCTGAAACAAGCAGTTCCAGGGTCCAGGGCCGTGTGACTCCAAAGCGCAATCAGAAGCGGAGCCGCGGCATCGCCCTTGCTGCCTCTGCGTGTTGCTGGCTCCAGGCTGTGCTACTTCAGCACCGAAGACAGCGCCTCGTGAGACACACCCCCCCCCCCCCCCCCCTCGGAAACTGAGCCGGGACTCCGTGGCTATTTACACTGGGGAGTTCTGCATGTTTGATTCGGTGTCCTTGGCAAGCTGTGCTGGAGATTGGAGCCTGGGGTCTTAACGAAGACTCAGAATCTGAGGGACTAACCCAGATTCCTTTAAAGTGTGTTCTTTGGGCTCCCTTTTCTTTTTCTAGCTGTTTGAGGCATTTATTTAATCCTTTCTGTCCCATTCTATCAGAAAGAAGATGGAATCCTGTGGTATCTCTTTCCCCATCCCCATAACTAATCTCATTCTTTTTAGTCTAAGTATGCTCTTTCTTTCCTTGGACCCCTGGGTCACTGTTTTCCATGCAAGAGTTGTCTAAACTGCCCTGGATTTCAGGAGAAGCATGGGTGGGTACTAAAGGATAATTGACAGAGAGCGGGATGCCCATTTCTTTTCCACTTTCCCAGGCAGTACGTGGACATTTTGCAGTCATGGTGCCTTAGATCAATGGGCATGTTCCCACTAGTAGGAATTTCAGGCTCAATTTTAGGCCAAGGTAGAAGGTAGTCTCTAAGAATCTCCAGGGCCTCAGAGAGGCCACAATTTATGCAATAAAAGGCACATTGATATTCTACCTCTGTGAGAGGCTGCCCTGGTTATAGTTCTAATTCTTCACCAACTGTGAAAATTAGAACAGTTCACTCAACTTCCTTGAGTCTCAGTTTCCTCAACTGTAAAGGGAGATAACAACAAATACACATCTTAAGTTAAAGTTAATGGGATCATTTATGAGAAATTGTTTTGTTAACTGTAGAGTGCTACCCAATAATTAATAACAACAGTTCCTACAAAACCATTGATGGGAAGATATTGGCATTTCTGGTCTCCTAACTACTGTGGGCTGTGAGAGTGTCAAACCATGCCCATCAGAGAGGTGCAGGTAGTGATGCCAGGACAATTCAAAGGGAAACTTGTCATCCTGCCTTGAGTTGGCTAAAGTCTGTGAACTTGGCTTTTTAGTCCCTTCTGTATCTGAAAACAATTTTTTTTTCTTCCATTAACTTAATAAGCCAGGGACATTCACACTGACACCCTTGATTTATCAAAGAGTCACAGTGCTGCTGGAAACAGCTAGTGACACATGCCCTCCTCCACCCTCATTTCTCACTGGCAGCTAGGCATTGCAGAACCTTGCAGAAGCCTGTGGGTTTTGGTTAGTCATTGCCCACATGTTCCCATCCATCCCTCAGCTACCTTCATGTCACTTTCATTCATTGCTGCCATATCTTTTGCATGATTTGACCCTCCTATAGAGTTCCTAAGAAAGACTGCTTTGTATTGTCTCTAAGAGGGGGTGAGCCCTCAGGCTGTGGATAATGCAGCTCCTGCCCTTGTGCTCATATAGGCGTTCAGCCCTTGCCAGTCGTTCCATTGTGTCCTAGGGTGGCTTGTGCAATGATAATGCTTGGTCGTCTACACAGCCTCCACTTCCCTAACAGAACTCCAGTTGCTTTCATGTATCTTCCATTCCCCACATAGCCACATGCCCGTGGAAAGCTGACCTTGCCCCCAGCTCCAGAGTAGGCCTGATTGAACTCTCCCCTGTGCCAGTGGTTAGTGCTGCGAGGTCTCTGGAAAAGGCTTCCTTGCCCCTAAGGGACGGTGAAGTGTCAGGATGAGATGCTGAGAACTTTGCTGCCAAATTGCTACCAGCCTAATATTAAAGCCAACACCGTGGATGACAGAGAGATGAAAAGAACCTAGGTTCTTGGTGATATTGCCAAGCTACTGAATCAATCATCTGAAACCTGCATTTCCTCTGGTCTTCCTGTTATGTGAGATAATCAAGTTCTTTATGGATTGAGAAGGGGTTTCTGTTACTTGCAGCTAAAAGCATTCTAATACACTCAGCTGCTGGTAAGGAGATGAGTCTAGGTCATTTGTCAAAGATACGGTGCATACTTGACCTGCTATTGAGCTCCACAAACAGTGCTGCAGATGAATCTGCTGAGCTTCTTAAACCTACTCCTGCCATTCTTTGCCATGTGCTTCTGATGATGTAAGCTGGCAGTAGTTAGGGGACATATTCTGCAAGTCTGTGGATTCTATTTTGCTAGATATTCAGATTCATTCTTAATCATAGCTGGTTCTATTTCTTCTAGGTGCCAAGCCTCATTTTCTAACTTAATTGCTTGACTTATGTAGTTTTGTTGGTTTTGGTAGGAAGAATGTCCTTTGGTTACACAGAACAAGGAGCCTACCAGGGAAGGAGATATTTGTCAAGTAGCAAGACTCTTTTCCTCCTTAGAAGCCAGTTTGGAGGCCCAAGATTCTGTATGTAATGGGTTTCTGGAGGCCATGTTTGTTAATCTTCCTCAAAGGAACATATTGAGAGGGTATCACACCCACCCTTCTATGAAAAACTCTCTAACTGATGATCTGTCAGCTGGAATGATGATTTCTTCCTCTCAGCTCTGGTGTATTGTCTGACTCACAGGGGTGGGAGAAAGTGGAGGAAGATACTTTTCAAGACTGATTCTTTATACTCATAGATACATGACTGATGGGCCACTAGATGGAAATTAGGAAAGAAAGGACAGATGGGGGAACAGAGGGACAAAAGAAGCTGTAAGGAGATTAATTTCATACTCCCAACAGATGCAATAAGAAAACCCAGTCAAGAAATCATATTGAGGGCCTCCCAAGTGCAATTTTTTTGGGAGGGGCACTGAGTTACTTTCTCTGTCCTTGGGGATCCATAGGCTAGTTGAAAGATGATATAAACAAGCAAGAAGTTACTTTTAACTGTAAAAGTAGCTGAATAGAAGATCTGAATAATTGTTCCAGACAACAATAGGAGAGCTACCACAAAAGATAGATCATTAACTTTTTCAAATGAACTGTATAGACAATAATCTAGAGAAGAAAGGAAATTTGGGGCTACAATGGACTAAGAAACTATGAAGGATATGAGAATAATTTCACTACCATCACTGTCATAATCACTGTTACTACTGCTGCTCTGAAAATAAGAAATTCTATTAATTGAGTATCTACTGTAAACCAGTGCTTGGTACTTAACTATAGTCACTTAGCATTTTAAGGTATTATCTTCATTTTGTAATAATGAAATTGAGAATTAGATGCCTAGGAATTTTCAAAACAGTTTTTTTGAGGTTTAGTTCACATACCATACAATTCACCCATTTTAAGTATACAGTTTGATGGTTTTTTAAATATTCACAATGATGCAACCATCACCACAATCAATCTTTGAACATTTTCATCACCCGAAAAAGAAACCCCAAATCCATTAGCCCCATTTCTCCCCAAGACTTTTGCTTAAGGATTTTAAACTCAGGCCTGTTGGGCACTGAAGGATTTGTGAATGTTTACAACTCTGGAATTATCGGAATATTACTTAGCCCTCCAAGCCCTACTAACTTTGAGACTAATTCTGACAAGACAGGTAAGTCGACAGTTTAGTTTAAATATAAGGATGAATGCTTTCTAAATAGTGCCTAGAGTGTTTGATTTTCCAATGTACTGACTGGGATAGGAAGTTCTAGAATTGCACTTTTAGGCCACTTCTCTCCTCTATGTTTATGTGCTGCCCAAGGCTGAGACTGTTGGAAATTTCAAATAAAAATTTCCTTGGCACTTTGGGCTGAGAGCACTGATTCATAGAAGACTAAACAAACAGTGCTTAACACCCTTGGCCTCACCTTCAAACTGGGAAATTGTTACTGAATAGCATGCTCTACAGAAGCGAGGGCTCTGTCTCTTCTCCTCTCATCAATGAGTGGTTTAGCCAGGTTGGAAATTAGTATGTGTTTCTGTTATAGAACTCCCAACAGATCCCTCTGTATGAGAACCGGTCCACAAGACTTAAACCATAGTGTCTAAATATAAAAGCTTGGAGAATTTGAGATGTGGAATCCAAAACTAAAAGTTAAAAACATTTGAAGTGCAAGCACTGGAATGTTGAAACACAAAGCAAGGACCTGGAATCTTTTGATACCTTATTTAAGTAAACTAGGACAGGGAATCAGAGTGTTGGACTTCGAACGGCCCTATTCAGACTGTTCTCAGCCCTGAGATTGAGAGAATATTAAGTAACCTGCCTAAAATCACACAGCTTTTCAGTGGAGGAAGAGCTGAGCTTTAAACAAGTCTGCCTGATTCCAAAAGGCATTTTGTTTCCACTATCCCAAGGTGCTAAGAGCAAGTAGTGGTGGAGGAAAACCAAAGACCCAAAAGAGTGAGTGATAAACAAAACATACCCCGAGCACCCTCAAGGGGGTGGAAATTGCTTCTCCCTGGCCGCAGGAAAGATGGTCCCAATCCCTAGAGGCGATTTTGAAGGTGGGTAGCTGAAGCTAGTTCCTTTCAGTTCACTTAATCTCTCTGGGCTTCTGTTTGCTCCTCTGGAAGGCGCCAGATGCGTGCTTGGTGTGTGTGTGGGGAATGGGGCTTGGAACAGTAATAGTCTCATCTCCAATAGTCTCCAAACCGTGCAGCTTATTGATTTATTTTATTTATGGCTGCGTTGGGTCTTCGTTGCGGTGCGCGGGCTTCTCATTGCGGTGGCTTCTCTTGTTGCGGAGCGCGGGCTCTAGGTGCGTGGGCTTCAGTAGTTGCGGCATGCGGGTTCTAGAGCGCAGGCTCAGTAGTTGTGGCACACGGGCTTAGTTGCTCCGCGGCGTGTGGGATCTTCCCGGACCAGGGCTCGAACCCGTATCCCCTGCACTGGCAGGCAGATTCTTAACCACTGCGCCACCAGGAAAGTCCCTATTTCTTGATCTTTTAAACTTGATGGGACAAACCATGGGCCTCACATAAATTCCCACTTTCATGTAACATTGCCAGTAGTGTGACATTTTTATCTTTCATGCTGGCAGGAAAAAAATGAAGAGGACCAAGTTCAGACACATGGGCGGGGGCGGTGAGCTTTCTTCTAGTCTCACCCCACAGAGAATTGTCTCCGGTCTGTTCTCTGGTCTCTTTCTAAGGTCCCGCGGAGAAGAATGAGATCATGTCTGAAAATGGAACTGAGCTCCTTGGAGCAAGCCGCTAAGTAACTCTAATGCCTACAAGTGCCATTATCTGTCTTCCATTTCGAAGCCTGATTCAAGGACCAGATTGAGTTTATCTTTGAAAAGAACTGGTCAGCTCTCAAGTCAAAGAGCTGAGTCCTCTTCTTTTCCTCTTCTGGGTTTTTGAATGGTGTCGAGAGCCCCTCCTGCCATGGCAATGGGAGCTGTGGAAAACTGAACCCGGAAACTTGGGATGGAAAGGACCCTGTGGAGATGGCAGCCTCTGAGGGACAAAAGAGTCGTCATCCTGAAGTAGATGGAAGCTGTCCCTTTGCACTATCCTGACGTTGCCCACTGCGGCTAGGACTTTAGGGAGGTGGCGTGACAGGGAGCACAAACATTGGCTCTGTTGTCGTGCAGCCCTCAGTCTGAATGCCAGTTCTGATACTAACTGGCTGTGTGACACTTGGCAAGCTGATTAACCTCTCTGAGCCTATGTTGTAGGACGGTTGTGTGGATTATATCAGAGGATAAATCATTGGAAGTGCTTGGCACCTATTAGATGCTCAACAAATAGAAGTCATTGTGGCCTGTTTTAAGTGTTAGTTTCTTAGCTGTTGTTCCACGTGTTCCACTGGCTGCTTCTAAAGATGTGGTTTGTCCATTTGGAAGCGTATGGGTGAAAACAAGCTCCTATATGTCAGGCTTACTCAGATCTGGGAGCATCAGGAAAACCCTGCCTGGAATTTTCCTTGTATATGTGGCTCTTCTATGCTCAAGATGTGATGATAATGGAGGGGAGAGAAATTTGCAGGTAGAGAACTAGGAACCAGAAAACCTGGATTCCCACAGCCCCGGCACACAGAGAAACTCTGGGCCAGTCATTTCCTCTCACTGGCTTTGGACATCTGCTCTGTCACATGGGCTCCTGAGGACTGAAACCCTACTGCCCGAGCCTCCTCCCCTGGGATAATACAAATAGGGTGCTGTCTGCCAAGCCAAGTGCAATCTCTGGATGAATCACCCAGCTCACCATGCCTCTGGGAAGGTTGGGAAAGGACCGCTGTGTGCAAGGGTGAGGAGGGACAAGAGCATAGAAAGACAGAGCTGCAAGATGCCGGTGCGTCCTCTACCTTGGGCATTTTTGCCAGGAGCTGGGCCATTGGCCACCTGTCAACAAATCCCCATGAATCAAGAGAGAGGCTAGAGGGACCTGGGAGCTCACGCCTACCTTTGGACAGGTCACTCCATCTCACTGGGTCCCAAAGTCTGTATCTGTAAAACGAGAGGGTTCAGTCCTCTCAACTCTGCCGCTCTGATTATGTGCTCCAATGGGAGGATGCTGCCCTTGGTGCCAAAGGTCCGGGGGCAGCAGCCAGGAGCTCTGAGGTGGGGCCTCTCGGTTCTAGCCTCTCTGCTGCTAGAAGCCTGCTCAGAGGGAAAGGCAAAGCTCATGGTGAACTGAGGTTTTCTTTGCCTCTCTTGTGGTTTTATTCACCTCTCTCACGAGCCAGTAAGACGAGAGAAAGAGCTGACAGGGAGAGGAACTCTGCAGGAAGTGGGTGTGGTGTATTGAAGGGAACCCCTCTCCCTTTCTCATTTAGCATTATTTTATTTTCTCAGTAAATATTTATTAAGCACCTACGGTGAATTCGGTACTTGTTCACATCAGTGTACAAAACACATAAATCCATGTCTTTGCAAAGCATCTGCTCTAGTGCAGGGAGACAGACAGTAAAAATAAAAGTGGAAAATCACATCTTAACAGTGTTTCTTGCTGATAAGGTCTAGAAGAGACACGGGATCAGGGTTGTGACTGTGGGGTTTTGATGGGGGGCAGTGGTTATAGTTAAAATAGTTGACTTTTGAAGGAAGATTGGAAGGATACTGGCTGACCACAGGAAGAACATTATTTAGAATAGAACTACATATTAATATTCACAAAATGCTCTTTAATAATGATATTCATTAGTGTTATTTGTTTGTTAATAATGAAGAAATGAGCCATCCTCTGTTCATTCTTGTTTTGTTGTTTTTTTTTTCTTTCAAAAAGGCTTCTGCAGCTTTGTGTGTCCTCGGGTGTCCAACTTTTTTCTCTTTGTCTCATTCTTCTTATGGCTGTTCTTGCTTCTTCCCCGGTCACCTGGGATTTTTCCATCCCGGATCTTCCTCCTGCCTCGCCCCTCCCCCTCGCCCCTCCCCCTCGCCCCTCCCCCTCGCCCCTCCCCCCTCGCCCCTCCCCCTCGCCCCCGCTCTGCTGCAGCTCCCTCGCCAGCCTGTCAGTTTCAGTCCGCTGCGGGCAAACCGAGTGGAACAGCCAGGCCGACGCGGGCGAAGAGGAAGGGAAAACCTTGAGCAGTCAGATCGCATTGCGGGTGCACCCGCCCCGGGTCAGGGCGGAAGTTCCGTTCAGCTCTCGTTTCCAAAGTGTTTGGGGCGCTGGGGACAGCGCTGCCTGGGGGTGGCCCTTCTCCCCTTTCTGATGAAGCGGGCCACCTGGAGGAGAGGCGCTCCACCGCAAGCCTCTGCTTCTTCACATTGAGAATAAGGGTAATGATACTATTAATCATCATACTAGCTCAGGGTTCTTGTAAAAGTTGAATTTTAAGAGTGTGTGACAGTGTTTTGGCAGGTCCTGTGCTAAAACTCAAGATATTATTCCCCATTCGGGGCTGGAGGCCCTGTGCTGGGTTCCTAGAGGGAGAGCAATGACCAGACCGCCCTGTGGCCTGCAGGAGTTTGTGTTTCCCCATGGGGGAGAGAGATAGGTGTGCCACCCGCTGTAGCAGAATGTAGGCTGTGATAAAGCCAACTGGGAGCTCTGTCCTGGCCTGAGGACTAGTGACCACCCCTTCCTGGTATCGCACTGGAGTCAATGTAACTGTGACCAGTATATGCTCATGTTCAGGTAACGACTGGATTGAAAAGGTGCAATTTAAGGACATGCATACATACGGGATGGGACTTCAGTTTCACATAAGGTATTTGGTGACCTGTCACGCCAGGTATCGCTCAGAATGCTGAGCCTGGCGGGATGAAGGCTAAAGGGCTGAGGATGTGTTAAGATGCTGGGGTAAAGCCCACTCCCTGCCCAAAGGTCCACTCCTCACTGATGATCATTACAGATCCTCATATAGCTGGTCCTTCAGACCCCTTGGTGAATAGGGTGTATTTTTACCTTCTGTTCCAGCAAAACACTTACAGGCAAGCATGTTTGTCATTTGTATTTGTTTCTGAATTACCTACCTGTGCTCTGTACCCATTTTCCATTGCTTTATTTGTATTTTTTTCTTTGTTGGGGCACTTAATATAACTAATACTCCTTTATCGGCTTGCTGCCAGTAGTTTTTCAAGTTTGTCATATTTTTTCTCATACCTTTTGAGGGTATAGTTGGTGTACAATAAACTGCACATATTTAAAATGTTCAACTTTATGAGTTTTGAAATATGTAAAAATCAGTGAAACCATCATCACAATCAGATTAACATGCATTTTTTGTTGTTGTTGTTCGGGCCTCTCACTGCTGTGGCCTCTCCCGCCGCGGAGCACAGGTTCCGGACGCGCAGGCCCAGCGGCCATGGCTCACGGGCCCAGCCGCTCCGCGGCACGCGGGATCCTCCCAAACCGGGACACGAATGCGTGTCCCCTGCATCGGCAGGCGGACTCCCAACCACTGCGCCACCAGGGAAGCCCCCAGTGCGTGACTATTAAATATTGAGCTGCTATGATGACTTATGTACAAGTCTTTGCATGTCGAGTAGGATTTTTTTTTTCTTTTCTTTTTTTGCTGTACGCGGGCCTCTCACTGTTGTGGCCTCTCCCATTGCGGAGCACAGGCTTCGGACGCGCAGGCTCAGCGGCCATGGCTGACGGGCCCAGCCGCTCCACGGCATGTGGAATCCCCCCGGACCGGGGCACAAAACCGTGTCCTCTGCATCGGCAGGCGGGCTCTCAACCACTGCACCACCAGGGAAGCCCTCGAGTAGGATTTTGACAGCTAGAGATGAAAACATATTTCAGACAGAAGGAGTACATGGCCACAGAGAGGCAAAGACAGGGTGTGGACAGGAACAGGGTTGTAGCAGTGGAACAGGGGTAGCTGGAATGCAGGACGTTCACTCAGAGGGCAAGGGGAGAAGAGAGCAGGTTGGGGTCGGATCTCAAAGGGCTTTGGAGGGTATGCCTTGCGCTTTATTTCATTCTATACACAACGAGGAGCCATGGAACTTTTTCTTTTTCTTTTTTTATTGAAATATAGTTGTTTTACAGTATTGTGTTAATTTCTGCTGTACAGCAAAGTGATTCAGTTATACATATATATACATTCTTTTTTAAATATTCTTTTCCATTATGGTTTATTATTATTATTTTTATCATCTTTATTGGAGTATAACTGCTTTACAAAGTTGTGTTACAAAGTTCTGCTGTATATATTATTATTATTTTTTAAGACAGGACAGACACAATTGGAATTCCAACCCTGTTCAGATTAACGTCCCCTCAATCCATATTTTGCTGAATAGTTAAGCTAAATGGTCAGTTTGCTTTCTTATTTTTTTGGCCGTGCCGCATGGCATGTGGGATCCTAGCTCCCCAACCAGGGATTGAACCCGTGCCCCCTGCAGTGGAAGCACAGAGTCTTAACCACTGAACTGCCAGGGAAGTCCCGGTCAGTTTGCTTTTAATGTTAGCTTTGGGAAACATTTACTTAAGCTGAAGTTCGGAGCTAGCCAGTAGCAGAGTCTCAACATCGTGGGGGGAAAGGAAAGCCCTCGTCTCCTATGTTCCCCACTTGCATAATAAAATAATTGTAATGAACCCTTCCTTGTCCAAGTATCCCTTAAGTAGTGGAATGTATATACTCTAAATGTTGGTAAAATGTAAAAATGGATTTCTGGTAAATAAACTCTAATTTCTTATTCACGTCTATTAAAAAATTGGAGCTGTATTAGGTAGAAAAATGCCACCTTATAAAAATCATCCTTATAAAGTGAATTAGTCAGGGTCCCAACAGGAAAAAGGCAGCACCCTCGATATGGGATAAGTCAAAGGGCCTTAAAGAAAACAGAGCTCTTTACAAAGGTGTGGGGCTGTAGAGCGGCCACAAGAGACAGTGACATAATCAGAAAGGACAAGTGGAGAGAGCGTTACCGGAGCCTGAAGGGAGAGCTGTGTAGAGTAGGCCTTCCTTTGTGGAGGGACACATTCAGCTCGAGATGACCAGAAAAATAAACACCTTGACCACATTCTCATCTTTGCCAATGGCTAACCCCAGCTAGCAGCCAGAGATCATGGTAAGCCTTCGATACGGTCCATGCAAGTAGAAAGTAGGATGGAGAAGGGTGAGAACTTTTGGGAGGTGTGTGAAGACAACTTCTGTTACATTTGCCTCCCCGCCTCCCCCACCCCCATCCTGACCCACTCTCCATCCTTCACTGCTTTGTGCCTCAGGGTCACCCATGCCCTCTGGTTTCTGGTTAAATTTGGCCAACAGGATGCACCACCTGGAAGAGTGGCAGGGTGTTTATTTCCCTGGCTTCTTCCTTGCTGCGTTGCTATGGCTGGCTGTGTCCCTGTACCAAAGGCCACAGCTGCTATTAGGGAGCATCTCTTTATATAGCTACTTTCCTGCAGGCAACCCATACTTCCTCTTCTCCTTTTGGCTCCAGGAATGGCAATGGGTTCCCAGTGTTGCTAGCCCTGGGGTACCATGCCACCCCTGGTTAGTTTCTTCTGATCCTGATGACTCCTTTATAAAACAGTTGCTTTTTTTCTTTCTCTTCTTTTACCTGGCTTGAGTTGCCATTCATTTCCTGCCAGGACTCCGACTGATAAAAAGTCAAAAACACGTAAAATTCCACCTGGCCGTCTCGGTGTGTGAGGTGATTCTGTGCACCTGGGTGAACTAACATGGCGCCTGGAACAGCTGGCCCATTCCACGATCTCTCCTGGCCACTGGGGGCCTCAACTCTCCCTACAGACTGTACTAGAGCCCAGGGACTCTCCCTCGTCTGCCTCCTGCACCTGACGGCTCCATCTTACTTGATCACTGCTGGGAGCCCTTCACTTCAGGCCTGATTCTTCCACACCCAGCCCTGTGCTTCCTTGCATAGGACTAGAGACCCTCAGTTCCCCTTTGCTTCACGCTTGTCGTCTACTCCAGCCCATTCCAACTCGTGTTGTGCGGAGCCGAGAACTTTCCTTGCAAGGCAGGGGAAGGCAGGCCATATTTTAAAATAAGACTTGTTATTACGGTTTCCCAGATCCGTGTACCAGCTGATAGACACGTAAATTGCCTCGGCCATGTTGACTAAAGATCGTAGAAGAGGGATGGTGGGGGGAATTCCCTGGTGGTCCAGTGGTTAGGAGCTGGTGCTGTCACTGCCAGGGCCGCGGGTTCGATCCCTGATCGGGGAACTAAAATCCCATAAGTCGTGCGGTGAGGCCAAAAAAAAAAATAAAGGAGAGGAATACTGGATCAGTGGTTGCATACCTGTTCTAATTTATCATTTGACAGGTGGCTCCATCTCTCATTCCCAGTCTACTTTTCTTAATTGTGCTGACGTGTTCTTTGCTGCAGAATTTTTGTTCTCTTCGGAATCCATGAGCTTGCTTCTCACCCCGTCCCTCCTCACCCAGGGCCCCCCGATATTCCTGGTCTGGGTTAGGCTTCTGGTAGAGTTGCACAACAGAACAGTTTCTTTTGTGATCCCTGGTTTTCATCAATTGATGGAGGGGTTAGGAAAGGCCAGATGTTGATTTTTTTTTTTCTTTTGGCTGCGCCACAGGACTTGTGGGATCTTAGTTCCCCGACCAGGGATCGAACCCAGACCCTGGCAGTGAAAGCACTGAGTCCTAACCCCTGGACCTCCAGGGAATTCTCGAGATGTTGCTTTAATATTAGTGAGTTCATAGTCCTTGTGAGGCCAGGTATTTTACACGAAAAATACAAACTACAATAATAAAAATGTTAAAGCGACTTGAACATGAAAATGAGTGTAAAACAGGAATATGTTTATTTATTCAACAGACATTTATTGAATACCTACTATGTGCCAGGCATTGTTCCGGGTACCAGGGAGTGAATAGTGCCCGTGAAGCATTTATTGCCAGCCTAACGGTGCTAGTAATAGGCCGGTATCCATAGGCATAATGAGATATTAATGGCTTATTAATGCATTAGTAAGTCCACTAACCAATTAAGTTATTAATTAAATTAGGGACCGTTTAGCACATACAGTGGAGGTTTATTACGTTCGGTTAGATTAACTCTGAGGAATGTCGGTCTATTGCTGCAGTTTATTTAGAACCCCAGCACCTGTTGGATCTGCAATCTAGCATGTTATCATGAAACCTGTGTTGTTAGGAAGACAGGCTTTGTAGTTAGAGAAGCTGGTCCTCAGAGCTTGACTCCGCTACTCATTACCTGTGTGATTATGGGCAAGTGAAGTAGCCACTCTCTACCTTAGTCCCATTGCTGGTCCATCTTATTTTTGTACACTTTGCATCTCCTCTATCAGATTGCATGTACCTTGTCTTAATCCCTTTGTGCTGCTACAACAGAATACCATCGACTGTGGCATATAAAAAAGAGAAATTTGTTTCTCACTGTTCTGGAGGCTGAGAAGTCCAAAATCAAGTTTTCAGCAGACTCAGCGTCTGGTGAGAGCCCACTTTCCGGTTCACAGATGGCAGTCTTCTTGCTGTCTTCACACGGCACAGGGGGAGAGGGAGTTCTCTGGGGTCTCTTATAAGGACACTAATCCCATTCTTGAGGGCTCCACCTTCATGACCTAATCACCTCTCAAAGACACCACCCCCTAATACCATCACATTGAGAGGTAGGTTTCAACATATGAATTTGGAGAGACACAAACATTCAGTCCAGAACATACCACCAGGGCAACTGTATTTTTCATGGTGCTTAACATAGGTACTTGACTGGTGATTATTGAAAAATGTGAAATAGTTGCTAACACTTACCAAGTGCTTACCACCTGTTAGGTGGCACTGTCCTGACCCTTGACGTGGGGAAAGCCCTATGAAGCAGGAGCTACTATTTATTCCATTTTTACAGTTGAGAAAATTAAGGAGAGCGTTAAGGAACTTGACTAAGATTATAGAGAGAGTAAAAAGCAGCGTCAGAATTTGAACCCAGGAATTTGGTTCTAAAGCCCACGTGCTAACTACTGCACTAAACTGTCTCCCAGAGAGGTCTTTAATGGAGTCCTGTACTGGGGCAACAGGGTACGGACATAGGGATGGGTAAAGATGGCTACACAGGAGCTCACATTCTCCACATGGGGGAGGGGCCCGACTTCCTTGTGTCACTCAGGCATTTCATTCGTTTGGCTCCAGGGCAGGTTCAGTGGCTGACATCTACATTTGAAGAAGTTGCTACTCATTCCTTAGAGGAGGTTCTTTTGTTCTTTTTCTTCCAGTCTGCAGATCTACCCAGTCTCTCTTACAGTCTCCCTTATGCTTTAGAAAATATTCAGAGCTTAAATTACACAATGGAACAGAGTGAGTCAAACTAACTGAATATATGCCCATGATCTTCTAAGTTCTTGTCAACTTCTGCTCCAATCCCAGGAGGCTCGCCAGCTTGAGAGGCAGTGGTCTAAGACTATGAGCTGGGGCCCAGATACTTGGCCTTCTCTGTGGCTCTTTTTTCACTAGCCAAGGGCTGTGCACGAGGACTTCCACCTCTCTGAGCTTCATTATCTATTTGTATAATGGAAAGACCTTTCCCAGCTTGACGCTTCTGATTTCATGTCATTTCTGTCCTACTTGCCTGACTGTATTCCCCAAACATTTATTTGGGGACTATGTCCTAAGCACAGCTTGGTGTAAGTGAGATATGATTTTTCACTTTAAAGAACTCCCGGTCTGGTGGATCTAGAGAATTGATGTGACGAGAAGGGGAAAAACCAAGGCACCAGAATAAGCTGAGGTGCCACTTAAGAATGCAGATTCCCAGGCCCCACCTCCAATGTATTGAATTAGAATCTCTGATTCTTATTGCACAATCAGGTGGGGAACCCTTGCTGTGCTGCATTTGGATGATGGTGGTGATGGACCACAGATGGAATGCCCAGCAAGAGGTAAACGCCCCACAGAGGATGGCATTCATCCCTGTACCACCTTCATGTTCTTTGCCATAACTCTGTGAGCCTGCTCTATTATTTTCTTAATAATTTTCTTTAAATTTATTCATTTAAAGATCTGAAATATATTTATTGAAAATGAAAACTTTATGCCAGAAGTGTAGACGGTAAGCAAATACTGCTTCATGATAGAAGGCAACTGTAGAGGGAACACAATGGAAAGAAAAAAAGGTTATGCAATGCCAGCTAGCTACTGCTAAGGGCTATCGCCCACAGTTTCCCAGTTAAAGTGGGAAATTAGCAAGAGTCGGAGAGATGGGCACTTATGCTCAGAAACAGAAGCCTAGTCACTGAAACGGAGGTCAGTTTTACGTCGTTAATGCTAAACACTTCAATGTTGAATAAGGAGATTTTCAAATTGATTTTCTTGACCTTCCCTCAGAAAACATCTTACATAAAGAACAGTGTGTAAAACAGATAAAAAGCAACAACAAGAAAACAAAAAACAAAGCAGCTGCTCCCAAAAGAGCCAGGGTAGGGGCCCATTCCCTGCTCTGTCAGACCCCAAAGCAGTCAGTCTGCACTTTGAGAAAACACTGGCTCTTGAGAACCAGGGGGTCCTGGAGGCCTGGCTGAGTAAGCAGAGTTTGAGGACTTGGGCACAGTGACAGGATTCTGCAGCCTTTGTGGCAGCAGGAGGATCATGAAGTAGGTGAGGGAGAATATGTAAAGAGGTTGGCCATACCTGTAGTGGGGAGAGGTTATGAGATTTCTAGCCTGACCTAGGAGTGAGGCTATTTTATTTTACTGTGCTAGTTTCTTTAAGTCTAAGGAGACGACAGGACAGTGGTCTCTTGGACTAGAGCAAATAGCCCTTTAGGTCAGGTGGGACAAGGAGATCCCGGCATGGTGGTGAAGAAAGCTGAATCTGTATTTCAGAGTATTTATAAAGGAAAAAGTTCCTGGAATTTGGGGTTATCTCTGGCCTGGCTCCTGTTCCTTCACTCTGGTAAATCAGGAAATCATCTAAGCCCAGAAAGAAACATCACATGATCATTCTCAACACATCTTGGGAATCCTTTATGACAATGAATGGGAAGCTTTTTTGACTCTGGGAAAACATCGAGGGTGAATCAGTGTGCTCAATTTTGGAAGAAAGCCAGAGTTAGACTAAGTTGTAATTCTCACCATGAGAAGTTTAGTCAAGATAGTAGCCAACTCTCATGGGTACGGTGGCATCCCACCTAGATCCCCTTATGGGGGCTGATGCTCCAACCCTGGTCACCGGGAACACTGGCTTTGAAGGGCTCAGAATTGCGTCTCTCGCTGAGATTTGCTCTGGCAGCAAGGAGCTGCATTATCCAAGGTTCCATCCTCCTCAGGGAGCGGCCTGCCCTATGACTAGCTAATACCGGGTTACAAAGGCCGGGTCCCTTGCCTTCAAGTTGGGACAACCCTGAAGGGCCTTCTTAGCTCCAGAGCCCTCTGTAGGATTGATTCAGGTTTTAGTTGCCATCTCCTCTTGTGTTAGCTCCCATCTTCCTGTATTCTTGGTGACATCATGATATGAAACCAGACGATGGAATTAAATAATATTAAGTTTCCAGGAAAGTGGAATCTCCTAAGAAATAATGATGTCTCCATGAAACAAAACTGCTCAGAGATGCAGAACCTCTCTCCTAAGCCTCCTGTATAGGGTGGCTCTTCCTTGGGGACAAATAATAAAGTCTGAGTCAATACAGGTAACACCTGAATGTGTAATGCACACACACACACACACACACACACACACACACACACACACACACAGAGTTCAAATATGAAAGTAGCATCCCCATGACTAGGTGTTCATCTGTGTGTACATCTGTTCCAGACCTGGTTTATATTCCTCCCCAATTTGCTCAGCCTCACCTACCCTCTAGTTCTTGGCTGTCTGATCAATGAAGAACCCCAGCTGCTTCCTCTGTCACCTCATCCCCTAATACTGCCATCTGTCTCGGCCTCCCCTGAGCGAGGGCCAGACTTTGGCAAGGCCTCCATAGCGTCTGCTGTAGTGGTAGCCACAGCGGCTCCAGTGCCCAGGGATGACCTGACGCACCTACAGAAGCTTTGGTTTTAGGGGAAGTCCCAGATCTCCACATGAGATTCGGTTTTCCCGGAGGAGGTGGATAACATAACTTGCAAGTTTGGGGGGTTGTGATGTCCCATTGGCTGAGACAGCAGACAGGAAGGAACAACAAATAAATGACTCCTTTCTTCTCCCCCTCCTGGACTGTTCCAGGTGCCCTGACTCCATATGGTCTTTCTGGAGACTTCCGGTGTGACGGAGCAGCTGGCTGTCTTGTTTTGTGAGGCTGCAGCCAGCTTGGTAATTACCACTTTGCATTTGTCCCCATCCTTCCCCGCCTCTCTTCCCTCTCCCCCTTCACCCTGGTGGCCCTGGGATTGCATCGCTGGTGGTGTGTTTGCACCTAAGATTCGATGCAGACTGCTTTCTTGGGGACCCGAGGTAAGGCGGTATCTGAAAGCTTTCCTGTGCATTTAAATGAATATGTTATATTTCAGTACTGTGTTTAGCGTCCAACTCTGAAAGTAAGTACCAACACGCGCTTAACAACGGAGCTGAACGTGTGTGTCGCAATTGAATGTGTGTGTTAACATCTGAACAATCGTGGGAAAAGGCTAAATTGGTATCCAGAGCTGTAGGGTCAATCCGTGTTAAAGTTGGTGTATTAGTTATCTGTTGTTGCATTGCAAGTCACTCCAAAATACAGCGGCTGAAAACAGCAAATATTTGTTATCTGACAATTCTAAGTGGGTCAGGAATCTGGGAGCAGCTTAGCCAGCAGTTCTGGCTCAAGGTCCCTCATGAGGCTGCAGTCAAGTTGTCAGCTGGGGCTCCAGGTTCAACTGGAGGTGAGTCTGCTTTCACACTCACTCACGTGGCTGTCGGCAGGCCTCAGGGCCTGGCCACGTGCGCCTCTCCATGGGGCTGCCTCAAGCGCAGCCCCCAAAGGAAGCCATTTATAACTGAATCTTGGAACTGGCATACCATCGTTTCTGCCATACTCTATTCATTAGAAGTGAGTCAATATATACAGCCCACACTCAAGGGGAGGGGATTACACAAAAGTGTGAATACCGAGGGTGGGGATGATTGGGGGTTATTTTAGAGGCTACCACATGGGTATACTATTCCGATGGTAACTTATACCAACTGTCTCTGCTAAGTCTCGGAGAAATCCCCTCCTGTCTTATCCCAAGAGCTTCTTGGATTTATTCTAGAAATCATTCTGATTGAGCTGAATAATTTCGGCTGTTTGTGTTTCCAGTTGTGTGGGAGCTGAAAATCTGTGTTGGTGATGGTATTTCGGTCAAGGCTGGGAGAAGCGTGGCATTCATGTGGGAGCAAAGATGAACAGAGCCCTGGAATGCCACAAGGACAAGTCATCCTCAAGTGTCCTGAGAGTGAAACCACGGGGCTGAGCAATGAGTACTGGACTCTGCAGGCTGCACCACCCATCTCACCTTTGTGTTTGGGAAGGAGAGAATTTAATGCAGCACCTCTCACCAAGACCTACTGTCTCAGTATTGCCGTGGGTACCGTCAGGGATGCACAGATGAGTTAAGACAAGCTCTGTCCTCACAGAATTTATGTATATGAGCTTACACCTCAGAGAGGGAGGTCAAGCCTACTCGCATTAATTTGGAAAGCATCAAGCTATAGGAACACTATAGAGGAGTGAGTGTAGATAGAGCCCAAAGAGGTTGAAGATAGCGCCCGGGGCGCTCCAATACTTAGTGACTGATGAGAGGTGGAGCCACGAGCACAGAAGAATGGGAGGTCTCACTCATCTTATTTGTCCCGAAGCAACATTTGACCCAGCCAGATCAGTGGTTGGTTTGGTTAGTTCCTGGTTACAAGATTGCCTCTGGGGGCTTCCCTGGTGGCACAGTGGTTGGGAGTCCTCCTCCCTGGGCGGGGGACACGGGTTTGAGCCCTGGTCCCGGAGGATCCCGCATGCTGCGAAGCAACTAGGCCTGCACGCCTAGAGCCCGTGCTCCACAACAAGAGAAGTCACCGCAATAAGCCCGCGCACCCCAGCGAAGCGTAGCCCCCGCTCGCCGCAACTAGAGAGAGCCCGTGCGCAGCAACGAAGACCCAACGCAGCTAAAAATAAATAAATAAAAATAAATAAATTTATTTTAAAAAAAGACTCAAAAAAAAAAAAAGAGACCACCTCTGGTTCCTCCTGCAGCCAACTCCAGGCTCCCAGACCCCGGTTCAGAATAAGCATGGAATAAGGGAGCTCTCAGCAGCAGTTTTTTTTGTTTTTTTTAAAATAGGCTTTATTTTTCAGAGCAGTTTTAGGTTCACAGCAAAACTGAGCAGAAAGTACAGAGAGTTCCCACGGACTGCCCCTCCCGCCGCCCCCTGCATGCCTCCCCCGTTACCAACATTCCCATCAGAGTGGCACATCTGTTATAATTGATGAAAGTACATTGACACATCATTATCACTCAAGGTCCAGTGAGTTACATTAGGGTTCATTAGGGTTCTCTCTTGGTGTTGTACGTTCTGTGGGCTTGGAAAAATGTCTAATGACATGTATCCACTGTTATAGTATCATACAGAGTACTTTCACTGCCCTAAAAATCCTCTGTTCAGCAGTGTTGTTTTTTTTTTTATAAACTTATTTATTTATTTATATTTTTTATTTTTGGCTTCATTGGGTCTTTGTTGCTGCACGCGGGCTTTCTCTAGTTGCGGTGAGCAGGGGCTACTCTTTGGTTTGGTGCGCAGGCTTCTCACTGCGGTGGCTTCTCTCGTTGAGGAGCATGGGCTCTAGGCACGCGGGCTTCAGTAGTTGTGGCACTCGGGCTCAGTAGTTGTGGCTCGCGGGCTCTAGAGCGCAGGCTCAGTAGTTGTGGCACACGGGCTTAGTTGCTCCGCGGCATGTGGGATCTTCCCGGACCAGGGCTCGGACCCGTGTCCCCTGCATTGGCAGGAGGATTCTTAACCACTGCTCCACCAGGGAAGTCCAGCAGTGGTTTTTAAAACCTCTTTTTAAGAGCAAAGTGGAAGGGTTCGGGGAAGTAGAGGAGCACCACCCTGCTTGTGGCTTCTAGAATAATCCCAGATGTGGCCCTCAGTCTCACAAAGAACACTTTGAGTGACTACTGTCTACTGGAGTGGAGTTCCCAGCTGCCACTGCTGCCCCTGGACCCTGAATCCAGCAGCTGTGGCTTCAATCTTGCTCACACTCACCCTTGTTTTTTTGTTCCATCGATAGCACGTGGGGATGTTTATTGGCTTTTGAGTCAAGCTATCCATGTTTAAATGTTTTCTAAAAAACATGTCATCTATCAGTGCTGTGAGCTGGAGCAGAAAGAGCCCCCAGATTTTGAACTTATTGCATCACCTTGACTGCAAGTTTCTGTCAGGTCTTTTTCTGGAGCCAGATTTGCTTGCTTTTGGGAATGAATGATCCCCAAATCTCAGAGCCCAAGAGTTGAGCCTGATAACAGGCACAGGAAGTCTGGATTTTATTTAGGTTATACCAGAGGCAGGTGATCCTTATGGGTGAGAGAATATTGATTCTTGATTGTGAAATAAGAAAAATACTATTTTGTTTTGCATTGGGTTTCGATGAAATAATAATGTGATAGTGCTTTATAAATAATGTGATAGTCAAATGCCCTGTGAATTATACTTGTTACTAAAGAAGGGTCATCAACAGGGAGGGGGCTCTTTGCATAGATTTGGTTCACAGAAACCTCGTGTACTCGTTCTAAGTTCTTCAAGCAAAGTGCCGTAAGCAGAACCGTGGGTTTAAAACATGCACGTTCATTTCTCATTCATCCTTCCCCTTAGGGTCTAGTGCTGTAACCAGATATGGACCCAAGGCCATGCCAAAATGAAGGGAAAACATCTGGCCAATTTAATCAATTCAATAAATGCATCCTTTCAAACTGGTCCAGAAATTTGGAGCCCAGACCTCTAGGTAAATGTCTGGCTAGATTTTTTGATTCAACTGATGTCTTGAGGTCGTGTAGACACTACTTAAGAGATCAAGGGTCAAGCAGCAAGTGGAGAGTCTAATTGGGATTAAAACTTGGAGTCCTTGCGTTGAGGGAGGCTCAGCTCACTACCTGGTTCCTGGGTGGTGCCACTGTTGGGTGGAAGCTGGGGAGAGAGAGATGAGACCTGGAAGGGGCACATCCAGTTCATTCTTCTGGGCATTAGTCAGGGAACTCCTTTCTTTTGGTCCCTGCCCTCTGACTCTTCCCAGCTCCATTTTAAATGTCACGAGTGATGGATCACTTCCTAGGGATGCCCTTTCCTTAATGCACCATTCCCTGGGGAACTGTTCTTTCCTTCTCTTCTCCATGGAAGTCTCCATTTTGGTCAAGGCCACCCTGGGGGATCTCAGCCTATCGAGACCAATCTCTTCTCTTTTCCAGAATCACTTTATGACTGAGACCAAAGACAGGCTCACAGGCCTCACACAGCAGGAAGGAAGCTCAGGAAATAGAAGCCAGGATGATTAGGGGAAAACTAAGAAAGGGAGGGGGGAAAATGAAGAGACTTCCCCATAGCATATTATCTCTATTATGATTATTATTGTCATCTGAATCTCTCATGACAATTTATTGCTTTTGACCTCTGAAATCTAATGAGATAGTGGATGCAAACCTCCTAGCATTGGACGTGACACAAGTTGGTGCTCAAGGAAAGTTTTCTTCTCTGTATGTGTCTTCTTCCAGGATTCTCTGTATTGCTCACAGTGCCTCGAAGGAGGCCGCAGCAGTCAATCTCTTGACTGAAAAAAGAAGCTTCGTACTATTTGACATACCAGCAAACAAGCTGTTCCAAAACAGTTCTCAGTTAAGAGCACTCTTTGCCGAGGAAGGGAAACCATGGCCACTCACGTCGCTGCGTGGAAGGGTAGCATGGGGCTGCATGTCTGCAAAGACAAGCATAGCCCTTTTCTCCTCACCTGGAAATCCAGGTGGATGTAGTCTTCCTGGATTTTTCAGTGAATGGTGACAGCTGCTCCCTGCATAACATCTCCATCCACCTACCTCTACCCCTAATCAGTTGCCCTAAAAAATTTCACTCAGAGACCTCATAATACCTAGTGGCTAAGCAAGATCCTGACCCCTTTTTCAGAAAGCTGCCTCTTCAGACCTGCTTCCTGCCACTCCAGGGCCTGAGATATAAAAGACCCTGAAGCTCATGCAGTTGAAAAGACTTATCCAAGTCAACCAGTCAACAGAGAAGCACAGGGACTTCCCTTGTGGCACAGGGGTTAAGAATCCACCTTCCAATGCAGGGGACACGGGTTCAAGCCCTGGCCCTGGAAGATCCCACATGCCGCGGAGCAACTAAGTCCCTGTGCCACAACTATTGAGCCTGCGCTCTAGAGCCTGTGAGCCACAACTACTGAGCCCGTGTGCCGCAACTACTGAAGCCCACGTGCCTCGAGCCCATGCTCCGCAACACGAGAAGCCACAGCAATGAGAAGCCCGCGCACCGCAGCAAAGAGTAGCCCCCGCTCGCCACAACTAGAGAAAGCCCACGAGCAGCAACGAAGACCCAGCGCAGCCATAAATAAATAAATAAATTTATTTATTTAAAAAACAACAACAACAGGGCTTCCCTGGTGGCGCAGTGGTTGAGAGTCCGCCTGCCGATGCAGGGGACACGGGTTCGTGCCCCGGTCCGGGAAGATCCCACATGCCGCGGAGCGGCTGGGCCCGTGAGCCATGGCCGCTGAGCCTGTGCGTCCGGAGCCTGTGCTCTGGAACGGCAGAGGCCACAACAGTGAGAGAACTGCGTACCACAAAAAAAACCAGAGAAGCACAACTGCAATCAGAATCCAGGGCTCCAGACTCTCCATCCAGTGCTTTTCCCATTTTACCTAACCTAGTGCCCCTCTTCTTTTCAAAATATGTAACCCACAAGAGGTTCCATTTCCTTTTGTTCTTAGACGACTGTCTATTAAACAGGGAATGAATTAAATTAACTTCTAACAAACTCAGCATAAATGACTTCTCCCACAGATATGGCCACTTTTCAAGGTCCCCTCAACATGGTAGGTATCTCAGGTGCTACACCAGGTTGGACAGGGCGGGGGGGTGTCTTTTGAGGAGGAGAATTCTTCCTGAGGGCTGAGAAGAAGCTGTGGGACAGCTGGGAAGCTGGCCAGGGATCGGTGGTAGGTAGATGGGCTCCAGAATTGAGAGCCCGGCTCATTTATCAGCAGGCCGCCAGGCAAGGGTGTGTCAGAGCTTTTGCTTCGTCATAGTTTAGGCTGAATAGCCCTCTCCGCTCAGCTAATCTGCAGTAGTTTGATCTATTTATTGAAAGTGCAGGTCCCAGAACTGACCTGCTTGAACATTATTTTTGATCATTCCTGGGGTCCCATCTCTGGAGGTAGAAAGGCCTCGTACAGACCACATTAAGGTGGGACAGGAAGAGCTTTGGAATCAGACAGCCCTTGGTTCTCATACTGGTTCTCCTGACCTGCCAGCTAGATTAGATTAATGGGGATAATGATACCTGTCTTGCCGGGTTGTTGTGGGATTACATGTACTGTATGTACATACTAGGTGTTTCATAAATGGTAGCTATTATTGTCATGAATATTGTTAACTATGTAATCTTGGGCAAGTTACTTAACCTCTCTGAGCTTCTCCTCTGCAAATTAGGGATAATTTTAATTTTAACGCAGTCAAATTTATCAGCCTTTTGAGGTCATGAAGATTCAAACTTCCTATTGCTTTTTCTTTTAATGTTTGTTAATTAATTAATTTATTTTTGGCTGTGTTGGGTCTTTGTTGTTGCACGTGGGCTTTCTCTAGTTGTGGCGAGCAGGGACTACTCTTTGTTGCGATGTCCGGGCCTCTCATTGAGATGGCTTCTCTTGTTGTAGAGCACAGGCTATAGGCGTGCGAGCTTCAGTGGTTGTGACACGTGGGCTCAGTAGTTGTGGCTTGCGGGCTGTAGAGCACAGGCTCAGTAGTTGTGGCGCATGGGCTGAGTTGCTCTGTGGCATGTGGGATCTTCCCAACCCAGGGCTCAAGCCCGTGTCCCCTGCATTAGCAGGCAGATTCTTAACCACTGTGCCACCAGGGAAGTCCCCCTATTACTTTTATACTGATGTGTACCTTTCTTGTCTCAAAAGCTCTTTATAGACATCAGCATCACATTGTAATCCAGAGTTTTGCTTGCATGCTTCCTGTGATGACTGTGAAATAGCCAGTGTTTGTTCTGGAACCGGATGTGCCTGTGTGTCCTGTATTCTGTGGGAACCATGCCCAATAGATTCACATCATGTCTATGAAATACGTGTGCTAGAATTATTGCATTTTATAGATTAGGAAGTTGCCTCACAGTGGTTATGTTTTTTGCTTATGGCAGACATGTTAACTTCTGCCTGGCATCCTCTGACTACAAAAGGGTGAGAAAGCTAAATACTCATTCTCCCAGCCTCCTTTGCAGCTAGAAGTGGTCATCTGACAGTACTGGCCAATGAGACCTAAATGAGAATCTCTGGATGCTTCAGGGAAAACCCTTGTTTTCTTAATAAAATGGACCACAGTGACATCCCTTCTCCTTTCTATCTTCCTTGAATGCAGATGTGATACCTGGAGCAGGCGCAGCTATCCTGAGACCATTAGGTGACAGAAAGCCAACAAACTAAGGATGTCAGGATGGAAAGATAGACCTGGAATTCCTGGTGGCATCACTGGGGTCTAAACCCGTAGAAATAACCATCTACCTCTAGGTGCCTAACACTCTAAAGTGAAAAGCTATATGGACGTCTTGGGGGGAGTTGTGAGACCCTCCTTAAGCCAAGAGAGGGTCACAGAACTTCTTGGCTGTGTCTCAGGGAAGACAGAAAGGGGCAGCTGAGCATATGAGCAAGTTTGCTTTCTTTGCCTTACTGAGAGTTTTGAATGCATTTCTAGGACAAGCTCCACAGAGGGCCCTGCTATGAGCTGTCCGCCAGGGTGGTGCTGATATTGGATATTATGCAGCCTAGCTAGTGCGAAACCTGGGCGCTGTGCCTGCAGCTGCCACAGCATGGCAGCAGCCAGGAGAGGACAAGGGGTGTGTGTGTGTGTGTGTGTGTGTGTGTGTGTGTTTCTCTCTACCATTCCAGTGATTCGTCCCTGACACCTGGGAGAATTCACTGCCCATGGCATTTCCAAATATTCTTCACTAAGAAGAGAGAACAGGAATCTGGAGGGGACGGAGGGCTAAGGGTTCTCGTGGGGCCCCAGGTCAACTGTGAGAGAGCCCAACTTATTTTCCAGCCCGTTTGGTTCAATGTGGGATACCACAGGGGGTCTAGGAAGACTGATCCCGTGGTTTCATTCTGATTTTCAGGCAGGTGATGAATAAAATTCTGAAGTATCTCAAGGAACTGTCCCACCAGGGGCTCTCTGGGGCACACTCTCCTGAAAGCACATATGGATGCCACGGATGGCCTTCAGGCTCTGATTTTTCTTTTCAGGACCCCAAAGATTGGAGCTTTTGCTCATCTTTTTCCTGTCCCGTCTTGTCACAACCTTGCCAAACAGGACGCAGTACATATTTTCGCCCCCTTACTTCTCATCCCTCAGTAAATGCACAGTCCTAAGGATTTTTTTTTTGTGATAATAACTACAGAGAAACTGACTTGGATAAAAACAAAACAAAAACAAACAGGTCAGTTGCTAAGTTATGTGAATTCTTAGAAGCTTTTGAGAAATAGCTTGTACTGATCTTGGTTGAAATCTAATGGGACTTCTTTTGACTCTACTTAACCCCCTTCTGACCCTTTCACTGGCCCATCTCTTGTATTTCTTTTTCATCCCCTGAACTCTCTTTTGATTCATTGGACTGGTGCTTCTGTATCTCCCAACCGCCTTCTCATTCAGCCTTGCCCTGTAGGAAGGGGACATTCTACTTTATAGAAAGTGTGAGGTTCTGAGGATGATCTTAGATGGCTTTTGGGAAAAGGAATATGCTTGGTCCTTATCTCCTCACCCGGGGCTCTTTCTTGGAGCCCTATACCATGCTTATAAATGGATGTATCTTTTTCTTTGGGAGTCCATGACTTATGCTTGGTAACTTAAAGAGAGAGTCTTAAATAGCTATACATCTGGATTTAATTTTGTTTCCCTTTTTTACCTCCCTTTCCAAATCACCAAACTTTGCCCATCTTTCAGTTTCCCATTCAAGTTCCATCTTTTCTGTGAAGGCGTTCCAAGAAGTCCAGCACAGAAGAACAGCTCCTTTCGGCACTTAGAGTCAGGATATGCAAGGTCACTTGATTAACACTAAATCGCTTGTCTATTACATTGCTCCCAACCAGAATGTCTCTCTACCTAGTTAAGAATTCACAGATGCCCCTCAGGTAATTGAATTAACAGAATTTTGAAACATTCTGGATACCAGCACTACAAATCTTCAGATGAATAAAGAAGGATTTCATTGTGATTTAGGTACACCCTCCAGACTTTTGGTGCTCACTCACCCTTTTTTTCTGTCTGTCTCCAAGGTGCTGTCTACTAATCCATCTACTCTCTCCTTATCAGTCTTCCATTTGCTTCACTTGACCCTTGGGTCTTAGATTCTCTTGTAGTCCCCAAGTTATGTGTTATTATATCTTTCTACAGATCCACTTTCCTCAAAGGCAGCACTCTATTTCCTTTCAAGGGTGGGTTCCCTAACCACTGGGCTTTCTTTACAGAGCTCATTTCTCTGGCACCCAGAGAAATTGTACTCCACCAGATATCTGTGGGGTGATCTTCCAGTCACAGTCTGTTTGGAAACTTCACCTTTTGTGGAACTCCAGATTGAACAACAGCTTCATTAGTGGGTGATTATCCACTTTACAAAGGATTCCTTTAGATAGCAAATTCCCAGAATGGGCTTAAAATAGGTTTAATTTAACCCCAGTCCAATTGTACACCTCGTTCAATAACACAGTGATCGTTAAAGATGAGGTACAGTTCTGCTTACTTATAGACTAATTGCTTGTTTGTCCTTTTAAACCCCCTACTTCTTACCTAGTAGAACACACTTCTTTTTTCAAAGTCTTCAAGATTCACTTCTGTGGGAAGGCTATTTTCTGATGAAAAGGAGTGCCTTGGGGGAGCCCCAGCTAAGTCCCACTGTCAGTGTTGCCCATGATCAAACAGAGGAAATTACCTCCACCAAAGACCCCCCCAAGACACACAGCCTCTCCCATCTCTCTTTTCAGATTCTCTATCTCTGTCTATCTATCTCTGTCTCTGTTTATGTATCTCTCAGCATAGCCCATCAGCAATTTTAAAGTTCACAATTGATTTTAGTCTGGGTCTCCGATTCCCTACTACCAAGGTAGTGTTCACCCCACATATGGCGTTTGAGATAGAGAAAGTCTGTGGTCTCATTGCCTATATCCACTAGCAAAACTAGAGAAAGGAACTTTTCCTCCCTTCTGCTGAAACTTTACCTGAAATTCCACAATAGATACCATTGCATATTCCAGTGCACATGACCTGTGGTTCTCATGCTGTGGTTGTGTCTATAGCATTCTGGCTAATCTGGTGGGAAATGAAGGTAATTTGAAGAAAAAACTCAGCTTGTCTATGCAAGTGTTGCTTGAGTGTTTCATTTATCAGCTGGATGTTTTGGATGAGGGTCTATCCAGAGGTGTTTGTTAAAGAGCTGTTTCAAAGGATGGTTTAACAAGTTGTTGCCATAGCCTCCTAACTGGTCTTCATAAAGTTTTATCTCTTTTTCATGGAAATTTCTCCTTTTTAACTGTGCATCTCAAACTTTAATGTGCATATTAATCATCTGGGGAGGTTGTTAAAATGCAGATTCTGGGACTTCCCTGGCAGTCCAGTGGTTAAGACTCTGCACTTCTACTGTAAGGGGCATGGGTTAGATCCCTGGTTGGGGAACTAAGATCCAGCATGCTGGTGGCTTGGCCAAAAACAAACAAACAAACAAAAAAAACCAGATTCTGATTTAGTACATTTGGGTTGGGAATTGAGATTTGTGGGGTGTTTTGTTTTGTTTTGATTTTTTCTTTCTAACAAGCTCCCATGTGATCTTGATGATGCCAGTTTGTGGACCACACTTTGAGTGGCAAGGCTGCTAGAGTGAACATTCTGAATGTGAACCTGACCATGTCACTTTCCTACTTGAAATCCATCAATAACCCCATCACTTCCAAGGTTAAATCCCGAATCCTCAGATGGCATACAAGCGTCTTTATCTTCAGCTCCTTGCCTGTCTTTCCAGCTTTTTCTGTCACTTGTGTTGTTTCCAGAACTAGTCAAGTTCCTCCTCACTCTGGCACAGGTTACAGACCCCACTGACCTAGCAGACTTCCACCCACCCTTCTAGATTCATCTCAGTTACTAGCTCCAGGAGTCCTCATCTGTCATCTTGAGGTCTCTGAGCTACCTCAGTGCTCCCCAAGTACCTGTTGTGTACTTTAACTACATATTGCATGCCTGGAAAGTTTTGTCTATGTTTCTTTCTCCCCATTAGACTGTCAGTTCCTGTGGGAGTGTCAGTTATATTCCCTTAATCTCAGACTCTCCAGACCCTAGCACAGTGCTTGGCACACTTAATAAATATTTGAGTGGATGTGTGGAAGTGAGCTCGTAGGTTTGTCTTCTTGTTCCCTGCATGGTACTTGCTCAGTCAAGGTCAACCTGTCTCTGATTCTTGTCTGCCAAGCACTCATTCTCGGAAATCCTTGTTCAGCCTTCTGTCTGGGGGAGATGGATCTGATGCCTAGGAGTCATGTCTAGTTCCATGGTCTGAACATGAGCAGCAGTTAATTCATTGCTGTTGTTTGGAAAATGCTAATTAATGCACATGATTTGTCTGGCGCTCAAGGGAAAAAGTCCAACTGCTTTAAAAGCAGCATTTTCCTCAGGTAACTGAGCTCTGTTAACTAAGGCAGTAGGTCTCAACCCAGGCTGCCCATTGGAACCACTTGGGAATCTTTCAAAAAATACTGATGCCTTGGCCCGGCCCCCAGGAATTCTGATTTAATTGGTCTGACTTGGTCTGGAGGTAGGGTCTGGCATCAATATTTTAAAGAACTACCACTGAAATCACTGTACCAAGTTAAGCATCATAACTCTTTTCTTGATAAGGAGTTAACACTTATCTGATGGATTATCCAACCATTGTTCCTCCTAAGAAACTCTTGATTTAAATTTCTTCTTGACATAATTAGCAAAAGTGATAAAGTTCTTATTTCAACTTATTCAGTAGCTCTCACTCAGTTATGCTCTATGCAGTCTATAATTTTACTAAGAGGCCTTTTGAATTAAAACCCTTTCTTAGCAACTCTAACTGGGTTTGAATCAGAAAGACGGGAAATCAGCTTCGGGTTGTTTTCCATCAGCTCTGGAGGTGTTCACTGCTTATCTCTCGAATGGACACAGGTAAGGGAGGAGTTCAGGTGAGGGCAGGGGTACAACTTTTAAGCTTTTCCTGGCTCAGTTTGGATGGGGCGATTTCTCTGAAGCATTTTGCAGTCTTAGAGACCCCAGATATGATTTTGGAATTAGCTATAATTTTGAAAAATAGCTGCTAATGATATTCCTCTCTTGGCAGAGAATTGACAATAGTGCTTATAAAACATTACCATGGAACCTTGCAGAATCAGAGGTGCTTTCATAGGGGGTCTGGTTTCTCTTCAGAGGGGATGGATTTTAATGGCGTCAGGTCTGGGAAGGTCCCCTTTACCCCCCTGCTCTCCTCAGTTGGCATATGTAGGTCAACAGGGTCCTGGGAGCTACCATCCCATAAAGGGGCGTTTGAAGGAGATCCATAAACAGCGGCGGAGAGCGCTCTTGCATGTTTCCTAAGGCTGTAATGCTTTCCAGCATCAAACCCATTGGTACAAAGGCTCAGTGTGAGGGAGAGGACATAGGCTGGTAAACTCTTGGTCAACAATTGGTAGTTTAAAGTCACTCCTAGTGCCTAGTCTGGTTCCAAGGAGGGTTAGCTTTTAGGCTCATACATATTCCCGGAAGAGTTCCCGCCTGTGACTTATAAAGGTGACTGCTGAGTAAGATCAAGGGTTTTAAAGTGGTTTTGACTCAGGCTGGTAACACCTTGATAATCCCAGAAAGCAAGTTGAGAATTTTTTTTTTCCTGGTAAATTTATAGGGAAACTTTAAATGTAACCTCGCTAGATATAAGTTCCTTGAAGGTAGGGGGCTATTTTGTTCTTTTTTTGTATTCTTCTCTCTACCTAAGCATTTATTATATGCCAAGTACTTTGTATACACCCTCTAATTAAATCTTCCCAGTCACTCTGAGAGGTAAGTAATATTATCATCCGTTTTACAGATGGGACTATTGAGGCTCATTGAAGTTAAATAACCCCGAGGCCATACAACTAGTGAGTGGCAGAAAGAAGATTCAGCCTGGATTTTATGTTTATAAAACATTTGCTCTTAATTCACCTGGTGTATCTTAAATGGTCCTGGGAATATCTCAGAGTCATGGGGTGGGGGAGGTGATTTGTGGAAATGCAGATTTCTGGGCTGTACTCCCACAAAATGCTGATTCAGTTGGTTTGGTGTGAGAGCCGGGAATCGTCAGTCCCGTGCTTGTTGAATTGCTTGGCACACCAACCCGGCTCTCTTGATGAGTAGGCATCCCTGTCTTTGTCTCATGTGACTGTTGGCAGGACACCCCAAATGGTTCAAACCTTGCAAGCCCAGACTTTCCTTAGCAACATTAAGCCCTCTACACAGCAAGAAGAGTTCTTGTGTAATGCAAACACATTTCACCTCAGTCTCTTACAAGACAAGTAGCTTCACCTGTTTGCTGAAGTGGGCCCCCGTCTCACTCACATCGGTATTAATGTATAAATGACATACAATGAGTGAAAGCTCTTGGACTATATCAAGAAGTTCCTCAATACCTCTATCACTGTAAATTGTGCTCTTGTATGTTTTTTTCAAGTGTGGCATTTCCGTCAGCCTTAAATGTTAATTCTGCATTGCTTTATAAAGGTGTTAGTTCAAATTCTCAGGTAATGTGAGCTTCCTCCTTCCTGTGAGTTCTAGAATGTGACTTGAGGAAGAATCTTAGACTCGGAGCAATGGAAGGGAACCCTGGATCCTTTCCTGACCTCCCACCTGCCCTGTGCCTGCTGGAGGGGAATGACTGTACTTGTCTGCTCCATTAGGGGGCGCTCACCCTCTCCAGAGCCTGTGGGTACCATTGGTTGACAACTCTAGTTAGGCTTTAAAAAAAAATACGTACATACATACATATATATATATATATATATATATATATATATATAAATTCAAACCGTGAAATGTATCATACACATAAAAGTGTATAAAATGTGTTGTGTACTGTTGAAGAATAATAGTAGAATGAACACTTGCATATATCCCTTTCCAGGTTAAGGCATAAAACATGATCAGACCCCGAAAGCTTGGCCTGTGCACCTCTCCAATTAATTCCCTGCCTTCCTTCCCCCCAGAGGGGTCTTCCTTCTGGAGTTTTGGTGTTAACCATTTCTTGATTTTCTTTATATGTTGCCACTTACATGTGAGTCAAGCTCTGTTTATTATAGAGTCTCAAGACAGAGGTCACTAGCACAGACTCAGGAGCCAAACTTCCTGCATTCTCATCTCACTTGTGCAACCCTGGGAAAGTGAGTTATCTTCTCTCTGCCTTGGTTTCCTTATCTGTGAGATCAGAGGAGTAATACTTTCTGCCTTAAAGGGTCATGAGAAGTAAATACATTTATGTTGCAAGCCTTTATAACAGGACCTGTTAGATAATAAATATTATGAGAATGTCATTATTTGTTTACATTAAGCTGATGTCTACCTTCCTGTACATCAGTGCTTCTCAGTCATCTGTGGTAAAGGACTTAAAAAAATTCCAGGACTTCTCTGGTGGCACAGGGGTTAAGAATCCGTCTGCCAGTGCAGGGGATATGTGTTTGAGCCCTGGTCCGGGAAGATTCCCACATGCGGCCAAGCAACTAAGCCCATGCATCACAAGTACTGAGCCTGTGTTCTAGAGCCCGCGAGCCACAACTACAGAGCCTGTGTGCCACAACTACTGAAGCCCACACGCGTAGAGCCCGTGCTCCGCAACAAGAGAAGCCACTGCAATAAGTCCCACGCACCACAACAAAGAGTAGCCCCTGCTCGCCACAACTAGAGAAAGCCTGCTCGCAGCAACGAAGACTCAACACAGCCAAAAATAAATAAATTTATAAAAAAAATTCCAATCCATTGTGGACTGATAATTTTGTAAAATATAATAACATTGAATAACTGGAAAAAATGGAATAAAAAACCCAAACATGAAAATTCAAACTCCAATTTTTTATTATTAGAGTCAACAGAAATAAAATTACTATGTCAAATTGCTATAAGTGTTTTTAAATGATTACTTGCAATTTCTGTACTTCCTTGTCATGAGCCGGTAGCAAACAGCTTGTGGACGGCCACCAGCTCACAGATGCAAGCCAAGGTGCTCTGTTCCAGATCTCTGCCCACTGATTTCTGCCTAGTCCTGCAAGAGGCCCATTCCTTTTGCAGGAAGCAAATTTTGTCAGCCTTTCATTGGATGGTCCACAGAATGTTGTTGTTTTTCTTTCCTTTTTTATTTTTCATTTGTATTTTTAGAAATCGAAGTATAGTTGATTTACAGTGTTTCAGGTGTACAGCAAAGTGATTCAGTTATACATATAAATATATCTATTCATTTTCAGGTTTTTTCCTTTACAAGTTATTATGAAAAATTGAATATAGTTCCCTGTGCTATACCGTTGGTCCTTGTTACCTATTATCTTGCTTATCTATTTTACATATAGTGGCATGAATCTGTTAATCCCCAATTCCTAATTTATCCCTTCCAACATTGTTTTTCTTATAGCTGGCTTTCACCTGCAAGAAACAAAAATGATTTTAAAGTAAACAACCATACTTAATAAGTGCCGATTATCACCAGAGACCAAAGTTTTCTTCTTTTTTTTAAGTCAAGGTATAACTTCCGGTGTTAAGAAAACTTCCCCATAAGGACAAGCAGCTATAGGAGAAGTATAGAGCTAGATTCTGAGTTTTCGGACGCAGGAATAAGACAAGAGCAAATTTTTAATTTTCTGCATATTGAATTTGATTGTAAACTCTTTGAAGCCGCCTGTGTCCTTTCCCTCCCCTCTCCCCTGTTGTGCCTTAAGTCCTTGTGGACACAGTGGGCATTCACACGACAGCTCTTAAGAGACTCATAAATGCTATGACATTGAACCCTGGGAGCTTGCCAGCATTCTACCATTTTTGATTATAAGAAGGCAATTTCGTATGGTCCAAAGGCAATTTCATCTGGGGCCTCTCCCTGCAGATCTATTGAGTAATCCTTTCCTGGGAATGGAATCTTCCCACTTCTAGGAGCTCAGAGAAGTCTTGAGTCCTGGGTAGGGAAGCATGGCCTCATCTTGCCTCTGCAGCCGAGCTTTTCACAGCTGCTGCCCAAACCCAAGTCCAAGGACCAGCCCTCCCCCATCCCAGGTATCTGTCAAGGAAGAGTGTTTCAACTTTCACAATGGATAAATCCTGGCTGACGTGTGAACAGTTAAAGGAAAATTACTCATGACACTTGTCAGAGATGGTAAGGAAGGCTTTGTTCAGAGGTACTACCAGAGTGGGGTTTTATAGTAGGATAGAGAGATGGGGCCCACCTCTGAAAACAAGAAGGAAAAGTGGAGATTTCTAACCAAGGAGCAGGGTAGGGGTCCGTGGATGGGAAATTACTAAGAGGAAACATCGGGAAGAGCTGCATTCTTGTTAAACTGACCCAACAGGATTCTTGCTGAAGGCAGGCCAGGGTGAGCTGATACCACTCAGGGGGGTGTTGGTGGGGACGGGGAAATTTGATCAGATATTGAGGGTGAAGATTCACTCTAAACTGACTTAGCAGCATTCTTGCTAAAACTGGACTCTACAAGGACAGAGGTAGAAGACCAAGGTTGAGCCTAGCTGAGCAGAGAGCTCAGAGAAGCCTGGTTAAAGCTGGTCAGAGAGAGACTCTTTGTCTGAACATAACGGTGTAACTGTGTTGATTGCAGTCTGGGGTCCAGGGTTCCTTCCCAAGCTCCAAGCTCCATTGTGAATTTCAGCTCCAGATGTCCTGTCTGCTAAATACAATATTTCTATAGCCACCCCAATACATCTACACTTGACTAAAATCAAGATTTAAATTGGACAGCAGTTCAGAGCTTCTCTTGAGCTAGAAAAATCTGATATATATGTATGTGTGTATATATATATGTGTATGTATACATATATATATATATATATTTATTTATTTATTTATTTATTTATTTATTTATTTATTTATTTATTTGAGCAGAGAGAGGTTTATTTCAGGGCCAAGCAAGGAGAACCGGTGGCTCATGCCCCAAATCTGACATTTATTTTTAAACTATTAATGTTCACACAAGACTAGGGGTCAGAGGCTCTGTCCATCTGATGTGAAAATAACTGTTCTTACTTCTAGCAATTGATCAGTTCGGGACGGGGTAGGGGGCGTGGGTAAAAATCACAAAGGCTGTTTGAATTTCAGTCAAAAATTGTCAATCTATTGACTGTGGATTAACGTGGGTGTTTTCTGGAAGGCCCCAAGAGATGAATTTTCATCGTCATCCCATATGAAAGAAGGGGCATGTCAGTTTCTGCCTGCCGAAATCTGCCTTACAAAATTCATGCCTGCCACTGGCCCTCAAACTACAGAACAAGCCACCAGAAGCTGTCCCAGGTTACTGATCCTGTGATCAGAGATGGGGGCCTGAGAGCCCGAGCAGGCCCACTCGATGGGAACCTCAGCCTCTCTCCTTTGTGGGCCTTCTGCACACACATGAGACTTGCACACATGTAGACACAAACACAGAGATCACCCACAAACACATACAGACCCACACTCACACCACGTGCACTGCCACATACCCCACTGCTAGCAGGAAGGTAGTATGAACAGAAAGACGGTCAAATCCAATCTCAGCTTAATTGGTAGACAATTCTCAAACGGAGTAAAAGTCTGGGCAGTGGAAGATCTGAATCTACAGTAGCTGTGTGACTTTGGGGCAGTCACTTCACCTCTCTGGTCTTAGTTTTTCTATCTGTAAAAGGTGAGTGTTGAAATAGCACAATAGTTCTCAGACTTTCACTTGGGTCAGAATCACCTGGAAGCCTTATTAAAACAGAATGCTGGGCCTCACCCCAGAGTTTTTGACTTAGTCTGTGTGGAATGGGGCTCCATAATTTGCACTTCTAACAAGTTTCTAGGTGATGCTGGTGGGGGGACCACACTTTGAGAAGCGTAGGAGTAGAGGAACCCTCTTGTTTTTATTAGGTCTGAAATTCTTCAACTCCCGGGCAGACGTTGGGACTAAATATAACTCTAAGTTGTTGCGGTTCTCAACCAAAGCTGATTTCGCCCCTCAGGGGCCATTTGGCAAGGTCTAGAGACATTTTTGATTGCCTCGAATCAGGGTGTGTTGTTCCCAGCATCTAGTAAGTAGATACTAGATCCCAGAGATGCTGTTAAACATCCTACAGTGCACAGGACAGTCCCCACCACAAAGAATTACCTGGTTTGGAATATCACTGAGGCTGAGGCTCAGAAACTCTGCTCTAAGTGATCTCATTCAGCCGGGTTTGAATTTGTATACGAACGGTAGACATTGGAATACACTGCGTGGTAAGATTGACGTTGACTTTTCATTTCTGGGAAGGAAACGGCCCACAAAAACTACCCGACATTCTCTGAGCTAGAGTTTGCTCCTTGCTTCTGGACCTCACTCAAGGCTGAGCAGGACAGTTTTGACTCTCGGGAAGCTTGCAGATCTCAGATCCCAGGGAAGCCGCCCAACAAAGCACAAGGGCTGGCTCCCAGCAGGGCATATTCCCAAAGCAACATCCATCCAGGATCCAGCAAGCCTTGCACTGGATTAGGACAGCACTAGGTGTTGATTGCATTGTGTTCCCTTTCTCTGCTTCCAATCCACAGGCTAGTGAATGAGGGCAGCCCTTGTGGGTTCTGATTTAGGGACATATCAAGTCCTTAAATTTGCAGAATATCATAAGCCAGAAAGACTCTGTGTGCGTGTGCGTGTGCGTGTGTGTGTGTGTGTGTGTGTGGTGAGAACCACATATTCAAACCATTCCCTATTTCTGCACCTCATCCTGCCAATTACAATCTGCTTGGTGGTGTGAAACTGACAGCCGGCAGCAGTGATGGAGACAGGAGAACGATGAACAAGGGCTTTGTGCATTCTCAGTTTTAGAGAGAATGTTCAGTGGGGCGGACAGGCATGTAACTGGCAGGCTTAGGAATCAGTAAAAACCAAGAACTGGAAGTCCTAATTTATCGTCTTTCAATACAAGGCTAGACACAGGCTATTTAATATAATGCATTGTTTACAAGTGGAGGAGAGTGGAAGTTATTGATGCATTACAAATGCAGGCAAATGCATCTCATAAGCCAATGGGTAGGTAATAACAATTGCAGAAGACTAAATTTGACTTTAATCCCCTGAAGAATGTCATGCATACAGCTTAAAATGATAAAAGCTGGAGGGGGTCTGGGGAGAGGGAAAGAGGGAGGGAGGAGACCAAGGGAGACTGAGGGAGACAGAAGGAGACAGAGCGGGGGAGAGACAGAAAAAGAGGAATGAGAGCTGATTTTCTCCTGGGATTATGCATTTCTCGATTAGGAAATAGAGTGGGAACTGAAAGAAAAGATTTTTTAAACGTTGTTTTGATAAACAAGCATCACGCTTAGCAGGGCGTTTTCAGTAGCAGTTCTGGTGTCGTGGTCAAGCAGCTCGGCCACTTGCCGATCCCTTGGATAATCCTAAAAGCAGAAGTAGAAAACAAGTCTTCGTTTGATTAGTGCATGTAGGCTGTTCTGTGTCCCCTTCCCAGGGTCGTTCGCACCACGGCCACACTGGCTGGGTGTAAACAAGTTTGCCCAGGCTTTGTGGTTAAAATTCCCTGCTGTTGACACCTAGTGCCTGATGCTTTGGACAGAGCAGGCGTCCCGTGAACATTGGCTGAGTGGACATGGGGTGATGCAGATGCCCGCAAAGAAACGATGTAGCTGGACTTCAGAGTCTCGGCAGGGAAAGTGGCTTTGGAGTAAGCAAAATAGTGTCTATTTCCCACCCAAGCTGAAATCTCCTCTGCGATATTATTGACAAAGGGGTCCAAATTCTGAGTGAAAAAGCACATGATAGTGGGCTGAGGTAGCCCACTCCTTCATTGAATGAGATGAAGAGCAGTCAGTGTTTATTGGGCGCTTACTACGTGGCAGTCACTGTGTTAGAATCTCCATGTGGTGTATCTCTACGCGCATCTCCAATTTAGGAGGTAGTAAGCAACATTTCTTTTTAAAGATGTGGAAACTGAGGCATGGAGAGTTTTCCCAGCTGGTGCTGGCGGAGGAGGCTGACTCTGTAGGGCGTCCTCGTGACGAGCGAGGGTGCTCCTCCCATGTTGACCTGAAGCTTGCTTCCCATTCCCATCCAGGGTCCCCGTGGGCTGGTGTGCCCAGTGCTGGATTTCCATTATCAACATACTTCACATTTGCTTGGTTTATGGATGTGTTTGCAGTGTACCATCTGCCTCTTCCGGTGATCCAGTGGCAAACAGAGGGAGAAAGAAGATTGGCACTGGAAGATCTTTCTATGACAGCTTGCTGAGTGTGACAGCCAAGTGCATCCAGCCTGGGTCATGGAGCACAGAGAGTCCCTGGTCATCATCGCAAGAAGCCACTATTCGTGGATCACTCGGAGAGAAACAAATGAACTTACTCTGGAGAACAAACAGTGGTCTCAGTGACCCCATATGTGTGCGTAAGCTGGTTGAATCCTATGGGGAGCCAGTAATGTCACCTCTCTAGACGCACCCCGATCTGGTAGGCCCTGAGTAAACATTTGCCTGTGTCCTCAGAAGGGCTAAGCCTGGAGAAAGGAAACATTTTTTATTTGGGAGAATGATCTTGACCATTTGTCTATGACTTTGGGTAATTAGACCTCACAGTCTGGGGTCCTATTCCCTTGCAGCTGGCTTGTAGTTTTGTGCTTGGTGTCTTATGGGTGTTTGCCCTTGAGGCACGATGGGGGTCTTTGCTTGCCCCTGGTTTCCTATGGGAACCTGTGGACAAGTCACTTCCTCTCTCTGGGATATGTAAGCCTTCCCTGGGTGTTTCAGAAAGAGAAGCTAAACTATTCCATATGCCCCAACCATTTTGATAATTTCCTTTTCTTTCTGAGAGCCAGTTCTTCTTTTTTAAAAATTTTTTTTATTGGAGTATAGTTCATTTACAATGTTGTGTTTGTTTCTGCTGTACAGCAAAGTGAATCAGTTATACATCTACATCTATATCTACAGTTATACATAGATCCACTCTTTTTTAGATTCTTTTCCCATATAGGTCATTACAGAGTACTGAGTAGAGTTCCCTGTGCTATTGACATATACACACTACTATACATAAAATAGATAACTAATAAGGACCCACTGTAGAGCCAGTTCTTCTAGTGGCACCTTTTTGCAGTCAAACAGGTTTGAAAAGTTGAACGAATCTTTGTCTTTGCTCCTGACTCTCACACAACCAACCAACCATCCACCCTAGTGACTTTATCTCAGAAGTGTCTCCTAGGCCAGGTCAGGTCTTCATGATTGCTCATTTGAGCAATGGCAGGAACCTCTGAACTGGTTTTCTTGCCCCCAGCTCTCAATCTGCTTAGCCCCTGCACGGGCAGAGAGAACTTCCAAACGCAGCGTTTACTGGTGATGATGAGCAGAACACCTTTTACCGAGGAATGGTGAGGGAGGTGCGATGAAACTGCGTGACGGTATTGTTGTGTGCTATGGGACGCAGACATCATGGTCACTGCCATCATTTAATGAGCACCTACTACGTGCCAGACACTGCTTCACATGCTAGTCATACATAATTTCTAATCTTTCTTAACAGCCTTGTGATACTGATGCCTGTATTATCGTCTCTATTTTGCAGATAGACAGCTGGGGTTCCAGAGAGAGCCAGAGCTACAAAGTTGGTATGTGGCAGGGCCAGGAATCGAATCCATCTTTCCGGCTTTAAAGCCCATCCCTCTTCCCCCTCCCCTTTTGCCACATCACTGTCGTTCCAGAAACAGAGTCAGAGGTGGAAAAAGGAAACAAATGCAGAATCATCTGCAAAGTTATTGAAAAAAAAAGGGTAAGGACTTTATTTTAAGAACTTATTTTCATTAGGATTTCATGTGGGATTTATTTTCATTTCAGCTGCCATGTGGTCATGAATATATACCTTATTTAAAGTTGATATCGTCAACAGTTATAAAATTGGTAATGTGGGGACTTCAGAGATCTCTCTTTAAAAGTGAAAATATGTATACATATATCTTTTATCCCTTTTGGGTAACCGGCTCCTCCTAATTCCTCATTCCTACTCAGTTCGGTGAGCAGAGTATTTTCAGAATGGAGAGCGGTGGGTAGGGTGTGGGGAGCCCCAGCTGGACGGAGGTCCGAGAGGCAGAATGGTACCCAGCACTGCTTCTGGGGTCACTGGCTTCAAACCAGAGAATAATGCTGCTGTGTGATTTGTCATGGGCAACTGTGTAGCATGCATTTGTCTAGAGCCATGAGAGTCTACTCCCCTTGAGAGTAAAACAATAAGACATGACGTTTTTAATTTTGCAGAGCTGAAAAGCCTTTTAGGAGGGTTGTCCAGAAAGCCACGAAAAAACATCAGTGATTTTTTTTTTTTTTGTCTCTGAATGTTCAAATCCTGTAGCTGAATATTACGACTTTTCTATATTCCCAATGCCTGGATGTTCTTTATAGGTTGTTAAGATCACGTGCAGCTAATTTAAGTCATTTGGAAATCATTTCAGGTACAGGGCCAGATATTTTGGGGGAATATTAAAAATTCTCACTTGGAAATGAATTTTTATGTCATATTTTTAAAAATTGTGGTAAACTCTATATCACATAAATCCCACCATCTCAACCACTTTATTTAATGCAGTGGCATTAAGTACATTCACCTTGTTGTGCAAACATCACCACCATCCATCTCCAGAACCCTTTTCTTCTTCTCAAACTGAAACTCTGTACCCTTTAAACACTAACTCCCCATTCCTCCTTTCCCAGCCGCCAGCAGCCCTATTCGACATTCTTTCTCTATGAATTTGACTACTTAGGTACCTCATATAATTGGAATCCTACAGCATTTGTCCTTTTGTGACGGGCTTATTTCACTGAGCATGTTCTCAAGGTTCATCCATGTTGCATCATGTGTCAGAATTTCATTTCTTTTTAAGGCTGAATAATATTCCATTGCATGGATAGACCACATTTTTTACCCGTTTATCTATTGATGGGCACTGGTTGCTTCCACCTGGAAATGGCTTTTACAACAATGTTTTAATTGAGAACTCAGAGAGACAAACTCTTAAGCTTGCTTTATGAGACCATCAGATACATTTTGATAAAAATCCTGTTTTATAGACTCAGCGTCCAAACATTTCCTTTAGGACTGTAGTCAGGTTGCTCGGATTTATATCTAAACCAAATCAGGGGCCACATATCCTGTCATTTGGTTACATTTTTTTTTTTTTTTTGGATACATTTCATTGCCGGGTATAGATTCTGCCTACGGTCACCCACCCTCAACCAAACCTTAGAAAGTAAAAGTGTATAAAGGCAAAAAAATATGATTATTTTTTTAAAGCTCATGTATCCTTGAAACTTTTATGGTCTTAATTGAGCTCTTGATACAATTACAGTGTTTTACTGAATGCAAGGAGAACCCACTTTAGTTGGGGGCAAATTCGGCAGGTTTGTTCTAACACAACGGAGGATGTGAAATGGTTAAAGGATCAAATCTAGGGCTGCAGGCAGGGAGAGTGTGCCAGAAGTAGCAAGCCAGCAATGTTTTTGCAGAGGTGGGGAAGAGAAACATTTCTATTTGGATTTGTAAATTATTATTCCTGTCAAAAGGAGCAAGCTTGTAAATGCCCTATCTTCCTCTAGGATTTTCAGGCAACCCAGAGGTTTCAGAGATATTCAGGGAGAGGTAGAAAGCCACGGTCATGTAGGAGAAAAAGTCAGTCCCAAGGTGACAAATGACTGGCAAATAGACATTCAACAGAGAGCGCTGGGAGAAAAGCAAGCACTCTTCTGTAACTACAATAGATGAAGACTCTTTTGAAAATCTGAAGCTAAGAGACAGACATTTTCTGAAATTAGTGATAATGACACTGATATCAGGGAGTAACCATTCTGGCACAGAATGGCATGTAACAAGAACAGCCTGGGACACAGAGGATCGGTGGAACCTGGGTTACATGAGAATAAAATAAATCCCCACAGGACTAAAGACAATTCCCCACCACCTCTGACTACATCTTTCCACCAGCTCCCCAAAGAGGGGAGATTAGAAGTTAACGTCAGAACCTGCTGTACATTTCTTATTGTTGTCAGTTGTATAATTATGTTTAAGTTAACTGTACATTAAACTGTATGTAGGTCTCATTCCACAGGGCAGATTCCAATCTCTTTGTCGTCTTCATAACGCCCTGAGTTAGAGAGCCTCTTCAGGTGTTCTTGTAGATTGATTTGTGGACCAGCTGGAACCTCCTGACTTCTGCAGGTGAGATTCTGGTCCAAGCATTGTCCTTATGGAAGATGGATTTAGCCTGAAGTATTCCTATCTGCATGCGCTGACCTTGCCGGGCCACTGTTTACGGAAATGACAATTTCGCTGCAGTTTCCTGCCTCAATAGATTTCTGTGGTCTACTATTTTTTTTCCCAGCTCTTTCTTTTTCTTTCTTTCTTTCTTTCTTTCTTTCTTTCTTTCTTTCTTTCTTTCTTTCTTTCTTTCTTTCTTTCTTTCTTTTCTTTCTTTCTTTCTTTCTTTCTTTCTTTCTTTCTTTCTTTCTTTCTTTCTTTCTTTCTTTCCTTCTTTCTTTCTTTCTTTCTTTCTTTCTTTCTTTCTTTCTTTCTTTCTTTCATATTTATTTGGCTGCGCCGGGTCTTAGTTGCAGCATGAAGGATCTTCACTGCTGCGTGAGGGATCTTTGGCTGTGGCATGCGAACTCTTAGTTGCGGCATGCATGTAGGATCTAGTTCCTTGACCAGGGATTGAACTCAGGCCCCCTGCATTGGGAGCACGGAGCCTTAGCCACTGGACCACCAGGGAAGTCCCTCCATCTCTTTCTTGATGCTCCTAAAGATCTCCAGAGATGCAGTGCAGGAGTGGGGAGACATGTACTGGATCAAGAACTAAGTTCCTCAAATGGTTTTGCTCTTGAATAGGAAATAAGAAGGGGAAAGGCCACGTGGGCTAGTAGTTGCTACACTGACTCTGGGAAGTGGGTAGAGGCCATTTGAAATGATAATGCAGCAGCCTGAACTCGGGGCAGAGGACATCTGCAGCTGGCTGCCGGTGAGCAGCTCCCTCTTCAGGTACAGCCCTTAAAGCTTATTAAAGCAATTAGTCTTCTGAGTTGTCTAAACCTTCCTCCTCAACACCTGTTTACACACCCTGGTGCAGAGCAATTGCTCAGCTAAGGTAACTGGTCCCTCCGGCAGGGCTGTCCTGTGCCAGCCCGTGTTCTCCTGGGTCACTGCCTCAGAAGCCAGCATTCCTTGGTGGTTTCCATATACTGAATCACTTAAAATTATGTTTCTCCCGAAATTATTATTATTTTTTTCTGGGGAGGATCAGGGGTGGGAGAAAAGGAAGATGGATGAGGGTAGGCTCATTTTCCCTAAAGTAAGAACTAGCTGCCTTTAATTTTTAGTAGATTGCTCCGGGGCCTGGCTTCTGGGACAAAATATGGTTTTCGTCCATCAAGTTCTGAGTCACCGTTGCTTGATCACCTCAGATGGGACCTCTTCCTTAGCCTCTGTTTTTTTTTTTTTTTTTTTTTTTTTGCGGTACGCGGACCTCTCACTGTCGTGGCCTCTCCCGTTGCGGAGCACAGGCTCCGGACGCGCAGGCTCAGCGGCCATGGCTCATGGGCCCAGCCGCTCCGCGGCATGTGGGATCTTCCCGGACCGGGGCACGAACCTGTGTTCCCCGCATCCGCAGGCGGACTCTCAACCACTGCGCCACCAGGGAAGCCCTAGCCTCTGTTTTGACATCTGTGAATTGGAAAATTCCAGGTCCTATTTTTGTATACTTCATAGGGATATAGAACAACCAATAAGGCTGTGTTCTATACAATCAGTATTTGGGGGAAAAGAGTCTAAACTCAATTTTCTGTGATGTTTTTCATAGATGCGAAAGGCAACTTGAGAACATTTACACCTCGGCACCCTCTATTACATGTGACAGAACTACAGTACAGGACTTGACAAAGGTCCTACAGGGCTTCATGGCAGGCTGGCTCTAGGACTCAAAGCCTCCAATTCTGAAATCATGCCCCCCCATTATACTTTGCGCTTTCCCCATTGCCTTTGTTTAACGTACCTTGTCAATTCTGAAATCCTAGACCTTTAGGCTCCTGTGTGCATCGCTCAAAAACGATTCTTGTAGATTTGAATGTAATTAAACTTGCTTTTCCTTAACAATGTGGTAAGATTGACATTTTTAGCAGCTTAAGTCCTTTTTTTTCCTCCCCTGACAGATTATTTTCTTTATTCAGAGAAAGCCTGCATTCTATTTTGAATGCTGGGAGAAAGCAGGTTTTTTTTTTTTTTTTTATTTAGAGTGTGAGGCAATTAGAGCTACAGATTAATTTCTCACATTAAGAAGAATGTTTTGTCTTTGGATCTGCACCTGCTCAACCCCCATTTCTGGAGATTTGTAGGTGGTCGTACTAAAGAGGGAGAGGAAATACTTAGCAGGGTCAGAGGGAATCACTAATGGCTAATCAATAACGGTGGAGTACTTCAAAACTCTACAGAGACGTTGCATAGTGTTGTGGAAAATGATGAGGCCACTTAGTTGCGGTTTCGCTTGTGTGGGGTTACCGGAAAGAGCCAGAACTGACCAGCAAGCAGCAAACGTCTCCACCTATATGTCTTTTAGTCCCTTCAAACTCAACAACAAATTCATGTGTGCCCCTTACCTCTCTGTGCCATCCCCCAAACTTGCTTCTCCTCTTGTACTTCCAGTCTTTGTTTTCTTTTAAAAAAATTATTTATTTATTGTTTATTTGGCTGCGTCGGATCTTAGTTGCAGCACACAGGATCTTCGCTGTGGCACGCAGGCTTCTCTCTAGTTGTGGCGTGGGCTCCAGAGCGCGCAGGCTTAGTTGGTTCCGTGGTATGTGGGATCTTAGTTCCCCAACCAGGGATCGAACCCACGTCCCCCTCGTTGGAAGGCGGATTCTTAACCACTGGACCGCCAGGGAAGCCCCCAGAATGTTCTTTTCCATATCGACCTCTGTCACCCCCCAGCTCATCCTGCTTGCACCCCCAAGCATTCTCCTCTTCATTCGGTCCTCAAACTTTTCCCCCTTAACCCCCGGTTAAACTCCACACTCCCTTTTTCCACCACGACAACTTCTACTTTGGGACCCAAGCGTTGCCTCGCTGCTATCCCTGGTTTACCTGCCTTTCGGTTCTACCAGAGGTGAACTCTCTGAGGGCCAGGACTAGGTGGTTTTCATCTTTAGAGCCGGAGCTTTGCGGGGCACACAGGGAGCTCAGTCACTAAGTGTGAGTACACGCATGAACTCATCGGAGGGAACAAAGGCTGAGAGGCACTTTGTAAACCTTAAAGTGCAGCAAAGATGGAAGCATATTACCACTATTTAATAGAATGGAAAGATCTAGAAAGTCTTCACATTTTACTTCCCTATGACATCTATCTTGATGTTCCCCAAGACAGAAGCAATGACTCCTTTCTTGGGACTCTCTCAGTAGGCGGTGTTTGGCACTTTTTCCAGGTTGTTTAATGTAAATTACCAGTTCATGCACCTGTCTCCCTCACTAGCTGGAAAAGTCCTTTAGGAGAGGGATGTGACAGCTTCAACCCCAGGGATCCTGGCTTGGACCCACCTCAGCGTTTTGACCATTAATATTAGTGGATTTCCTGCCCTGCTTTCTCCCCGGGGCAATATCTTTATCTGCAACCATCTTCTTTCCTTCCTTGGTCTCAGAGGAAGAAGGGAAACCTATTCAATTCTCCTGTGGCCCTTGGGAGTTGAAGATGTAGGTAGATCTAGAGCTTTCTTTAATCACGGACAGCTCGTGTATCCACAAGTCAGATAAAAACAGAGGCCACTTTACCTCTCTGGAGAGGCCTTTATGCACATGACTTTCTTAGCAAAAAGAATGAAGAGAAACCAGGGACCAGGGCTGGGGAGGAGCAGGACAGAAAAGAGATACTGGGCTGTGTTGAGGAACGGACTTCGCTGGCACAGACCTCCTGAGTAGCCGCGGGAACTGAGTGAGGACCTGCGGGTTGTCTGTGCAGAGCCAGAAGCATCCTTGATGGAGGAGGGACTGGGGCCTGGGATTGCCTGGACTTAATCAGATTGTGCAAAGCCTTGTAGGAGCAGCCTCCAAGCTGACCTCTGTGTCTAGCCTGAGATTCGGTGCTTGCCTGAGATGAACATGAATAGTGTTACCCTGTTTATTGATCCCGCCTGTCCGTGGTGGGGAGGCTGCTGTTCTCCTCAAGTTGGAGGCCTGTGAATGGATGACCAGCCCAGGGAGGAGGCTGGGGGAAGGGGAGGGGCCAGGGCTGCAGCCACAAACAAAGCCCGAAGCCTTGGGGATGGCAGATGGAGCTGGCCAGCGTGGTACGGATTCACAGGATTCTGGGGGAGAAGAGAATCATGGAGATCACACAGTGTATCCTTTAATGTACAAGCACCCTTAAGACGAGGTCCGGAGAGGTTAAGTGACTTGCCCAAAGTCATTCTGATGAGCAGAGCTTTAATGAGATTGCAGGTCTCACAGCTGACAGGCTAGTGTTCTGTCCACGCTGCCACAGGTTGGACATCTGGGTACCACAGATTGGGTATGGAGGTCAAACCAAGGACAGTCTTTCATCCTCAAGACCTGGGAGCCCATGGATGGGTCAGGAGAGCAGCTGGTTTGGACCGAGGAGATATGAAGATGGGGCAGAGAGTGGGGCGTGACATCTCTCAGCGGCCCTTCTCTCCAGTGATAGATCTTATCTGTTTTATCCAGCAGCTTATTAGCTCAGTTCTACTACTACTTGCTAATTGTCTACTCAGGATGAATAAGGTTGATTTACTCCTTTCCTCTCCCCTTCCCTTCTCCTTCTTTCCCTCCCTCCCCCCCTCCCATCTTTCCATCCATCCTTCCTTCCTGTGTTTTCCCTTCCTCCCTGTCTCTCTCCTTCTTTCCCTCCTTCTTTCTTTCCTGAGCACCACACTCGCGTCGGACGTTGTGTACTGTCGATCACAGATGGAAAGGATCAGTTTCTGTCCTACATGAGCACACAACACATATAGAAGGGAAGAGATGGGCAGGGGTTGGGTCCTGATGGGGGATTAATCTTTGACCTCAGTGCTCTTGTACATGGAAATAATAAAAGAGAACTTCTAAGATAACTCTGGAAATAAAACAAAATGCTCTTAAAGGCAACCCTTACAATCCGATGTGAGAATCACTCACATACGATTTATTCACATATGTGTTTCCCTCTCTTCCCTGATACCTCCATGAATTTATTTATTCATATTTGACCTTCATTGACCTTTCACCTACATCCATGCATTTTTACAAACAACAAGCAAGCTGAAGGACCACACACACAGACACACGGTTATGGACTGACAGCCCTCCACAAATACACAGCCCTCCACCAATATTCATGGGCATAAAAGTATACAAGTGTCAGCTTAGGTAGGGACATGTACACACAGATACAAGCAGAACTACATAAATATACATACATACATACAGGAAGAAAGCTGTATTAGCATTTGCTTAACAGTGTTGTGGCTGAGAAAAAGCAGGTCAACGAGAAAAACAACAACACAACACATTTGAAGAAAGGTGGCCAGGTTTCAAATGATTTACAACTTTGATTTCCTCGATCTCACAGCAGCGCTCATTCGGAGAAAACACTTTGGGAAAATGCTGGGATCCTCTTAAAAGAAGCAGTAGGAATCTGGTTTGTTCTCTCAGAGGAGAGGGACCCAGTGTGTGCACAGCTTTATCCGGGCCCCCTCAGCACCTGGTTCATGTCTCACTAGAAACCCGTTCTCTGCTGTCACCACTGACTGCCTGATTTGCTTCTTCTACTAGACTGTGTTTCTTAAGGCACCCACTGTCATAGGCGTCTTGGTGTTCTGAGCCCCTAGCACAGAACCTGCTTCATAGAAGAGGCTCAATAAATATTTGTTGACTAATCAACATGAGTAACTGAAAGAAAATGTGATACACACACACACAATGGAACGCTATTCAGCCATAAAAAGGCGGGACTTCCCTGGCGGTCCAGTGGGTAGGACTCTGCGCTTCCAATGCAGGGGGCCCGGGTTCCATCCCTGGTCGGGGAAGTGGATCCGCATGCGTGCCGCAACTAAGAAGTCTGCATGCCGCAGCGAAGATCCTGTGTGCCGCAAGTGAGACCCGGAGCAGCCTAAATAAATAAATATTAAAAAAAAAAAAAGAAGAAGAAGGAAAGGCTGGCATTTGTGACAACGTGGATAGACCTTGAGGGTATTATGCTAAGTGAAGTAAGTCAGACAGAGAAAGACGTATACTGTATGATCTCACTTATTTGTGGAATCTAAAAAAGCCAAACTCATAAAACAGCGATCAGATTTATGGTTGCCAGAGGCAGGGGGTGGGGGAATTTGGTGAAGGTAGTCAAAAGGCACAAACTTCCAATTATGAGATAAATAATTCCTGGGGATATAAGGTTCGGCATGTTGACTGTAGTTAATAATACTGTATTATAGGGACTTCCCCGGTGGTCCAGTGGTAAAGAATCCACCTTCCAATGCAGGGGACGCAGGTTCAATCCCTGGTCGTGGAACTGAGATCCCACATGCTGCGGGGCAACTAGGCCAGCGCGCCACAACTACTGAGCTCGCACACCTCAACTAGAGAGCCTGTGTGCCGCAACTACAAAGCCCACGTGCCACACTAGAGAGAAGCCCACATGCCACAGCAAAAAGCCCGTGTGCCACAGTGAAAGATCCCACGTGCCTCAACAAAGATCCCATGTGCCACAACTAAGACCCAACGCAGTCATAAAATGCCATGAACAATTTGTCTCTTACTGGGTTGGAAGTAATATTTCTAAGGTCCCTGCAAGCACTAAGATCTATGGATTTTTTTTCCTCCTTAACTACCATGATTGTTTTAAAAATCAAATGGTACAAATATAAGCTGAACATATATTACATTTATTTCATCATGACTTGGTTAAGGAACAGTATAAAAAGAAAAGAGAAGGAATTTTATTAAAACCTTTATAAGCACTGTCCCAAGTGTACTGCTCTAATATGTTCTATTATCCTATATTATCCCCTTTAGAATGGATTTTCCCCTACAAACCTGCATAAATTTTGCTTTATAGCCATTTGCCTTCTATTATCTATATATTATTAAAACTTTATTGCTTTAATACAAAATTGTATGCTCCTTCTGATTATAACCAAGCAAAATTATGTGTGCACATGGACAAGAGCCAGAAGAGAATAAGCCTTGAGTGAGAATAGTGAGACTCAGGGTAGTTCTTTTCTTTCTCCTTTAAATGTTTCTTGAATGCTATTATCTAACCTTTACACAAGACTATAATTTCCTATTGATTCGATTTGAAAATTTTTTTTTTCTCTAACTAAGAAGAGTTTAAAACCCAGCAGAGCAACCCAGAGAGCACTGACCCCTTCTGGGTGCTGCCGGGTCTCAGTGAAGCAGGCTGAGGGGTGCCCTTGCATGTGCTTCACGTGCTAGAGTATGCAGAAAGGATTTACCTGCCCCAGGTGTCCCAGCCTCCGGGGGCCAGGATCTCAGCTTCAGAAGGGCCTCAGAACTCCCTGGAACTGGCCTAATTTGGGGAAAGCATTGGGCAGGGAGGGCTAGGCAGGCTCAGTGGTCAGTCACTGGTCAGTGACTGGTCAGTCACTTTTATTTGTGGCATGTGGGATCTGACCAGGGATCAAACGCAAGCCCCCTGTGTTGGGAGCGCAGAGTCTTAACCGCTGGACCGCCAAGGAAGTCCCTATAGTTTTTTTTTTTTTTTAACATATTTATTGCAGTATAATTGCTTTACAATGTTGTGTTAGTTTCTGCTGTATAACAAAGTGAATCAGCTATACATATACATATATCCCCATATCTCCTCCCTCTTGCATCTCCCTCCCTCCCACCTTCCCTATCCCACCCCTCTAGGTGGTCACAAAGCCCCGAGCTGATCTCCCTGTGCTATGCAGCTGCTTCCCACTAGCTATTTATTTTACATTTGGTAGTGTATATATGTCCATGCCACTCTCTCACTTCGTCCCAGCTTACCCTTCCCCCTCCCCCGTGTCCTCAAGTCCATTCTCTACGTCTGCGTCTTTATTCCTGTCCTGGCCCTAGGTTCTTCAGATCCATTTTCTTTTTTTTTTTAGATTCCATATATATGTGTTAGCATATGGTATTTGTTTTTCTCTTTCTGACTTACTTCACTTTGTATGACAGACTCTAGGTCCATCCACCTCACTACAAATAACTCTTGAAGGGCTTTGTGTATTCGCTTATTTGTGCCTCATTTCATTTCATGAGGAGTTTGAGCCTTCGTCTTTGCCCTGCTGCTTCCTTTGCTGTGAATAATTCCCTTCCTTCTCTTCTCCATCTGGTGAACTCCTACACATAATCTAAGAGCCAACTCACTTATCACCTGGTCTATGAAACCTCCCCCAGTTCACCTGAGGAGAATGAACTCCACCCTTCCTAATGTATGGCTGTCGCATTGGATTGTTAATAGCTTCTACTAGATTACAAACGCTCCGAGGTCTCATTTATCTCTATATCCCCAGCATCTAGCAGAGAGCCTGCAGAGTACATGAGGGACTGAAGCACAAAGCACAGATGGATGGACGGTCTCTTTCTCTGTGTTTCAATGTGGAGGGACTTAGAGTAACACTCTGGACTCCCCTCACCCTGCTCCCTCCCTCATGCCTCCTGTGGGAGGACGATGACTCCTCTGATAGGCTTGGGCTCCTTGGTCAGCCTATTTTGCAGGCCATCGGCCTTGACTGGGTGGAGAATTTTAATTCTGGGGTGAAGTATGAGGAAGTTCAGTGTGGCCCCGAATCTGAACCAGCTGCTGTCTGTAATAAGTCTGATGAATTGATCTGCGTCCGGCTGACTCCCCGTGTCTCTCACCATTGGTGACTGACTCAGGAGTGGAAGAGATGCATTATCTATTGCTCCCCTGCTAAGCCCCCAACATCTGCCATTTGTACAGTGCTTTTCAGTTTACAAAGCCCTTCCGTATCCATTATTTCAAGGGCTGTCAATGAGGTAACGAAGGGCTATGGGAGAGTTGGGAAGGAGTGATTAATTTCAGTTGGGGAAACCACGTGGAGCTGCCTGTTGGTGAGCCTAGTTCAGCAGAGATGTTGGGCTGGAAGGTTCCTGAACTCTGCCCCTCCCAAGCCCTTACAAAAAGAAGGGAACCGGCAGAGGACATTAGCCTATTTCCAGAATTGGCCTCAACCAACATCTAGCTTGCTGTTCTGGTCCACTGCCTACCTAATGCATCTTCCCCTGATTTATGACTTCTATTGGTTATGTATTGGCATTTCTGATTCTTGCCTCAGGAAGTCCTGGCTTTGTCAACCTCTTTGGACATGCTATTGTGACATGACCTGGCATCCTCTGTGGGTCAGGACCTGAGGATAACTCTCTGGATCGTGCTCTGTGACTAACGTTCCTTTCCCCTGTCACACCCTCCCAAAACACACCATAAATCAGCTGACACCAGACACCTTTGTGCTCTAATAGACTATCATCTTCGGACTTAATAACCTTAAGGCAACTGGGTCTCTTTGCTCAGTCACAGCAAAGGCTTCATGACATCAGAGGTATTGTCACACCTGAGGCACACACCTGGTGACTTTGTAGTCACCCTCAGTTTCCTTAGGATATGGGTCCACCAATAGACACTGCATTGATGTGAATGTGTTAAAAGGTATTTTGGAACAAACAGCTTCCATAAAATTGCCAAATTCTAATTGACATTGTTTTTCAAAGTGTTAGAGTACAAATTGAATTTCAAGGCAAAGGGAAAAAATTAGAATTGGAAGTCAAGAAAGGGAATTTGCTAGCAGAAATGAAGCAAGTCAATCTAATTTCGAAGCCTGTCCTTAATCAAGAGTAAAATAATAAACAGCGTTTGTGAAAAAAGAGAATCTAATATTTTTATAAGGAGTTCAACATCTAAGGGATGATAAATGTCACTTGAGAGGAAATGCTGCATTAGATAAATTCTATCTTGACACCGAACCCTTTTACATGCCTGTAGAGCTTGTCTTGTACATCTGTTGTAGCCCACATACAAGTCTGTCCCTGGTAGTAACTGAAGGGTTATTTTGCTGAGAAAAAAATCTGTTTGACTTAGAAGCTAGGAGAAAGGAGAGGGAAGCGCAGAGATTGGAATCCAAATGAGTCATAGAAAAATTTCAAATGCCACCACGATGGGGAAAAGATGAACAAGTCTGTGATCATTGACACCTCTTCTTACATTCACTTCTGTTCTGTATGATCTTCCCCCCAAAATTCTTAGCCGGAATTAACATCATTTAGGTCTATTTGGAATCACGATAGAGAATGTGACAAAGGAAATCTAATCAGTGAAATGCATTGTTGGGTGAAATTACCTGTGGAGATACAAACCCGTGGAGATGATGGGACACTGGTGGTCCTGAGCATCTGTAGCCCTTCCCTGATAACGGGTGCTGATGGGGCAGAAAGGATGAGGAGGGAGGGACTGAGGCCCAAGACGGGAGTGTATAGGTTTGGGTGGGTAGGGAGTAAGGGGCACATACATGTGCTGTATGTGTGTGCACACCCATGCACGTGATCGCCTGTAGAGTGAAAATCAGAGCCTGAAAGTTGGGGTGAGCTGGTGTGTCAGGTGAGGTTCTGGCCAGTAGTTTCCACTGCAGCATCTCCTTTCTTTGCTTCATGATTCAGCTTCCTTTGCTGGTGATTCCCCTTATTCATTAACGCTTCAGAAGAGACCTGTAAAACAATGCAGTCTTTAGAAGTACCGCTTGCTGTTATCAATTAATGATCAGTAATGGCCGCTCAACAAACAGGCATTTATGATGAGTACCTCAGTGTGAGAAGTTGGACAAAATGATCTCTTGGGGTCTTCCCCGCGGATGTAATCGATCTAATCAAACCTTTAGACTGAGTTGGAGCACAGAGTGGAGTGCTTATCCCCTGTTTTGAACTGTTTTGGAGGAACACATCTTATCTCCCCAACTGGGAGGGCAGAGACAGTTACTTTTTATCCATCTCCATAGCAGAATGGAGCACATAGTAGGTAGTCAGTAAACACTAACTGACTAATTTAAGATCTTGTGACTCCAGATGTTTATAATACCAGGACACTTAAAGTTGGGTCAGATCAATGAAGGACTTTAAATACTAATCTTTAAGGGCCATTATAAAATAGATGGAGTGCACTCCTCAGGGAAGCTCCGCAGACTACATCTACTACTTTAGATCTAGAAGCCATTTTTATTTTTGTTGTTGTTAGAATGGACTTAAGTAAATGAATAGGTCTTTTTTCTCAACTCTGATTCTGTATTGGTCTCAACCCTGACAATGTATGATACAGAAATGTGCCTTTGTCCCTAATAAAGGGAGTTTCTTGAGTTAGAAATACAAATTAGTTTTAGCAGATTTTAGAGATGGGTGACCCAGCATTAAAATTTTTAATGATTGGGACTATGGAAGACATCTTGGTACAGAGGGCAGAGTGAAACTGGGTCACAGAATCTTCCTCCCACGATACCTAATGAACAAAAACATTCAAAAGTAACAACTAAATAAAACACCAAAAATTTAAAAAAATTACTAGCAGTATTTAAACAAGAAAAATTGTATCGTCTGATACCACAAACATGTAAATATTACAGCTAAGGGAGGAGGTTCTGGCATAGAACCTAACCTTGATGCTGTACAGTTGGCCTTCTATAAACATGGGTTCCACATCCACAGATTCAAGTAACCATGGGTCAAAAACATTATTTTAAAAATTCTGGAAAATTTAGAAAACAAAACTTGAATTTGCTGTACCAGCAACTATTTGCATGGCATTTATATTGCATTAGGTATTATAAGTAATCTACAGATGATTTAAAGTTTACAAGAGGATGTGTATAGGTTATATGCAAATACTATGCCATTCAGCATAAGGGATTTGAGCATCCTGGGATTTTGGTATCCATGGGGGTCCTGGAATCAATTCCCCACAATTCCCCACAGTTGCCGAGCGGCAACTCTATACATCCTCCCGAAGGTGATGCTATAAACTGAAACATGCTCAAATCTGGAGATAGTCGAATTGAGGGGGCATCTTTATACTATTACCGGGATCAGGGAAACAGAGAGAGAAAGGAAGTGAGCAAAAAGGCTCAGTCTAACCATTAGGGATACATCCCAGAACAAAACAGGCAAAAAGTTCTGCCCTCGTGGAGCATCCAGTGTGGAGGAGAAAAGTACAACAAGTAAAACAAATAAGTATTTTAGGGTGTTCCAGAAGGTGATAAATGCTATGGAGAAAACCAGGGCAAGGAAGGGGATGACAGTGTGGGAGCTGAGGGATGCCGTTTTCAATAGGGTGATGAGGGAAGACGTCATGGAGAAGGTGATGTTTGAGTGAATACTGGAAGGACATAAGGAAGCAAGCTATGCAAATAATTACAGAGAGCACATTCCATGCAGAGGGAGTAGCAGGTGCAAAGACTGATGTCGGAGGCTGCATGGCTTTTTTAAGAAACAGCAAGGAGACCAGCATGCCTGAAAGTGAATGAACAAGGGAAAGCATAGCAGGAATTGGGGTTAGAGAGGTAGTAAGCAGCTGGATGAAGGAGGGTTCAATTTTATCCAATTCTTTCTCTGCACCTGGGAAATTATTATTTGATTGTTCTCCTTTGATTTGATTGTTCTCATAATGTAGAGGATTATGTTTTTATATTTGTCTATGTTAAATGTTCTTACCTTCCTGGGCTAAGCTAAATTTGATCATGATATGTGACTTTTTTATAATCTAAATTTAGTTTGGTAATTTTTTTCCAGGACATTTGCATCTATGTTCTTAAGTGAGTCTGGCCTGTAATTTTATTTTTAATACTGCCAAAGTCATACTCGCCCTCATGGAATAAGTTGGAAAGTGTTCCCTCATTTTTCACAGAAATTATTACCTTGGATTTACTCCTGTGTTTATCAATTTCCTTGTTTTCGTTTCCTTGCATCTCACAGCTCCCTCCTAGGGTTATTTTCTTTCTTCCCACGATACATATTTTAGGGGTCCCTTTAGTAAAACACTGCCGTTGTGAAGTATCACACTTTTATTTATTTGAAAATGTCTTAATTTCATTTTCATTTTTGAAAGATAGTTTTGCTGGGTATGTAGTCCTCAGTTGACAGTTATTTTTCTCTCAGCACTTTGAAGATTGTATCAAACTTTAAATATGATACGACTCCAATTTTGTAAACAGACTGGGAGTAAACACACAAACAGTCATGAACATAGCACCCACATGATTGAACTTATCTGTCTGTCCCTCCTCGATCCTACTACCTTACCTCCCCAACCAGAAGGCAACTCTCTTGAATCTTGTGTTTACCATTCCCTTACTTTTTTAAAAAAGTTGTAGAACTAAGATCAAACAACTATGAGAATTATGGTGACAGAACAGAATATAGGTATTATTACATATATTTCCACTGGAAAGAAAAATAATATAGCCAACAAAAGTAAGAAGATGAAAGGAAATATGAGAATGCCATTTTCCTTAACTTTCATTAGAGACAGTATTGCTTTTGTCTAAAATTAAAACATATATAGATCTTAAATGAAATGACTCCAACCTTTTTTTTCCTTAAACTTTTTTACTTATGATTTCATAAAATATCCCTAGTGGTGAAAAATATTTATCTAAACTTCAGCAATTCCTTATGTTTCACTTTATCTTCTATTCTTTCTGTAAAATTAAAATTAAATGTAATGCTTTTTAATAAAAATAGAACTTACGATCCTATTTTTATGAAAATATTTCTTCTATTTAGTTTATATATGATGGAGAGCTGCCTGGAATGATGTGCACTTTCATATTAATAATGATTTATTTCATGTAGTGGTGTTTGGGTTAAAATATAACTTTATCTTTGTATGTTCTATGTTTCATGAATTCTTTGCTACTTGTATGTGTCATTTAAAAAGTCATTTAAAAAAATGCAGCATCAGCAACTTCACAGGACATTGCATATTTAGACAAACTCCACCTCCTTGTCTACTCCTGTACTCATTGCCTTAACCCTCAGCTTCACTTCTTTTCTTACTTTGGAGACGAGTCATTGTATGCACAGCTAATTATATCTGTAGAATTTCATATCCTCCGGGTTCTGCCCTGCAGTGTTGCTATAGACAGAATGTTTGTGACCCTGGAAATTCTTATGTTGAAATCTTGACCCCCTATGTGATGGTGTTATTTGTTGGGGCCTTTGAGAGGTGATTAGGTCACGAGAGTGGAACCCTCATGAATGGAATTAATGCCCTTTATAAAAGAGACTCCAGAGAAATCCCTCACCCCTCCCATCATGTGAGGACACAGTGGCTGGCTATGAACAAGGAAGTGGGCTCTCACCAGACACTGAATCTGACGGTACCTTGATCTTGGACTTCCCAGACTCCACAATAGAGAAGTAAATGTCTGTTGTTCACAGGCTACCCAATCTGTGGTGTTTTTGTTATAGTAGCCTGAACGGATGGAGGCAGGTGTCTAGTCTGCCGTAAGCTGGACTTCTGGCTGCCATTTTCTTAATGTTGGAGTTTTACATTGTTTCTGCTGAGGTTGGTGATTTTAACCTGCCATCATTGTTCTTCTACATAAATCTTTGTTCATAACTTTGATTAGATCTTGGAATAAAATCTTAGAAGTAGGGTCAAAGCATACGACTTTTTTTTTTTAAATGCTCATGATTTTATATAGCCAAATTGATTTTCAGAAAGTCTATACTGGGGGCAGAGTCAAGATGGCATACTAGGAGGATGAGGAATTAGCATCTCCTCACAATTAGGGCACCTACAGGCACCGGTGGGGGACCATGGGAGGAACTCCCAGCGACCAGGTAGGACATGGGGTGTGGGGGGAGTGAGGAGGGAGGAGAATTGGAGGCGGGATGGGACTGGTGCCCCTGAGGGGCAGCTGGGGGAGGGGAAGGGATCCCACGCCCAAAGGGAGAAATTGGGGGACGATTGGGAGGGCAGAGGATCAAAAGGGAGCGTGGCCAGGTTTCCCCTGCCCACTTGGGCCCCCAGGAACCTGCTGAGATCCCAGGTCTGATCCTCAGCCCACCTAGACCCCCTCCAGCCGTGTGGGTCCTAAGGGAGTGGGAGGGAGGGAAGGGGGAGCAAAAGTAAAGGCTGGACCTATGGGAACAGCACTCCTGAGGGGCGGCTGGGGTAGGGGAGGAGTTCCTACACCCAGCAGGACCCACCCTCAGCTAGTGGTCCAGTGGGGATGGGGGAGACCCTGGGGGTGATGGGGGAGGGGTACGAAGGAACAGAAGGGAATGCAGCCAGTGCTTTCCCTGTCCACTTAGGCACCAGGGAGCCTGTTGGGCCCCCATGCCTAATCCTGTGCCCTTGGGATCAGGGAAACAGAGAGAGAGAGAGGAAGTGAGCCGTGTAGAACCCAAGCCCCAACCCTACACCCCCACCCAGGGCCCTACCTCTACACTCGGAGACCCCCTCTGAGACCCCCGCCAAGGTGCTCGGCCTAAGCCCCCCCCACTCACTCAGGGCCCCACCTCCAAACTCCAGAACTCCACACTCCAGAGACCCTCCTTTCGAATTGCTGCCTCTCTCCTTCCATGCAGGTCCTAAGCTGAGGCCCCGCCCCATGCTCAAATATCACCCCCCCACCCTCCTAGGTCCCGCCCAACTCTAAGCCCCATCCCTGCCTAAACTCCACCTCCATAGCCAAGGCTTTCTTTTTTTTTTTTTCTTTTTTCCTCTTTTAGATTGTGGTTCTGTTTTACCTTGTTGATTCATTGTTGTTGATTCTTTTATATTTTTCCTAATAAATCTTGTATTTTTCTAATTTTATTTTATTCTTTATATTTTGTTACTGTTCTCTCCTTTTGGCTTGTTCCCCCCCCCCCCACTTTTTTTTCTTCTTTTTTCTGTTGTGGTTTTATTTTACCTTGTTGCAGTTGTTTCAATTGTACTTTTATTTTGCCTAATAAATTTTTTATCTTTCTAATTTTATTTTATTTTTTATTCTTTGATATTGCACTGCTCCTTTTTTCTTTCTTTCTTTCTTTCTTTTTTTTTTTTTACCATGCCACTAAGTTTGCAGGATCTTGGTTCCCAGGCTGGAAGTTGGACCTGAGCTCCTGTGCTAGGAGCTCCGAGTCCAAACCACTGGACTAACAGAGAACCTCAGACTCCAGGGAATATTAATCACAGTGAGGCCTCCTGGAGGGCCTCATCTCAGCACCAAGACCTGGCTGTATCCAACAGCCTGCAAACTCCAGTGCTGGACGTCTAAGGCCAAACAACCAGTAAGACAGGAATACAGCACCACCCATCAAAAAAAAAAAAAAAAGAAATGAAATGACAAAAAAATATGTTACAGACGAAGGAGCAAGGTAAAAACCTACAAGACCAAATAAATGAAGATGAAATAAGCAACCTACCTGAAAAAGAATTCAGAGTAATGATAGTAAAGATGATCCAAAATCTCAGAAACAGAATGGAGAAAATACAAGAAATATTTAACAAGGATCTAGAAGAACTAAAGAGCAAACAAACAGTGATGAACAACACAATTACTAAGATTAAAAATACTCTAGAAGGAATTGATAGCAGAATAACTGAGGCAGAAGAACAGATAAGTGAGCTGGAAGACAAAATGGTGGAAATAACCACCAGAGAGCAGAATAAAGAAAAAAGAATGAAAAGAATTGAGGACAGTCTCAGAGACCTCTGGGACAACACTAAATGCACCAACATTTGAATTATAGGGATCCCAGAAGAAGAAGAGAAGAAGAAAGGGGCTGAGAAAATACTTGAAGAGATTATAGTCAAAAACTTCCCTAACATGGGAAAGGAAATAGTCAATCAAGTCCAGGAAGCACAGAGAGTCCCATACAGGATAAACCCAAAGAGAAGCACACCGAGACATATATTAATCAAACTATCAAAAATTAAATACAAAGAAAAAATATTAAAAGCAGCAAGGGAAAAGCAACAAATAACACACAAGGGAATCCCCATAAGGTTAACAGCTGATTTTTCAAGCCAGAAAATCTGCAAGCCAGCAGAAACTCTGCAAGCCACAAGGGAGCTGCAGGACATATTTAAAGTGACGAAAGGGAAAACTTTACAACCAAGTTACTCTACCCAGCAAGGATCTCATTCAGATTCAACAGAAATTAAAATCATTACAGACAAGCAAAATTTAAGAGAACTCAGCACCATCAAACCAGCTTTACAACAAAAATACTAAAGGAACTCCTCTAGGCAGGAAACACAGGAGAAGGAAAAGACCTACAAAAACAAACCCCAAACAATTAAGAAAACAGTAATAGGAACATACATATCGATACTTACCTTAAATGTAAATGGATTAAATGCTCCAACCAAAAGACATAGACTGGCTGAATGGATACAAAAAGACCCGTATATATGCTGTCTACAAGAGACCCACTTAGACCTCGGGACACATACAGACTGAAAGTGAGGGGATGGAAAAAGATATTCCATGAAAATGAAAATCAGAAGAAAGCTGGAGTAGTAATTCTCATATCAGACAAAATAGACTTTAAAATAAAGACTGTTACAAGAGACAAAGAAGGACACTACATAATGATCAAGGGATCAATCCAAGAAGAAGATATAACAATTGTAAATATATACGCACCCAACATAGGAGCACCTCAATACGTAAGGCAAATGTGAACAGCCATAAAAGGGGAAATTGACAGTAACACAATAATAGCAGGGGGCTTTAATGCCCCACTTTCACCAATGGACAGATCATCCAAAATGAAAATAAATAAGGAAACACAAGCTTTAAATGACACATTAAATAAGATGGACTTCATTGATATTTATAGGACATTCCATCCAAAAACAACAGAATATGCACTTCTCAACTGGTCATGCAACATTCTCCAGGATAGACCATATATTGGGTCACTAATCAAACCTTGGTAAATTTAGGAAAATTGAAATCTTATCAAGTATCTTTTCTGACCACAACACTATGAGACTAGTTATCAATTACAGGAAAAAATCTGTAAAAAATACAAACACACAGAGGCTAAACAATACACTACTAAATAAACAAGAGATCCCTGAAGAAATCAAAGAGGAAATAAAAAAATACCTAGAAACAAAGGACAATGAAAACACAGCAACCCAAAACCTACGGGATGCAGCAAAAGCAGTTCTAAGAGGGAAGTTTATAGCAATACAATCCTACCTCAAGAAACAAGACAAATCTCAAATAAAAAACCTAACCTTATACCTAAAGCAATTAGAGAAAGAAGAATAAAAAAACCCCAAAGTTAGCGGAAGGAAAGAAATCATAAAAATCAGATCAGAAATAAATGAAAAAGAATGAAGGAAACAATAGCAAAGATCAATAAAACTAAAAGCTGGTTCTTTGAGAAGATAAACAAAATCGATAAACCATTAGCCAGACTCATCAAGAAAAGAAGGGAGAAGACTCAAATCAGCAGAATTAGAAATGAGAAAGAACAAGTAACAACTGCCACTGCAGAAATACAAAGGATCATGGGAGATTACTACAAGAAACTCTATGCCAATAAAATGGACAGCCTGGAAGAAATGGACAAATTCTTAGAAAAGCACAACCTTCTGAGAAAGGTTGAAAGGAAGAAATAGAAAATATAAACAGACCAATCACAAGCACTGAAATTGAAACTGTGATTAAAAATCTTCCAACGAACAAAAGCCCAGGACCAGATGGCTTCACAGGCGAATTCTATCAATCATTTACAGAAGAGCTAACACCCATCCTTCTCAAAATCTTCCAAAACATAGCAGAGGGAGGAACACAGCCAAATTCATTCTATGAGGCCACCATCACCCTGATACCAAAACCAGACAAAGATGCCACAAAAAGAGAAAACTACAGCCCAATATCACTGATGAACATAGATGCAAAAATCCTCAACAAAATATTAGCAAAGAGAATCCAACAGCACATTAAAAGAATCATACACCATGATCAAGTGGGGTTTATCCCAGGAATGCAAGGATTCTTCAGTATATACACAAATCAATCAGTGTGATAGACCATATTAAGAAAATGAAGGCTAAAATCCATATGATAATCTCAATACATGCAGAAAAAGCTTTTGACAAAATTCAACACCCATTTATGATAAAAACTCTCCAGAAAGTAGGCATAGAGGGAACTTACCTCACTCAACATAATAAAGGCCATATATGACAAACCCACAGCCAACATCGTTCTCAATGGTGAAAAACTGAAACCATTTCCACTAAGATCAGGAACAAGACAAGGTTGTCCATTCTCACCACTATTATACAAAATAGTTCTGGAAGTTTTAGCCATAACAGTCAGAGAAGAAAAAGAAATAAAAGGAATCTAAATCAGAAAAGAAGACGTAAAGCTGTCACTGTTTGCAGATGACATGATACTATACATAGAGAATCCTAAAGATGCTACCAGAAAACTACTAGAGCTAATCAATGAATTTGGTAAAGTAGCAGGATACAAAATTAATGCACAGAAATCTCTTGCATTCCCGTACACTAATGATGAAAAATCTGAAAGAGAAATTAAAGAAACACTCCCATTTACCATTGCAACAAAAAGAATAAAATACCTAGGAATAAACCTACCTAAGGAGACAAAAGACCTGTATGCAGAAAACTATAAGACACTGATGAAAAAGATTGAAGATGATACAAACAGATGGAGAGATATACCATGTTCTTGGACTGGAAGAATCAACACTGTGAAAATGACCATACTACCCAAAGCAATCTGCAGATTCAATGCAATCCCTATCAAACTACCAATGGCATTTTTTACAGAACTAGAACAAAATACCACACAATTTGTATGGAAACACAAAAGACCCCGTACAGGCAAAGCAATCTTGAGAAAGAATAACAGAGCTGGAGGAATCAGGCTCCCAGACTTCAGTCTATACTACAAAGCTACAGGAATCAAGACAGTACTGGCACAAGAACAGAAATACAGATCAATGGAACAGGTTAGAAAGCCCAGAGATAAACCCACGCACATATGCTCACCTTATCTTTGATAAAGGAGGCAAGAGTATACAATGGAGGAAAGACAGCCTCTTCAATAAGTGGTGCTGGGAAAACTGGACAGCTACATGTGAGAGAATGAAACTAGAACACTTCCTAATACCATACACAAAAATAAACTCAAAATGGATTAAAGACCTAAATGTAAGGCCAGACATGGTAAAACTCTTAGAGGAAAACATAGGCAGAACATTCTATGACATAAATCACAGCAAGATCCTTTTTGACCCACCTCCTAGAGAAATGGAAATAAAAACAAAAATAAACAAATGGGAGCTAATGAACTTTAAAGCCTTTGCACAGCAAAGGAAAACATAAACAAGACGAAAAGACAATCCTCAGAATGGGAGAAAATATTTGCAAATGAGACATCTGACAAAGGATTAATCTCCAAAATATACAAGCAGTTCAGGCAGCTCAGTATCAAAAAAACAAAAAACCCAATCCCAAAATGGGCAGAAGACCTAAACAGACATTTCTCCAAAGAAGATATACAGATTGCCAACAAACACATGAAAAGATGCTCAACATCACTAATCATTAGAGAGATGCAAATCTAAACTACAATAAGGTATCACCTCACACAGGTCAGAATGGCCATTATCAAAACAATCTACAAACAATAAATGCTGGAGAGGGTGTGGAGAAAAGGGAACCCTCTCGCACTGTTGGTGGGAGTGTAAATGGATACAGCCACTATGGAGAACAGTATGGAGGTTCCTTAAAAAACTAAAAATAGAACTACCATATGACCCAGCAATCCCACTGCTGGGCATATACCCTGAGAAAACCATAATTCTAAAAGAATCATGTACCACAATATTCATTTCAGCACTATTTACAATGGCCAGGACAGGGAAGCAACCTAAGTGTCCATCAACAGATGGATGGATAAAGAAGCTGTGGCACATATATACAATGGAATATTACTCAGCCATAAAAAGAAATGAAATTGAGTTATTTGTAGTGAGGTGGATGGACCTAGAGTCTGTTATACAGAGTGAAGTAAGTCAGAAAGAGAAAAACAAATACCGTATGCTAATACATATATGGAATCTAAAAAAAAAAAAAAAAGTGGTTCTAAAGAACATAGGTGCAGGACAGGAATAAAGACGCAGACGTGGAGAATGGACTTGAGGACACAGGGAGGGGGAAGGTTAAGCTGGGCTGAAGTGAGAGAGTGGCATGGACATATACACACTACCAAATGTAAAATCGATAGCTAGTGGGAAGTAACCACATAGCACAGGGAGATTAGCTCAGTGCTTTGTGACCCCCTAGGGGGGTGGGAATAGGGAGATGCAAGAGGGAGGGGATATGGGGATATACGTATGCATATATCTGATTCACTTTGTTATACGGCAGAAACTAACACACCATTGTAAAGCAGTTATACTCCAATAAAGATGTTTTAAAAAATAAAGGCTATACTTTCTGATGCTTTCACTAGATGTATTTATAGAAGTGCCTCTTCCATAACTCTCTTGCCAACAGGAATCATTTTTTTCTTTGACGTCTGTGCCCATTTGATAAGCAAACGTGATATTTAATTGCTGTTTTAATTAGCATTTTTATTATTAGTGAGGTTGAATGTTTTTCATATGAGGATCGAAGTTTTCAAATTTCCGTGTAATTTTATAGGTGGGCAGACAACACCATCATATTTATTTTCTAGAGCTGTAATTTGGGTGAGAGTGTTGCAAGTGGGTGGCTGGAGGAGACTGATGTCAGGAATACCAAAAGGAGACCTCAGTGATTGTCTGCTGATGAATGATGAGGACCTAAACCAGGCAGGGAAGCAGCAGATCTGAAATCATTCCATCTCCACCTCTGACTTTTCAGGCTTCCCAATTCCCTGTTACCTTTTCCACTTTGAAAAATTAGCACAGCAGTCATGCTTTGACCCAATTAATCTCACGATGCTCCCAATCTATTTAAGTTTGGGGGGAGATTTTATAATTCTCATGAGAGGTCCATTTCTTCACTTCCCAGCTAGAAAATCAGTAATATTCAGAAAGGAGCTTGCCTGCAAGATGATGAATTTTGTCCCCCTATGATTCCTACACTGGGAAAATGGAAAGGGATTCTGTGGATCCAAACACACTAAAGAAATACATTGATCTGCTACTGGCTTTTGCTAGTATTGGTTAGTCTCTTGGCTTTGACTTTAAAGTCCTTACATGTTACACTTTTAAAACAGAGAAATGAAACATACATAGTCAGGTTTTAGCCAAAGCAAACCCTGATGAAAAAAATGACCAGCCCTCCGTAATTCTGAGCTGAATTGTAAATCTTTGTTCTCTGCAGACTTCAGATAAAAGGATTCATGTGGGTTGGTAGATAGAGTGGTTTTAATTTGGATCAACTGGACTTACTGCTGGATTTTACACCAGCCATGCTGAGAGGCAGGGTCTTTGTTTTCAGCGGTTATCAAACTAAGCCTAATTAAACTTGCTTGGCTTTGATGTGCTGTAATGTTTTCCATAATTTTATATTCTGAACCATTTTCATAAGTCCTTGCTTGAAATCAAGGATAGACTATGGATTCGTTTTACATCTGCCGTGCTGCGATTTCGTATGTATCTAATCAGGTTTTAAGATGCTTACTCTGGGTTGTTAGACTTCAACATTCTTCTTCTTGTGATTTTGCAATTTGGATGCTTGGAATTGTTTTAAAATAAAATATGCTAATATATTAAATACAATAGATATATGTGGAAGCAAAGTGCAAAGACTTTCAATCCTACCAATTAAATAAAGATCTTAAACCCTAGAATACACTCTTCAATCTTGTAAAATGCAATTGATTTCCCTTTTTGTTGTGTTGTTTCTTAAGGGGACTCTTTTTTAAAAAAAAAAAAAAGCTCATTTGGCCCAGTTGACTCCATGTATATTTCTTTTGTGTAGATGAGTTAAACAAGGTACTTCATTGTCTGTTTTGTATTCACATGTTGTTCATTACCCGCTTAGTGGTGCTTCCATTAGATCTCTCTTGCTTTATGGGTGCTAGCATAGAAGATGAGTGTTGTTTAGAGAGAATTTTTCTTCACCATCAAATAGAAATAATTTAAAAACACATTTACTTCATTCAGTTAGTACCCTACTTGGGGTTCTTGTTAGCCTCCGTGTTCTTTGCTGCCTTTACAAAGGGACTAGCTGTTTTTGTTACTTTACCCTAATTTCCTGTGGCGCTTAGCCTGTCAGTTGGAATGGGCAAAGGCTACAAAACCTGATCAATTATGTGGCATGAATTCCTCCTTAAGCCCACATGTGAAGGGGACTTTGATATGAAGACCCTTTTAAGCATTTTTGAACAAAGTAATGCCTCTCTCTTTGAGATTGGAGAAGTATTATTTTTATCTGTTTCAATAAAAAAATCAGAAAAACTTGGAGCTAAATTATCATCAATGTTAGAAAAACTTTGTATTGCTGGGCACACTTTGATAATATGTTTGTGTTGAAGTATAATACACATAGAGAAAGGGCATGTATTGTAGGCCCACAGCTCAATGTATTTTCATAAATTGAGCATACCTGTTTAACCAGTACTCAGATGAAGAAAGAGAACATCACCAGCACCCCAGAATATCCCCCCATGCTCCCAACCAGTCATTGCTCCCCCAACCCACCCACGAGTAACCACTTTCCTGACATCTAACAACACAGCTTGGTTCTGCTTGCTTTTGTGCATTATGTATTCAATGTATGAATTATACGTATGCACCCTTCAATGTCTGCCTTTTTTCATTCAACACTATGTGTGTAAGACTCATCAGAATTGTTGAGTGTAGGTGTAGATGTTCATTCTCATTGCTTTGTGGTTTTCTACTGTATGACTATACCACGATTCATTTATCTATTTTCCTGTTGAAGGACAGTTTTACATGGTAGGAGTGGGGGTGAGAAGGCACAGGAAGAGGGGTCAAATGACTGCATGTTTAATATCCTGTACCAGTACCCCATTAGCGGGAATTATAAGCGAGCTAAATAGATTTGGTTCTACCCTTTAAGTGTTTGTTCATTCTACATAGTAAATACCTTGAGGACCTGGACCAGCTTTGTTTATCTTCCTCCTCCCCACTAACTCAGCGCCTCCTACAAAGGCACTCTAGTGAAAGCGAATAGGGTTCAAAACAGCTTGCCCAAATGGGGAAATAATAAAATGCAATTAAGAGGATGTAAAACATGCGACATGAAAAAAATAGTGCCCCATATAGACAATGGAATATTACTCAGCCATGAAAAGAAACAAAATTGAGTTATTTGTAGTGAGGTGGATGGACCTAGAGTCTGTCATACAGAGTGAGGTAAGTCAGAAAGAGAAAAACAAATACTGTATGCTACACATATATATGGAATCTAAAAAAAAAAGAAAAATGGTTCTGAAGAACCTAGGGGCAGGGCAGGAATAAAGATGCTGATGTAGAGAATGGACTTGAGGACATGAGAAGAGGGAAGGGTAAGCTGGGACGAAGTGAGAGAGTGGCATGGACATATATACACTACCAAATGTAAAATAGATGGCTAGTGGGAAGCAGCTGCATAGCACAGGGAGATCAGCTCGGTGCTTTGTGACCACCTAGAGGGGTGGGATAGAGAGGGTGGGAGGGAGACGCAAGAGGGAGGAGATATGGGGATATATGTATAGCTGATTCACTTAGTTATACAGCAGAAACTAACACAACATTGTAAAACAATTAATACTCCAATAAAGATGTTAAAAAAAAAAAAGGAAAAAGAAAAAAATAGTGCAGGACCTTCCAGAAGGAGAGCCCACTAAAGGATAGAGAAAATGGAAGAAGCTATGACATAAAACAGCATAAAACAAATTTATTTATCTTGCTATCACATAAATGAGCCTAATTAAATAGACTTTGCAGGGCTCTACTAAACCCTCTGATAAAATGTATAAATAAAACAGTGCTTTGGTTTGCTGTTTTCTTGTTCGCTGCTGCACAGTAACTTCCCCGGTCCCCCATCTTTGATCATTTTAAATGTGTGTTATTCAAGTCACATGATTTTTTTTATCGATCCTTAAAGTAGCATCTGAATGGAAGAAACCAACAATTGTATAAAGTCGATGTTCATCACAGCAATGTAAATGTTTGGTATTTCAGTCAGTTTTGCTTTTCTAGTTTGCTTTTTGTCTCAGGCTTTACTGTGGATTCTACAAATTCTAGGGTTTTTTTTTTTTCTTTTTTTGTAAAACACATGGTAACTTCTACTCTTTTTTTCATTTCTTTTATTGACTTGATTGAAGTTGCTCCACAATCTCAATAATCAGTACACTAATACATGAATAATTGTTGCCATGGCCCAGCAAGTGGTAGTAAGATAATTGTAGAGCTAATACCAGTGCAATACATAAATTATTCATTAAAGCATATAGTGCCTATTTCAGTGTATTGCTGCACTCTGCTAGCAAAAGCATCAAATGCTTTATTGGAGTCTCTCATTTTGATTAGAAAAAATTAAGATGGCCCATTCTTTCTGACAATTTTTATATCTTATTCTCTTTGCATTTTTTCTGGTAAAATATTTATTAAAAAACCGTAGTTATAGAGAATAATCAAACACTGGAAAACACCAGCAAACAACACTGAGTAGTATTCAAATAATGTAGTATTTGGATATCCTAGTAAATTGAACCATACTACATAGAATCATGTGTTGGCATTGCCAATTTAAGAACTTAGTTTGCTTCCAAAACTTATTTCTTAGAATATCACTTGTAAGATTTATATAATGTGTTCTATGTATTCAAACTTGGTAATAGTCATTTTGTTTGCAATCAAGAATGATCTACTGTTAGTAGGAGACTGGTCCCATGAGCACACACTTATAACAGGGCAACTCTGAGCAGACTGATGACAATGGTGATCATTTTCCTTTTGCACATCCTGTCCCGGTTCCCAAAAATGTCAACCTGATCGTGGACTCTACCTGTCAGCATTTCCTGCTCTTGCTTTTAACTTGGTGTCAGTGGATTGCTTCAAACCAGCACCTTCCTGTCTGATGATTGTTAAGCATTAATTCTCACAGGAGAAATCCCATTTTCTTGACTTTTTTGACTGACTTTTCCTCGGACTCAGAAAAAGGGCCCTAATATACTCTCAGGAAGGAGCTCTTCCTCAAGGCAGGCAGGCACACTGGTTGGGCCTTAGAATGATACCTTAGTATTCAGAGTGCTGGGATGCTTCTGAGCACAGCTGGAACCTCTCTTGGGAGTGGTCTTCCAACTCGGCTCCTTTGGACTCTGAGTTCCGTGGAGAGATGGGGCTGAAGTAAGAACACAGGGGACTGTCTTCACTGTAAGCTCTGTAGCATAGTAAGTTCTGTAACACTGCAGGACCAGTGGTGGGAGGTGGGGCCGGCATTTTATGAGCATCAGGAGACAGTACACATGGTACTGAGGTTCACACTCTCTTAGTGAGCCCCAGGGGTAGAGGCAGAAGGGAGACATTAACTTCATGTGGGCTTGTGAGTAGCTAGGTCTGGGAGGTGGGTATCTCTACTGGATCAGAAAAGTATGAACATGGTAGCTATGCTACTGGTATTGGGAGAATTTGCTCATTAGAATATATGAGACACCTGGAATATATGAAATTCCTAGCAATAACTAAGGAGGTTTTGAGAGGCATTGGAAGTTTTATAACAAAGGGAGAGAGAAATATGACTGTGAATATGATCACTGATCACTCCCAGTGTCACCATAGCAACGTATGACTCAGGAAAATGGAAAGAACAAAACCATGCATAATGAATGACTATGACCCTTGGCATACTGGGCTCTCCTCTTCCCTTACTAACAAAAGACTGTAATCAGCAAGCGGCTGACCATCTCAGTGCTATCACATGTGCTGGGTATGAAAATGCTAGAAGAGGCAATTCATGCTTCTTTGCACAGCCAGAAAAGGATCAACTACTGCTTTCCTCAAAGGTTTGAGATGAGACTAGCACCACTTTGAGTCATTACAAGAAGTCTATGATAATCTTGAAAGACCTCTAGGATGAGACTGCAAAATATTTGGGGACACTTGACCAAGATTTCGGTGTAACTTTTTAAAGAGTTGATGCCTTGGGACATCCCTGGCGGTCCAGTGGTTAAGACTCTGCCCTCCCAAGGATATACAATGGAGAAAAGACAGTCTCTTCAATAAGTGGTGCTGGGAAAACTGGACAGCTACATGTAAAAGAATGAAATTAGAACACTTCCTAACACCATACACAAAATAAACACAAAATGGATTAGAGACCTAAATGTAAGACCAGACAGTATAAAACTCTTAGAGGAAAACATAGGAAGAACACTCTTTGACATAAATCACAGCAAGATATTTTTTGATCCACCTCCTAGAGTAATGGAAATAAAAACAAAAATAAACAAATGGGACCTAACGAAACTTCAAAGCTTTTTCATAGCAAAGGAAACCATAAATAAGATGAAAAGACAACCCTCAGAATGGGAGAAAATATTTGCAAACGAATCAATGGACAAAGGATTAATCTCCAAAATCTATAAACAGCTCATGCAGCTAAATATTAAAAAAACAAACAACCCAATCCAAAAATGGGCAGAAGACCTAAATAGACATTTCTCTAAAGAAGACATACGGATGGCCAAGAAGCACATGAAAAGCTGCTCAACATCACTAATTATTAGAGAAATGCAAATCAAAACCACAATGAGGTATCACCTCACACTGGTTAGCATGGGCATCATCAGAAAATCTCTACAAACAACAAATGCTGGAGAGGATGTGGAGAAAAGGGAACTCTCTTGCACTGCTGTTGGGAATGTAAACTGATACAGCCACAATGGAGAACATTTTGGAGGTTCCTTAAAAAACTAAAAGTAGAATTACCATATGACCCAGCAATCCCACTACTGGGCATATACCCAGAGAAAACCATAATTCAAAAAGACACATGCACCCCAATGTTCATTGCAGCACTATTTACAATAGTCAGGTCATGGAAGCAACCTAAATGCCCATCGACAGACGAATGGATAAAGAAGATGTGGTACATATATACAGTGGAATATTACTCAGCCTTAAAAGGAACGAAATTGGGTCATTTGGAGAGATGTGGATGCATCTAGAGTCTGTCATACAGAGTGAAGTAAGTCAGAAGGTGAAAAACAAATATCGTTTATTAACACATATATGTGGAACCTGGAAAATGGTACAGATGAACTGGTTTGCAGGGCAGAAATTGAGACACAGAAGTAGAGAAAAAACGTATAGACACCAAGGGGGGAAAGTGGCAGGGGGTGGTGGTGGTGGTGGGATGAATTGGGAGATTGGGATTGACATGTATACACTGATGTGTATAACTAATAAGAGCCTGCTATATAAAAAAATAAAAAATAATAATAAAAAAAAGACTCTGCACTCCCAATGCAGGGGGCCCGGGTTCGATCTCTGGTCAGGGGACTAGATCCTGCATGCTGCAACTAAGAGCCCACATGTCACAACAAAGAACAAAACAAAATGAAAAAAAGAGTTGCTGCCTCTCAAGAATTATGCCAAATAGTCCACCATGTTTTACCTTTTTAATTTTTTGGCTATAAGAGTCTGTTCAGAGCACAAGGCACAGTCTGTACCTTCTGACTTCATTAGAACAGTTACCAGAGATGCTGTACATAGTGTAAGCAAGATGATGGAGAACTACTTTCAGGAATGATAGGATGATCACCTCGTACAAGGCAATGTATGGGTAGTCATGTTGAAATCTTGTGAATGGTTTAATTTCCTTAAGCGGTTTCTCATAGGCACTCATCAATATTTTCCCTCCGCATAAATCCTTCAGGCTTCATCAGCCTGAAGAGGAAATGACCTATGGAGGTGACACATTATAAGCCAGGGCATTCAATAGTAAATGATTCAAGCCATTCATATTCATACTACTGTAGACAAGCATACAGGTCTAAGTACTAAGCAAGCATTTCACCACTGCATATGTAACTCACACATGGAAGGAGGCATGAGAGAGTAAAGCAGTTAAACCCCATGGGGCAGCGGGTGGCTGCTTTTAACTCTAGTTGCAGTGAGGGAAGAGGGTGAGCGCAGTGAGTAAGGGAAGTTTCATGGTGGAGAAAGGGCATAATCATAGGAAAAATGGCTGCTGCGTGATGGGGGAGTCTTTCAGGCTGCACTTGGAATTAAAAGCCATTACACCATCTAAGGACGTGCAGAGGCTGTGCAGAGTTAGGGCTGGTAGTAGAGTCCTTCGGCACTGAAGGGGAATTACCTCCATAGCATTTTCTACATTTCTTGGCTTTGTGAAAGGCAAACAGGGACAGAAATCACTAGAGCAATAAAAATGCTCTTAATGTTTTTGAGGCACAAATCAGGTAGAGTGAATTTAGAGCAGTTGCAAGTAGATGGCAACTAGGAGCACTTTGAAACCAGAAAGCAAATGGACTATTATAAAACCTGCAGGGAAAGCAGGCAGCAAGACACATCTATCCCCCAGATGCCCAAGCCAGACCCAGAGACACTGTTCACTCCTTCAATTTCCTCCTCTTGCCCTCAAATGAGTTGTTTCTAGGTTTTTTCTCTTAAGAACTGTGTTGCTATGGATATTATATACATATTTCCTGGTGCATTTGTGCAAGAATTTCTATAAGATGATGCCAAATTGTTTTCAAAAGTGATTGAGCTGACATAAAAACCAGACACAATGCATGAATCTTGAATTAGGGGGAAAAAATGTAAAAGACATATTTGGGACAATTGGGATATTTTGAATATGGAATGAGTATTGGGTGATCCTGTGGAATTATTGTTAATTTAAAAAATATGAATGGTATTGGAGTTATGTTTGAAAATGTCCTTTACTTATTCTTTTTTAAAATAAATAAATTTATTTATTTATTTTTGGCTGCGTTGGGTCTTCGTTGTCTTGCGCAGGCTTTCTCTAGTTGTGGCGAGCAGGGGTTACTCTTTGTTGGGGTGTGTGGGCTTCTCATCGTGGTGGCTTCTCTTGTTGTGGAGCACGGACTCTAAGCACGCAGGTGGCATGCAGGCTCAGTAGTTGTGGTTTGCAGGCTCTCGAGTACAGGCTCAGTAGTTGTGGTGCACAGGCTTAGTGGCTCCGTGGCATGTGGGATCTTCCCAGACCAGGGCTCGAACCCGTGTCCCCTGCCTTGGCAGGCAGATTCTCAACCACTGCGCCACCAGGGAAGCCCCCTTTTCCTATTCTTTAAGAATATTTAGGAGTGAAGTGACAAGATATCTATGGTTCATTTTCTTTTCTTTAAAAAAATTTTTTTAAATTGAAGTATAGTTGATTTACGATGTTGTGTTAATTTGTGCTGTACAGTAAAGTGACTCAGTTATACACATGTATACATTTTTTAAAACATTCTTTTCCATTATGGCTTATCACAGGATACTGAATATAGTTCCCTGTGCTATACATTAGGACCTGGTTGTTTATCCAAATGGTTCATTTTCAAGTGGCTCAGCAAAACAGTATATATATGGAAAGAGACAAAGAAGAAGAGAGAAAATAGAGGAGAGAAAGAGAGAGAGAGATTGAGGGAGGGGAGGAAGCAAATGTGGCAAAACGTTGGTGGACCATTTACATATGCTTAAAATTTGTCAAAATAAAAGGTTGTGAGAAGAAAAGGAAAAAAATGTTTGAAACAGGGTCTAGTTAGGAAAACAGAAACCACTCTAGGTATTTCAAACAGTGGGATGTTAATACAAGGAATTGGTTTCAAAGGCATTGGAAGGGGTGGAAGAGCAAAAGGAAGGAGGTGGGACTGGAGGACCAAAAGGGAAGAATCAGTGAGACCCAGAGATCAGAAGATGTGGGTGCCCTGGAGCTCAGCCCGCAAGCCAGTGATGGCTGTGGTGAGACACTATTGCAATTGGTTCTGGAACCAGAAGAGGCACTACCTCGAGCAGAGCTGGGACTGCTGAGAGCAGTACTGCCTGTGCCCAGGCTGCTGCCATCCAGATCACCTCCTCTCCATTGTCACCACAGCTTCATTAGTAACGGCCCCAAGGGCCAGAGCCAGAAGCAGAAAGCTGCCCTCTTCCTCCTGCCTTCTGCTCTCCCACCATTCTACTACCTTCTGTTTCCTGGTTGCCCTTTCTTGTCCTTCGGGCTGCATTTCATCCTTGTCATCAGGACCACTGTGTCCCTGCCTGTCCTCTTCTCACAGAACACACTGCTTCCAGGGTGACCTCATCACAGCACCATTTCTTTCTTTCTTTTTCTTTTTTAATTTTTATTGGAGTCTGGTTGATTTACAATGTTGTGTTAGTCTCAGATGTATAGCAAAGTGAATAAGTTATACATATACATATATCCACTCTTTTTTTTTTAGATTTTTTTCCATATAGGCTATTACAGAGTACTGAGTAGAAGTTCCCTGTGCTACACAGAAGATTCTTATTAGCTATCTACTTTATATATAGTAGGGAGTGTGTATATGTCAATCCCCATCTCCTAATTTATCCCTCCCCCCCTTAATCCCCTGGTAACCACAAGTTTGTTTTCTACATCCTTGACTCTACTTCTGTTTTGTAAATAAGTTCATTTGTACCCTTTTTTTAGATTCCACATATAAGCAATATCATATGGTATTTGTCTTTCTGTGTCTGGCTTACTTCACTCAGTATGACAAGCTCTAGGTCCTTCCATGTTGTAACTGCACAGCACCATTTCTAACAGCAAAAACACGATTCTGAAATGACTCAAGGGTTCAACAGTACAGCACTGGATAAATATAGGTTATTCTTTAGGTGGAATACTATGCACCATTTGGTGAAAACTGCACTGTACATCTGTTGACATTGAGAGACGTTTATGGTATTGCTTAGTTAATAAACCTAGGAGTTATAATATTGCATGTATAACGTGGTCTCATTTGTGTGAAAAATAAATATAAGTGACACTTGAATGAATGTTCAGCAAAATATTAACAATCTTTATCTCTGGGTGCCAGAATTCTGTGTGATTTAAGCATTATTTCTGCATGTCAATAGTTGCTAGTTTTTCTACAAGGAACGTGTATTTCTAGTGAAATGAAAAAGAAATATACATTGTATGAAAAAAAATTCTCTTAGGATATGAATCCCAGTCAGCCAATTGACTGCATAAAACTCTGCAATAAATATTTAACCAATCATTTCAGGTGCAGAGTCAGCTCCGCTCAGGAAAGGAGCCCATGCTCAGTTGCCTCCCAGTCTTTAAAGACAGATATTTAAAAATTCTGATAGAAGTCCCCTTCTTTTTTTTTTTTTCTTTCTTTCCTGGAAACTTGTGCTACAGAAAAGTAATAAACAGATAAGGAATGATCTGACCTTGAATATGGCATTATTTCATTGTTGCAATCATTGTAAGGGCCAACTTCACTGCAGAGTGTGGGATGCATTCAACCCATGGGAAGGCACAAGACACCAAAGCTCTCACTTTGAACTGCTTGTCCTGCCTCTGGACATACGGAACAGGTACCAGAGTTTAAGCACTTAGATGAATGTTCTTGAAGCTGTGTGTTCCATGAGGTTATTTTTATTCAAAGCCTTTTTGGGGAAGTCTTTTTTTGATCAGTAATAATGGCTGTCATTTGGTAAGCATGGGCTCTGTGTGACTTTTCTATATGTGTTTTCTAATTTTAACCATCCTATGAGATTGATGACCATCTGATTTTACTGAGAAGGAGACAGGCTCAGAGAGGTCAAGCCACTTGCTCAAGGTCAATTAGTAAGTGACAAAACAGATTTCAGAACCTTTCTTCCTGGCTTCAAATCAGGTGTGGAAACTTGTCCAAGCTGTGTCTAGATCCACCAATCTACAATCTATCCTGTATCTTTATGGCCAACCATGTTTTGACCTAAAACATTAGTGCCCAGTTTAATCATCTGCTTTATTCTCCATGTTCTGCTCAGAAAGACCTCAGCGTCGAAGAGTTGCCACCAGAGGTAATAATTAAAAGAATGTACATCAGGGCATTTCCCTGTCAGTCCACTGGTTAGGACACTGCGCTTTCACTGCAGGGGGCATGGATTCCATCCCTGGTGGCGGAACTAAGATCCCGCAAGCTGCACAGCACAGCCAAAAAAAAAAGAATGTACATCAGGTTCTGAAGACCTGAATCTTTGAAGAAGCATCCCCAAAATGACACGAAGAACAGCCAATCATCAGAACTGCTGTTTAACCTGCTAAGAAATAGCTGTGAAGAGCATCGCCTATTTGAACAAGTAATTCCAAGTCTTCTTGTGAAAGACAATTCGTTGTTTTCTTTAACACTCATCACTTTTGAAACTAACAAGACGTTGTAAATCAAATATACTTCAATTTTTAAAAATCCTCCCCCCCCCGCCCCCGCCAATTCTATCACTTTGAGAGTCTGCATGGAGTTTTTTAAAATCCCACAGCTTTGAGTCAGAGACGTTAGACTCCGTCCCTTAGCTGTGTGATCTTGGGCTTGTCACTTACCCTTTTTGAGTCTCAATTTCACCACCTTTGAAGCAGGTCTTATACCAACTTCATTAGGTTGTTTCAAGGATTAATACTGGGACACCCAGTCTTTCTCACCTGGCCTATGGAGTCATTCTTCATGCAGCACGAGTGCTGAGAGATCCTCCTACTATAAAGTAGTTTTGACCATCTATGGCTGATTAAATCACAGAGGTAGCATATTTTAACATAAGTTTTATATACGAAATGAGGCGCCAAGTTAACAGCCCAGGAAAACAGAAGGCTTATGTTTTTCCACATAATAAACTGTGAAGAAATGAGTCGGGACAGCTTTACAGCCTCTCCAGGAGCACGGTGTGCCTGGAAAACGCCACGGACACGCAGCATCTTCTTTATGATATGGTGTTGCTCTGACTGAGGAATGGAATGCTCCGGATCATCTAGAAATTTGCTTGAACCTGTAGCTAAACTCTAAAATAGCCAGGTCTGTTCAGTTCAGCACTTGCACGGGAATTTTATTATGTGCCAGACACTGGGTATTAAAGGTTCAGAAATAAATAAGACCACTGTCCCCACCAGAGTCCTCAATATGGGGGAATGACAGAGGCACAGGCAGATCCCTTTAATTGTCCGTGGCAGAGCCAGGAGAGAAGATTGCCCAGGATGTGCTGCGAGCCCAGAGAGATGTTTAACTGATTTGCATACAAAGAGTGGGGTTGACAAAGATCAATGTTATCGACAGCAATACAAACCTCGATGAAACTCCCAAGAGGGCTTCAAGAATATAACACAGACATAAGACAGGGAGCAAAGACTCCTAATTTCTCCAGAGAGTGAGCCCTATCCCCATAGCTACCTTCCACATGGGTGTCAAAGGAGCTGCTCAGCTAACACAGGGCAAGGGCACAGCTCTGGGGATCTGAGGAGGAGAATAAGTGCTTCACTTCTTCTGCAGCATCTGCTATAAGACAGACCCTGAAGGGGAAAAGAAAGCACCGCATGGCCTGCCTTCCAGAAGCTTACAGTCTAGTGGAGTGGGTTAGTTCTCTAGAGCTGCCGTGACAAATTACAAGCTGGATGGCTTAAAAGCACAGAAATTTATTCCCTCACAGTTCTGGATGCTAGAAGTCCAACAAGGTATCTGCAGGGTCATGCTCTCTCTGAGGCTCTAGGGAGATCCTTCTGGCCCCTTCTCAGCTTCCGGTGGTGGCCAGCAATCCTTGGCATTCCTTGGCTAGAGCTGCATCAGTCCAATCTGCCTCCGTCGGTCCATGGCTTTCTCGCCCTGTGTCTTCATGTCATCTTCCCAGGAGCACACTAGTCCTATTGGATCAAGAGCCCATCCTACTCCAATGTGACTTCAACATATCTAATTACATCTGCAAAAACCCTATTTCCAAAGAAAGCCACATTCGGAGGTGCTGGAGATTAGGACCTCAATAAATCCTTTGAGGGTCCTCAATTCAACCTTTAACAGGGAGGTAAGGTGAATGCACAAGTATGAGAGTGTGTCATCACTCCTCCAGAGACCTGCCTCTTCCCTCCCTCTCTGTGCCCCTTCCCCAGCTTCTGTGTGCCCGCAGGTGCTCTGCTTACATTTTCAGAGCTCCCTGCCATGCTTGGGAGTTCACATCCCCCAGAGCAGCCCTAAGCCCCTTGGTCCAAGAGGAACAAACTCAGGTGTAATTTAGACTCCACTGGGGAGTGAAGGCTGAGACTGGGACTTGCCTGCAATTACACCTTGTGTGGCTTCTTCTCCTTCCCACTCCCAACCCCCCATCCCCTTCCTTAATAAACCAAGTGCAGCTGAATCCTCACCTAAGGGTCTGCTTCTGGGGAACCCAACCTATGACAACAAATAAGTGTAACACTAGGCAGAATAGAGCCAGGCCAGACAAAGTGCTAAGGGGCTTCAGGGGAAGGAGGGAAAGAACATGTTTGGATGAAGGAATCAGGAGATTGGCTGGTAAATGGGGTTAATAATGCCTAAATTACAGGGCTGGTCTGAGGAGCAAATGAGCAAAACATATGAAAGACCTTCCCGGCACATTAGTAGGTGCTCAACTAATGTTAGTTCCGGTTCTCGCTCTTTTCAAAGGAAGGATGTTGTGGATGGGCCTGGAAAGGCACAGAGAGTTTGGCAGGTGGAGGAAGAAGGAGCGTAGAAGGGAGTGTGTGCTTTTTTAGAAGGGCAGCAGCCTACTTTGAAGTGAGCATGGCATCCCCACCCCCTAGCATTTGGAAGAGCCACTGAACAGTTTCCAGTGACCTCTCCAAATGCATTTCTCTGGTTGGATCTGGGAAGCCAGGGCGTTGGAGGGTAGGGGTTTTCCTCTATTTTTAGGGGGGATGGTTCCCTAAGGATGTACTATTAAGATCCACCCTGTTGTGTGGTGTAGAGATGGAAAGGCCTAGCATCCTGCCCTACTCAATAATGCTGCTTACCTCTTGGGCTTGTGTCTTGCATCAGTGAAATGAGGTGGTGGGGCTACTTGCCTTCTCTCATGTTCTGAGATCTTCAGTGAACTCTGCTCCCTCAGCTGAGCTGGACTTTGATGTGCATAGTAGAAATATTGCCCTGTATAGTCCTTTTGTCTAGTGGAGAGCACTGTATCACCTTTTGAAAAATTATTACGTTTTATCAAGTTTGTCGTCCAACTTTTACTCTATTTCCCCCACCCCACCTTTCGGCACCTCCTTGCCATCCTCTTTAACCTCCTCCTCCAGCTGGAACCAAGAAGAATCATTTAGAATTGCCAATCAACTGTTGATTACTCTTTAATGTGAAGGAATTTAGGTTAATTTGTTACCTATTCTAGACATTTGAAAGTAAAACCTTCTGACTCTGTGTGCCCCCTCTTAAAGGGATTTAAAGTATCCACAAGCAGGCAGGAACTTTCTTTATTTTTAATTCAGGAGATTTGCCATTATTTCTAAAATCACCCTTTGATGCTCATCAGAGAAACCTGAGGTTACACCAGGCTGAAGCCTACTGGGACAGCTGAAGCTGGGAGAGGTGGGATGGGTGGTTCCACGCCCTCTCCTCTGTGTAGAGGCGGAAGTTGCTGCATCTTTGATGGTCTGCAGCCCAGACACCTGCTGGTGGGGGAACAAGTGCTGGGGCGGTAGAACCCAGCTCCCATCTTGCTTGGGCTTGAGGTGGCTGGCCGCCCTCTCCCTCTGAAGCCTCCCTTGCCTAAGCCCTGCTCCTTGTCTGAGCTCAGGGGCAGACCCCAGCCTTTTTCACCACCTCTACACTCTCTGATTCCAAGAATGTAGACACAGCCTTTCTGGATTCTCTCTCCCTCTCCATGCCACTAAAGCTGGGAAAAAGTTCTCTCCATTTCTGGGGAGGCCACCCATATAGCCTCGGGGTCCCAAGTTTCTGCTGCCCCAAGCCCAGTGCCACTCAGGACACCACGGAGAGGAAGCAGAGAGCAGCTGACTCTGCTGTTTAAGGACATCTCAGGTAAGAGGGAGGCCAAGGGAGGTACAGAAAAAGCCTCAGTTCTGGGCACCTGGGAGACCACACTGCCTGAGCTGAATCCTGTACCTTGTATGAAAATAAAGTTCTCAATATTGATGCTGACGGTAGTGGCAAAAAAGTAAGGAGATAACAATTATAAAAATATATGCTGACTGGAAGAATAATCCTACTCATGGCCGTTTACATTGCTATCATTCAGGTTACACCAAAGTGCCCACAGAACATAATAATACTTAGGTATATATAATTCTTTTTCTGGAATCGGATAACTTATTTGTTTGTTTTATCTTTATTGAAGTATAGTTGATGTACAATATTATATGTTACAGGTGTCAATATAGTGATTCAAAATTTTTAAAGGTTATACTCCATTTATAATTATAATAAAATATTGGCTATATTCCCCATGTTGAAAAATACATCCTTCTAGCTTATTTTATACCTAATAGTTTGTACCTCTTAAGCCTCTCCCCCTATCTTGCCCCTCTCCCCCTTCCCTCTCCCCACTGGTAACCACTAGTTTGTTTTCTGTATCTGCAAGTCTGCTTCTTTTTTGTTATATTCACTATTTTGTTGTATTTTTTAGATTCCACATATAAATGATGACATACTTATCTTTGCCTTTCTCTGAGTTATTTCACTTAGCATAATACCCTCCAGGTCCATCCATGTTGTTGTAAATGGCAAAATTTCATTCTTTTTTACGGCTGAGTAGTATTCCATTGTGTGTGTGTGTGTGTGTGTGTGTGTCTGTATAGTCATCTGTTGATGGACACTTAGGTTGCTTCCACATTTTGGCAATTATAAACAATGCTGCTATGAACATTGAGGTGCATGTATGTTTCTGAAGTAGTGTTTTGTTTTTTTTCAAATATATACTCAGGAATGGAATCACTGGGTCATATGGTAGTTCTCTTTTTAGTTTTTAAGGAACCTCCATACTGTTTTCTATAGTGGCTGCACCAATTTACATTCCCACCAACAGTGTACGAGGGTTCCCTTTTCTCCACATCCTTGCCAACATATGTTATTTGTGTCATTCTGACAGGTGTGAGGTGATATCTCATTGTGGTTTTAATTTGCATTTCTCTGATGATTAACAATGTTGAGCATCTTTTTGTGTGCCTGTGGCCATCTGTATGTCTTCTTTGGAAAAATGTCTATTCATATCTTCTGCTCATTTTTTAATCAGGTCGTTTGTTTTTTTGATGTTGAGTTGTATGAGCTCTTTATATATGTTGGATATTAACCTTTTTCTGGTCATGTCATTTGCAAATATTTTCTCAGTAGGTTGTCTTTCTGTTTTGTTGATTTCCTTTGCTGTGCAAAAGCTCTTAAGTTTAATTAGGTCCCATGTGCTTATGTTTGCTTTTATTTCCTTTGCTTTAGGAGACAGATCCAGAAAAATACTGCTACAATTTACATCAAAGAGTGTTACACTTATGTTTTTCTCTAGGAGTTTTATGTTTTCTGGTCTTACGTTTAGGTCTTTAATCCATTTTGAGTTTATTTTTGTATATGATGTTAGAGAATGTTCTAATTTCATTCTTTTACATGTAGCTGTCCAGTTTTCCCAGCACCACTTATTGAAGAGACTATCTTTTCTCCAATGTATATTCTTGCCTCCTTTGTCATAGGTTAATTGACCATAAATGCATGGGTTTATTTCTGGGCTCTCTATTCTGTTCCATTGATCTATGTGTCTGTTTTCATGCCAGTAGTATACTGTTTTGATTACTATAGTTTTTTACCAGAGTCTGAAGTCAGAAAGCATGATTCCTTCAACTCTTCTTTTTCAAGATTGTTTTGGCTATTTGTAGTCTTTTGTTTTTCCATACAAATTTAAAAATTATTTGTTCCAGTTCTGTGAAAAATGCCCTTGGTATTTTGATGTGGATTGCGTTGAATCTGTAGATTGCCTTGGGTAGTATAGTCATTTTAACAATACTAATTCTTCCAACCCATGAACACCGTATATCTTTCCATCTGTTCGTGTCATCTCCAGTTTATTTCATTAATGTGTTACAGTTTTCTGAGTACAGGTCTTTTTCCTCCTTAGGTAGGTTTATTCCTATTTATATATTTATATAAATATTTATATTTTAAATATTATTTATATAAATTTCCTCTTTATATATTTTTTAAGTGTTTGGATTAATATGATTTACTCTTAACTCTGTATATATATTCAGCTTTCTGGTACCATTCAATTTTTTCTCCTAGCTTCATTGAAATATAATTTACATACAACAGTCCTTCAAGATATAGAGCATTTTCATCACCCAAAAACTGTTCCTCCTGCTGCTTTGTAGGCAAGCCCCTTCCCCAGTCTCTGGCCCAAGACAACAATGATCTGCTTCTGTCACAATAATTTACCTTTTCTAGAATTTTGTATACTTAGAATCATACTGTTTTTAGTTTTGGTGTCTCATTTATTTTATTTAGTAGAAACTTTTTGAGACTCATCCATGTTGTAGGATTTAATAATATTTCTTTTTTACAGTAAGTCCCCTACATACGAACCTTCAAGTTGCAAACTTTCAAAGTTGTGAACGTGTGTTCCATCAATGTCAGGCGTGAGTGACATTGCAGCTTGCCCTCTGTCTCCTACTGCTGATGCTTCTTCAGCTCTACCATCTCCCCCCTCTTCTCCCTCTTCCAGTCAGTAACTCTTCTTGCCTGTTCACTCGATGCCAGCCCCTGTATGTCAGCTGTTGTCTGTACTACTGTACTTTCCAAGGTACTGTGCTGTAAGGTTAAAAATGGTTTCTTTATTTTTGTGTTTGTTTGTTTTTTACGTATTATTTGTGTGAAAAGTATTATACACCCATTACAGTATAGTACTATATAGGCGATTGTGTTAGTCGGGTACCTAGGCTAACTTTGTTGGACTTATGAGCAAATTGGACTAATGAATGTGCTCTTGGAATGGAACTCATTCGTATGTAGGGGGCTTACTGTATTTCCAACTAATAGTCCATTTTATGGATGTAGCACAATGTATTTAATCCGTTTATCAGTTGGTGGATATTTGGGTTGCTTCCAGTTTGGGGGCAACGCACATAATACATGAGCAATGCACATAATACATGTACATGTCTTTGTGTGAGTCTATGTTTTCACTTCTGTTGGGTAAATACAGGGCGACTTCATGGGTGTGCACCATGGGCATTTGCCCTCAGAAGGGCCCTGCACTTAGTTCAGTGTTCTGCTTTGCTCTCTTGAGCAGTTGTACCGTTTTGCATCCCCACCAGCAATTTACGAGAGTTCCAGTTGCTCTGCATCTTCATCAATTTCTGCTGCTTTCTACCATAGTCATCTCTTCAAACCTTTAAAACTAGAGGAGGAGTTAGTATGTTGCAAGGGTCTTATTGCTCATCCATGAACAACTCCCACCCTCCATCTCTCCTTTGGACTTGGGTTTCCATGAGTTCATAAGACACTAAATAAACTGGTGGGGATAGGAATAGCAGAATTCACAGAATCGTGAAGTTTCACAGTCATGGTCCTCTCTTTGTTCTCAAGCTGACATTGTTATGTTGTCTAATATCAACAGTTGTACATTGGGAATTTAGGCACAGGAATGTTTTCCAAGCAAATAGACCAAGAGAATTGCATTGTTTTTTAACTGTGATCAGCAGCCACTTTGGAAGAAGTTATTTGAGTTGTCCTATAAGGATAATGTATGTTTGCCATATGGCTGTTGCCTTTTAATTTAATAAATAAACAAAGAGTTAAACAGATAGCCCCGTTTCAAGTACAAGTTCTCCAACAATGGAGTCAGCACCAGACTATGTTTATTATATTCTTTGTGTCAGAATCATATTCATTAAGAATAAAGACTTCCCCCAATTCAGATGCTTCACATATAATTCTTTACCCTCATCTGAAAGTCAACTATCCTGCTCCAGAAGAAAGTAGATTGATTTGACATCCTGGGCTCTTCAAAAAGCACCTTTGCTGCAGTCACACTGTGATTTTGTAAGTATTTCCATAAAGCAACAAAAATATAATTTATAAAATGAGTTGTTTCTTCATAAGAAAAGATGAACCCCTATATTTTTCTCTATTTTCTGTGCTTTCTTAAAATACCATAATAGAAATACCTCAGTTCTTTAAGTATCACTCTGGCTTGCACTTTTGGACACATTTTAAGTGCAGCAAAGCTGTCGCAAAATAACAGTGAATGAACTTAATAGACCCACATACAGAAAATGCTGTAATTCACTGAGGCAGGAAAAGAAAAAAGAAGAAATGGAGAGACCTATCACTTTCATGGATAGGAAGACTGAAGATGTTTGTTTTCGCCAGGTTATGACATAAAAATAAAAAGATTCCAATCAAAACCCCGAAGGATTTGGGGGAGCAATTGACAAACTTATTCAAAAATCTGACAACAAGCATGAATAGGGAGAAGAACCAAAATAATTTTGAAAAAGAATAATAAAAAAGGAATACTTACCTTATTAAATGTCAAAATATTTTATAGAAAGTGCTTGGTCTCATGGAGAAATCTCTATTTTTTGTTTATCTGACCATGCAGGGTTTAAAAAAGACAATAATAAATGTTTGAGCAGAAATGTGGGGAAATAGGTATATATTTTTTTACTTTTGAACATTTCAATAAGGGAAAACTGAACAATAGCCTGTTCTGGTTGGGCTGAGGGTTTTTCCCACAAGGGTCAAATTCATTCCAATACTATCCTTGTGTGGACATCATCCTTTCCTTTAGGATGGTCTCTACTGATTGCCTGAAAGTGACATGGACCTTTTAATGTTAATAAAGGGGCTTAGTATCTTTCCATTAGTGCATTCCTTATAATGCAAAGATGTTCCGATTGGTTCCAAGAGCAGATGTATACTGAGAGCATTTAAATGATTGAAAAATAAGTGTATTGTTGATACCTAGATTAACAGACAGACTTGGTGAATCACAAGAGCTGCATCCATAAGTATCCTTCATAATTTCTGGCTACTCATTTTCATATTAACTGGAATGAGTTTCTTTTCAAATATATAAGATGGAAGATGAGAGGGGAAAATTGACTTATTGATAGAAGGGAAACAATCCTCCCGCCTCAAAGAATTAGGTAGCTTTTTAATTTAAAGTTCCAGTAGATGAATAAGGTTGATATTTCCCAGGAGTGACCTTGGTTGGAATTTCCCCTCAGTCTGAGGTAGCCAGGAAAAGACAGAGGTACATTTTTCATAGCTCCATACTGGCCACTCTCATCCCTCCTCACGTTCCGTCTCGTCGTGCTGGTCGTGTCCGGGGTTCAGTGCTCCGAACAAGGGTGAAGTTAAGAAGTGACAGCTTGCCCTGGCCAAGAGTGACTCAGCACTCTGACTTCTGGTGTAGGATATTAATGCAGCCGGACATACGCTTGGTGGAAATATTTATTTTTAGAACTATCCATAACATCTTCCTGAATCCAGATCTTCACCTCGCTCTGGGTCTCCCACCAGTCACTGGACCCCAATGTCATTTCCAGGCACTGTTCTGCAGAAAACGCTAGGCTGGCTTCCTCCTATTCAGCCTGCCAGCTGCTCTGTACATAATCAGGTGTATATAAGAATGCATATTTATTCATTTGACATTTACTTATCACACCTCTTCCGAGGTGGTTATCACAATATCTTGGCCAGGCTCTTATCTCATTACCCCTGAACAACAAAATATTATAGGAGCACTTTCTGCCTAGGAAGGTCTGAGAAGGTTCCTGAGAGGCTGTGAAGTTTGGGTAGAATGTGGAAAGGTAATAGGAATTTACAGATAGATACAAGGGCAAGATTATCCTTGGTCAGGGATAAGCTCTTCCTTTCCCATGGCACTGATGCTGATCGGTTCCACATTGATATCTCCAGCCCTGATGTCTCATCGTATTTCAGATCTGTACCTCCTGCTGCCTATGGGACATCAGTTCATAAGCCAGAAATCTGGGAATCATCCTAAATTCCTTTATATATCTAATCCCTTATATCCAAGTCACAAAGACCTGTTTATTCTACCTGTTAAAGATTTTCTCAAATCCATCCCCACTTCTCCACCTGTATTGCCACTAACTTCATCTGGAAACCATCATCATGTCTTGCCTGGAGTATATTAAATGCCACCTAACTGGCCTTCTAATTCTCATCGTGTGTCCTTTCAACCTGACAAAGTGAGGGAAAAGGCCCATCTCTCTTTTTTTTTTTTAACATCTTTATTGGGGTATAATTGCTTTACAGTGGTGTGTTAGTTTCTGCTTTATAACAAAGTGAATCAGTTATCCATATACATATGTTCCCATAACTCTTCCCTCTTGAGCATGTGCTGTGCCACCCTCGGGAGCCTGCGCTTGCTTACTGACCGAGCTGCAGCTTTCAACACTCTCTGTTCACAACGTCCTCTCTGGCCATCCCGAATTACCTGCAGATCCCCAAATATGACTTGTGTTTTAATATGTTGCACTGTGGCATAGGTCCCCATTAAACGAAATGGTCTTGGCCTTGTGATCTGAAAATTCCCATCCGCTCTTCCACATTGTCCCAACTTCACAACCTCTCAGGAACCTTCCAGGGCAGAATGTGCTCCAATAACACTTTTCTGTTTGAGGCTAATGAGATGGAGCTGGAGGGGGCATGCTTGCACCCTGTAAAGCAGACTCTGTCTCTTCTTCGCTGTCCTACGGAAGGCTGGCAGTGGAGGTGGTCTTTGGCTAAGTTAAATGAGCACCTGAAAATTTATTTACCAACCCTGGGGTCCCCATGTCCCTACTGTGATCCACCTTGGGGCAACATGGCCTTAAGGGTCATGCATGACCCAAAGATATGAATATTGTTGGGTTTTGCCAAAGGTAGGAGACAAAGTTACATAACACACTTACAGCTGCATTATTTTGTTAATCATTATTTTGAGCTGATTCCAAAATGAACTTTGACTTTATTTTTTGGTATTTTGTGTATTCCAGGAGGGAATAGTGTCCATTTCCTGGTGTCCACTGTGGGATAAAGGAGCCCAGGGGGGGTCTTCCTGTCTCCAACTCAGCACAGCTACTATAACACTTAGACTTTATATTTGTTCCCATATCAGTTTGCCCGTATTCCCTGAGAATACGGGAATTGCATTGGTTTTTCTAGCCTATGAACACTGCCTGGCACATGGTGGGTGCTCAATAAACCTTGTCTTATTATACAACTGTAATAAAATAATATAGTTTCTCTTACTCCATCACCCATAGCCTTCATTACGTTGCTCTTGATATTAATGTGTCCCTGAGGTGAAAATCATGACAATTTCTCTTGGGTTTTTAACACCTACACATTACTTAGGTATCATGTCATCATAACATCTCAGAAGAGACACAAGAAGAAAATAGTGCTCGCGTCTTTTGGGCCATTAGTTGATGTTGTAGTTACAAGTGAAAGCCACCAGATGGCTTAAGGAAATGAGTTTATTTCCAATTGAGATTTTAGCGGAGAAATCTAGGACCGAGAAGTAAAGCATGATTGGAGGGAGCTCAAAAGGCTCTCTGTAGTGAACCCCAAATAACCCACAAACCCTCACTTACCAGTGTCACCACCTGACTTCAGAAATGGGTTTGTAGAGGCTTTGCAACCTGCAGAATGAAAAACACCAAACTGTGTATCATCCTTCCAGAGTCTACATGCTTTAAGAATTACAGAATAGTTACTGAAATTTAATTCCACAAATATTTATTGAGTGCCTAAGTCCCAATTACACCTTCTGAGAGGCTTATTGAAGCATATGACACAGAAAGCACAGCTTACTCAAGATGGAAAATGTGCAGGAGACTAGAAGTAGAAATGGATGTCTTTTTCTCCTTGTGTACACTAGTGCTGCAGTTTCAAGGAGAAATGCTGGCAGAAAATAATTGTGACCTAGAAAAATTTTGCATATTATCTGTAGGCAGAATAGGTAAAAGACAAATGAAAACAAAGCAAAGCAAAACTTTAGATGACCACAGTATTTCTAACTCAAAGTGTATTTTATATGGTATTTGTATATGAGAACCAGAGTTGAAATTGTTAGAGTAGATTGAAACATTTTAATGAAGTAAGTTAAATATAAACCTATATATAAAAAGATCTGGGAGGATGTATACCAATGGTAGAATAAACCAAAGGAGATAAAAATCTAACTTAAGAGGTAACCCAGTATTTGAGATTAAAAGAAAAAAATTGAACTGGCTAAGATAGTTCACTTACCTTTTCTTTTTACCAATCTATAATTTATCTTTGCTGTAATCATTTTGTGTTAAATAAACTGTTTACTTTCTGATTAAAAAAGTGATACATGTACAGTCTAGAAAATTTAAAAATAGAAAAGTATAAAAGAAAAAAATAAAAATTACCCACAGTCCGATTACAGAGAGAAAACCGCTGTTGGCATTTGGGTTACAGGCACACCTCGGAGATACTGCGGGTGGGGTTCAGACCACCCAATAAAGCAGATATCGCAATAAAATGAGTTGCATGAATGTTTTGGTTTCCCAGTGCATATAAAAGTTATATTTACACAATATTGTAGTCTACTGAGTGTGCAAGAGCATTATGTCTAAAAAAGCAGTGTACGTATCTTAATTAAAAATATAACTATACCCGAATAAAAAATAAAACACCCTGTACCCATTAAGTAGTCACTCCCCATTCTCCTCTACCCCCATCCCTGATCAACTGTAATCTGCTTTCTGTCTCTGTTTTCCCAAATCTGTTTTCCCAAATCTCTGTTTTGCCTATTCTGGATATATTATATAAAAGAAATCATGCAAAAAAAATATTGCAAAAAATTCTAAATATTATCTGAGCCTTTAGTGAATTGATATCTTTTTGCTGGTGGAAGGTCTTGTCTGGACGTTGATGCTGCTGACTGATCAGGGTGGTGGTTGCCGAAGGCTGGGTGGCCGCTGCCGAAGGCTGGGTGGCCGTGGCAATTTCATGAAATAATAGAGCAATGAATTGCCACATTGATTGACTCTGCCTTTCACAAACGATTTCTCTGTAGTGTGCACTGCTGTTTGATAGCATTTTACCCACAGTAGAACTTTCAAAACTGGAGTCAATCCTCTCAAACCCTTTCGCTGCCTTATCAACTAAGTTTATGTCATATGTTAAATCCTTCGTCGTCATTTCAATAATCGATTAAGTTGCCGTCTTATATGGGCGCAGTTCATGGTGCCCCAAAACAATTACAATAAAGATCACTGATCACAGATCACCAGGACAAATATAATAATAATGAAAAAATTTTAAATATTGTGAGAATTACCAAAGTGCGACACAGAGATACGAAGTGGAGCAAATGCTGTTGGATGCACGATGTCACAAACCTTCGACCTGTGAAAAAAAGGCAGTATCTGCAAATTACAATAAAGGGGAAGACAGTAAAATGAGGTATGCCTGTATTTTCTTTCGTTCTTTTTCCCTGTGACTCTAAATATGACATATATGTAACTGGATGTTGAGGGAAATCTCACTTGTTTCCCTGGAGCTGGCAAACAGGACCCAAAGCTTAGGACAGAGAGCCATCAAGACCCTATGGTAGAAAGAGATCTTCAAACAGTTGGGGTCTAACTGCTCATCCAGAGCTTATTAAGGATGACCAAACCTTTCCAGTGTATATAAGCAAAAGGCTGATAGAGGGTGAGGGAGATGCATCAGAGTCTAGAAACGTCTGCCCCATGGGGAGGACTCCACTATCCCTCCCTGCAAAGCTAAAAGGAGTATCAGCACTTTCCCCCGGGGAAATGATGCTAACACCCTGTCCTTGTAGATGTGCCTTGTACTTTTCCTAGCAGGGAAAAGGAGAATGGAGAGATGGCAGAGTTGAGAGAGGAGTGGTCCCTCTGTTTGGCAAGGAGAGAATGGATGAGCTCTTATGGGACTAAAGGACAGCTTGGAAGGCAGCTTAGCTTGATTCAACTTGTCTCTACAACACCCAAGAGGGTTTCCTAGTGGCCAGGGAGTCCTAGCAGCCACACATCGAGGACTGTACCTCCAGGCCAGGAGCTGGAGAGCATTTCCTGGCCACGGAGCTCCCACGCAAAATTCCATGCCGTGAAGATGCTCACTTGAGCATTTAATCGGAGTGTCTGAGTGACACTGCTCCCCAGTGGCTTCTATGCCAGTGGGCGTGAACCTGAGAAACCAGTAGAGAAACCTCAGGATAAACACAGTGCAGTCCACTTGAGGAAAGTGTGTCCCGTTTCCCCCTTCCTTCTTCCCAGTCTCCAATCCTAAAAGAACTTGATCCCAGACAAAAAGGGAGAAGATAGAAGAATGAAAAGTGGATCCCTCGCTGCCTTCATGTCTTTTGGGAAGGAAGCCGGGTTTGTTCTGGGCTGAGAGTGAGTGAGTATTAAGGAGATGTGAGTGAAGTCTCTAAGTATGAACCAAGTGGACTGAGGTTTTAATAACTGGAAATGAGCAGAAAGCTCAGGGAACCCTGCAGACATCAGACAGGGCTGGGAAGGAAGATTTGGGCTAATACATTATGAGGTAGCATATGTCTTCTCCTTTACACTTCAATTTTCTTCAAGGAACTGTATTACTTTTACCATTAGGAAGCAAAGAAAGTTAACCATGCTTATATCCCCTAAGTTCAGACTATTCAATCAATGAGTTATAAAGCAGTTTTATTATTTTTTTCTAAGTAAAAAAATACACTATAAAAGGATTGCAGAAGAAAATTAAAATTGCCTATATTTTTGCCATCCAGAGATAACTACTGTTAACACCCCGGTGTATATTCATGCAGAATTTAAAAAAGCACTCTCAAAAAGGATAGAAAATAAAAGGTAGAGCAGCAGAGGTTTTTGGATTATAGTCATGAGTGAGTAATAATTAAAAAGACAAACAAACCCAGGTTGTAAAAATGCACTTTAGAATCTATTAGGAGACAAGAAATGCTAATTTTGCTAAATTCTGGTGAGGGTCGGTATAAAGTTACCTTGGGTGGCACTACAGGTAGCTAACATTTTAAAATATGATAAACTAAATGGATTAAATAAAATTTGTCCCCAGCCTTTTAATTTTTTTTTTTCAGCCTTTTAATTTTAAGCATTAAATTCTCTGGGTTTTTTGAATGACAGTGGAACCGGAAAGTCAGCAATTTAGTCATGGGTCAGACAGGAAAGAAAAAACAAATTCTTTTTTTTTTTTAATATTTATTGGAGTATAGTTGATTTACAAAGTTGTGACAAATTCTTTATTTACGTGCACAAACACAGAACAAAACAAATTTGCAATTATCACATGGTTACTGTAGGGCGTGTCTGAAAATGTTACTGCAAGCAAGGAACAGAGAAGTAGAAATTAACTGAATAGTACCCATGACTAATCAAAGATTTATAAAATGCTAAAAAAAGTTCTCTCTTACACACACACACACACACACACACACTTAAAAATAATAAAACTCTAAAATGACTGTATTTTGTTAAAATAACATGTCGAAGAAAAAATATGTACTGTACCCTGGGTCAAAAGTGTCTCCAAGAAAGATAGGTTTAACTGACTGAATTATCTTCATACAAGTAGTTAACTGAATTATCGTTGATAACGAACAGTCAAATAAATAAGGTATTTGATAATTAAGCTTTAAAAGCCTATGTAAATCAGCTTTAAATTAGATAACACTACACCATTCACTATTTCTTCATTCAACATACACTTACTCTCTGTGTGGCTAGAAGTGTTGTTTTCTGGACTATGAACCAGACAGTCAAATTTATCAAACCTGGACAACTTGGCAATATCCCCTTTAGATTCTGGATGAACTTGATGAACTACCCATCAATGGACAGGTCTGCCTAATGCCCTCTCAGCTTAAAAAGTTGGTGACTCAATGCATTTCGAGAAGTTGTAACTTCTCTCCCCTCCCCCTTCAACTTCACGGATGACAAAAACTAAGAGACATTATATAACTAGTCAAAGGCCACAGAACTAGTTAATCCAAAACTAGGATTATAATGCAGCACTCCTCTTTTGTACTCATTCACCTGGCTATTTATTCATTTAATCTTCAAATGTTTATTGTCTCTCCAAAGGCAGTCCAGGCCTCAGGGCTCGTCATGTCCCATAACAAAGACAAATAATAATAATAGCTATTAGGCATTAGGCACTATATTAGGTACTTTCACTTGGATTATCTTGTTTAATGGTCATATAATCTTAGCAAGCACTTAGAGAAGAAAAGATAATGTTGATAAATTACAGTATCTTTAAAAAACCTTCTGGAGGGTCAGGGTTGGGGGAGGTAAGTAGGCAGAGCACAGAGGATTTTTAGGGCAGTGAAAATACTGTGTGTGATATTATAGTCATAGTTATATGTCATTATACATTTGTCCAAATCCATAGACTGTACAACACCAAGAGTGAACCCTAAGGTGAACTACGGACTTTGTGTGATTATGAGGTGCTAATGTAAAAATCCTTGGTAAATAAATGTACCATTGTGGAGAGTGATGTTGATAATAGGGGAGTAGTCTATGCTTGTGTGGAAACAGGGTGTATGGGGAATCTCCGTACCTCTCAATTTTGTTGTAAACTTCAACTGCTCTTTAAAAAGTAAGTCTTACAAAAAACAACCCAAAGAGATATCCTGGCTATTCACAATAGCCAGGACACAGAAACAACCGATGTTTCCCCCAGTGGATGAATGGATAAAGAAGATAGGGCATATACACACAATGGAATGTTATCCAGCCTTTAAAAAGAGAGAAATCCTTTCATTTACTACAACATGGATGAGCCTGGAGGACAATATGCTAAGTTAAATAAGTCAGTCATAGAAAGACAAATACTGCATGATTCCATTTATATGAGGTACCTAAAACAGTCAAACTCATAGAAGCAGAGAATAGAATGCTGGTTTCCAGGGGTTGAGAGGTGGGGGTAATGAGGTGTTCAATGTGTGTAAACTTTCGGTTATGCAACAGGAATAAGTTCTAGAAATCTGTACAACATAACGCCTAGGGCTAACAAGATGGTATTGTGCACTTAGAAATTTATTGAGGGTGTGTCTCATGTTGTGTTCTTTCCACACAAAAACAAAACAAAACAAAATGAGACAAAACAAAGAGACATCAGAAATTTTTGGAGGTGATGGAAATGTCTGTTACCTTGATTGTGCTGCTGGTTTTACGGCTGTTTGCATGGGTCCAAACTCATCAAATTTATCCATTAAATACGTGCAGCTTTTGGACATCAATTATTCCATGGTAAAGCTGTTAAAACAAACAAGCAAACATACAAAAAAATTCTACCTGCATCCTTTGGGTGACTCTGATGTGTGTGTGTATGCATGCATGTGTGTGTGTGTGTATGAAGCGGTATAATTTATTTACTAACTGGGAACACTTAGATAACAAAATAAGAGATAAGTCCTATTTGCAATCAGGACCCCTCAGACATCGAGGAGAAGTGGTAAGGGGGGAATTACGCAGTTGGTTCAAGAGATGCTATGCTTGATTCATGCATTCATTCAGCCAACATTGGCTGAATGCTGACTGTGACCTTGACAGGTACTAGGATACAACAAAAAGCAAAAAATGGACACAATCTCTGCCTTCCCAGAGCTCGCAGCCCTAGTGGAGGAGGACAATTTTCCAACAGTCACCCCAATAACCGTGTATAATAATCATAGCTAATATTTACTCAGGTCTTCTTATGTGTCAGACATGATTTCAGCCACTTTTCCTGTATTAACTTATTTAATCATCACAAAGAAAAAACAAAAACAAAATTTAAAAAACCTGTGAGTTAGGTACTACTATTATTATCCCCAATTATATTTAAATTATATGGAGGAAAGATTTGTGGTGATATGAGATCATTCCTTGGGGAAACTAACCTGGCCTGTGGGTCGACCCCAGGAAGACTGAGAAAAGACTGTCAAAGGCTGCCCTACCTTCTGTCCAAGGTGGGCAGGGTACTCATCAAGAGGTAGGAAAGTGCTGGAAGTGTATTGCTTTGGGACATTGGTGAATTGTTGGCTGAAGGCGAGAGTGAAAATGAACATTTATTAAGTACTTACTACTTCTTATACACCGAAGTCTGTGCAGTACTGAACCCTGTCCCTGAATTGTTCTCTGACCCAACTTGAGGGTTCTGATCCTTAAAGGCCGGGGGTGGGGTGGGGTGGGGATGGCGACGGTTCAGAGATGAAGTGCATCAGGTTACCCGTAGGGGAATCTAATTAAAACGAGGTGACCCCTGAGCCCTGGGGAGTGGCAGCTGCATAGGGTTGGCAGTGTCAGATGCCCTGATGGTGGCAGCAGGAGAGTGGCATCTGTGGTGGCAGAAGGGGGCACACCGGTGGCTGCTGAGGTGAACTCACAAATCACCTGGGACCCTGCCAGGGAAAAAGCTCAAAGTTACTGCTTAGTGGATGCTCTCAAAGGCCATCACGGTTTGGGGAAGTGTGAGTTACACACCTGAAGGTTCCCTGCTTATTCTCTTACAGCATCTTTGACGCTTTCTGGTTTCCAAGCATTCAGATTGTTACTGCCTGTGCTGTCTGCTCAGCACTGATGCCACTCAAAAGTTTACGATTCCCCCATGGGAACCATTTCCATCTTCAAACATTGAGCTGTTGCTTCACGTGCTTCACCCCCTCTGCAGCTTTTGATCCTTTTCAAGATGTACTTGGTGTAGGAAGATGAATTACTGAAAATTAGGGCTTAATTTAATTTGACATACAACAAACACACGTGGATTAACGTTTTTAAAGATCCAGTTATAATTCCTAAGAATGATGGATTATTACAAAGAGAAGTTTTGAATTATCTCGATTCCAGAATCCAGATTTTGAGGGTCCAATGAATTCAGATGCCATTGGATACACCGTATTTCCTGCTCTCTGCATGATTTCTGGTATGTTCCAAACCTCTTTAGATTCAGCACTGATAGCTGTAGACAAATTAACACTGAGCTTAGTTTTAGTTTGGGATTCAGTGTGCTACCTGAAGTGGGTGAAAGCAGTTGAAAATGTTAGATTTCAACACAAGAGGCGTGTTTATGGAGGGCTAGGACAATGGGTGTACGTATTGGCCAGAACAGTGGTGCTCCAAGTTTGGTGCCTGGACCAACAGTGTCAGCATTCCCTGAGAATTTATTAAAAATGCTAAGTCTCAGGCCTCTCCCAAACTACTGAGCCCGACATTCGGGGTGGGGACAGCAGGCTGTGTTTTAACAAGCCCTCCAGGTGATTCTGGTATATGTTGAAGTTTGAGAACCGCTAAGCTATTCAAAACCGTAGCAGCTTAAATAAAATCAAAGTTCATTTCTCGCTCATGTACTAGCCTACGAATAAGCCATCTAGGGGTGAAATGGCAGCTTCATGATGCCGGGGACCTAGGGTCACTCCACCTGGTCACTCTATTACTCTCAATGCAGCATCCATCACTTGGTTTGCAGTGGTTACTCCAGGTTGCCTCTCACACCTGTGTTCCAGCTAGCAGGAGAAGGGTCAGAAGGAGAGCATGGCCTGGGGATTATCACTTACTGTGGCTGTAACTTTTGTGGCTTGAGGTGAGCCAGCAAAACTAGCAGGACTTTCTTTTTCCTTCTTCACAATTTTACGGGCAGAAGATTCGTTCTTACCGAAGATCTTTGCAACCTCAGCATATGAGTTTTTTCCTTTCTTTGTTAAGTTGAGAACTTTCACCTTTTCACTTAAAGGAAGTACTTTATGGCTTCTCTTTGGCATATGTGAATTGCCAACATCACTAGTCTTGCCCTTTGGGGCCATTATTAAGTAAAATAAGGATTACTTGAACTCAAGCACTGAGATACCTTGACAGTTGATCTAATAACGGAGTCGGCTACTAAGTAACTAACGGATGGGATACGCTGGACAAAGTGATGATACACATCCCTGGGGGATGGAGAGGGATGGCGAGAGAGTTCATCGTGCTACTCAGTACAGCACAAAATTTAAAATGTATGAATTGTTTATTTCTGGAATTTTCCATTTAATATTTTCAGAGCGCAATTGACTTCATGAAATTGAAACCTTGGAAAGTGAAACTGTGAATAAGGGGGGGACGACCATATTGTTATTAATGTTATTACTATTTTTCCTCTTAAAACCCAGTAAAATAATCTCTGCAGTAAATTAGCATACTTAAGACAGCTCTGACTCTTCTATAGATAGACCATAAATAAGGCCATGTGGTTTTAACTCTGCCAGTGTAAAGGGGCGTATTAAGCTCTCTATTATTCATTTATAAGGGTGTCTCTGCCTACTTAAGTGGATTTTTATAAAAAGACCAAAAAAGCCTTATTTCAGTTTGAGTCCACCGGGACGTCCCTGCAGTTATTCATGGTTTGATAAAGAATGGAGACAGAGCTGATATGCCTCTTGGAGGGGACAAAGCCTCACCCTTTGCATCATTTGTCCTTGAGTTCATTTCCACACCTGTGACAGCTCTTTTTTCAGTCCTGGAGCATGGCCCCCCATATCCACGACCTGCAACCCTAGAGGTTGAGGATCTGTTGTCCTTCTCGAAAAGCCCCTCAGCCCTTTGTGTCCAGGGCTCTGCTGTGGAGTAGAGTGAGCACCCCTGGTCTGCCGTTTGGTGCCAGGGCTGGGATGTCTCCCTACTGCACTGAGGCCCTTGGAGTCCCTGAAAGGCTGGACTCTTCCGTATGCACCACCCGATTGGTGTCTTGCATATGGTGTGAGTTCAATGGTACTTACTAAACAAGGGAGGGTTTCAGCAGAATCTGCATGCAGGGGCATTGCAGAAAGCACATTTAAAGCAATACATCAAAAAAAAAATCATTTAACATATGTAACTGAGAAGTAGGTATGTTCTCAATAACTTGGCTAAATGTCATACCCCTACCTTATATAACAAGTCATTTCCCAATTCCTACTACCTGAAAATGTCTTCATATATTATCTGAATTTTCAGAGAGTATGTTTTTCTTCCTTAGTGTTTTTTTTTTTAGTAACCCTGACACATAGTTTTATGAAAGAAAATTAATTAGCGAAATAACTTGGCACTGAAGTTTCTAAGTTTATTAAAGTTTTCAGTATGTAATTAGGCTCATTTTATCAGTGATGTATACAATTTACTATTAGGATGGAGCTTAGAAATTGAGGGGTGGCACAGTCTGATAAATTCTCTGGAGAGACACCTTTGCTTGCCCTCCTCTTTGTTGAGCACTAGTCTCCAAATCCTCAGATTCTTCCCCAGTCCGAGAGGATGTTTCTAAGACCCCCATCCCCACGCGCATCCGAGGGTGGGGGGAGGGAAAAGGGTGCGTGGTCTGCTCTCTCATGCCTTAAATCATGTCTTTCACGCTTTATAGTCTACCTGGGGAGAGGCAGCTTGGAATAATTGTGGTTAGGAAAGCTGAGAGGGGAGGACAAGATGGAGCCCACGGGAAAAAGAGCAAAACTACTTATTAGGGGCTGATCTTTATGCAATGGGGGTGGTAACGGCTGGGGGGAGGATGGGAACGTCTACTGATGGAGTGACTGCTCTGTGTCAGGAGGTATCACACACATTACCTCAGTGGTGCTTGGATTTCAAGGGTCAGCAGGATTGGACCAAATATTTTGGTTTTCCACGTTCGATTTTGCCAGATGAGGGCCTTAGAGGAACAACTACCATCTCATCACCACCATATGAATATGAGAAGGAAGGACATTTCGACACCAGGGAAGTTAGAATATATTATTGTGGAATAAAAGAATAGCTTTTCAAATTGAATATATGTTGCTTATGAAAAACTTAAGACACTATCTTTTTTCTTGTATTTTGCCATTTAGTATTAGATTGGTACCGTACAAGGTTTCATTTGTGTACGTGATATCCCAGGAAGCAGGTAGCATCCCTACTCCTAGGCAGGGCAGCTACCCCTCTGCATGCTTTGATAAACCCCATGTAATGAGGCCAAAATTTAAACAATGACTCAGATGTACAGAAAATGTTAACTGCCCTGTTTTCTATAACTGATCTCATCTTGCTCTTGTCGTTTCTAATGATGGAGGAAAACACTTGATCTTGACAAATCAAAGTGTCTTCTTGGCATCTTTCAGTTTTAAATAGCCTATTCGGGTAACTGGTCAGTCTTTCGGGATTCTCTCTAGGGCCTTCCCTACTCCTTTCAAGGTGCTATCTGTAACTGGAAGAGCTGCGTGTGCTCCTGGTCTTGTGGTCTCCCACTGAGGTGTCTCTCAGCCTTGGCACCTGTCCTGAGCATGTGCGTTGGTGTAGCTTGGACTCCGGGCCACCTGGCTCCGGCTCAGCTGAGACACAGCTCTTCCTGTCCATCCTTCGGGCGTTAGGCTGGCTCCTGCGCCCAATAACTGAGGACCTTGCTGTTGCACCTGGTCACACGTTGCAGCACTTGGGTCTCCTTACTCTAACTCCAGGCTTTATCAGGGTCATGGGTTCTCTCTGTCCTTCCACACCCCCGCCCCTCATGGGAGACCTGGCAATGCCCTCCTTCTTTCCCCACACCCAACACAATTGTGCAGGATCCTGTGAGGCTGCCCTCTGGTCTGCCAGCCTTGGCCCTGCCCTCAGTCACTGCTCCTCTGCACACACACAGCATTGCATGCCTTGCTGAATGCAAGAGCCTTCGAGAATTTATAGGCTCTTTAGACCATGGCTTTCAAACTTCTTTTGACCAGGAGCTACACTAAAAAATATATTTTAAGTTTAGACACACACGTGTATGTAAGAGAAATAAAAAATTCCCCCAATTATGTAGATCCTTCCTACTTGTGGGTGCACTCTGATATTTCTAATCTAGTCTAAGTCATTAAAAACCACATTGTTCGGGCTTCCCTAGTGGCGCAGTGGTTGAGAGTCCGCCTGCCAATGCAGGGGACACGGGTCGTGCCCCGGTCCGGGAAGATCCCACATGCCGTGGAGCGGCTGGGCCGGTGAGCCATGGCCGCTGAGCCTGCGCGTCCAGAGCCTGTGCTCTGCAACGGGAGAGGCCACAACAGTGAGAGGCCTGCGTACCGCAGGGAAAAAAAACCCAAACAAACACATTGTTCCAGTCTACTACAGTGATATATATATATATATATCTATATATCCAGGGCTCCCTGCATTGGGAGCGTGGAGTCCCAGCCACTGGACCACCAGGGAAGTCCCAAGACTGTTTTCTTCATGCCCTGATGGCTCACTGTCCTAGGATATGCCCCAGGAAGTGAAACACTGGCTCCCAAATCCTCAGATTCTTCCCCAGTCCATTTGGAGGTTTCTAAGAGTCCATCCCCAAATTCATCCCAGGGTGGGAGAATAAGATAAAGACGTTTGATCTTCTTTCTCATCTCTTAAGTCATGGCCTTTACCCTTTCTAGTCTAGGGTTTATTTTAAGGCCAGTCCTCTAGCTTTGGTTCTTATTATGTAAAATCAGTTGTGGGAGTGCCAAGAAAATCCTTTCAATTCTGATAAGCCCTGTTTTCAAGAATATTATCTCCTTATCTCACCATGAATTTTAAAAACACTTTAAAAGAAACAACACGTATTTTTTTGTCTAGTGGTTTCTGTGGGTCAGGAATTTGGAGGCAGAGTAGCTGGGTGGCTCTGGCTCAGAGCCTCTTCTAAGGTTGCAGACAAGATAACACCTGAAAGCTTTATTGGGTCTGGAGAAGCTGCTTCTAAGATTGCTTACTCACCTGGCATTGGCAGGAGACCTCCTTTCCTCACCATGTGGGCGTCTCCATTGGGCTGATTGAGAATCTTCATGATGCGACAGCTTGCTTCCCCCGGAGGGAGTGATCCAAAAGTGAGCAAGAAGGAAGCTGCCTTGCCTTCTACGGCTTAGTCTCAGAGGCCACGCACCATCACTTCTGTCTTATTCTATAAAAACAAACATTAAGTCCAATGAAAATGTCAGGGGAGAGAAACTGGACCTTTAAAAGAATTTGTGGGAGGGCGGGGTCTAGATGGTGGTGTGGGAAGACACCAGGTAGCATCTCCCGGCAACTAGGGCGCCTGCCGGCTACTGATGGGGGACCCTGACGCCCAAGGAGACAGGAGGAACCCCCAAGTGAACTGGTAGGATATGGGGGGACAGAGGGGAGAGGAGAAGTGGAGGCCAGACAGGATCGGCACCCCTGAGGCCGGGGAGATCAGGAGAGGCAGGCAGGAGGGGCCGTCTGGAAGGAGCAGGAGAGGAGCGGAGGGCGAGTGCCCCGCCCACTGGAGCCCAGGAAGCCTACTGGGCTCCCAGGTGAGGTCCCCTGCCCTCTGAGAACAGGAGTGGGGGGCACGCCTGGGGCTCTTCTGTCCCTTGAGCCTAAGCCCCCCAGCCCCCCAGCCCCCAGGGCCTTTTCCAGCCCTGTGGGTCCTGAGCATTGGCCCCGCCCACTGCCCAAACCTCGCCCATGCTTAGGCCCCGCCCTCCAGCCGAAGCCTTTTCCCCGTTTTTTTTTCTTTCTCTTTCCCCTCCTCCTCTTTTTTACTGTGGTGGTACTCTTGTACCTTCCGGTTGTTGATTCATCTCTATTTTAATTTTTATGTTCTTTCTAACATATCTGTTAGTTTCCTAGTCTAATTTTATTTTTTACTTCATTATTGTTCTCTCTTTTTTTTCTGCCACCCCATGCAGCTTCTAGGATCTTGGTTCACAAGCTGGGGGTCGGGCTGAAGCTCCCGCGGTGGGAGCTCCGTGTTGGAACCACTGGACTAACAGAGAACCTCAGACCCCAGGGAATATTCATCGGAGTGAGGTCTCACGGAGATCCTCATCTCAGCACCAAGACCCAGATCTAGCCAACAGCCTACAAACTCCAGTGTTGGAAGCTTCAGGCCAAACAACCAGTAAGACAGGAACAAAATCCCACTCATTAAAAAAAAAAAAAAAAAAAAAAGAGAGACAGCAAAAAAATATGTCACAGATGAAGGAGAAAGGTAAAAAGCTACAAGACCAAATAAATGAAGAGGAAATGGGCAATCTACATGAAAAAGAATTCGGAGTAATGATAGTAAAGATGATCTGGAATCTCGGAAATAGAATGGAAGCACTGATTGAGAAAATACAAGAAATGTTTAACAAAGATCTAGAACTAAAGAACAAACAAACAGAGATGAACAACACAATAACTGAAATGAAAAATACTCTAGAAGGAATCAATAACAGAATAACTGAAGCAGAAGAACGAATAAGTGAGCTGGAAGACAAAATGGTGGAAATAACTGCCAAGGAGCAGGATAAAGAAAAAAGAATGAAAAGAATTGAAGACAATCTCAGAGACCTCTGGGGCAACACTAAATGCACCAAACATTCAAATTATTGGGGTTCCAGAAGAAGAAGAGAAAAAGAAAGGGTCTGAGAAAATATTTGAAGAGATTACAGTTGAAAACTCCCTAACATGGGAAAGGAAATAGTCACCCAAGTCCAGGAAGCACAGAGAATCCCATACAGGATACACCCTAGGGAAAACCACACCAAGACACATGTTAATCAAACTAACAAAAATTAAATTCAAAGAAAAAATATTAAAAGCAGCAAGGGAAAAACAAAAAATAACATATAAAGGAATCCCCATAAGGTTATCAGCTGATTTTTCAGCAGAAACTCTGCAGGCCAGAGGGAGTGGCAGGATATACTTAAAGTGATGAAAGGGAAAAACCTACAACCAAGATTACTCTACCCAGCAAGGATCTCATTCAGATTCGACAAAGAAATCAAAAGCTTTTCAGACAAGCAAAAGCTAAGGGAATTCAACACCACCAAACCAGCTTTACAACAAATGCTAAAGAAACTTCTCTAGGCGGGAAACACAAGGGAAGAAAAAGACCTACAATAACAAACCCAAAACAATTAAGAAAATGGGAATAGGAACATACATATCAATAATTACCTTAAATGTAAATGGACTAAATGCTCCCACCAAAAGACACAGATTGGCTGAATGGATACAAAAACAAGACCCATATATTTGCTGTCTACAAGAGACCCACTTCAGACCTAGGGACACATAAAGACTGAAGGTGAAGAGATGGAAAAAGATGTTCCATGCAAGTGGTAATCAAAAGAAAGCTGGAGTAGCAATACTCCTATCTGATAAAATAGACTTTAAAATAAAGGCTATTATAAGAGACAAAAAAGGACACTACATAATGATCAAAGGATCAATCCAAGAAGAATATATAACAATTATGTTTATGCACCCAATACATAAGGCAAATGCTAACAACCATGAAAGGAGAAATCGACAGTAACATGATAATAGTAGGGGACTTTAAGATGCCACTTACACCAATGGACAGATCATCCAAACAGAAAATAAATAAGGAAACACAGCTTTAAATGACACAATAGACCAGACAGATTTAATTGATATTTACAGAACATTCCACCCAAAAGTGCAGAATACACTTTCTTCTCAAGTGCACAGGGAACATTCTCCAGGATAGATCACATCTTGGGTCACATCTTGGATCACATCGTCAACACCCACTTATGATCAACCTCGGAAAATTTAAGAAAATTGATATCGTATCAAGCATCTTTTCTGACCACAATGCTATGAGATTGGAAATCAATTACAGGAAAAAAAATGTAAAAAACAGAAATACATGGAGGCTAAACAGTGTACTATTAAATAACCAAGAGATCACTGAAGAAGTCAAAGAAGAAGTAAAAAAATACATAGAAACAAATGACAATGAAAACAGGACGACCCAAAACCTATGGGATGCAGCAAAAGCAGTTCTGAGAGGGAAGTTTATAGCAATTCAATCTCACCTCAAGAAACAAGAAAAATCTAAAATAAGCAATCTAACCCTACACTTTAAAAAACTAGAGAAAGAAGAACAAAGAAAACCCAAAGTCAGTAGAAGGAAAGAAATCATAAAAATCAGAGCAGAAATAAATGAAATAGAAACAAAGAAAACAATAGCAAGGCTCAATAAAGCTAAAAGCTGGTTCTTTGAGAAGATAAGCAAAATTGATAAACCCTTAGCCAGACTCATCAAGAAAAAAAGAGACAGGATGCAAATCAATAAAATTAGAAATGAAAAATCACAACTGACACTGCAGAAATACAAAGGATTATAAGAGACTACTACAAACAACTATATGCCAATAAAATGGACAACGACGAAGAAATGGACAAATTCTTGGAAAGGTATAATTTTCCAAGACTGAACCAGGGAGAATTAGAAAATATAAACAGACCTACTATCACAAGTAATGAAATTGAAACCATAATTAAAAATCTTCCAACAAACGAAAGTCCAGGATCAGATGGCTTCACAGGTGAATTCTATCAATCATTTACAGAAGAGCTAACACCGATTCTTCTCAAACTCTTCCAAAATATTGCAGAGGGAGAAACACTCCCAAATTCATTCTACAAAGCCACCATCACCCAGATACCAAAACCAGAAAAAGATATCACAAAAAAAGAAAAGTATAGACCAATATCACTGATGAACATAGATGCAAAAATCCTGAACAAAATACTAGCAAACAGAATTCAACAACACATTAAAGGGATCATACACCATGATCAAGTGGGATTTATCCCAGGTACACAAGGATTCTTCAATATACGCAAGTCAATGTGATACACCATATTAACAAATTAAGGAATAAAAACCATATGATCATCTCAATAGATGCAGAAAAAGCTTTTAACAAAATTCCACATCCACTTATGATAAAAAATCTCCAGAAAATGGGCATAGAGGGAAACTACCTCAACATAATAAAGGCCATATATGACAAACCCACAGCAAGCATCATACTCAATCCCACTATTGGGCATATACCCTGAGAAAACCATAATTCAAAAAGACACATATACCACAATGTTCATTGCAGCACTATTTACAATAGCTAGGACATGGAAGCAACCTAAGTGTCCATCGACAGATGAATGGATAAAGAAGATGTGGCACAGATATACAATGGACTATTACTCAGCCATAAAAAGAAACAAAACTGAACTATTTGTAGTGAGGTGGATGGATCTAGAGTCTGTCATACAGAGTGAAGTAAGTCAGAAAGTGAAAAACAAATACTGTATGCTAACACATATATATGGAATCTAAAAAAAAAAAAAAAGGTTATGATGAACCTAGTGGCAGGACTGGAATAAAGATGCAGATGTAGAGAATGGACTTGAGGACACGGGGAGGGGGAAGGGTAAGCTGGGACGACATGAGAGAGGGGCATGGACATATATATACTACCAAATGTAAAATACATAGCTAGTGGGAAGCAGCTGCATAGCACAGGGAGATCAGCTCGGTGCTTTGTGAAAACCTAGAGGGGTGGGATAGGGAGGGTGGGAGGGAGGCTCAAGAGGGAGGGGATATGGGGACATATGTATGCATAGGGCTGATTCACTTTGGTGTACAGCAGAAACTAACACAGTATTGTGAGGCAATTATACTCCAATATAGATCTATAAAAGAAAAAAACAATTTGTGGACATATTTTAAACCTCCATAATAATTAGTATATCTTTTCAGATAACTAACAACACAAGGTAGTACAGACTATGTGCTACCCGAGTGATGCAAGTGGTGAGTGCTATGGGGCAACCTAGGCTCAACGAATAACTGTGTTTTCTTGTGCAATCAGGGAAGGTTGCACAGACAAGATGAGTCTTGAATTGAATGAAGAATAAGGTCGGAAAACCAGAGAGAATCCGGCAGGCATTCCAGTTGGTATAGACAGAGTGAATCAAGTGGGAGGGAGGTTCTCACCTTAGATGTCAAAGTCCCCAGACTACTTACTCCATGTTACCTCCTCTATTTTCCCATCCACCACCATCCACACTCCCGACCTCCACCATCTAGGCAGTCTTCGAAGTTTCCCTTTTGCAACATTTGATTAGACTGTGGACCAGTGACTACTCTTCCCCCCCCGCCCCGCATTCTTTTTCCAAATTGATTTTAATATCCTGCTTCATCATTGTACACCAGGTGTGTGGGGGAGAGAGTGGGAGGAGGGAAGAGACACCTCATTTTTTTAGTTTATCGGTCACTGGATCATGTCCTTGGAACTTTAAAATAGGGTGTGTCCTATATGTTAGAAGAAGGGGATATATTCATATATATATATATATATATGCACACACATATATACACATATACATATACATATATACACACATACAGATATCTCGATGGCCAGAGGAATGGACTATAAGAGTTGTCCACCAAAGTACATTCTTACCTTCTTCCTTTGTTACTAGAACTGCCTAGTGTTAGCTGGATCTGTGGTTGCCCAGCTAGAGAACTCTACCTCCCACCTTCCCAACAGTTAGATGTGGCTGTGTGTCTAACCAGGTCAATGGAATGAGGAGAAATGACATGTGCTACCTCTGGGACACACTCCTAGGAGTACTGAGATGTGCATCCCTTTCCTTTCTGCCTTTTTGCTGGGCTAAGATACAGATGCGCTGCCAGGTTCTGGGATGGTGGTTACGTATGTGGATAGCAGTGCTGCCCTCCTAGTCCTGGACCAGTACATGAGAGAAAAAACCAAAACAAAAACTATCTTGTTTCAAATATAATACCTTTGGGTTACAGCAACCTAAGCTGTATTCCAACGAAAAGCTAGGCCTAGTTTTGGAAAAGAGTATTAAATATTCCTTTCTCCAAGGGGCAAGGCAGAGCCATTCCTGAACACACGGAAAAGAAACTTTTGCTATTCTAAGTCAACGTTTTGACCCAACTTAACCAAATACATAATCACTGTACACTTAATTTGAGCCAATATAGTGTGAGATATTACAGAAGAAAAGACACGGTCCTGCTCAGTGCTCTATTTCTGGATCGTTACATAATAGAAGAAATAAACTTCTATTTTGTTTAAACTGATATATTTTGGGTATTTGTTATACCAAAGAGGATGCTTAGACTGTATCCTAAAGAACATACATTGTTAGAATTTGTTGGAAAACCAGAGCATAATCACAAAAATAACACTTCAAAGCAGTGCGTGCCCAATGGGGAATACGGACAAAAAAAGACTCTCTCAGTGTGGAGAAGCTCAGAAGGGTTTAGGAGATTCTGAAGAAATCGAAAACTTAGTGATGAAAATGGCATCATTGAAGGCAGGAATATTAATTCTCTCCTAAACCAACCAACCAGCCAACCAAGCAACCAACCTCAGTGTAACTTTTCTCTCAACTATTCTGGTAAATGAGATAAGAAACCCCTGTTTTATGAAAAAAGGTATTTTTTTCTTTTAAAAATTAAAAAAAATTATAATAATAAAAGTATCACAGCCAGGGGAATACTTGAGAACACTGTAACAATATGTACCATTTCAAACCAGAAGTTTAAAGAAAGTGAAAACCTGTCAACCATTACCATGAACAACAAAACTGCAAACAGTTTTTCAATTTTTTTCTAGTTTTTCTTCAGTGGGTGTGCAAGGGGATGTGTATGCATTATTATACGTGTACTACATACTACACGTATACATACTGTAGCTTTGTTGAGGTTTCTTAACATTACGTAAGTACTTCTCCTTGACATGAAAAATTCTTCGGTTTTGTGTGTGTGTGTGTGTATGTGTGTGTCACATGGGATCTTAGTTCCTGGACCAGGGATGGAACCGGCGCCTACTGCAGTGGAAGCGCAGGGTCTTAACCACTGGACTGCTGGGGAAGTCCCCAAATTCTTCCGTTCTTAATTTCATACAATCAACCACAAAACATAGAAAAAGAAAACACAGACTATTTCCTTTGACAGAAGAATGGTCTTACGACCTAGAAGGGACACCTTGTAAAGCTTTCAGGAAAGGCCTGTAGAACCTACTTCGTATAATCTCCTGGCAAAACCAAATAAATCGGAAGTAAAAACCGAGGCACACTACACAGACAGAGCCCGTATTACAAAACACTTTGACCGAGTTTTAATGTTACCTGTCTGGCCATATTCTACAATACAGTAGGTCTAATCCTCCTGTCCTCAGGTTACAGTCCAGACCACATGAACACAAAGAGGTAACTAAACAAGATAGAGAGGTAACTAAATCCACTGGGGAGGTTGGCTCAGCGCCTTCTCATTTCTCTGGGTGCTAATCTGAAGTTCCTTCCTTCATGAGACTATCCGCCCACTTTGGCAGAACATTCGTGTAAAACCAAAATTTCACATATGCAACTCCCAAGTCACCCATCTGCCTCCACCCACCTTATTTTTGGGGTTGAAAATCTGTCACAGGAGCAAATGTTACGTCCCATGATTTGAGAGCCAAGAATGATCCAAGAGAACGCTTAAGTTCACCCGAACTGCGTTAATGGGGTATCAGTGCCTTGTTCCTATTTTCCCCCCTTGTGTTTATCAGTATATTATTTCTATGTGTGTGCATATAAATATGTGTATATAAAACATTATATTGAATTATCTTTCCTATTCTTAACTTTTTGAAAATTGTGCTTAGTTTTCACTTTGGATAATCATCTTTTTGATAATTTATCATCATAATGGCTCCAGTGGAAACAGATACAGTTACTAGTTTGTAAGGTAGGTAGTCGTACAGCTTACTGGGCACACCGAGCAATTGTTAAGGAGGTTGTGAAATGCGAACGAACTTCAAAGTCAAAAGCCGGGCATTATTTTTTTGGCCCCTGCCGCTTCACGTACTTTGTACCGCCATTACTACACTTGTCTTCCGCCCGGGAACTTTGCACCTAAGGGAAGCAAGGAAAACTCGCAGGTGCCTCCCCGGACCCGGCCCCACGCCAGGGCGAGAACACGCCCTCGGTCCCGGCCCGCCCGGCACGAGGCTGAGGTAATTACTCGATTCCGGGGCGGGGGCAGCACAGCCCGCCGCGTACGTGCCCCCGCTGACCCGCCCGCCGGCCGGCCAGTGCACCCAGCTCCCGCCGCCCACGCCGGCCGCCCACTCCGCAGCGGCGAGTCGGCTCCCGACCGCGCCGGTCCACCCGGCGGCCCCTAGGCAACACACCCGCCCATGCTCGCCGCCGCCAGGACGGCCCACCAGCTCTTCCAGAGCCTCTTCTCCGTCCGTAGAATGGGTAACTCTGCCTCCAACATCGTCAGCCCACAGGCGGCCCTACCGGGCCGGAAGGAGGCGATCGCCGTAGCGGGTAAGGACGCGGGCACGCACAGAGGGCGCGGTCGTCGCCGCTACGCACGCGCATCTTCTGGCCGCCAGAAGGGAGCCGGGGGCCAGCCTCGGGAGGGTCGGCAGCCGGCGTTCTGCGCAGGCGCGGAGGGCGCTGGCAGGGGAGGGGGCCAGGGGTAGCTATTCTTTCTTTGTTTGGGTTCTCACCAGCTAAAACAACGCGAAACGCGTTGACTGGACCTACTACGGTGGTATCATTCACCTACAGTGCAAATACCCCGGCGGCTTCAAACTTCGGGCGGGAAAAGCACTGACCCAATTTTCGCCCTTTCCCACGGTGTGCATCCCCTTTCCTTTTGGCACCGGCCGCTGGGATGCAGGCCACTTGCAGCGGTGCTGCGGCGTTGTGTTGTCACTGGAAGCAATGGAATGGTACAGAACGATGAATACTGCAGTTTTGAAATTGTTTCTCACTTCACTGTTCTGGTTGTAGGAATTATCCTCAGGCTACCATTATCCTCCAGGACTGCCCGGTTTCCCCCAGTTGGCAGGAGCTGCCCCTGGCCCTGTGCTCCCGGGTTTGCCTGTGTGTGTCAGCCATGCAGAAAAGCTGTGCTTCCCAAACTTAAAAATAATTTTCCAATCTCATACCAATACTTCTGGAGAGTATAATAAAATATATATAAAATATAATAAAAGTGAAATGCTAGAAAAATGAAATAAAATGAATAAAAATGAAAAAATATAATAAAAATGAAATGCTAGAAACTGCTCTAAAAGTTTCGAAAGCTTAACTCTAATTTCTGTCTCAGCCCCATAGAAGGTCGCAGATAGCACGTGTCCACCAACCTGAGGACCATACTTTTTGAGAAGAATTACCTTGGTGCATTGCTTCTCAAAGTGTAGTCCCAATGATATCTTTTAAATACGCCCTTCCGGTGATACTAATGCACTTGGTAGTTTGTAAACGGGTGCCTTAGAGGTGTTGGAGGATTAAGCGGTGATTAATCTTTTACGTATGGCTCGATGCCAAGATAAATCCTGCATTTACAGTTTTCTAGGGACTCTTCCATCTTTCTTTTCCTTAAAGAATTGTTGAGTATATATAGGAGGAGGTCGTTCTGAGGGTCTGTGTATCATACACAATACTCAGTATGAGAATGGAGAAGGTAGAGGTCTTTGGATTTGAGGCAGTTTGGGAACTGATGCTGTGTGACCTGTTTCTCATTCACCTACATTAGCAGTTCTATTTCCTATGTCCCATATCACTTCACTCCCAGCTCATTGATAGCCTTAAAAAGCTTATTTTATTTCTGACTCAAATTCAGAGAATGAGTTTCAAAAAAAAAAAAAATCCAGATTATCTTTAACTCTGTCTCTAAATTACATAACCCCATTATCTAAACTTTATCTTGAAAGAGAATTCTCTTTTAACAAACTAGGATTCATAAATGGATATTTAAAGGCAATAATTCTCAATGCTGAACTTTCCCAGCTTGTATGAAACTTCCTCTTTACACACTACAGTGTCTGTGGTATGTCCTCCTAGACATCTAAAAACAAACAAACCAAAAACTCCTGATCAGATTTCCAAACTGGTTCAAGGTTAAAACTGACCACAATTTAGTTCTCCTTTATCTTAACCAAAGTCTTCCCACTCAGTTCTTTAGTATATAAATGACACTTCTGGTAAAAGATTAACATGACAGAAACAAGCCAATGATTTCTTTTTCTATCCATCTAATAACTCTGACTGCAAAACCTCAGGACTTGGTTCCTGTCCAGGCTCTTCTGCCTTTTTATATAGCCATGCATACATTGCTATATCTGGACCAGTGAACTGTTTTTTTTGGTGTAGGGCCAAGCCTATAAGGCACATGTCCTTTTTGTTCAGCTGTTGTAACTTCCACCCCCACAAATACTTAAATTTTAGATTGTGGCCTTTTCTATCTCTACCCCTGGTACTGCTGCCTCGACAGGTTGCCGAAGGTTCTGATTGGCCCAAGAAATGGGCAGTGTTACCTCTTTGGTGGGTTTTCAGTGGCTGTAAGATAGAAGCTTAGGGACTTAATATTATTGTTTTGAAAGTTAAATTCATCTCTACTCCAACCTCCAATCTGTTTAACAGCTTTTCACCTTTCTGTATTACCTCTGTCTATGTCTGTTGTTATTTGCAACCTACCCTTAGTTAATTTATAAAGGTAACATGGTTTCAGGAAAAATACTAATGATATTTTTATTTTGTTCTACAACAGGATGCACTAATTTAAAAAATTCATATGGAAAAATAAGCAGGAATAGTTAATGGTAACTGTAAAAGAAGAACAAAGAGGGACAACTAGCCCTTGCACATAGTAAAAGTGAAGCTTAATAATTTAAACAGTGTGGGACTGGTCCATGAATAGATAGGTCGATAGGAAGATCAGAAATTCTTAAATACGTATGAGAATGTAGCATATGGTACAGGTGACATCTCAAATCAGTGGGGAAAAGATGGAATATTCAATAAATGGTTATGGGACAACTGAGTAGCCATATGGAAAACAAACAAACAAACAAAAACCCCAAAAAAACCCCCACTAAAGTTGGATCTGTACTTCACATCTTAAACCAGGATAAGTTCCAAAAGATGTATGTTGATAATAGCTCACTCTTATTGAGTGTTTACTATATGCTGGACACTGTAGTAATTGATTTACATTTACTAATACGTTTAATCTTCACAACAACCTGAGGAGGTGGTAACCTGTTACTATCCCCACTTGTAGGTGTGGAAACTGAGGCCTATAGCATTTAGGTGACTTATACAAGGTCATATAGCTAATAAGTAGTGGATCTGGGATATGAATATAGGCAGTTTGCCTCTAGGGTTTGTGATCTTAACTACTATATGTACTGTTTTTTCATTTAGTTAAATGTAAAAAATGAAATAATTTAAGGATGAGCAAGGGAGAATTCCTTTAGAAAGGAAAGCCTTTTTAACCATGACTTGAAAATCAGAAGACTTAAAAAACTGATAAATTGGATCACAACAAAATAAAAATCTTCTGCAGGCAAAAATTACCGCAAGCAAATTCAAAAGACAAACTGGGGTAAATATTTGCAACTCATATCGTAGGTGAAGGACTAATCTCCCTAATATATAAGAAGCTTCTAGAAGATAATAAGAAAACACCAACATCCATTAGAAAAATAGACAAAGGTTATGAGCAGTTTACAGAAAAGGAAGTATAATTGGCTCTTAAACATATAAAAAGATGCTCAGCTTCATTCATAATGAGGAGAATGCAAGTACCAGTTTTCATTCTTCAGACTGGCAAAAATCCAGAAATTTGATGATACACTTTGTTGGTAAATCCTTGAGGGAGAAGACACTCTTGTACATAGCTGGCAAGAATGTAAATTGGCTCAACTCTTATGGAAGGCAATTTGGCCATATCTGTCAAAAATTTAAATGTGTATACCTTTTGACCCAGGAATTCAATTTCTGGGAATTTATCCTACAGATATACTTGCATTCGTGCCAAATGATGACTGTACCAGGTTATTCACTGCAGCTTTTCTTGCAGTAGTCAAAGATTGGAAACAACCCAAACGCCCATCAATAGGGGCTAGTTAAATTAATTATGGTTCATCCTCACAATGAAATATGCAGCTGTAAAAAAGAACATGGAATATCTATATGAATGGGTATGGAGAGGTTGCCAAGATATAGTGTTAGGTGAAAAATGCAAGGTCAGAACAGTGTTATATGTTAACTTTTGTGTGAACAGGGAGGATAATAATAATATTTATGCACAAAGAAACTTTGGAAGGATAGATAAGAAAGTAATGGCCACGGAGAGGGCGATGCAGTGAGCTGATGGTGGAGGGGAGACACAGGTGGGAGACTTGACTCCGTGCTTTTTTTTAACTTTTGGTTCTTATAATGCGACTGCATTATTGAATTAAGTAACTCCACTTTGAAGATGATCTCTTTCTGCTGTTTTTAGTCTAATTGACCACCTTACTATCATCTTTTTTTCATCCCTATTTCAAGTTCTTTTTTTTCCTTTTTAAATTTTGCTCTTTTTCATGTCAAGTTCTGTTTTTCTTCCCCAACTTGCTTTTGTAATCAAAATCCACATTTCGGCGTGATTTAAAAATCTAAATTTAGAGGGTGAAATTGGAATAAGTTAATCCAAATCATTTTACATTTCATAAATATTCATTTTTATTGAAGTGTCAATTGTGGTGGCATCATTTATACAAAGAAAAGATCCTTGGGGACAAATTCCTTCCACTATTATGTAGAAGGCATTATGTGTATTTCTTTTATTTTGAGTGATGTACATAGACTTTTAAAAGAAAATCATGGAAAACAAATTTCCTTTTAGAAAAATTTTCACCAGTGTGTGATTAACTTCTAAATTGTAGGACACAGAGCTATTATCTCTCCTCTTTGCATCCTGTCTAAAGCTCTTTATTTTACCCTCTGTTTCAGAATCCTCAGTACTTTCCTGAAGTCCCTGGGATAAGGGTATTCCATATCTCCCGCCATCTGACCCTTACCTTCCCAGCCTTTTTTCCTACTGTGCCCCTATAGAACCCCATCTTCTGGCTAGCATGTGTTTCAGTGTTTTGCCTCTGGAAACATTCATGTGATTTTACCCAAGTGGGTTCCACACGCTAATCTTTTCATTTAGTCATTCATTAAATGTTTATTAAATGCCTGCTTGGGTAAAATATTGTGATTTCCATATATCCTTATCCTGCTCTTCCTCAAAACTTACCCTGCTTGAATTCCCTTTCTCCTATAAACCCATGCCTTTCCTCTCCAACCTAAGCAATCCCTTTCTTCTCTACTAGACAAATAATTTTGAACTATTTTATGAATCCTTCTATCAGATCTTGCATTGCTACTGAGGTGCTTTTTTGCTACCCAAGTTATTAAATCTCTGTCTTATTGTAGTAGGGGTGGGGTGGGTGTGCAGCCGTTATCACAAGACCTTTAGCGCATCAGTTAGAGGTCCCACTCCGCCAACATTCAGCCTGACAGTGGTCCTCAAGGCAGACAGTGCAGTGAGAGGCCGATCGTGGCCGTTTCCCTGGAGCCCTCCATGCCCTCCGGTCTTGGGGCTGGCGGGTGAGCTGGGGGCTCAGGGACAGGCTGAGGGCTATGTCCCGCAGAGCCCCAGAGTCCATGCCACGGGTGCCTGCTGGCCAGGCCCAGGCCTTGAGGCAGCAGCGAACATCTTCCTCATCCCCACCTCTGCTACCTAAAGGGGGTGGCTGTCTGCATGGGTGGCAGTCCACGGAGGCCTCAGCGACTGGAGTATACGGACACTGCCATCAAGGTAACAGCTTCAGCCAGCTTCAGCCTCTCTGTTCAAGTTTCAAAAATTGGTCCAGCTGAGATCAGTTGTCTACCCCTAGGAGGTGGCCATAGGTCAGGGTTAAGTTGCAAGGACATTGCACAGCATTACTTCAGGTCCACCTCTGTGGTTGGGCTATTCTCAAAGAAGGGCAGTTGTCATGAGCTGGGAATTCACCTGATGGGTATTTGCTACAAGAGGTATTACATTGATCATACACAAATGATTCTCTCCAGTTTAAATGCAAAGCCTGAGGGCCGGCTGGATCCTGGGCGCCTTGCCCCCCTCAGTGATGACAGCTGGGCCAGGTCTGGGGACCTGGCCCTGAGGGCAACGCCAGCTGAGATCTGACTCTTTAGCCCGGCCTGGGCACTGGCGGGAGGACCCAGACTGGGTGCTGGACAGACGCTCCTGGGCAGGGTAACCGGCCGGCGCAGGGACCCCCCTCCTCTCGGCCAGGGCCTGGACCTCGGAGGGCGAAAGGTGAGCCTTGGGACCTTGCTCTCTCTTGTCAGGACAGAGAATAACAATTTGTTTTGGTGAAGGTTTACAGGAACATCGTGACCTGACGTGACCCAACCTCAGGAGCAAAGGATCTGACACCAAGAAGTTTCACAGCTAACCACGCGCCTCCCTCACCTTTCCTATAAAAAGGCTTTGCTGAAAGCATTCCGGGAGTTCGGGGTTTCTGAAGCATGGGCCGCCTGTCTCCTTACATGGCCCTGCAGTAAGCCTTTCTCTGCTCCAAACTCTACCGTTTTGGTATTGTTTGGCCTCACTGTGCGTCGGGCACACAGACTTGTGTTTGATAACATTATCTCCCCATATGAGTGTGAGCTCCCCAGAAGGATGTCTGTCCAGAGTGGGGAGCCATGTTTCACTCCTTAAAGCGAGGGACTGGACCATGTTTGATACTTATTTTATCCTGTAGTGTGTAGCACTTCACAAAGGGTACTGCCTGCCTGCATCAGACACTCAGTAATGTTTTGTGGATATTGGGGGAGAATGTGGTTAATGCCTGAAAACAAAGACCAAAAAGGTGGTTTTTTTATGTGACCATCGTGTGACCAATGGTGACCCAGAGAAACTAGCAAAAACATAATATGTTTTATCCATGGGGTACATATTCTGAATTTTTTTTCCACTAGTGGTGGTGGATTTGTGCTGATTTCAGAATTCCCTCTCAATCACTCTTGTGACCAGTGGTAAACTTTTCGACTGGCCAGGATGAATGATGGGAAGCCCCTTGTCTTCAAATCTCTGAGCAGGGACGTGCTAGGGACCTGCAGCAGCGGTGGGGAAAAGGATGTCATGCTCAGCACAGCCCTTGGGGGGCCCCGTCCTGCTCCCCTCTGGTTCAGGGGACACAGCGAGCCCCTGTATCAGCTGGGGAGGGAGGAGAGTGACGACAGCTGGGTGAGGAGACTCAGCCTGTGACATGGGTCCCAAGAGAGCCAGCAGCCTCCAGGCCCTCAGCAAGGACCAGAGTGAAGGCCTCTTTGCCGAGCTTGGTCTGGCCCCTTCACAGACCCCAGTGGCCTGGGAGCCATCACCCCTGCTGCCTTGGCAGATGACCAGGCCCCTTCTCATACTACAGCAGCTGGCTGTAGCCCCTGCCATCCTGTGCCAGCCCAGATCTCGAACTCTGGCACTGTACGAAAGACTGAATTCTGCAGAAGATGGTTTCAGGGTGTCAGTGTGAGGAAGAAAAGTTGTGGATCTTCTACATCCTGTTCTTTCATCTTTCTTCCCTCATAAGTCTACAGTTTGTCTGAGAGCATCAGAATATCTAATGTTTTATGAAATAGTAGCATTAGAGTACAAACTACTTCAGGGCAGAATTTTGTCTTATTCTTTGTGTCTGGAACACAGTAGGTTGACAATAAATATTTGCTGAATGACTGTAGCATATTATGTTGTGATCTCTTTGATGGGCAGGCCCCTCAAAAACATACCTGTGTTGTGATACAGAATAGATAGTCAATAGCTGTTTGAATGGGTTCTAGGTACTTTCTCCATAAGCATCTTAGCTGTAGACATCTTTGCTGCAAGCATTTTTTGCTGCAGAACTAACTGGCAGTTTTGCTGTGAAAGATGAAATAACTGGTTGACAGTTTTTGGTTTGACAGTTTGGTTTTAACTGGTTGAAATGCGTTAGCATTTCTTCCACTTAGTGACATTATTGATGGCTTTACTGAGCTGACAGATGACAGTGATTTGCCCCAAGAGTAGGTTTTTTAGTTTGAAACACACTGCATTGGAGGAGGAAGAGACTAAGGACCTCAAAGGTGCAGAGTTGAACCCACGTTTCCCATAGAACTTTGGAACATCTATCAATGGACATGTGCCAACATGCTAAGAACACACAACAGAGTAGAGGCTTTCACAAGGCAACACAGAGCTCAGTTACAAATGCGCATGCTAGTGTTTGGAAACTGATACCTCTCTTAATGAAGGAAGAAATTTTAGAGAAAATTTGTCTGATGCTGAACGAGGAAATGAATCAACAAGCAAGAATAAAGTATAGAACGCAATAAATGAAAGACTTGGAAGACGAGTTTTCAGGTACAACCCACAAAGTAAAATCAGTTATTTGGGCAGTATCGCCATGAATCTACACTTCTCATGTTTTATTACGTCCTTTTTAATGTCCCTCTTTTATTTTTCATTATTTTATCTTTCAGGGCAAAATTGCCTTACGTCCAATTACTTAACCCAGTGGAAATGTTTGTGGCAAAAATGCATCAGGGGGCTTCCCTGGTGGCACAGTGGTTGAGAGTCCGCCTGCCAGTGCAGGGGACACGGGTTCGTGCCCCGGTCCGGGAAGATCCCACATGCCGCGGAGCGGCTGGGCCCGTGAGCCATGGTCGCTGAGCCTGCGTGTCCCTCCGGAGCCTCTGCTCAGCAGCGGGAGAGGCCACAACAGTGAGAGGCCCGTGTACCACAAAAAAAAAAAAAAAAGCATCAGGCAACATTGTCTCTGGCAAGAATGCTTATGAAAGCACTGGACACGGGTTGAGTAATGGAGAGGAGAATAGCACATTGAAGAAGACAGGAAGGGTGGGCACCTGGGGACTTGGGATTGCCACTGTTTGCTGGTTTCTGTGTTAATAGTCTTTCCTATTATACCGGAAAAATGTGTTACCTAGATAGCATTTCGACAGCCAAATGGAAATGTATGTGATAAGGAGTGGGCCATATTTGAAGAACGGAGCATCAGTCCACCCTTGGTACGTGATGGCAGCCTCCTTAGCTGTCACTTCTTCCTTCCTGGAGTTCAGAGCATCAGCCCAGGCTCGGCTGCACAGAGCTGAGTTTTCTCCATGCTGCCCAGACCTTTGGTTACGTCAGATTTCTAGTAGGCCATGGGTTTGTCATCATGGGGTAGTTCAGTCATTTTAACTTGTGTCTATCTCCTCACCAACTTTTAAGCTAAGAGATGGTGAGAGGTTGGGAGAGTCTGACATCTGCCTTGTCTTTGAATAAGTGGAATTGGCATTTGCTGGCATCACCCCTGTCGTTGCCTGCATTTTACTGCTTTACTCTTTGTACTGTCTTCTCCTGGCTGGCTGGCTAGCTTCTTCCCAACCACTCTCATCTGTGCATGGCTTCTGAAAGCTAGATCTCATCTTGCAAAAGTTCCGCTTCCCATTTCCAAATTCTTAGAGGATACGTATGTCCGGCCATAACCCCAAACTCAGTTATAAGACCAAACTTACCATTTTCCCTTCAAAACACTGGATACATATTTTAATTTCCCCATTTCTATTGTGGCACTACTCTCCCCCAAACCTTAGCCACATTCATCTTCGATCCTTGCCTCTGTATTTAAACTGGTCCTCTTCCGGTGAGTCTTGATTGTTCCTTGCCTTCTGTATTAGTCAGGGTTTTCCAGAGAAACAGAACAATATATATATAGTATGAGGGACTGGAGCACATGATTATGGAGGCTGAAAAGTCCAAGATCTGCTGTCTGCAAGCTGGAGGCCCAGGAGAACTGGTGATGTAATGCAGTCCAACCCTGAAAGCTGAGAACCAGGGGAGCCAATGGTGTAAGTTCCAGTCTGAGTCTTAAAGCCTGAGAACAAGGAACATCTGATGTCAGGAGAAGATGGATATTACAGCTCAGACAGAGTGACTTCCCCCTTCTTCCATCTTTTACTTCTAATCCGATTGGATTGAATGAGCACCCTCCCCCCCCATCTTGGTGGGATCATCTTCTTTACTCAGTGTACCAACTCAAATGCTAATCTCTTCTGGAAGCACCTTCACAATACACATGGAAATAATGTTTTACCAGCTATCTGGGCATCCTTTAGCCCAGTCAGCTTGGCACAGAAAACTAACCATGACACTTGCCTTGTTCACTGCTTTCAGCCTTCCCAGTCTGTCATGAGCACCACTACCAGGCATCTGTTTAAACCTCAGATTTCTGTCACTGCTAAGAAAACAGCGGTAACTGTGAGATCTGGGTGATGACTTTCTTCATCCTGGGGTTAGAAACATTCTTTGACTTGCCGCTAATCTCAGTGTTCCTGATCTCTGCTTCCACTGCTGAGGCTGACTTCTACTCTTAGTACCTTCCTCTGGGAAGTTTGCTTTTTTCCTCACAGCCCATCTCAATCTTCCTGGGCCTTTCAAGGCTAATCTCAGTTCTTCCCCTTCCATGCTGCCTTTTGGGGACTGTTTCAGCATTGATTGCTCTCAGAACTAGAGGTGGAGCTAGGGCTTTGAGGCCCTGTTTTACACTTTCATTCCAGTGTGTCTTCTTAAGGGATGTAAAGGTTGAGTTCCTTTAATGCATTTGGAGCTCAGAGATTGCCATTGTTCTCCCTTGCGTTTACTGAACTTCTAACCTGGTTACGGTGCCCTGTGGGCATGACCAGAGCTCTTGGATTACAATGGTCAGGCTGCTTGGTCTTCTGGTAACTTCCTCTCTGGATGTCCTGTCAAAACGTTCTTCCCATTTGGTGAGACACTTGACTACTTTGATCATGATGCTGTTAAAATCAGCTGAGGCCTATTAAAACTTTTAAGAGTCTATCTGAGCAAAAACTGATTGGAATTGGGCAGTATCCCATCTAGCTGATAGAAAGGGGCTCTGAGGAGCTGTACAAAATGAAAGATTTTTATAGCCAGAAGGAAGCGGGAACAAGGAAGTTGTACTAGGCAGGGTGGTCATGGCAAGGTTACTTTCCTCCACGGGATGGCAGGAGATTCCTGACTGGTTCTTAAACCGTTTCTCTCTCATTTCTGGGAGACCCAAAACTGTAGCCAAGGTAAATCTTGGTTTGGTGACGTGGGGCTTAGCATAAGTGACTTTTTTGGGGGCCTATTTTTTGTTGGTTTTTAAACAATGCCAAATGCTTGATTTTACCTTGACCAGAGATTGCCATAGCCTCTGAACCAGCTGGGCTCTCTTCTGTAAGCTGGATCGCTTCTAAAATGTTGAATAAGGTTATTGCCCTTCACAGAGAAAGACATGGTTCCTTGCTTTCTATAGGACTTCTGTACCATTTCATGTGAGCATATCTACAGAGTTTCAGAGCAGGGTATATTTCTGATCCACTAGCTTGTTGAATAAGTGTGTTAAATTTACGTTATAATACAGCAAAGACTGGTAATAGTGAAACTGGAAGAAATGTAGAGTTATAATATGTTTTGATGACTATATTATCATTACATTTTTAAAAAATGAGGAATGAAATTCAGAAACATTGAATGTCTTCCCAGAGCATGTATATAAAATGAATTCTTTTGAAACTATTATCATGGTAAGGTAATAACATTAGTGTTGAATTTTCCTCTGGAACTTTTTCATATTTTAGCTTTAATTTTTTTTTTAATTTGTAGTTTACTCTTAGGTAATTTATAGTTTGCTTAGGTCAAACACAATGTGAAAAATTAAAAAGCATTGTTCACACGAGGCCAAAAATTATTCTTTGGCCAACTGAAGAAAATTTGATATTTTAACAGACATACTGTAGTTAGCAGATGAAAAGAAAACCACGTTAGGGTTTGCTGAATGAATCAGCCAGCTTTCAGAGTCCCGGAGAAAGCACTGCATGGCTGCAAACCTCCATTTCCTCATCCCTTCTTAAGAACCAATTCATGAAGAGCTACGTCATCTAGCAGGAAGCCCAATGTAACAACTCCTGCTTGGTCCCTGGGGTTCCTGGCCCACCACTTAGCATTCCTCGCACACCGAGCTGTGTGCACTGGCACGAAGCAGCCACACGGAGCTGCCCGCTCCCCCCACCGAGGCTGCAGCCGGCCTGATAACAGCCCTGCTCACCAGCTCACCAGGGTCTCTCCCTGACAACCGGAGGCAGGTTGCCGGGAAACCACATCCCTCCAAGAGGAGACCCTGCACCCAACTGCCTCTGCATGTAAAAGAGGTTGGAGGAGCCCCTTGCAGATAACTTTATTTTCAGAAATTTAAAAAAAAATTCTTTTTCTTTTTCAGGATGATGCTCATCCTAAGAAGTGCTGTGGATTTATTTTGATAAATGGAATAAAAGGGAATAATTATTTTCTGGTGAAAATTAGGTGTTGGATGAGTAAGATTATATAGCTGTTTGCTGTAGTAGTTTGGGGGAAACATATAGGAATAAGCTATATAAATTTAAATACGAATTTCCAGGGGCAAGATATGAACCAGGGGATTTATATGAATACGATGGAACTTAAGCTTTAACTATTTTGGTTCATTGAAAGCCCGATGATTATTGTTTTCAGAATAAGGAGATTGATTAAAGAGCTGAAACCTAGGTTTCTTTTTCTGTGTGTGTTTGGTTTGGAACTTGTAGGATGGTTGATAAACTAAATTGATATAATTAATAAAATGAAGATTCTCTACTGTTTACTCTCTTAGAAAGGAACCAAGGGGTCTTTGCTCTCAGCCTCTGGTTTCTCTTCCCAGGAAGTCTGTAATAGGCTATTCTCGCTGGTCCTACCCCCAGTCTTGAGATGGCTTCTCTTTGCTTCAGGGCCTTTATTACTTAAACCTTAATTTTTTTTTTTTTTTTTTTTTGCGGTACGCGGGCCTGTCACTGCCGTGGCCTCTCCCGCCGCAGAGCACAGGCTCCGGACGTGCAGGCCCAGCGGCCACGGCTCACGGGTCCAGCCGCTCCACGGCACGTGGGATCCTCCCGGACTGGGGCATGAACCCGCGCCCCCTGCATCGGCAGGCGGACTCCCAACCACTGTGCCACCAGGGAAGCCCAAACCTTAAATTTTTATTCATATTTTTGCTCAAAGTTTGATCTGTAAGTTTTTAATCATTTTTATCCTCTTCTCCCAACTTCCCAAGTAACCACTGTCCAAAACCAAGAGAGCATTCTTCAGTGCCTTTCTCCATATCCATAAAATGATATGTAAACACTCACATTATTTATTGTTGGTATTTTATAAAAATGAATCAACTTATATTCTCTGTATCTCACTTTTCTCACTTAATAGTACATTATGGAAATATATCCAAGTCAGCTGGTATATCTTAACATGTTCTTTTTAACAATATTAATAGGCTTAATTTTTTGGAGCAGTTTAAGGTTTACAGAGAAATTGAGTGAAAAGTACAGAGAGTTCCCATATACACACGCCCCTCCTCCCCAAGTTTCCCCTGTTGTTAACAGTTTGCTTTAGATGGTACATGTTACAATTGATGAGCCGATATCAATACATAATTATTAACTAGTCCATACTTTACATTAGGGTTCATTCTATGTGTTTTGACAAAATGACAGGTATCTGCTGTTAACAGTATCATACAGAGTAGTTTCATTCACCTGAAGATCCGTGTGTTCCACCTAGTCTTCCCTCCTCCCTGATGAACCCCTGGCAACCACTGATCTTTTTACTGTTTCCATAATTTTGCCTTTTCAGAAATTTCATATAGTTGGAATCATATAGTATGCAGCCATTTCAGGTTGGCTTCCTTCACTTAGCAGTAAGCATTTAGGGTTCCTCCATATCTTGATAGCTCATTTCTTTTCAGTGCTGAATAATACTCAGTTGTATGGATTTATCACATTTTGTTTATCCATTCACCAGTTGAAGAGCATCTTGGTTGCTTCCAAGTTTCGGCAGTTATGAGAAAAGTTACTGTAAACATTCTTATATAGGTTTTCGTGTGAACATAAGTTTTTAACTCCTTTGGGTGAATACCACGGACCACAATTGCTGGATCATATGGTAAGAGTATGTTTAGTTTTGTAAGAAACTGCCAGACTGTGTTCCAGAGTGGACCATTTCCCATTCTCATCAGCAGTGAATAAGATTCCTGTTGATTCACATCCTTGTCAGTATTTGGTTTAGTCAGTGTTTTAAATTTTAGCCATTCTAAAGGTATGAAGTGGTATTTCATTGTTGTTTTAATTTGCAATTCCTTAATGACATATGATGGACATCTTTGCACATGCTTATTTATCATCTGTATATCTTCTTTGGTGAAGTATCTGTTTATGTCTTTTGCCTACTTTTTAATTGGATTTTTAATTTTCTTATTGTTGAGTTTTAAGAGTTCTTTTTATATTTTGGATAGCAGTCCTTTATCAGATATGTATTTTGCAAATATTTTCTTCCAGACTGTGGCCTGTCTTCTTATACTCTTGACAGTGTCTTTTGCAGAGCAGACATTTTAAATTTTAATGAAGCCCAGCTTATCAATTTTTTCTTTCATGGATCACATTTTTGGTGTAGTATCTAAAAATTCATTTCTGAATCTAAGGTCACTGGTATTTTCTCATGTTACTTTCTAGAAGCTTTATAGATTTGCATTTTAAATTTTGAGTTAATTTTTGTGAAAGATGTAAGGTCTGGGTCTAGATTATTATTATTATTATTTTTTTGCATGTGAACGTCCAGTTGTTCACCATTTTCAAAAGGCTGTCTTTGTTCCATTGCATTGGCTTTCCTCCCTTGTCAAAGGTCAGTTGACTATATTTGTGATTGTTTCTGGGCTCTTTATTCTGTTCTGTTGATCCATTTGTCTGTTCTTTCACCATTACCACACTGTCTTGATTATGGTAGTTTTATGGTAAGTCTTGAACTTGGGTAGGATCAGTCCTCTGTCATTGTTCTTCTTCAATATTGTGTTGGCATCTCTGGCTCTTTTGCCTCCATATGAACTTTAGAATCATTTTGTCCATATCCACGAAATAACTTGCTGGGACTTCGATTGGGATAGTGTTGAATCTATAGATCAAGCTGGGAAGACCTGACATCTTGGCAATATTGAGTCTTCCTATCCAGGTGCATGGAATATCTCTACATTTATTTAGATATTCTTTGATTTCTTTCATCAGAATTTTGTGGTTTTCCCATATAGATCTTATACATATTTTGTTAGATTTAAACCTCAGTATTTAATTTCCTTTAGTGCTAATGTTAATGGTATTATGTTTTTAAATTTCAAATTCCAGTTGTTCACTGTTGGCATATAAGACAACATTTAACTATAGTATATTAACCTTATATCCTGTAACCTTACTATAATTGCCTATTAATTCTAGGAGTTTTTTTTTTTTCAATTCATTGAGATTTTCTACATGGACAACCATGTCATCTGCAAACAAAGACATCTTTATTTCTTTTTTCCCAATCTGTATACCTTTTATTTCCTTTTCTTATTGGCATTAGCTAGCACTTCCAGTATGATGTTGAATAGGAGTGGTGAGAGGGGACATCCTTGCCTTATTCCTGATCTTAGAGGTAAAGCATCTAGTTTCTCACCATTAATTATCATGTTAATGTAGGTTTTTTGTACATGTTCTTTATCAGGTTGGGGAAGTTCCCCACTATGCTTAGTTTGCTGAAATTTAATATGTTGTTTTTAATGGTTGCATAATAGCTCATGGTATGTATGTACCACAGCTTACTAAAATAAACAAAGCTCATCTTTTTATCAGTTATTAAGGGTTTGGCTCCAGTAGCGCTGTAGATATGTTTATTAATCGTGATATGTGATACACGTACTGTAAGCACTTATGAATACCTTCCCTGTAAATCTAGCCAAAGGAGATAAAGTTGGTGCCAGGTTATGCAGTGCCTCAAAGCCAATGTAAGTAAGGAGTTTGGATCAGAATGGAAAATGGGAAAAATGTAGGTTCTGTGGTGATGCATACTCTGGGGGGACATCAGAGGTTCAGACACACAGATGCTTACTGTCTGTCTATGAAGTATAAGCATCCTCTGGGTCCTGGATGCTTGCTAATACAATTTGGATTGGTTTCTAGATACAGCTGGGCAGCCAGGTTGTGGAATTGTTTATTCTGAGAACTTAAAGGTCAGTTTGCATCTAGAGTTATGACCTGGTTACATTTAATGAACTGGACTAGAAAGTTTTATACCTTTACTATAAACCAGAGCTTGGCAGAATATGGTCTGTGGGTCAAATTTGGCCTATAGTCTGTTTTTTTAAAAATTAAACTTTTTATTTTGAGATAATTATAGATTCACGTACAGTTGTAAAAAATAATACAGAGAGATTCTGTGTACCTTTTACCCAGTTTCCCCAATGGTAACATCTTGGAAATCTGTTGTGCACAATTAAGATATTGACAGTGATAGTCAATATACAGAACAGTTTTGTCACCACAAGGATCCCCTGTGTTGCCCCTTTATAGCCACTCCCACCTCCTTCCTTCCCTCCCCACCCCCCATCCCTAATACCTGGCAACCACTAATCTATTCTCCATGTCTATAATTTTATCATATCAAGAACGCTATATAAATGGAATCATACAGCATGTAACTTTTTGGGGTTGCTTTTTTCAGTCAACATAATTCCCTGGAGGTTTGTTGAAGTTGTTGCACGTGTCAGTGTCAATACTTTGTTCCCTTTTATTGCAGAGTAGTATCCCAGGGTATGAATGTACCAGTTTGTGTAACCATTCACCTACTGAAAGACATCTGGATTGTTTCCAATTTTTGGCTATTATGAATAAATCTGCTATGAACATTTGTGTACAGTTTTTTTATGTGAACATAGTTTTCATTTCTCTGAGATCAAGGCCCAAGAGTGCAATTGCTGTGTCATACGGTAGTCACGTGTTTAGTTTTATAAGAAAATGCCAGAATATTTTTCCAGAGTGGTTGTACCATTTTACATTCCCATCAGCAGTGTCTGAGTGATTCTGTCTGTTCATCCTTGCCAGCATTTGTTGTTGTCACCAGTTTTTATTTTAGCCATTCTGATAGGTGTGTAGTGATACCTCATCACGGTTAAAATTTTTATTTCCCTCAAGGCTAATGATGTTGAACACCTTTTCATGCGCTTTCATGTCATTTGTGTATCCTCTTCAACGAAATGTCTTGGTAAAATGTTAGACATTTCTATTTGGATTATTTGCCCTTTTACTGATCATTTTTTAAAGTTCTTTATATATTCTAAGTATTAGTTCTTTGTCAGATACGTGGCTTGCAAATATTTTTTCCTAGCCTGTAGCTTGTTTTTTAATCTTCTTAGTAGAGCCTTTGCAGAGTAAAAGTTTTCAATTTTGATGAGTTCCAATTTATCAGTTCTTCCTTTTATGGATTGTGCTTTTGGTTTTAAGCCTAAGAACTCTTTGCCTAGCCTGATCCCAAAGATTTTCTCCTATTTTTTTCTGAAAGTTTTATGGTTTTACATTTTACATGTGAGTCTGTGATCCATTTTGAGTTAATTTTTTTTAAAGTTTGAGATTTAGTTCGAGGTTCCTTTTTGTGTTTTTTGGCCTATGGATATCTAATTGCTGAAGCACCATTTGTTGAAATCCTGCACTCCAAACCTTAGGGGAAAAGCCTTCAGTCCTTCATTGTTAAGTGTGATGTTAGCTGTAGATTTTTTGCAGATGCTTATTATTGTAATTCCCCTCTATTCCTAACTTGATGAGAGCTTTATTATAAATGAGTCTTCCACAACCCGTTTTTGTAAATAAATTTTTATTGGGACACAGGCATGCTTATTGGTTCGTCTGCTGTCTATGTCTGCTTTCACAGTACAATACCGGAACTGAGTATTTGTGACAGGGATCATGTGACCTTCAAAGCCTAAAATATCTATTATCTGGCCTTTTACAGAAAAGGTTTTCTGACTGCTGCTATAGTTTCACGACATCTTTCTTTTGGTTCCTCCTGTCTCTTGATATTGTAAGATGGTTACAAACTCTTAATTACTCTACACATGCATCTTCAATTGCCCAAAACTTAGACCCTGAGTTGTTGGCAGTGCCCACCTCAAAAGAAAGCAGAGTATGGATGTGTGTAGATCTGGCTGACTTCCAAAGGGCTTCCCTACTGTAATGTGTCTGTATTTCTATCAGCAGTAGTATTTTGGGTAGTTCTTACCTGCTAACTACTGTTAACTCCTTACCTTGACCATCCACCTGAACAAATTACTTGCGTTGCACTGGCCCTTCTTTCCTGCCCAGATTCCCTGACTCTTACTGTATGTTGTCTGCATTGCTGTGTTTTGAGAATGTTTACACGATGGGATGATCCATGACCTTAGTGATCTCTAAAGGGTCCAGTGGAGTGTGGCATTCTAAACTCAGTGACTCTTTACATTGTAGATACATATTTATTACGTTTCATTTTTCTAAGGGAGTTTTAAAGTTTTGACAAGTTATTGCTTTGGTTGAAAATGAGGACCTGGATAAACGATGACCTGAGTCCTTAAGTTAGGAAATAAGCGAATATGTTCCTTTGATCACTGAAAGGTAAACCACTGTGGTTTTGCACGTATTGATTATTAATCCTGCATCTCTGCATACACATTTTGGTCTAGCTTCCTTCATCTACTCTCTCTAGAACATGCCTTGACCAATAATATCAATACCTCTGTTTCTTCTCTTCACCAAGCTTCCTTTTACCTGTTACCACCTCTGCTCTCAGCAGTGTCTTCTCTTATGCCCCAACACATTTGACCCTCATCTCTTAGAACCTTGAGCATTTTTTTCTTTACTATTCATTGGGTTTGCAATCTTATTCTTTGAAGACATCTTATATTGTTGTCTTATTGTTTAACTTTATAATACTGATTTATTATATACTTCTCTATAATGGCATTTTAAGTTTAGTGAGGGCTTATTTACTTATTCATATAAGTAGTATACAAATTTGTATAAGTAGTTTATTTGTAAAGCTCTACGCCTGTGCATGTTTATGTTACACATTAGTTATTAGTTAAATGAATGAAAGAATGATTGAGCTAATATTCTGTGTAGTATTAAGTTTGGAAGTTGTCTGTTCAATAAAATCCTTTTAGTATAGTACAGGTCAATAGATAGTAATATTAATGAATCTCAATAAATGAATGTTCTGTTTTTAACTTACGTTCCAGCACAAACTATCCATCTTTAGAAATTTGATTATGACCGCTTGTGAGAACCCAGTGGCTGACTTTCATAATAGTTGTTAGAGGAGATCCGAGCTCTTAGCTGCTACATTGTGATTTGTGTTTAATATTTATGGCAGAGAAGTCTCTCTGCAAATGTGTAAACATGTTGGTGGGTGAAGGAAATGGTTCCCAGTGTGACAGAGGAAATATCTTAAAAAGACCTGATGTCATCTGCACTTTTCCCAAGGTTGTGTTTACATAAAAAGGCATTGTTTTATGTTCTAGAATCAAGAGATGATTTTAAGATTTAACAAGTTCCACTAAGAGCTTTTGTAAGGTTATCAGTACCAGCATAACTACTATAGAGTTCACATAGCAATATTAGTCTCTGGATTTATTGAGTTTGCAGCATTCCTTTAGTATCATTCATATTTTTCTGCCGGGGGTAGAAAAATCCTCTCTTGACTTAATACCAAGATACGGAAACTCATTTACGCTTCAGCGTATGGTGCTGGGAAATGAACGCTTGTTTACCATCTCTCTCTACAGGACCGTTCATGACCATAGGTAGATGTTTGCCACCTCACTCTCAATAGGCAGTATTCAGAAATGTATTCGTTAGTGAGGGACGAGTTGGTTGGGTGGAAAGCACAGGCGTTTAACTTTTGGACAGTGACTCTGAACTTCACTTCATGTGCTTACCAGCTGTGTGACCTTGAACAGATTTGCCTCAGTTTTCTCATTTGTAAAACGGAAACAGCGACACCTGCCTCAAATGGGTGTTTCTGGGAATAGATGAAATCATGGGGAAAGAGCCAGTGTGATGCCCGGCTCTCGACAGATGCACAGAATGCTTCATTCGCCGTATGATGTTCCAGTGGGGATGTTTAGGGAACAGCTTCCTGCTGTGTTGTTGCCCCTGTTCTGTAACAGTGGCTGGTGGCTGTGTCTTATCAGCATGCTCACCAAAAGAGCTGTGGTGTGGGTCAGGGAGGCTACCCGGCCACAGGCTCATCGTGACCCCAAACCCAACTTCATTTCCTTTCCTGGCCAGCCTTCCTTTCAGAAGGATTGGCCCTGGATCCACCTGTGAGGCAGGGAGGTTGATCATTACTTAAGGCCATACACCTCTCAGAGGACTTTGGGTGGCCAGCACGGGTGTGCGTGTACTCAGCCTCCACCCCCCACTCCCTGGAGATGCATCCTTCCTGACTGCCCGCTCCAGTCTCTCACAGGTGAACTGCTTTCTGGTTGATGAGCTCCCTGTCAGTAGAAGAGTTCGAGCAGAGCCTGGGTGATCCATTTATTTATTGGGCTGCACCGCACAGCATGTGGGATCTTAATTCCCAGACCAGGGGTCAAACCCATGCCCCCTGCCTTGGAAGTGCAGAGTCTTAACCACTGGACCGCCAGGGAAGTTTTTTTTTTTTTTTTTTAATTGAAGTATAGTTGATTTACAATGTTGTATTAGTTTCTGGTGTACGGCATGGGTGATTCTTTATTGGGGTGTTTGTGGAACCCTTGGCAACAGTGGTGGCTGCAGTTGTTGCTGTTAGAGTGCCTCCCAGCTCTGTTCCCTTTTCCAGAGTCCAGCGCCTTTCCCCAGGGTGTCTCCACACAGCTGCCACGAAGTACGCAGCATCAGCAGGAGAGACAAGAGGGTCTTGGGATGGAGTGTGGTGGAATCTGAACACTTGAGAGCAGAGGAAGAAGAGCCACTAAGGATTCATTGAAAAGGTTGTTAGAAAAGAGAAAGGAGTACTCAAGAAACCAAGAGGGCAGAGACTATGGAGAAGACAGGGATAGTCAGCCGTAACCACTGGCTTTCGTGGGAGTGGGGACAGGAGGGCAGAAGCTGGGGACTGGGGTTCGGTGGTTAGGAAGTGGAGACTAGAATGGATTCCATCTTCTCTTTCAGCAAGGCTGGCTGGAGTGGAAAGAAAATAGGACAACAGTTAAGTTCAAAAGGGAGGTAATTTTAAAAGATAGGAGTGACTCAAGAATGCATATATTCTAAAGGGGGAAGATATGGGAGGATGTTAGAGAAACGATGTCCACTTAAATTTGTGCTGCTTTTCGTCATTTTACATGTGGCTTCTTCTTCACTACCAGTCCTCTTTTGTTTTTTTATTTCATGGTTATTTTCCTGCTTCCTCTTCCTTCCTTACTCCCTCCATCCCTCCCTCTTTCCCCCTCTTTTCCTCTCCTCCTCTCTCCCCTTTTGAGATTTGTCTATTAATGGATTTCTTACAACCCTGTCCTTTTAGATATCACGAGTACCACAAGGGGTCTGGGTATGGTGCCTTCTTATTGTCCATTTAAGAAGAAACTCGTGTTGTCCATTGGACCCAGTCCTCCCTCTTCAGCTTTGTGTTAATCCTTCCTAATGCTCTTGACGTTGTTACTGCATGATTTGCGTATCAAGCCACATCTCAGGGCATTGTATTTCCCTTGTGTTGTTACTAAGTTTTTCACTTTCATGCTTAGTTCTTTGAAGGTTTTGGGATGCAAGCCCAACCAGTTTTTATCAAGAACGGTGGCACAGTGCACTGTGCAGAATAGTTTTTTGATTTAGAACTGATACAAGGCCAATGTGGGAAAAGTTAGTTACTGCTTTCCAGTAAGTATTTTGTAACTGTCCTCTTTGGAGGGGAAGAGGTGAGCGCAATGAAGATGCCCCTCCGTCCTCCTTCCTTCTCCTCCTCCTCTTGTCAGCCAGCATGATATTGAGTGTAATAAGCCATGTTGGAGACAGCAGTGGAAGCCGTAACATGAGAGATGCTGTGTATGGGCAGTCTTTATAGGCGTATGCTACATACACCTGGTGCCCTGGGTGAGAATGATAGGGTGGGTGATGTATGCTCACCAGGGGTCATCTCCCCCACACCCTTGTCGAGCTGCTTCAGCCCCCTTCACAGGGCTCCTGCCAGACCTAGACTGTCTACTGTGACTGCCCTGGCACTGCTGGTTCCTTGGGGTAGGATCTGACCTTCCCAGGGCTTGGGTGCCTCTCCTCTAGGGACAGGAGCTGGAAACTGCAATTATGGAGCTGACTGGGAAGCCCACCCTGCCACAGGGCCCTGGGAGGCTGTAGATTTGCTTCTCCATGGCCTCGCCCACAGACTTTGAGCATTTCCCTCCAGGCATGTGGCATGTATACATTTAGGTTTTGAGAACCAGATGAGTGGTAGAACCTGATTCAGCAATCTGGTCTGGTTCTTCTTCTTTTTTTTCTAGAAAAATAAAGCTCTCTATTAAAGTAGCATCACCAGTTAGAGCATTCCTGACTAGAAGAGATGATATTTGCAGAGATCCAAGCTCCTGGTATAAACTGACAGCTTTGTTGTTAAGCCCAACTATTATCGAGTATAGCATCATAAAAGCTTGACCCTTTCTTTTTTCCTACTTCAAGGAAAACTTTTACTAGTCTTCTATATTTTGCATTTCTGAAGTTAATAATCACAGGGTTTATGGCTTATAGAGTGACTCCCACGAGCCAGTTAAAGCTTTTCTCGTATGGCCACTTTTGTTCTGCTCACCAAATCCAAGGTGAGAAGCCACTGCAGCCCCTCGGAGTGACCACTGAAGGTAGGCTCATGCTTTTGGGGTTTTGGCTATGCCACTAATTCGCTGTGTAACTTTGGGCAATTTACTTACCTTCTCTGGCCGCACATTGGCTTATCTATAAACAGGGCTTGGAAGCAAAGTTCCTGGAGGTTCTTTTCCATTCATGCAAAGACTTAAAGTGCTTTCTTTGCATTATGCTTACGATTTCCTCTCTTACCTTCAGGATTAATCTCCTTCCTCAGAAGCTTATTAACTCCAGCTCTGGGCCCTGCATCTTTCTTGCATAGTTGTACTTGCGTTTTGCCCCTCTTCTCTTCTCTTCTTTTTTCCCCTTGAGGAAAAGGCAGAGAAAGGGAGAGAAAATGGAGGCATGCAACATGGTTGAAAATACAGTTACAATGTTTCCTGATAGCCTCATTCTCAATCTAGAGGAAGTTACTTTGGCAACTGTGAATCCATCTCTCTGCCTCCAAACTAACTTTATCCTTCCTTATTTTATTTTGGTGGGACAGCTTCTTACAGAGTAAAAAATCTATATATCTGGTTTTATTCTTGAAAATTCTTAGAGACCAACCTTTTTTCCTATATCTGAATATTTGAAAGTATAGTTGAAGCAAACCCACAGGAGTTTAGAAGTAGAAGTACACCGTGGTTTTCTTAATGAGCAAGGTTCTTCTCACACAGACTACACGTGGACCTTGTTCTTTGCAGACTGCTGGTCCTGTAGTCGTCTGTAACTCTGTCTCCTAAATGTGAAATTTGTCTACAGTTTTTCCTTCCAAAGTCTAGTCTCTTCCTAAGTACTGTGGCCAGGTCTTTTGCAGTGCCCATGTGGCCAGCCCTTGTCCTATAAACTGTCAGTCTGGAAAGAGAAGTAGTTAATGGGCTGCAGAGGCAGGTTGAGGTTGGGTGCTGGGGAAATACTTGGGCAAGATGTCACAGCACAGATCGAAGCAGGAGTAGTGCCGCGGCAGGATAGGGCCAGGTCACCACTGCAGGAGGTGGCAGACCTAGTTAGGGCTGTGCACAGATGCAGTCTGAGGGCAGTCCCAGATCGCCATCAGGAAGGGGTTGATCAGGAGGCATCACCGGGGCTAGTGTGAATGAGACCATGTGTAGGGTCCTCCTCTGAAGCTGCTGGCACCCCTTTGGTGGTCTGAACCTCGCCTAGCTGACTGTATAACTACTTGCATTTGGGGGCCTCCTCCTCTTGACTCAAACCCCAGTTCCAAACCACAGAAGTCCAAAGCCATCCTTAAGAGTCCTCTAAATTCTGGAGTGTGTGTGGGATGCTTGTGTTGTCTTGGTTACCTCTGCCTCCTGGTTCCTGCATCCCCAGGTACTCTCTCTTTTTCACACTGAATTGACCCCTTTAACATTATATCTACCGAACCCCACATAGCACAGGTGAGGATGTTGCAGACTTTACTGAAGGTTGGGGCAGAAGCGCTGGAGGAGGGGCTGACTGCATAGGGCAGAGCCAAGGGGTGAAAACCCTGTGCACGGTCCGGCTCCCTAGCGCCTTTGCCCAGCCCTCCAGGCTGCTTCCCAATGCAGGGCCGAGCCTACACCTTTCTGGTTCCTCTCGCTTCCCCCACTGCTCATTCCTCACTTCCTTTTTTCTCTTTTTTTTAAGATTTTTTTTTGTTTTGATGTGGACCATTTTTGAAGTCTTTATTGAATTTGTTACAATACTGCTTCTGTTTTGTGTTTTGGTTTTTTGGCTGCGAGGCATGTGGGATCTTAGCTCTTTGACTAGGGAGCGAACCCGCACCCCCTGCATTGGAAGTCTTAACGACTGGACCGCCAGGGAAGTCCCTCATTCCTCACTTCTTTCAGCCTCTTTCTAAGAAAATGTAAATCTTCTCACACGGAACAGATCTAGCGCTTCTCTATGACACGGGTTCTAGCTAATATCCAGATCTAAGGGTCTCACTTTCTCTTTCAAAAACCATATCACGTTGTTTTCTCAGAGACCAAGGACTTTACCCGCGTTGATCTGGGATTAAATTTTGTAGTATTGGGGCTTCAACTGGATGCCAAATGAAGCAGATTTGAGACTGTGGAGAGGGAATGGTAAAGAGCGATTGGGTCTAGAGGGCCCTTCTTCCCACTGAGGGGTATTTGTGCACCTCTCAGTCTTGTGTACGTTTTATCAGTCTCCCCACCTCCCTCTGGACAGTAACATCTTTGAAGGCAAGGACTGTTTCCGCTTCTCTACCTTATTGCTGTGTCACCAGCAAGGTGCCTTGAACATAGTAGGTATTCAGTAAATACCGAGCAAATAGATGGGTCAGTGTGGTGCTAATGGATGATTTTAAAAGTTAATAATTTCTTCTCTTAAGGAGTTTATAGTTCAGTCAGGAAGACAAAGATAACATAGATGAGAATAGTTAAGCCATGAACCTTGTGGCACTGATGCGAGGGTGAATTTTTTAAGAATTTGGAAGTGCTTACTGTTATTTACATTCTTCGTTGTATATGTTGTATTTAAATAAAATTCAGACTCCTTTCCAGCTTATCACTAATTCAGACACATTTTGTTTCCAGATTAAAAACAGAAATGTAAATGCATATTTCCAGGGATTTTTAAAGTGCACCAAAGATTATGAATTTCATCTTAGCATCAGCAAATGATGATCGAGTTTTAATAAGGTATTTTGAACTTAGTACGTCTAAAACTCAGGTTAGTTTTGTTTTCTGGCTAATTATTCTAATGGGGAGATATTTCCGTGGAGGTATTCGGATAAAATATTGTTTGGGGGTGTATGACACGTTTCCTTGTATTTTTAAAATCTCTTGGGTATTTTAAGGGCAATTTAATCCATCTAATTTTGATCTAAAGATAATTTACTCCAATAATGGAGAAATATTTGATATCCAGAGAAATCTGTTGATACTATTAAAGCTTTTCTCCTGGGAAATAAGAAATCATATTTTTTCAAGGGTGAATCACAAACCTACAATGTCGACTTTTTCTACTTTTTAAGTGAAGCCTGAGTTTAGCATCAAATCAGTCAGTACAGATCAGTTATTTTTGTTTTTAATTTTTTTAGTCTTTCTTTTTCCATGCATAGAACATTTTCTTCAAGGAGGTTTTCTTTTTTTCTTATTCTGACAATTTTATCTGCTGTCTTATTTTTTTTTCAAGCAATGCTTTTGGAAGATTTAAGGTAATAAAACAATTTTGATGTCTGTGGATGACTGGTGTCTGTGTTCAGGATATTTCAGACCTGTCAGAAGCTTGGAAATGCCATTTGAATGTGTTTCTTAATTTTAATTTTAAAACACTTTGTCTGAGAACTAGATACCAGTCCTAAATGCATATTTTGAATTTAAAGGAGGAGGTTTAGGGCAAGATACAGCCAAATTTCCTACTCTTCAAAGACCTGAAATCCATTTACAAGTAAAAAAAAGAGGTCATGATGTCACTGTTACGTTTGGAAGTGAAATGTGGAAGAACTTGGACCGTGTCAGAGTGTGAGAGGGTCTTTGGTGGCAGCCCAAGAACCTGGGGCAGGGTCTGGTGTTTCAGCCGCCTGGCCGCTCAGAGACGCTGCTTCTCCAACACCTCTGCCTTCTCTCTGGGCTTGTCCTCACATCCAGGGGTGACTTCTTCTGGTCCCCTATGGACGGTGGTGTCCCCAGCTCTTCTCTTTCCGGGATAGGCTTTGCATCTCTGACTTGGACCTTAGCCCTGTTTCCCTTCTCCACTGGAAGCCCCTGGCCGGAAGTCTGGAGCGGGGGGCCCAGCTCTTGCTCTACAGCCCTCTGCTGCCCACAGCAAATGGCAGTTAAGCCCCCAGGCCCAGCTGGCCCATGGGCTCTAATGCCTGGGCCATTGCAGTAGTCTCCTGGCCTCTCTTTCCTCTAGTTCAGCAAGCAAATCATAGCCAGATAAGTCTTCCTGAAATATCATTTCACATGAGATCAGCTCAATTGTAGTGGAAGTTCATAGACTGGAGACAGACTGCCTGGGTTCAGTTCCAGCTCTGCCATTTATTTATTTATTAAAATAATTTGTTTTATTTATTTTTGGCTGTGTTGGGTCTTTGTTGCTGTGTGTGGGCTTTCTCTAGTTGTGGCAAGCAGGGGCTACTCTTTTTGCGGTGTGTGGCCTTATTGCGGTGGCTTCTCTTGTTGCAGAGCACAGGCTCTAGGAGCGCGGGCTTCAGTAGTTGTGGCACACGGGCTCCGTAGTTGTGGCTTGCGGGCTCTAGAGTGCAGGCGCAGTAGTTGTAGTGCACAGGCTTAGTTGTTCCGCAGCATGTGGGATCTTCCTGGACCAGGGCTTGAACCCATGTCCCCTGCATTGGCAGGCAGATTCTTAGCCACTGTGCCACTAGAGAAGTCCCTCTGCCATTTATGAACTGTGTGACTTTGGGAAAGTTGTATGACCTTGGGCAAGTTAGTTAAGCTCTGTATGGCTCAGTTTCTTAGCCTGAAAAATGGGTTGATAATACCCTTATGAGGTAGGATTATTATTATGAGGATTAAATGAAATAAAATGAGAAGTGTTTAGAACAGTGTCTGGCACATAGTAAATGCTAAATAAGTACTAATTATTGTTATCATCCCCTCTACCCCCCCTTCTAAGATTTACTGTAGACCAGCATTTTCCACAATGTGGGACTCCTAACACAGGGTGATATTAAATGGTTCAAGGGTATGGCAGTAAATGACACTGAACCACGGTGAGAAAACTATTCCTTTTTTCAGCTGTCTTTCAGCTGTTCTGATTGTATCAAGGTGGAAGTGTCAGTTTGGTGTTTGAATGTTGACTGTTTCTGACCCTTCTCCAGCACTTGTTAATCTTTCTTCTTAATAGAGATAGGCCTCCAGCTTAGAGACAGCTTCAGGCTTCCGCAATTTAATAACACCCATTTTTACAGTATTTACTATGTCTGGCAAATACTGCTGGTTTTCATTGTCTAGTTGTATTATAAAGTCTCCTTTAGAAATGAATCTAGGTAAAATAAGCGAGTTTAAAGAATGTTAAGCCAATAATGCACAAGTCATGCTATAATTTGAAATATGGCAAAAATCATAAACGTGGTGCCCAGATGCCTGAGGTTTGAGGAAACACCATAAGGCACAGGCTTCGGGCTTCATGGTTGTCGGGACCCTTCCTGTTCTCACGGGCCTCTGTTTCAGCCAGACTGCCTCACCGATTGCTGACGCGTCTTGCTCATTCCTGCCTTTGGGTTTTTCCTCAACACTGCGCTCCAGGTTCCACTTTTCTGATTATCATTCATCCTTCAAAGGTTAGTTAAAACTAACCTCCTCTGTAAGGCCTCCCCAACACCTCACTCCCTGTCTCTCTCCTTCCTCCAGACTTTATCACATTCATTGCCTGTTCCATGTATTGGGCAGTCATTTTTTGGTGTGTGATATCTGTTATGTCCATGTGCATCTTCTGTTTCTGCAACTGGAAGAAAGGGGCTGGGAGCTCCTTCAGGGTGGGGACAGTGTCTTGGTCAGTCTCCCCTTTGGGGCCTAATACAGTGTCTTGGAGGCAGAAAATGTTGCTAAACATGTGAATTATTCGGTGTCTGTATTGAGGTATCATTTATGTACTGTAAAATTCACCTGTGCTGAGTGTACAGTTTGATTATTTTTAATAAATTGATACAGTGGTGAAACAGTCAATGCAGTTCAGGTGAAAACACTTCCGTTAGCCCCCAAAGTTCTCTCCCGCCCGTTTGCCGTCAATCCCCTCTCCTACCCCAGACCCACACCACAGACGATCTGCTTTCTGTTTCTATAGTTTGAAAAGTTCTGTCTTTTAAATGTGTTTCATAGATATGGAGTCATGCAATATGTAGTCTTTTCTGGCTTATTTCCCTTAGTACAGTGTTTCTGAGGTTCATCCGTGTTGTTGCGTGTATTAGTAATTTGTGCCTTTTTATTGTGTGGTAGTGAAAGTTAGACCACATTTTGTTTATCCGTTCCCCACATGGTGGACTTTTGGGTTGTTTCCAGTTTTTGTCTGTTAAGAATAATTCTGCAGTGAATATTCATGTGCAGGTCTTTGTGTGGATGTATGTTTGCTCACCCATAGATTAGGGGTGGAAATTGCTGTTTCCTGTGGTGAGCCTAAGTTGAACTTCTAAAGAAACTGTGAGGCTGTTTACCATTTTACGTTCCCATCACAATGCATGAGGTTCCAGTTTCCAGCATCCTTACCAGCACCTGATGTAATCTTTTCCCCCTTAGCCTTTCTAGTGGGTGAGGGAGGATGAATCAAGGATGACTCTTGGATTTTTAGGTTGAGCAACTGAGTGTTTGGTATTGTCATTTAATGGAGGCTGAGAGAGGAACGAACTTTTTTGAGAAAAATCAAGATTTCTGTTTTGGCCAAGTGGACTTTGAGGTGCCTATTAACCATTCAGAGGGATTGTTAAGTAGGTAGTGGGATGTATGAGGCCACCTGTGTTCATTGGGTCTTCCTGAGTTCCTTAAGTAGTGGAACCTGGAATAGTTGCTTCAGTTTTCTGTACTCTAGATATGTGTCTGATGGTTTGGACAAGTCACATAACTTCTTTTGATGTCAGTTTCCTCATCTGTAAAGTAAAATAACACCTGTCTTCCTCCAAAGGTTGGATGAGTGAATGAATTAAGGAATATGAAAGTGCTTATTATCATGATTATTATTATTAATGCATGATTACCTTTTGTTTATTTCATTTTTGTGTTCATTGTGGCTTCTAACCCCATATTTCGTACATAAGCTCAGTAAATACTAAATTAATCAATGAATGCAGCTAACAACTAAGTGTGTAATGTTAGAGAAGGGAGAGAGAGGAGAAATAAGAAAGGAGGAGAAGGAGAGAGGGGAGGAGAGAGGAGAGAGTGGTTATAATTTGGATTGGCTTTAGGAAGGATGGCCATCACAATTTCACATTCGAACTTTGTAGAAAGGCAATTTATCTTTTATATTATGACACCAGGAAGGAATATGGAAGAGTTAGGATTTGGGGAGATGTTTAAATAATGTTTATCACGTCAAGTGTAATATTTTGTGAGTGTCTTATCTTCATACAGACTTTAAGCTTCTTGAGGGCTGCGGTGACTTGTGATGAGCCTCTGGATTCCCCAGAGCATTAGCTTACTTCTTCACACATAACGTGAACACAACAAATGTGTATGAAATGATTGAGTATACTTTTTAAACTTCTCTCTTCATTCTAACTAGAGTGAGATGTATTTGACTTTTGGTTGGTGGGTAGATGACTCTTCAGCATGTTCTTTCTTTCCCGTGTCTGTAGGATGTTGAGGACATGCTTCTCTCATAGCTGATGGATGACCTGAAATTTTACATACCAGCTGTTTACATACCAGCCCCGTGATGGCAGGGGCTCCATGTCCTTAGCACACGCCTGGCACATAGTCATTGTTCAGATAATGCTTGAGTTAGTCCTGAGTGGATGACTGTATTCAAGACTTAATGAATAGCTGGGAAAGAAGACCAGATTCATGCTCTTTGGGGTTTCAGATTATAGATGTAAAGATATAAATCTAGGGAGCAAAGGGAAGTAGGTAAATGGTCCAATAACTCAATTTTCTATCTTGTGGACAAGGTAGATATAATCTCGATATGGTTAGGCAGTAGCTCCCCCATGACTGTCTTACGTTTCAGATGACAACATTAGCTCATATTGTAAATATTCTGAGAGGGCTACAACCGTAGAAGTTATTGTTAGGTTAGCTCATTAGGGAGTGTTTTCCCAGATTGGCTTAAAGTAAAGGATTTTTAATTTTTTTTTTAAGAAAAACTTTTTTGTCAAACGAAATCTTGTGTGAACCCCATATACACACATCACAAAAGCAGAAGAACTACTCTGGTCGATGCAGCGTTGATGCCCTGGAACCTTGCCTGTTTATCTTTTCTTTGTCCTCTGTGAAAGGCCTGCAGCATCTCCAAGGATCCCTGCAAGGAAGTTTGAAAAACCACAGGTTTAGAGGAAGTCTGTGCATTTTGACCCCCTTCTTCTGCTACCCTCAGTACACTTCTGCTGAGGCTGTAGAAAGACTTAACCATGCTACTATCTGTAACCACTAACTTACAGGTTAGATAAAACTTCTGAGAATCAGTCCCTTCTGACTGTACATTCTGTCTCAGAGCCTGAGTCAGTAGAAGATTGTGAGGCCACCAGTGAATCAGATAAACAGTACACACATGATCAATATCCTGTGTGGGTGCAGAGGGTAGTGTCCTATTTAAGTGGATAGCTGGGAGAGGGAACCGCAGGGAGGTGGAGGAGAGGCAGGGATTAAAGGGTTGAGTCAGATCATGGGTTAGCACTGAGAAGACCCTGGTAAGCCCTCTGGGATCAGACCACATGGGAAGAGCTAATGCGTAGTGTTTCCTTTATGTAAGAGGCTGAAAGGGTTTTTGAGGGTTTATCATGGGGTATAATCATTTACAACACTCAGAAATACTGGAAAGATGGACTGCACCTTTTTTGCTTATCAAGATATAATTCACATACCATAAAATTCACCATTCTATAGTATATAATTCAGTGGTTTTTAGTATATTTACTAGGTTGTGCAACCATCACCTATACTAATTCCACAGCATGTTCATCGCTCCAGGAGGAAACCGTGTACCATGAGCGCCACTCCCTGTTCTTCTCGCTGCCCAGCCCCGGGCAACCACTGGTCTTGTGTCTATGGATTTGTCTATTCTGGACCTTTCGTATAAGTAGAAGCATACAATATGTGGACTTTTGTGTCTGGCTTCTTTCACTTAGCATAAATTTTTCAAAGATCATCCATGTTATAGCGTGTAATAGTGCTTCATCCCTTTTTATTGCTGAATAATATTCCATTGTATGGATAGAACACATTTTATTTACCTATTCAACAGTTGATGGACACTTGGATTGTTTTCACTTTTTGGCTATTACGAATAATGCTGCTATGAACATTTGTGTTCAAGTTTTTGTATAGAAATATGTTTTGATCCACTGTGACAATCTCTGTCTTTTATTGGTGCATGTAGATTATTATTTTTTTTTTAATTTATTTATTTTTTTGTGGTACATGGGCCTCTCACCACTGTGGCCTCTCCCGCTGCGGAGCACAGGCTCCTGACTCGCAGGCCCAGCGGCCATGGCTCACGGGCGCAGCTGCTCCGTGGCATGTGGGATCCTCCTGGACCAGGGCACGAACCCGCGTCCCCTGCATCAGCAGGCAGACCCCCAACCACTGCGCCACCAGGGAAGCCCGGTGCATGTAGATTATTGATGTGCAAAGTGATTATTGATATAGTGGGATAAATATCTACCATATTTGTTACTATTTTCTATTTGTTGCCTTGTTTTGTGTTCCTGTTTTTGTCTTCTATTTTTTTCCTGCCTTTTGTGGTTTTAATTGAGCATTTTGTATGGTTCAGTTTTCTTGCCTTTATCAGTATATCCATTATACAACTAGTTCAAATCCACTGTCAAATAACATCATACTTCTTCATGGGTAGTGCAAGTACCTATAATAACAAAATAATCCTAAATCCTCCTTCCTGTCTCTTGAATCATTGCTGTCATTCATTTCACTTATATTGTACATTAGCATACATCAGCATATATACATATATGTACATACATAAGCATATATAATTGAGTACATTATTGCTGTTATTTTGGACTGTTTTCTGTTAGATCAGTTAAAAATAAGAACAATAAAAGTTTTTATTTTACTTTCACTTATTCCTTCTTCAGTGCTCTTCCTTCCTTTATGTAGATCCAAATTTCTAATCATGAAAGGTGTTGGGTTTTGTCAGATGCGATACAAGTGGTTTCTGTCCTTTATTAATATAGTATATTACCTTGATTGATTTTTCTCTGTTGAACCAACCTTGTATTCCTGGTATAATCCGTTTTTATGTGTTGCTACATTCAGTTTGTTAGTATTTTGTTCAGAATTTTTCATCTGTATTCATAAGGGATATTGGTCTGTAGTTCTCTTGCAGTATCTTTGTCTGATTTTCTGTATTGTTTTTCTATTCTCTATTTCATTTATTTCCACTCTAATCTTTATTGTTTCTTCATTGGTTATTTAGGAGCATTATTTAATTTCCGTATATTTGTGATTTTCCCAATCTTCTTTTCCTGTTATTGGTTTCTACTTTTATTCCATTGTGGTTGGAGAATTACTTTGTATAATTTCAGTTCCTTTAAATTTATTGAGGCTTGTTTTATGGCCTAACATATTGTCTGTCCTGAAGAGTGTTCTGTGTGCACTTGAGAAGAATGTACATTCTGTTGCTGTTGAGGACAGTATTGTATAGATGTCTGTTAGTTCTAGTTACTTTACAGTGTTGTTCAAGTCTTTTATTTCCTTGCTGAATATCTATCTAGTTATTTTATCCATTATTCAGTTGTGTACTTAAGTCTCTGACTCTTTTTGGAGAATTGTCTATTTGTTGAATTGTCTATTTCTTTAATTATTTCATTTTTTGCTTTATGCATTTTGGGGCTCTTAAGTGTATATATGTTTATAATGGTTGTATCTTCTTGATTAACTGACCCTTTTTATCATTATAATTGTTCTTATCTTTCTCTAGTAATAATTTTTGTCTTAACATTTATTCTCTCTGATCTTAGTATAACCACTCCAGCTTTCTTTTGATTGCTATTTGTTTGGTGTATATTTTTCCATCCTTTTACTTTCAACCTATTTGTTTCTTTAAATCTAAAGTGTGTCTCTTATAGAGAGCATATAGTTGGACCATTTATTTTTATTCATTCTGCCAGTCTGTCTTTTAATTGGAGACTTTAGTTTATTTAAATTTAATTAAATACTGATAAGGTTGGGTTTACTTCTGCCATTTTGCAATTTTCTATATGTCTTTGTCTATTTGTTTCTTTGTTGTTCCATTACTGCTTTCTTTTGTGTTAAATAAATATTTTAACATGGTAACAATTTAATTCCCTTGTTGTTTTCTTAGTGATTGCTCTGGGCATTACAGTTAACATCTTAATTTATAACAGTCTAATTCAGATTAATACCAACTTAATTTCAATAGTATCTAAAAACTTTGCTCCTTTGTAGCTCTGTTCCATCCCTCCTTTATTCTGTTGTTGCAAATTACATCTTCATACATTATGTGCCCATCAACATAGACTTATAATTATTGCTTTATGCTGTTGTCTTTCAAATCAGATAAAAGAAAAAAAAAGTTACAAACAAAAAATATATTTCTACTGTCTCTAACATTTGCTTCTGTGGTTACCTTTACTTGCACTCTTTATTTCTTCATGTGGATTTGAGTTGCTGTCGAATCTCGTTTCTTTGCAGCCTGAAGGAAAAGTTCCTTTAGTATTTCTTGTAGGGCAGATCTTCTGGTGATAAACTCTGTTTTTGTTTATCCGGGAATGTCTTAACGTCTCCTTGATTTTTGAAGGAGAGTTTTGCTGACAGAATTCTTGGTGGATGGTGTTTTCCTTTCAGCACTTTCAATGTGTCATCCCACTGCCTTCTGGCCTCCATGGTTTTCAGTGAGCAGTCAGCTGTTAATCTTATGGAGGCTTCCTTGTACTTGAGGAGTCACTTCTAGCTGCTTTCAAGATTCTCTCTTTGTCTTTAGCTTTCAACAGTTTGATTAGATATTGCAAATCCACTGTTACCCTGCCCATCAGTCCCTATCTGAAAGGATAGTGTGGAACACTTTATTGTTAGTACTTTAATCTGACCCTTATGATATCTCGGTAGCACTTCTCTCATCTGTCAACTTTATGATTTAGTAGCATGTGGTTTTGTTTTTCATTATTGTATTTCATAGTTTTATAGAACTTCAGAGTGATATTTATGTGATTGATCCCCATAATTCATTCACCTAACAGATTTGTTGAGCCCCTGAATATGAAAGGCTCCATGCAAGACTTTCAGTTTTGTTAGGTAAGTGACAAATGGTCCTGCCTGTGAGGGTGACACATTTGGTTGGTAGAGGACACATACTCAACAAATTGTTACACAGTTAGCATGAAGGTGTACTGAGTATAAACAGAGTGTTTTGGGAGTGCAGAGGAGGAAATTACTGATTTTTATATTTGATAGAAGAGCAGACTAAGGATTATATAGATCAAGCAATTTAAGACCTTGAGGTTATATAAGTTAGAAGGACTGAGCCAAGGACTAGAACCTACTATTCTGGGTTCTTTCTATGAAACCATGTATAGAGTTTGGCTATTCTGTGTTTTCAAGCGTCAGAGGTAAAAATGATTTCTTAAATGAAATATCAGAAAATGATTTGGTCGATGTCAATGCTGTTGGTGCCCGGATTTGGATACCATACCCAAGTTTCCTGTTTTCAAATATATTATTTGATCCACAAAGGACAGGTACATGTGTGAAGCACAGACCGGCTGTTTTGCTTCAAAAGGTGTGCATGCTACAAATAAAAATAAACAGTATTTATTTATACTTACTAATTGTACAAGTATGGATTTAGTAAACAAGTGGCTGTGTTGAAACTTGAAGTTCAAAATATGAAAAGATGCTTAATTTTACTCAGTCCACTCTTTTTTCCCTTTTAATTGTGTTTTGAAAAGAATTCTTTCCCCCCTTCATCTCCAGTAAAATTTTGGCTAAGTACAGTTTATATTAGAGTTTCCTTGAGCATAGGAATTGCTGATCAGTCAGAACTCTGCTCTTTTCCCTTAGGATAAAGCATGACTTATTTGGGCATACAGTTTTAATTTCAGTCTGCATGCCTCCTTTTCTGTTCTCCCATGATTCTTTGCCGCAGGGCAAGGGAAAGCAAGCCTTATAAAAAGAAATACAGTATGTGGTGCTTATTAAAGTTACATACATCTCTTCTCACAGGAGAATTTTGATTTACTGCAGGTTGTGCATATGTCGCATATGGACATTTCTAGGGAACAGATTCCTTATCGCTGAACGGCGAATGGCTTCTAGTACTCCATTATTGCTCCGGAAACATGTTAGTAATGATGATGAAAGGTAGGCTACCATGAAATCCGTAAGGTGATTTGGCAGAAGTCGATGCTGTTGGTGCCAGGATTTGGGTACCGTACCACAGTTTCCTGTTTTCAGATGTATTAATCGATCCGCAAAGGACATCTTTTGGAGACAAGAATTCCGACAGGCTGGCACAGGCTGGACCTCCGCCAAGACTGCTCGGAAGGTTGCCATACTGGGAGCAAAAGAGTGAGAGGGAGAAAGAGAGAGAGGGAAGGGGGAGAGAGGCAGAGGGAGAGCTGAGGAAAGAAAAAAGGCAAGACTTGGCACAGCACAGTCAAATCAGCTTCTTTTGTCTGCTTTCTCGGCTTGAGCTTCAGGAAAGAAAACCGTCCTGGGGTACAGAAAACTCAGAACTTTTGGGTGTTCAAACTTAGAAGGCTTTTTAAGTCTCTTGGGCTATTTGAAAGTGTTGGCACATACAATGACGTTTAGTCACCAGTATTAAGGGAAATAAAAGCCTTTTTCAAAATGAAGCTTCCACAGTGTCCATGCATTTGGGAAATACTGTATTTGATTTTTTGGCATGTATGATTATACTATGAGAGACAGGATTGACAATATAGAAGATGGCAAAGGCAAATTTCTAACTAGAGAGACTTAATTTTCTACAAAATAAACTTTGTTCATCAGTACAAACCTGCTTTCAAATCAAATCAGACCTCCTTCGGAATGTGTTCAGAACGTAAGTTTTTAGATTTTATTTTATTTCATTTTTTCCCATTTGTAGACATTCACTTTTTAAGGACCCTTTCTAAGATTTTATCAACACAGCCAGGAAGTCAGAGTCAAAGTTGTTTTATCCATGTGTTTAAGAAAACGTTTTCTTAAAGCAACAGCTTTTATTTCTGCTGCTTCATGCTGTCCTAACTACATCCCCCAGCAATGAGTGACAACACCGAAGACCAGAAAGGCAAGCTGAAGACACCAGACTTCGCTTGAAGGGCAAACAAGAAATGTGAGCTTGGTCATTATTTTTGTGTGTGTCTTTGCTCTGAACCAGTTTTTGGAGGTGGGTGGGGAGGTGTATGTGTCTAAAAGATGTGTGCGATTAGGGAGTTCTCATTGTGAGAAGGAAATGATAAAAGGTAATTTTTATGATGCTGGCAGAAATGGCTGGGAATGGCAGAGAATAGCAATTTAAATCTTTTGGATAAGAAGTAGTGAGCTGTGTTTGAAATACTTGGAGAAAAATTCTATTGTTTTTAGCCGATTAGATTGTATAATTAAACGATGACTATAGCCTGCCTCTCTCAAAATGTTTTAAGTAGAAGGAAAATCTAGAAAGTTCATCAATTTTCTTTCCAATACTACCTGGTGTTTTACTTAGGTATATGCCTTATATCTAATTTCTCAACAATAAATACTTCCTATTAGGCCTGGTTATGGTTGGATTGTGATAGTTCTGCTCTTAAAAATCAGCATTATTGTAGGAGAGTTTCACTGTAAGGCACGTATTTTTGTCGACCACCCTCATTGTCAGTGAGTATTCTGTTTCTAAAGAAGAGAGTTTGAGTGGTAGGATTAGGTTCTGACTTTCTGTAATAATATATTTTCTTTTACATTTTCTATACTAAAAGAATACAGGAAATTCATATATATTCACATAAGCACTAATCATTTTGGGCAGTATAAAAGACTGCTTCAGGATCCATGCTTTTGTTTTGAGTATGTAATCATGGATCTGTGAATCCTTTGAGAAAAGAATTTATTTTGTTGTTTATAGCTTGATATTACTGTGCGCCTTAGACAATGAATTGTTTTAAATGGTTTTTATGCTATTTTCATGGCAACATCAGCAGTTCTGAGGGTGGCATTTGGTATATAAATATGATGTAAAAATATGTGAGATTCATTACAGGTGTTTGCACAGTCCAGCTTAAGTAGTTCCTTCAACTTTTTTACTAATCAACATTTTGATCTTCATTTTATTGAAATCACTCGATGTTCATGTGGGTTGCCAAAATGACAACCTTTGTTTTCTAAGCTTCTTTATACACCACCTCGCTGATGCTCTAAAATGGACGCCAAGACATAAAAGACATGCTGATAGGCACTGGAAGGGATGTTTGCGTGGCTACGGTCTTCCCTTTTGAACTGATCACAGGATCATTCACGCCTACACTGAAAACCAACGATATAGGAAACAAAAGGAAAGTTCAGTAAATAAGTTTAGATTAGAGCTACATTTTAATACAGACCGTCTTATTACCGATTTATATTTACTTTCATTTACTTCTTAAACGTTTGACATAACCTCTTGTCATTTAGGTTTGCTAAATGTATAACTTCTTTTGTTTATTTAAGACTATTTTCCCTTTAAGGTAAAAGAATTATTTGTTAGAAGTTATTTCATAACTTCTTCGCAGCGAACTCAGTAAGAACAAACTTATATCCAGACTATTTTACTTCCAGCTATTTTCTAACAGTATAATTAAAAATTAGTGAATTGAAAAACAAAGATATCAGAATATACTTTTAAAATAATAAATTTTTCGATACTGGTAGAGTTACATGTTATAGTGTTTATTAGACTTAAGATTTGATAATAAATATTAGCTGTTATACCCAGTAAAGTTTCTTACTAATCTCTCTGGCCTACTTGTTACATATCTTAAAGTGAAAAAAGTCCTGTATTAAGATGCTCCTTGTTAATTGGATATAATAGAGACTCTTTGTATAACCTTTCTTCAAAGGTGTGTTTAAGAAGTGGTGTTGATTACATTGTCAACACGTGCATTTAAAGTTTAATGTAATGTATTCTTCTTTACTTTTAGACCTTTCATTTTACAAACACGTTGACATTTAGGTTATAAATTATTTCCAGATTAGTATTAATATTTCAAATCTTATTTTAAAGTGTGTAAATACTAGTGATATGATTGTAAATGAACTCTATCTCGGCGTTTATTCGTTGTAGTTTGTATTATATCATATTTTGAAGTAGAATTATTAAGACAGAAATAGATTAATATTTAACTGCTTCTTGATTTCTGTTATTAAGTCCCATTTAGATATACCTGAACATACAAGTGCATAATGCTGTAAACTAATGCAGACCTCTCAGGGGGCTTCAGTCCAACATTTTATAATTATTCACTCATTTATTCATTTATTGAACAAATGTTTATTGAATACCCACTCAAGTATGCTAATATTTTATTGATTTTGGGTAACAGGGAAGGAAGCCACATACATGGTTGGAAGAGGGAATAGATTTCAAATAGAACCACAAAAGCCTAGAGAGAAAAGAGCACTACTGTAATGAGATTTATTTCAATAGGTTAAAGTATGTTAACTTTTGTCGTACAATATACGTATTGTAGTGTTTGTTTTAAAGCAATCAGGAGATTAGTGGTAGGTAGTCCGTACAGCTGTGAGAATTTTGCTTTACCATTATTTAGGTTTTTGCACCTTATTGACCAGAAACCTTCAGTTGTTCAAGTCTTTGATGGCAATTCAAATGTTGAGAGGAAGAAATTAAATAGGGAAGATTGAACCACCTGTCACATGCTAGAATTTTATATATGTCCAGGCAGGTGTCATTGAACCTTTGAAGATGTAGCGACAACATAAATGAGTCGCTTCTTGATGAGGGATTTTTTCCCTTTCCTTTGTTTTCTTTTGTGAGAAAGAGATAGAAGAGGAGGCCAACCCCACAACCGTAAGCCAGCATGGTCCTTAGAAAGTAAGTTTGCTAGAGGGCGGTGTACTTTAAATGGACCAATCAGTTCACGTTCTGTGTTCTCTAGTGTTTCGTTTTGTTTCAGTCTTTTCCTAAGCTTTGTTCACTAACATAAAGACTCATAGGCATAAAACATCTCTTGACTCTAGACATAGGGGAATATTTAACTTAGTGGCCTAACTTTATGCCACGCAGTTGGTCTCCAGTTTAAAGAGAAGGTATAGGTTCATATTCTGAAGAGGAGATAAAAGTCCCACAAGCCAGGGAGCTGAGCTTGGAGACGTTTGTGGTGACCACGACCTGTGTCAGGGCTGGTGGCTGATGGGATGGAGATGAGAAATGTTTCAGCTGCAGGTGTGTGCTGCTGACGTCATTCCGCGAGTGTTCACAAAGGTGCTCTGAGCCGGGCACCATGTGGGATGTAGGGGATACAAAGATAGAATCTCTGCCCGTAAGGGATTCATGGTCTAGTTGTGGGGAGGCGGAAGATCAGAATAACTGACAACTGTATAGCTCTTCACAGTTTACCAAAGGCTCTCACCCGTTATCTCGTTTAATCCTGGCAACAATGCCCGGCACAGGAGCCGGTATGTAATGGCCGCCCCAGAAGGATTCATGGAAGGAATAAGCCAGGTTGTGAACCAGTTAATTATCTTCTTGAGTCTTACTTGATTAAGAGAATTTTTCCCCTTCATGCTTTTATCTTGAGTCTGTGTTGCTGGTTACAGGTTTAGCGGGGGTGAAGTGTAGGGCTGCATTCTTTGTGACCAAGTTAGAATCCCCGAGTTTGCCACTGCAGACAATACAGAACAAGGACTTGACTGGTCACAATGGCCCCGACCAGTCCTTCCGACCAGCCCTTCCCTCCAGCTGGCCCTCCATCGTCTCTCATTCTCCTGCTCCTAGTTTCCCCGAAGCTCCCAGAACCGTAACTTAGGCCTTGGTGGAGTGGCCTCAGCATGGAACAGACCAACGTGAGTGTGGGAAGAAGGCTGAGGGGACTGCTTAGTGGCTGGCTTCAGTCCTGTCACTAACTTTACTAGGCGAGTGAGGGTGGATGTGAGGTCTTGGGGTTAGACTGGGATATCAGAGACAGCCAGCTTCAAGGGTGTGTGAGACATGATCAAAGGTTGCTGAGGCCAGCATGTTGAACAGCATCTTTCCAGGTCTTTCTCCAGGGGTGTTTTGAGGCCCAGGAGAGGGAGGAGCAGGTCAGGACCATTGTGAACAATTGTGTACTGCAGGAGTGTGCCCTGTGCCTTGGTCGGCTAGAGGAAGGTACTGAGTCACTGCAGGTGTGAGCAGTAGCCCTGGAGAGAATGGGCATGGGTTGAGTCCAAGTCTGGAGTTGGAATAGCAGGAATGGTAGAAGGTCTGAGGGTCTGGGGTGGGGAGGGCAGCATTCCAGCATTTGATGTTGGGGTCCAGCTGGGGTAGGAGATGCGACTGGAAGAGCTCCAGAGAACATGATGAAATAGGGAGAGATGAGTATATAGAAGTTCTGGTAAAGTGAAAGAAAAGGTTCAGAGAATACTGAAGTTAGTAGTTTATTCTGAAACCCAACAGGTTGTGATTAATAATAATAATACCAACTGCAGATCCTCTTAGTTTGGTCATTGGTTGTGTTAAGGTTATTTTATTTCTTTAAAAGCAAGGGTAGAAAAGGAAACAGTTTACCTGTTTGTGTTCTGTATTCCACAACATTATAAGAATTTAAATTCTCTCTTCTATTTTACAGTTACGAATCTCTTGGTCCTGTATAATCAGAATACCCCTAATGTATGGATCTTGAGGTTTTATGGAAAATATTTTGGTATTATATTTTAGGTTTTGAGGAATTAGCCCCTCTGTAGTGATGCCATCCTTTTCATCCCATATGTCAAAACCATTTATATCTCTTTTTTCATAAGACACTGTAAGTGGTTTTCCCCTACTTGAGAAGATCACATTGTTCTCAGACTCAGGACTGCTTTATCCTGGTGCCTTTGAAACAGTCCTTAACCATGCGTTAGAGGGAATGGGGTTCAGAGTCTCACCAGCCTCAGGCTGAATTTTGACTCCATTTTATACTTGCTGAACTTTGGTCAAGGTATATAAATTCAGTTTCTTCATGTATAAAACAGGGATCATGCTACCTTCCTCAAAGGTTGTTGGGAGGAGAGATAAGGAAATGTATGCAAAGCTCTTAGTGTAATGTCTGGTACATAGTAAGTACTCAATAAATGCTAGATACTTTTATTTTTTAAAATTGTGGTAAAAATATATAACGTAAAATTTACCATCAACTACCTTTAAGTGTTCAGTTTGGTGGCATTAAGTATATTAATTTGTGTTTTTTTGTGCTGTCACCACCATAATCCATCCACAGAAATATTTTCCTCTTAGAAAACTGATACTCTGTACCTATTAAACAACAACTTCCTGTTCTCCCTCCTCCTAGGTCCCTGGCAACCTCCATTTTACTTTCTGTCTCTATGAATTTGACTTCTTTAGGTATTGCATGTAAGTGGTACCATACTGTATTTGTGACTGGATATTTCAGTTAGCATAATGTCCTCAAGGTTCATTCATGCTGTGGCACATGTCAGAATGTCCTTCCTTTTTAAGGCTGAATAATATTCCATTGTATATATATACCACATTCTGTTTACCTGTTCGTTTGTTGATGGACACTTGGGTTGTTTCCACCTTTGGCTATTATGAATAGTGCTGCTTTGAGTTTGGGTGTACAAATATCTGTATGAGTCTCTGCTTTCAATTCTTTTGGGTATATACCCAGAAGTGGAATTGCTGGGTCAATAGGCAGTATTAGTACTCACAGCAGGTTATGCTTTTGAAAAGCTTATTGTAAACTGAAATGCTGTAAGTTGAATTAGACTTTCCAGCATAGATAATGGTAAAATATTAGACTTGACTTAAGAGCTCATGACGTCTAGCTTTTTGTGGAAACAACCCAAACACCACATTCATCATCTGTAAATTATTTTATAGTATGGAGTTTTGCATGGTGCGTTAATCAGGGCAATACTCTAATCACTCACATAAAATAGTATTTGTACATTATCATGGAATAAAAAGTCATATTTCATTTTTAACACAAAGTATTAACATTACCATTAATGCATTCTTACCATTTCTTTTTTTTTCATCGAAGTATAGTTGATTTACAATGTTGTGTTAGTTTTTGGTGTACAGCAAAGTGATTCAGTTATACCTATATATATCTATTCTTTTTCAGGTTATTTTCCATTATAGGTTATTACAAGGTATTGAATATCGTTCCCTGTGCTATACAGTAGGACCTTGTTGTTGCATTCTTACCATTTCTGTTTAGAGATCTTTCTTTAGCCATTCTTTTAGGGCAGGTCTGCTGGAAACAAGTCTCTTGGTTTTCCTTCATCTGAGAATGTCTTATGTCCATTTTGTCCTGAAGGATATTTTTGCTGGATATAGAATTCTGGGCTAATAACTTTTAAAATTTTTTTTCCCAGCACTTGAAAAATGTTGTTCCACTTCCTTCTGCTTCTGTGGTTTCTGATGAGAAACCGCTGTCATTCCAATTGTTTTCCCTTCTAGGTAAAATGTTTCCCTCTCCCTACTTTCACAATCTTTCACTTTGTCTCTGATTTTCAAAGAGTTTGATTATGATGTGTCTTGGCATGGATTTCTTTGGATTTATCCCACAGTTCACTCAGGTTCTTGAATATGTAGGTTTATGTCTTTTGCCAAATTTTTAAGGTTTCCAGCCATAATTTCTTTGAGTCCATTTTTAGGTCTGCCTTCTTTCTCCTTTCCTTCCTAGACTTGGATGATATGAATGATAGATTTTTTTGGTTATGGTCCTACAGGTGCTTGACACTGATCATTTTTTTTTTAAGTCTGTTCTTTCTTTATTGTTCATATTGGGTAATTTCTATTGTTCCTATCTTCAGGTTCACTGATTCTTTCCTCTGTCGGTCTCATTCTGTGATTGAGCCTATCTAGTGAGTTTTAATGTGTATTTTATCTGCCATTTCTTCACTGAGACTTTCTATTTTTTCATTTGTTTAATGTGCTTGTTGAAACAGTTTTATGATAGCTGCTTTAAAATCCTTGTCGGGTAATTCCAGCATCTGTGTCATTTTGGTGCTGGCATCGGTAATTGTCTTTTTCCCGTTTGGGTTGAGATTTTCCTTGTTCTTGGTATGACGAGTGATTGTGATTATATCCTGGATGTTTGGGGTGTTACATTATAAGACTGTGGATCTTACTTAAGTCTTCTGTTTTGATAGAACTCCTCTGACCCTCTGGCAGCAGGGAAGAGGAGGCACTCCCTCATTACTGTGAGGTTGGGGTGGAAGTCCAGGTTCCTCATTGGCCTTTATTTACAGCCTGGGTGGGAGGGGTGCCTTGTTACTGCTAGTGGGGTTGAAGTTCAGGTTCCCCTAGGTGATGCTGTTATTTATATTGCTTTGTACTTGGTAAAATAACCTGAACAGTCCCTGAGCTGTGTATTCCTTAAATTTAGCTTATATTGTTGGTGCTACTTATGTTTGATAATTTATTTAATGATATTTAAATTCTCAAATTAGGGACTAGGTCCTCTCTAATCACTAGCTTCCCTAAGTTTGGTATGTGTTTCCATGAGCACACTGAATAAAAGATTTTATGTGAAGAAACAAGATTATAGTTTCCAGTTTATTAACTTTGAAAATTTATCTTTAAAAGGAGAGAAAAGCCTGCCTGTGCAAGGTTTCCATTTTTCCTATTAATAACATGCTAGCTTTTATCAGACTTTCGTAACTTATTTTTAGAAGAGGTCAGTATATTAGAAATAGAATAAATGGATCTGACTGGTGGCTTTAAAAATTTCAGTGGTAAAGTATTTCATTTCATTTACTAACTTAACACCTGTGGTTTCGGGTAGATAATGCAGATCTTGAGGATGATGCATATGTCTTTAGAAAAATAGATTTTCAGGGTTCTTAATGGTCACCTGAGGTAGAGTAATGACAGTACTGAAGCCCAGGACTAGATCACTTACTAAGTAGGTGATCTTGGGAAAATCTCCAAAACTATAAAGGTTGACTTTTCTTCTCAGAAAGTTGGATGTCATAATACCTAAATCAAAAGGTTGTTAAGAATATTAAATGAGGCAATATGCCTGAAAGCAATTTAACTGATAGATATTACACAAATATGAAAGATAGTTATCTAGTCAAGCTACTTCAAGCATGTGACTGATGGGTAAAGATAATGTACCTGATTCTGTATGATTTCTAGCTGTGTGTGCCAGTAGACCATGGGTTACACATATATTTTTAAAATGCTTTAAAAAGTTTTAATTATGAAAACCTTTCAAACACATAGTTAAGTATTTAACAAAAAGAATACCCATGCACTCATTATCCAGAACTAGCAAATGCCATATTTATTTGCTTCAGTTTTTTTTTTTTTTTTAAAGAGAATGAAACATTAGGGATATAAGTAAAACCTTATTCTCTCATCCCTGAAATGGGTGTAGAACATTTCCATGCACATTTTTGTAGTATTATTGAATACATATATACTAAATAATATATGAGAAATATATTTATATATATAGCCATAAACAATGTAACTTACATAATTTAAAATGTATATAAATGATTTTATACTGTTGCTATCCTTTTGCAAATGAAATTGGATATTTTTGAGATTTATCCATGTTGCTACTGTAGGTCTGATGCTGCAGAGTATTTCGTTTTAGTTTATCCATTCTTCTGTTGATGGACATTTAATTTTTTGCCTTGTGCTGACTGTGCTATAACCGCCAGCTGGCACATGCCTTTTACACATATTTGTGATCTCTGGGGGAATTACCTAGAAATGGAGCTGAGTTGCCAAATGTGTCAACTTTACTCAGTATTGCCAAGTTACTCTTCAAAGCATTCATACCAGGTAACATCCCTGCACTAGGGCATCAAAGTTCTCACATCTCTATATCTTCTACAGCTTCAACAATACTTGGCGGTATCAGACTTTGAAAATTTTATCAGTCTAATGTACAAGAAATATTTTGCTGTTACTTTTGTTTGTGTTGCTGATTACTTATGAGATCGAGCATCTTTTTATGCTGACAGTCTAGATTTCCTTTTCTGTACATTCTCTCTTCATACCCTTTGTACATTTTTCTTTTGAGCTGTTTTATTCTTATTAATTTGTAGTCTATTTCATATACCGTCTGGGGGGTACATTTTATATACCAAAGTATATACCAATCCTTTATTATATGGGTTAAAAATATCTTCTCAATGTTTGGCTTGATTTTTAATTTTCCTTATGGTGACTTTAAAAAAAAGTAAATAAAGAATTAATTAATTTTTGGCTGCATTGGGTCTTTGTTGCTGCGTGTGGGCTTTCTCTAGTTGCTGCGAGCAGGGCTACTGTTTCTTGCGGTGTGCAAGCTTCTCATCGCGGTGGCTTCTCTTGTTGCGGAGCATGGGCTCTAGGTGCACGGGCTTCAGTAGTTGTGGCGCACGGGCTTAGTTGCTCCGCAGCACGTGGGATCTTCCCGGCAGGGCTCGAACCCATGTCCCCTGCATTGGCAGGCAGATTCTTAACCACTGCGCCACCAAGGAAGTCCCTATGGTGACTTTAGAAGTAAACTATTGGTATATGTTTGAAAAATTGGAATGCTTTCGGTTTTCATTTTCAAAGACGATTTTAATGATAATATTTACACCCCTTGCTTTTGGACGTGGCAGAGAGGGCTAGTGGGACTAATGTCACTTTGAATGTTCCAGAATTTTATCTCTTTAATTAATATTTAGAGGATAAAGTTTTTATTTGTGGTGTAGTTTTTTGGTCAATGGAAATCTTTGGGCAGATTCCCAGTTCCTCAGCTCCTAGTTCTTGAATTAGTGACTGTTGGGAAGTTTTATTTTGCTGTGTGCAGAGCCTCCTAAGCCCGCCAATAAGATGGGCACATTCCTGTTGCATCAGCAGCAGCACCAAAGAGGAGCTCTCAGACCCTTAGAAAGAATGTTCTGTTGATCTGCTTACACTGATTTCTATACAGTGAATAATCTCGGTGCAATAAGCACTTTCTCCTTTCCCTTACCAGTCCTCTTGCTAACAAAATAACTTAATTGAGAAATTCAAACTGTTGGGGCAAGGGGGATTGAGTTGTGGCTGAGGCTCCTTGTGTATCTTTTGTGGTGCAATCAAGTAGCACTTATTCCCCAACTTTCCATAGCCACCCCGCCTAAACAAAACCCACCTAATCTCCCAAATCGCTTTGCAAAACAAAAGAACACACAGAAGGTCCAGAAACTGGGAGGACTGGGGCGATGGTGAGTGTTGTGTGTGTGACACGCCCTCTCCTTTCCCTGCTCCTTGCGATTTACATGGAGCTGCTTGGAGATTATGTGTCTGTTTTAAAATCTGCGTGTGAAAGTGTGCTCCCAGGGCAAGCTTGGTTGTTCAGGCCATGTGGCACCGCTGTCTGTCGGATGGTGGTTCGTCCATAACTGAGGGTAAAGTTCTAGGTAGAAGTTAACAGCAATACTGGACTTGCAAATCCAGACCTTAAGGCAAGCATCCCGGCCTGGACTTTTCAGCCTTGCTTTTTTTTTTTTTTTTTTCCTTCCAGTTTTATTGAGATATAATTGACTCTGTATCAGTTTAAGGTGTACAGCATAATGATGTGACTTACATACACCATGAGATGATTACCGCAGTAGGTTTAGTGAACGTCCGCAATCTCTTACAGATACAACATCAAAGAGGTAGAAAAAATATTTTTCCCTTGCGATAAGAAGTCTTAGGATTTACTCTCTCAGCACCTTTAATGTGTGACATACAGTGGTGTTAATTATATTTAGCATGTTGTACATCACATCCCCAGTACTTACTTATAACTGGAAGTTTGTGCCTTTTGACCGCCTTCGTCCTGTCCCCCTCTCCCCATCATCCCCCCACACCCACAAATCTGATCTCTTTTTCTATGATTGATTGTTTTGGAAGTATAATCGACCTACAACACTATGTTAGTTTCTGGTGTACGACACAGTGATTCAATATTTCTATACATTTTAAAGTGATCACCACCAGACTCACCTTTCTTAAGGGCAGTGGCCATGTGCTTTGCTCGATGCATGTTTGCCTTATTACACTTGCGAGCTGTTTAGTGCAGTGAATGAGCCTCCCAACAGCACAGAGGGAAGCCAGCTACATGTCCTCTTGTTGGCTAAGCTTTGACATTTCTTCCTTCTCCCACTTACTGAATTCTTCCCTGGAATCAGCATTTGACACCAGTCGCCATCTCTGTGTCACTTCTCCACTGTTTAGAAGTTTGGGGAAAACTTTAATAAAGAATATGTGAAAATAATGACTATCTTTTGTTCAGTTAGAAACTTTGTTTTCTCTACATCTACAGCCTAAGTTACTGCAACGGTGTGAGACACACACACACAGTACACACAGCACACCCGTTTCAGGCGAGCAAATTGAGGCTCAGAGAGGTGAGGTGCAGTGCCTGGCCTGGTTAATGACAACACTAGGGCTCTGTCAGGTCTTCTGCCTCCAAATCCCTTGTTCATTCCATTATTTGGCATTTGTTCACTCTGTGATGGGGTCACTAGGCAGAGAGTAAGCTGCTACTATTGTAGTAGCTCTTCCATATACCACTTGGGGCTGTGTACTGAGGCTAGTCCTCTGCCCTTCATTCATTCTTTCATTCATTCATTCAGGCACTCAATTCATCATTCATTTAATGTGTCTATGAGAGCTAAGTGATGAGGATACAGTAATGGATGAAACAGAAACACCCTCTGCCCTCATGGAGCCTGTAGTAAAGTGATGAAGAAAGACCACAGACAAGTCAATTCAATCAAGTGTAATGATGGGTATGACAGGAGAAGAGGGTCCTGTTTTAAAAGTCTTCTCTCCCTCTTCAAATAAAGGGGGAATAATTAATATCCATGTACTTTAAAAAACATGGACCTCTTCAGATGTGAGACTCTTTTGCCTTTTTAAAATATGACATCGAGTATAGAGCCATAAGATAAACAAAGATGTCAGAATTTTAGAATCCTAGAGGTCATTTAGTTTGCCTCCTTGTAGCCAAACCAGTGGGAATCTCCTTTCTTAGCCTCCTGAGAAGCAGATCCTAGACTCTCTAGGCTGTAGTTTCCATGCTAGATAGCACCTAGCACAGAGGTGAACGATGAATTATTCGGCGTGTCTCTGGCTCAGAACCTTCTCCACACTTAATCTCCATCTAGATTCCTTTTAATGCTTTGGAATCACAGATCAGTGTAGATGATCTTTGTTTGGCTATTCCTGGGATATGTGTTAGGAAAAGAAAAGAAACAGACAAACCACAAAAACCCAACTTGCAGTTTAAATAAAGAAAAATGAGTTTTACTTCCAAGAGAGCTTTTGCCATTTTCTTAATGCTTATTCCTCTTTGGAGAGCTCATTATTGAACAGAGCGTGACAGTAGTGTACTGAGGTGGATGTGTCGTGTCCAGGCCAGTGGATGAGTAAGAGCACTGATAAAGGCCAGAGCAGTGGGCAGAACTGTACCTAAATTACCCCCAGATAGTTGCCAAGCTATTCTGCTTTTTTTAAAGACCTCCAGAGAGCATCCCTAATCGCCTCTAGTTTCCCCTTTCTGTGTTTAATAACCTTCGCTGTCAGGAAATGTCTTCCTCATGTTTAACCCAGTTTTCCCTTGCCACAGTTCAATCCCATTTCTCTTGTTCTTGGTGGCAAAAGAATAGCAGGTCGTTATCTTCTCCATAGTATCCTTAATGTTCTTGAAGGGCCTGGGCAAGTTTTCCCTAAGCCTGCGCTTCTCCCAATGAAATCAACACACTCCTGTTTCCCCTCCCCGACCCCCCTTCTCCGGGGTCCTGTTTGGAAGTATCATCTCTAACATGTTGCTCTTAAGTATCTGGTCCAAAGAGTCACATCAGGCCTGTCTTGAGACACCCGTCGATTCCATCTTTACTCAAAGAGCAAGATCCTTGTCACCCCCGGGCTCTCCGTTCATTCGACGTGGCTGCGGTTTGTTGTTCCCCCTCCAGATGTGAGGTGTGAGGCGGGCAGAGGCTGAAGGGGACGTGGCGAGGAGTTCCTCTCTCTGACTGACACCTAGAGGGAGGGACCAGAATGCTTCTTGCCCCTTCTGGTCCTTCTGACGGTCTGTCGATTGTGCCTGCTGGTTTTTCTTTTCCACAAAAATGTTTTATTCTGATTGACATTTTGGTACATTTTGGATTTCCGTTGGCCTCATCCCGAGGACAATATGGCACATCAGTAAAGTTGGCATTATCCTGTTACCCGTGCTCTCCTCACTCTCGATTCAGTTTTATAGATGCCGCAAGGGAAGCTGGAACATAAACTTTGCTATGTAAGTGAAGGTGTCTTTCCCATCAGATTCTGTACAGTCCTCATGAGGGGGTGAGAATGATTTTGTATCTCCCCAGCACTCAGCAGAAACGCCCGATGCGTTTTAAACAGACTTCGTGACTCTTGGTTGGTTGTCAAATGAGTTATTGGGAAATTGCCTTCATTTTGTGTTTTTAGGTTTCTGTCTCCTCATCCCTTCTACTTAAACATAAAAGCAGCTCCAAGCCTTTGCCCGGCTGCCAGTGCAGGCAGCCTCCCACCTCGGCTGCCAGGCTTTTAGCAGATGAAATAAAAATCTATTTATAGCTGGTCTCTGATGGATTTCCTCCCTACCTGTGCTAGTGTTCCATCAGCAGGTGTACTGAACAGATGGAGAGGGGTTTTAATTTTTTTCAGTTCAATTAGATCAACTCTCTGGGTTCAGACCAGTACACTCCCTTCCTCACTTAGTTTCTTCCTCTTGGCATTAAAATTGTTGAGCATGGCAAAACACGAATTAAGACCAGGAAGTAAAACGCATATAGAGCCTGCCTTTCAGATAAATACTTCAGCAGAGAGACCACATTTGACATCAGGTGAAAAATCAGTTTTAACCCCTTTCTTCCTAGTGCTCAATTTTATCGTTATTTAAATTAATATTTGGAGTGCTAAAATGCTGGAGTATAAACGCTTTCTTTTTTCTTGCGATGTACTTTTAGCATTTGAACTTAACACATTTTGAAATATACTGTTTTTGAGGCAACACTTTGTCTCTGATAGTTCAGTGGATATTACAGAGAATTTTAATGAGAAGCTGAAGTCGCTGAATTCACGAAGCTCATTTGATATTTTATGTCATTGACAGTTGACTTGTCCAGGATAGTTAGTGATCCCATGGTAACATGCAGTCCCAAACCAGCCTGAACATGACCTTACCTAGCTCTGGGTTTTACCGTCACCAGTCCGTGAAAGGTAGGTCACCACAGTTTCTGGCTTCAGCGTATCCATAAGTCCCTTCTACTTAACCACGCTGGCGCCTGGTACGTTGCATCATCTCTCGTTCCCAGGATCCTAGATTTCAGTTCATTCCTGGCTCTCAGATGTAAGGCCGGCCTGAGAGCCTCTTTCACAGACTTTACTGAGCTCCTGCCCAGGGCTGTGACGTTGCCTGCGATGAGGACCACATGTCTGCCCTGCTTTGATCCCTCAGCGCCATCAAAATGATGTAGTTAATATCCATTGGAAGCTGGGTTTGAAGCAAGCAAAATTTTGCCTATTTCAGTGTATTTTTTGTTCAGATTCTAATAGAAGCAGGTTCTCCCTCTCCCCCTCTCCCCCCCCCCGCCATTTTATTTTACTCAATTCTTAATTATTTCTGGATGAGTTTTTCAAGGATATGCATTATCCAGATGTGTGGCTCATTCTCTAGGCTCTCTCCCATTTTACTGCTCACTAAGGTTCATATCGGAGGGTGTCTGGAGCCAAAAAGAAATTCAAATAAGTCATTCTCATTGTTGGCTAGAAGTGAGGTGAGCAGTTTAGATAGAACTGATGTGAACAAGAGCCACCACTTCTCACCCGCATCATCGTCTGATGCGTCCATCTGAAGATTCCCTTTAGTTGTGTTAATACGCGCTCATATTTAGATGGTAACTGAAATGTTATCTGGCAAAATCACTTCTCTGATCCTTCCACATCCTTTGCAGAATCTGTGTCAAATGACTGTCTTGGTTTTCACAATAAAGATCTCACTTTCTCCCTGGCTGGCTGACCCATACAATCTTTGGTTGTTCTGTTGAGCTGTGCTGCTGTGATCTTTCTTCCTATACTTTTCACCTGCTGATGCTCCTTTTATCTCTTGGGGTCGTACAGAACAGAATCTAATTCCGACACATGGCAGCCTTTCACATCTTTGAAAAATGTCCCTCTGTATGCAACCATTTATATATGACATGATTTAGTTACATGGCTTTCCTCTAACCTGCTCCGGCTCAGCTGCCTCTTTATTATGGAGTGTCCTCAGGAGAGCGACGTCTTACCCAGGTGCAGTCTGACAAGTGCCGAGAAATCCGGACCATCGCTGTGCTCGTTAGAGGTTAAGCGAGTCTGATGGCTTCCTATTTGCTTGATTTGACTCAGTAGAGCCTCTTATCCCCCCAGCAGGACAACGGGCTTTCAGCCATACCCAGGGCCAGGCGGGATGTTTCTGCTCTGTGATAGATTCACTTTGATCATTTGGGCCTGGCTTCAGTCACTCCTTGGTACCCACTCCGTGGCCGTGTGATTATGGTGCATGAACGTATGGCGAATGGTGTCAGGTGGGTGCTGAATGACAAATTTGGGGCCGTCGTGAATGCTGATGTGGCCTGTGATTGTGACCCACCCACCTCCCCGCTGGCTCCTCCCTCATCGCAGGGCCGCACCACTGCCTGTTTCCTCTCCCACAGGACCTCTAATCTTGTCTCCTTTTAAAGACGTTGCAAAAGCCCAAACATTAGGATGCTAAGCTCTCGAAGTATATAAAATAGATCCCCAGATTGACTCCATTTATGATTTTTCCATCTCTTCTCCTGTAGCGAGTAGTGTCGTCATAGGGAGGGACCATCAGACAGGTTTTGGGGGGATTTTTCTTCATAGCATTAATGTACCATGGCTTATTTCCAAGGGGAAGGGTATGTGGTTGGGTTGGAAGTGTCTGAATGTGGGAATGCTCGGTCTCCCCAGAAGTACCTGGCACGTGGTAGTCACTCAGTATATATTTGTTGAATGAATGAATGCAGGAGCTTTGGTTCCACGCTGTTGCCGCCATTGTTTCAAAAGTTCTTGGGCCGCAAGAGTGGCAGAGTTTCCTCATTCAGGGCCTCCTGATGGGTCCCCACCTAATGACTGCACTTGGGTGGCTGTAGCATAAGGGTCTCTCAAATCTCTATTAATATGTCAAACCCCTAAGCTGTCTTAGGTGAAGCCATCTCACTCTTAGACAAAGAGTTGCCTCATGTAGATTCAGTCACACTTAATGTACATCAAATAATATTCCGTCAACAGATATTTTTTGAGTATTTACTGTGTGCCAGAGCTGGGGGGTACAGTGGAGAGCAAAACATTCAGATCTCTGTCCTCAATATAGTGGGAGAACAGACCAAATGTATATTATGTATGTGTCTCTATGTGTGTGTAATGTATCACTACAAACTGTAAAGACCAAGTGCAGGGTGCTGTGAGGACATTTTATTTATTAAGCTACTACTATGTGCCAGGCATTTTGCTAAGTACTAAGATTAGATAGAGCAAGGATGTAAAAAAGAAAGAGAAATTTAATTAGATGTAGTTTGTCATCAGGAACTCAAAACCTAGCTGCAGAGAAATATAAACAATTATGATAACATGTGAGATGTTCTATGAGAAGTATTATGAGCAAAGAGTTACCCAAACACAGAGGTAGGAGTGACCACTTCTGTTCTGCAGTCAAATTGACATTTGAATTGGATCTTAGATGATGAGTAGAATTGCATCAAGTGTAGAAACCGGAAGGAAACATTCCAGTCAGGAAGCAGAAGCAAAGGCACAGAGACAAAACTACTTGGGGTATCAGGCCTAACACACAGTCCTGTGTGGCTAGAGTATACATTGATGGGTGGAGTTCTAGAAAGAGATGGTGTAGTTTGTTGAACACCTTGCTGTACAAAGTTGGGATCCTTGCCGTGGAGGCAACGTCAGATGCAGAGGACGTAACAGAACACTATGTGAAATGTTATAATTTGAAAATCTTAGGTTAAGTGGATGATTTACTAAGAAAATAGAAATTACCAAAATTGCCTTTAGAATAGGTAGAAGAACATAAGTAGATCAAGAACAAGGAAAGAAATTGAGAAAGTCATTAAGAAATTAGGATCTAATGTGCCATTGGGATCTCACGTGGTTTTAAAAGCAAAGTGTATGAACAGAGAAGGCTTGGGTTATTTAAAATCTTCGAGAACACAGAGAAAGAAGGGAAATGTCCTTGTTCATGTTATTAGACTGGTATAGTCTGTTAAGGGCAGTCAAAATAGAAGCCCAAATGAGATATTAGCAGGTTTTTTTTTTTTAAAAAAGGGACGTCTTTTTTTTTTTTTAAATTAATTAATTAATTTATTTATGGCTGTGTTGGGTCTTCGTTTCTGCGGGAGGGCTTTCTCCAGTTGTGGCAAGCGAGGGCCACTCCTCATTGCGGTGCATGGGCCTCTCACTATTGTGGCCTCTCCTGCTGTGGAGCACAGGCTCCAGATGCGCAGCCTCAGTAGTTGTGGCTCACGGACCTAGTTGCTCCGCGGCATGTGGGATCTTCCCGGACCAGGGCTCGAACCCGTGTCCCCTACATTGGCAGGCAGATTCTTAACCACTGCGTCGCCAGGGAAGCCCCCTCCTACTCTTCTAATGTAGTCCTTCTTGGACTCTGTGGTCCAGGGGGTGCTTCAGCCTCACCCCTGGGTGCTGGGATTTTCACAGTGGTGTCTTGTCTATGGTTAGCTGCTAGCTGGTCTTCTTGTGAGGGAGACTGAAGTCAGGAACAACCTGTATCTCCTTCTTGATGACATTACTCTGGTTTTGTTTGTTTATTTGTTTTATGTGGGATGGACTTGAGCTGGTTTTAGTGCTGAGGGAGAGGTTGAGGTTGAAGATACAGCAGAGGGGATGGAGGGATAGTCTTTGGAGAACTGGGATACAGAGCACAGGGATTAGCCTAAAAGAAATGCAGAAACAGCTCTCCCCTGTAATGGGAGGGTAGGAAGAGGGAATTGGTACAGAAAGTGAGGTTTATAGCCTTGGTGAAGGGAAGTGGGAAAGTCTTCTTCTTTGTGATGACGTTATCTTCTAAGAGTGAATGGGAGGTGGGAGGGTTGGGTTTGAGTAAAGTAGTGCACAGGCCATTAGAAAGGGAGATCTGACTAGGAGAACATGGAAGTTAGCTGGGTACTCAGTTAAAGGTGGAAGGCCACGAGTTTATAGTGACAACAATCTGTGGGTTCAGATGATTCTCCCTAGAAGCACTTAGCTGCCCATGTATATGCATGCTTTTTAAAAATTATTTTTTGTTATTTTACTGAGATATAATTCACATATTGTAAAATTCTCCATTTTATACAATTCCGTGATTTTTTAGTATATTCACAAAGTTGTGCAGCTATCACCAGTATCTAATTACAGAACATTTTTATATCCTGGAAAGCAACTGTGTACCCCTTAGCTGTCATTCCTCATTCTCTGCTCCCCTCAACCCTTGGCAACAACTAGTCTTCCTGTGTCTTTGGATTTGTTTTTTCTCGACTTTTCATTGAAATGGAATCATAAAGTAAGTGGCCTTTGGTATCTGGTTGCTTTTGCTTAGCATAATGTTTTCAAGGGTCATTCATGTTGCAGCATTTATCAGTACTTCATTCCTTTTTATGGCTGGATCATATTCCATTGAATGGATATGCCACAGTTTATTTATCCATTCATCAATGGATGGACATTTGGATTGTGTCCAGTTTTTGGCTATCATGAATAGTGCTGCTGCAAAGATCCATGGACAAGTTGTTACATGGACATATATATTTGCAATTATCTTGGTACTATAACTTGGAGTAGAATTGCTAAGCCACATGGCAACTTATGTTTAACTTTTTGCAGCTGCACCATTTTACATTCCCACCAGTAACGTACAACGGTTCCAATTTCTCTACAGTCTTGCCAACACTTGTTACTGTCTATCTTTTTTATTATAGCCATCCTAGTGGGTGTGAAGTGATATTTCATTTCAAGTGCATGTTGAAGGTGAGCACTTGGATCAACCCATGGTTGGGATTTTTCTAGAAGACTCCATGGAAAAAGAAAGGCTTCATAGGGCTTTCCTGGTGGCGCACTGGTTGAGAATCTGCCTGCTAATGCAGGGGACACGGGTTTGAGCCCTGGTCTAGGAGGATCCCACATGCCGCGGAGCAGCTAGGCCCGTGAGCCACAACTACTGAGCCTGCGCATCTGGAGCTTGTGCTCCGCAACAAGAGAGGCCGCGATAGTGAGACGCCTGCACACCGCGATGAAGAGTGGCCTCCGCTTGCCACAACTAGAGAAAGCCCTCGCACAGAAACGAAGACCCAGCACAGCAAAAATAAATAAATTAATTAATAAACTCCTACCCCCAACATCTTCTTTTTTTTTTTTTTTTAAAAAAAAAGAAAGGCTTTATGCTTGAGAGTAATGGCAAGTGGATGGTTGAAGTGATGGGCCAGGGAGCGAATTATAGAAATGTGTAGGACTTATGGGAAGGAAACTATAAAACATCACTAAAGAGTGTAAAGGATGCCTTAAATTAATAAAAGCCTCAATACTGTAAAGATGTCAATTCTCTCAAAATGAAATATAATTCCAGCAAAACTGCCAATGAAATTTTTTTGAAGGTTTTACTAAAATAGTTATAAAGTTTAACTGGAACAATAAATGCATGAGAATACCCAAGATATATTTGTAGAAAAAATATGTATTTGGAGAAAGAAAAGGAACAATAATTATGACTTATATACCAGGTATTAAAACATATTATAAAGTTAGTGAGCAATGTGGTTTTAACAACGGAATAAGCCAATGGTTAGATGGAAGAGAAGAGGAGATCCAAGTTCATATGGGGATTTATTATAAGACAAAGATGACATTGCATCATCAGAAGTGAAAGGATGGTTGATTTCATAAATGGTGTTGGGGCACTATATTAAAAAGGTAAAGTTATGCCCCTGTCTCACACATTATAGCCAAATAAATTAGAGATAGATTAAAATTTATGAGGAAAAACGTATCCATTACGTAAGAAGATGTATCCAGAACATTAGAAGAGAAACTTCGGCAGTTCTGTGGGGGTTACAGTTTGTGGAATGGTCGGAAGACCAGAGACACGGAGGTCATGTGAGGACACACAGGGAAGAGGGCCACGTGAAGACACACAGGGAAGATGGACCATGCAGAGAAACATTGGAAGGCCATGCGGAGACACACTGGAAGGAGACCATGTGAAGACACATAGGGAAGATGGACCATGCAGAGACACACTGGAAGGGGGCCATGTGAAGACACATAGGGAAGATGGACCGTGCAGAGACACACTGGAAGGGGGGGCCATGTGAAGACACATAGGGAAGATGGACCATGCACAGACACACTGGAAGGAGGCCATGCGGAGATGGAGGCACAGATTGGCGTGATGCAGCTACAAACTGGGGAGCTCCAAGGATTGCCAGGAGCCACCAGAAGCTAGGAAATAGCAAAGGAAGGATCCTTGCCTACAGCCTTCAGGAGAAGCACGGCCCTGCTGATGCCTTGATTGTGAACTTCGGGCCTCCGGAACTGCAAGAGAATAAATGTGTTTGTTTAAGCCACCAAATTTGTGGTAATTTGTTACTGCAGCCCTAGGAAATGAATGCAGACTATCAGATTTGGTTTGATGGAGGGAGTAGTCAGAAACATTACTGAGTTTTCTAAAAGATTAATACCAGAAGCTGTGTTTGATTATTCAGTCCTCCTAAGGAGGCCGCACACATCCACATGATGAATTTGAAGAGTCTGGACTGGTCCCAGAGGGTCAGGAACCTTGTCTTAGTCACCGCTGTTTCCTCAGCATTTAGAACAGTTAGAACAGAACATAGGTGACACTCAATGACTCTTTAATGAATGAATTAATAAATGGAATATATGCAAAAATACAATGTGTCAATTTTTAAAACAATGAAGACACTGATTTAAAACAAAAAAACGAGGCTGTGGTGGGACAGTAGGGCCAGAATAGCTGTAGTTCCCATAGATCCTTCACCTTTCTTTAATCTGTGACCCACGGTGACAATAGAAGGAGGAGGTGTTAGTTCAGACGTGGAGCCGCTGCTGTGACCCAGTGCAGCTGAAGTAGTAACCTGGAACTCTGCTGCCATGGCACATGGCTTAAAGCTGTGTGTCCAAGAAGGAAAGAACCATCCTTGCAACCAATGACATTAAAACCCAAGTTAGATTGTAGTATTAATGCACCAAATAATAGTTCATTAATTTCACATATTGAGTAAAAATGTATTCAGTTGACAAGCAGTTACTGAGCACTTACTGTCTGAGTACTGTGCTAGGCTCTAGGGTACAGAGATCAAAACTATAGTCCCTGCCCTTAGGTATCTACTGTTTGTTGGGGGCTAGAGGCCAGACAACCAAACACATAGTTTTGATAGAGTGTGATAGCATGTCATTGTTATAAGCCTGAGATGCCACAGGAGCCTAGAGCGAGGTGTGCCAAGGTGGAACTAGGCATCTTAGACTTCAAAAAAGATTAAGTTCTATTTGGGCTGTATACGAGGGAAAGGCTTGGACATTGGCAAAACAGTTGGTTCATTTGTCTCATGGAATAAATACGAGAGGTGCTGAAAACACACCCCTGCCCCAAAGAGCTCTGGCTGAATAATGCCTGAAATTGTACCTTGGGCAATTATTCTTTTGTCTTATGCTTTCCAGGAGTCCTCTTTCAGAACACGAATTCCTCTGTAGGACTTTGTGAGGTATTCGAACCAGGCATTCTTGCTTTGTTGGGAACTGATTTCCCAAGTTGGTTTTCAGGGGAAGAGCCAGTGACAAAGGATGGAACACAGTGAGTCTGAGAAAAGGATGAGTCTAGAAAAAGGATGGAGAAGAGGGCTCCCTGGACCCAGAGAGAGCACTGGGCATTTAAGGGTTTAAGAACTGCCAGGGAAGAGAGGAGAGAGCTCCTGGAAGGGGCACCAAAGAGAGTCTGGAAAATCCATAGCCTTCCCTTGGGCTGGGTCTGCCTGGCAGTCTTTCCCAGCACTCTGGACAGCTGCAACGTGCATGGAATGGAGAGCGCGGGCTGTTCTGTCCTGTGTGTAAGTCTGAACTCATGGCTCTTCTCTTTGGGAATGGAGAAAGAGATTGGCTTTCTGTAAATGTGAGTTTCTATATTCTGGGTATTAGAATGAATCTTAGTTACTGGAGAATCATGTCTTTTATTTTATTTTATTTTTTTTTGCGGTACACAGGCCTCTCACTGTTGTGGCCTCTCCCGCTGTGGAGCACAGGCTCCGGACACACAGGCTCAGCGGCCATGGCTCACGGGCCCAGCCGCTCCGTGGCATGTGGGATCTTCCTGACCGGGAAACAAACCCATGTCCCGTGCTTCGGCAGGCGGACTCTCAACCACTGCACCACCAGGGAAGCCCCATGTCTTTTATTAATCCAGGAAAGTGTCTTGTATATATGGATAGCCAAGTAATTTGACAGTGCCGATGTGAATAGAATCAATACCTGTACTCACCCAGTTATCTTAAGCTCGAGCAAATACATTTCAGGGTTTTTGGTGGTAGCTGTGACTGTCACTTGCTCGTATTAAAATATTTTAGTTTTTGATACCTTGGACTCTCTTTGCTCTGATGAACCAGCTAGAAATGGTGTCAGAAGAAACCTAATTTTTTTCTCATTTTCAGTTGTGAATGAATCTCTGATTGCTGTGATAAAAGAAAAATCTTGGCTCCCAACTTCCTTGCTTGAATGAACATGAATGTAACATTCCATCTTGATCAGGAGAACCAAAGGCTGAATATAAACAAACACATGCGAGCACTTCACTCAGAGGAGATGTTTAATTTTCATCAGTCAGGAAAGATGCAGACACCAAATCATAGATGTTTACAGAATTTTAGTGAAAGTTTCTGGTGATTTTATTTTTACTGGGTTTTAACTGTCTCCTGGGGCTAAGTTGGTTGGCAGATTTGAGCTTTAACTTTAGCTTTTCTTATTCCTCACTCCTGCGTTGGAGTATTGTTTTTATTTCTTTGCCTATATAGCCTTGGCAGATGTAATCTGCCACTGCTGCACATCCTTGATTATAGGAAAGACTTTAGAAATAGTGACTCTTTTGTTCATTTATTCAGCAAACACAGACTGAGTATAAGTTATGTGTAGTGAACTATGGGAAATGCTAAGGGGAAACAAAAGTATGTAAATCCTGGGTCTAACAATGTATAAAGGACCCTGGATGACATAATAATCGTAGAAGACATATCTTCACCTCAAGTGATTTATAATCTCACGGAGGAAATACTATAGGCCTTACTGTCTCTTCTTTTTTCAGAGACCTTCAGCAGCTCTCCATTTTCCCCACAATCAAGTCCAGACTCTTCCACCCAGTACTCAAAGAACAACCTCCCTAAACCGTCTTGATATCCTCATCTCCTACCACACCTCCCCATACCCTGTGCTTGATCTTTCTGCCCTTTCCCCAGGTTCTGCGCTCTTCCCTGCTCTTGTGCCTTTGAACCTTCTATTTTCTTTGCTTAGACTCCCCTTTTTTATTTTCACTAGCTGGTAAACTTCTACACGTTCTTTCAAACTAGCTCCTCTTATGAAACTTGTATCTAATTCCCCTCTCTCCCTCCAATGGCAGGGTTGGTCTCTGGGCTTGTGCTAGGACATCTGGACTGTAGGATCACTTTAGGTAGAAGTCTTTGGCGCCTAGAATATCAGAAGGTGACGATCCTTGGCTTTCCTGGCTCATCCCAGCCTAATTTGGCCCCCTCCAGGAGAATATCAGTCTTTATGAAGGCAGGTTCTAGAGACCCTTGAGGAGAATCCCCCTATTCCTAAGACCCCTTGAATCCCCTGTGGATGTGGAGGACCCGGAGTGTGCCTTGTAGCTCTTGTACATTTGTGTAGGCCCTCGTTCTGCTTCGTTGTTGTTCATGGTTTGTGTCTACACAGGCATTCTATAAGAGCAGATAGTGAATTACAGCTCTTAACTCCATGGAGATCCATTATCCTGGATGTTATTTCAGGTGTGTTTTAGTATCGCTGTATAATTTGTCCATAAAATGCATGTTCTCATCATAAAATATGAATGGGTGTCTGTTGAAGGAAAAGGATTTCTGATGAACAAGATGATGACAGGACACTATTGAAGCCTGTTATTTAAGTCCTTGTTGGTCACCTTCATTCACATCTAGAGGAGGGAGTGAAGGCCAATTGTGCTTTCTCTTGCAACCTCAGAGAAGGGTGATTCATCCCATACTTGGGAGTGGTCTGCAGGGGGCTGAATGATTGAAGTGTAGAGTGACTCTAGCATAGAAAAACAGGCATGGCAAGGTATTTTCATATGTATTTGGTTCTCTGATAAGCCCTCAGTTTACTGAGATGATTAATACAAAGCCTTGCCCTTTTGGAGAGAAAAACATTCCAATAAATGTGTGAAAAAGGTGTTGAGTGCTCTCATAGAGGCTTGTGCTTGATTGTTGGAGAGTATGGAGCTGTCAGTGAAGAACAGCCTTAGGGTAGAACAGGAGATGGCGTTGAGGGGAGGACTTCCCAGAATTTGGGCCTTGAGTAGAATACCGAGAACAGCAGAGTCTTGCAATAATCTCTCTGCGTAGTGGATGAAGGGACTGTCTTGGTCAGCGTCCTGGCAGAAATACACTCAAGGTGGATAACTGGAGAAAGCTGAGTGAAGGTACTATTTACAAATGTGTGGGCAGGATGATTAAAAGCAATCAGCAAGGGATAGTAGAGCCCCCAGGAACTAGCAACAACTTTACCGCTCCTAGACCCAAAGGGGCAAGAGGGGGGAGCAATTAAGAGGATGGAACTGGGGTTGTTGGAGAGGATCACCCTACAGGAATGTGCCCTTCAGTGCCCTTCAGGAGAGGAACATGGCCACTGCCAAATTCTGGCCTGGCAGGGAGAGACAGCCAGGGGAATACACTCCCAGCGAATCCCTATGCTGTCCAGTCACCCAGCAATGTCTCCCATTGGCCAAACCCAACTAGAAGCCACCAATCAAGGGAGCCCATTGATGCATAGTTGGTACAGCACATGAACAGGGTAGAGAAGAGTGGAGAGTGGACTTTTCAGTGAGCAAGGTGAGCTTTCTCATCAATTGGAAGAGATTTACACTAAGACCTGTAATCTGCCTGTTGGTTTCTGACCCTAGCACTATGGAATGTGTACAGAGGGATAGTGACACAAAGGGTTAAGGACCCACCTCTCTATTTATAGCTCAGTCACACCAGAAATGCATCTACAACTTTTTGGTTGCTTATACATTTTAGTCAGTACTACCTCAGGTCAGTTCAGTTCAATTCAGTTAAATTCATTCCAAAACATTTGCTCGACATCTATAATTTCCTTGAAACCATGCTAGATCTGCTCAGGACACCAAAATGAGAAGGCATAGAACCTTTCTTCAGGGAGTTAGATTACAGTAGGAGAGATGATAATGTAAACAAATTATATAAATAAAGCTTGAGGAATATAAAACAGGACAGTAGAACTCTCTCGACTGATTTCTACCTAAAAGACTCACTGTATTACTTTATAAGGCTTCCTCTCTCTTAAACTATTGTGGCTGATGTACTGCTAGACTGAATGCTTTCAGTTGGGTGTCTGTGTCTTCATGGATCTGTACACTTCCGTAATTTGTGTGCTTTACCAAGAGTCTGCTGTGTTTGTTCCCAAACTTTTTTATGACACTTGTGCTTGTTACTATGTTTATGCAATTTAATTATGTATTAGGCAAACCAACAAAATATAAGTGCCAAAAAAGAAGGTTTAGTTTGCGTTAAAATTAAGTCAAACATTTTGGGAAAAGTTAATAAAAACTAGTCACTCTAAAAAATGCCATTGAAATAGGTATGGGTAGGATAGCCCCTCGTCTCCTGAACCTGGCAGCGAGGATGATCTTGACACAGATAAGTTTGTTGATGATGAGCATGATTAAGATAGTATCTTCTTGGGTTTCTAGATTTTTCTGTGAGGTAGGAGTGGGCAGTGAGATGAGGGGGTGGGGGCTTGGGGAGGGTGAAGAAGGTTTGAAATAGATAATGTAGACTGTGGGAGAGGGAGCTCATTGGAGACGTATGGAAAGGTGGCACTGGTGGTCCACCTGAGGCTGGAGACCATCGCATTGTCCTGGCACCAACCTAAAGGACCATGTGAGCTCCTCCAGCAGTGGCCGGGAGCTGGTGTAGAAGTGGAAAAATAGATGCTTTTAGCCATCCAGGTGTGGGGTCTTGTGGGGCAGTTGTGGCAGAAGTTTAAAGGGAAAAGATGGTTGGACATCAGGGCAAAGAGTGATGTAAGCCTTTCGTTGGGAGGCGCCACCTTCTGGTAACTCTCGAAAATGACGAACACAAAGGCGTAGAGGAGGGGCACCTGCTCTGTGTTCTCTAGGCTTTTTAGGAGACATGGACTTATCCCTTGGGCAGCACACAGGTGTGTCTACAGGAAAGGGAATGAGCGTTGTTCAAAAACAGCTGGCCCACAGCTGTTAGCATGGCCAAACTGGGAGCGTCTGCGGTGTACCCAGCACACGGTTGGTGGTGGTGTAAACAAACACGTTAAGGGCAGGGTTATTGCCAGGATGTTAATGTACATGTTGAGCATATTAAGCACCTTCAGAGCCAAGACAGCGTTGTGAAATGCTTGAAGGAAAATGACCAGAAAAAGAAGGAAACCCAAGAGAAAGATACCTGGGTTCAACTAAAGCACCAACCTCCTCCATCCAGAGAAGCACGGCTTGTGAGAACCGATGGAGAAGAGCCTGAACTGCTGGAACCTGTTCCTCATGAATGCCTAGCATGATAGGTGTGCATTAAAAAAGACTCCTGATTGTTTTAAAAAAGTGATTTAAAGGATGAATTGTGATGTATATAGTCTTCTTAGGAATGAAGTGGATCCAGAGGACACAGTGAGGCCAAGGGGATGGAAGTCTTGATGAGGTTAGAGAGCACGTGTGATGAGAGGGGACGTTCTGTGAGGCCGTGGTCTGAGGATGGTTCACTGGCGCTTGGGATTGCAGGGATGGAGGACTTCCCTGCTTGGGTGTCGCTGGGGTGCCATGGGTGATGTAACTGAAGGAGTGGTGAAGGTCAGTGGAACTGAAGTCATCTAGGAACGTAGAGGCAAGGGACTTACAATTTGTTCTTTGGAGACAATTGAGAGCACCTCAAATGATGCCAGGATTTGGGGGTGGAGGGGTGGATGGGGAAACAGTTGGCAAAGCCATTGACAGTAGTGGGAGCAGTTCCAAGGAGGCCAGTAGGGAAGAGGTATGAACCCCAAAGCGTTTTTCACTAAGGAGGGGAATGATGGTTTCACACTTCTGATCTCTACGTGAAAAATCAGGTCTCTTCTTCTATAAGTGAAAAACTTATGCCTGTAACTGGGCAAGGTATCTGCTCCCCTTTGAGCAGGCATCGGCCTGATATATGCGTGCATCTTAACAGAAAATCTGGAAGTGACTTTCGTGCCATATTTGGAACTAAGACTCACTTCTTGCTCCTGTGATTCTACTTTGATATTAAATAAGTTTTCCTTTATAAGACATCAGTCAGTAAATAGAACAGAATGTATGGTTAAATAATTAAAATTACTTTCATCATTACAATTGTAATATGCCTTGCCATTTCAAACCAAATATCCACTTATCACTCCTGAAATTTTGCAAGAAATCTATTATTCAAGGGTGCAGAGATGATTTTTTTGGTTGAGTTAAACATTTTTATGGATTAGATATGAATTCAGTAAAAATAATTGAATTAAATTGGATGGCATGAATAATTCATGACGTGTAATTTCACATCAGTTCTAGCGTAAAAATAAGGCTCTTGGTTTATGTGCTGGGAAAATGTATTTTATTATTTAGAAAGGTAGTGAACATTTATTATTTTGGAAGATAATTCACTTTATGATTAAATAGAGATATTAAATTGTAAGATTGAAAGAAAGCATACAATTCGAACTGAGGCTTTGATGCAAGTCACCACTTCCATCTACTTGATGAACCACTAGTTGCTATGTGTTGGTTGTTAGTGATTTCAGAAGATCTGCCTCCATAGCCTTCTAGATCTTAAGGATAAGTCCAGTAATCATGCCAGAACATTCTAGGGAGTGTAGAGGCTGCCAGGTGTTTCCTTTGAAGAGCAGAGCACAGCTTTCTGGCTAGGTCTGTCTTCTGGGGCTGGACCCTCAGACCCTTGACTACATGGGAGACGTCCCTCTCCTTCGTCCTGCTTCCCTAGGTGCTGGCTGAGCACCTCTCCTTTTCTGGTTACACTTTAAATCCTTGCCAGGGGAGAGCATGCAGTTGGGCTGGCTCCACTGGGCTGGCTCCTGCTGTGGGTAGAGAGCTGGCCTTTTGCAGTTTGAATCTGGTACTGCTTGGGGACAGCTTGTTAGAAAACCTGACTGTGAGAACCGTCATTCCCCTTAACGCAGAAAGTCATTAGTTAACGGCATCACTCATTCATTCAAACACATTTGCTGTGTGCATACTCTGTGTGTAGCCCAGGATACTGGGACATCTGGGTGAACAAAGCTTGGGGAGTTCCTCGTAGGGTCGGACGGGGTTGTATTGTGGGGCTGGGGGCCAGGAGTAGGGAGGCATGGATTGAAGTTTCAATAGAAAAGTGAACCTGGATAGTCCAGCACTTGGCCTGAGCCTTGAAGGGGAGTAAGGAGTTAGCTAAGAAGAAGGAGAAGCGAGCGAAGTGGGGGCATCCCAGGAGTGGGAATAACCTGCACAGTGGTACCGGGGAGAGAGGGGATCGGTCTGGACCTGCTGGTGGTTGCTGGAGGGAAGTAGCCCGGGGCGGGGTGGGGTGTGGTAGGAGACGAGGCTGGAGAACTTCAGGGCCGGATCATGAAGGACCTCAGCTACCAGGCTAACGAGCTTGAACTTGGTTCCGAAGTCCAAGGGGGAGCCATTGAGTGACATGGAACGATAGATACATTCTGTGGGCTTCACAGTCATCTGAAAGACTCTAATGATAAAGTTCTTCCTCCTAAACATTTTTGTCTGTTCAAAACAGACAGTTGGTCCACAAGGTATTATATTTTATAATAGACGATGCAGTATCTGCCATGATTTAATGATGACCAGATGTTCATTCCCAGAAACTGATACCAATAAGCGTCATTATTTATAGCAATGTCCCATCCTCTATTAGGTTACTAGAGCTTTTTGGCCATTTTTATAGTAAGACAGCCATTATCTCCTTCAGAAGGCCTTTGCCACAACTTGTATGATTTGAGATTAATCAAAGGGTCTGGTTTCCTACAGAACTTGGCCAAATTTGGAGGAAGCCTCTGTATTTATATATCTTTAAAAGGAAAATCCTAGAAATCATGCTACTTCCATACGAAGAGGACTATCCCCTACGTAGGAATCCCAGGTTCCTGTAATTAATAAATTAACAAATACTGCTGTGAGTGGAGCTGTGTCTTAGGTCGAAGTTGCTGAAGCCAGACAAAACAGAGGAAGATGACAGACAGAATGGGCTCCATTGCCCAGTGTTTTAGTCACTTTTTCTTTTTTAAATAACTACATTGTTTTTGTTAAATGATGCATGCTTACTCTGAATGAAGTCAGATAGCACCCCAAAATGCAAAGAAAGTAAAAATCCCTGAAAAATCCAGTCGCTAGAGATAAGCACAGATGACATGTTGGTGAATGTGACTCCCAGACATTGACCTAGGATTCATAGTGTTCTTAGTCGCTCACAGTTTGTAAATCCCAGAGTGCTTTGTCCCCTCTGTAGAATATCCATTGTGATTTTCTAGATTTTTTTTTTTTTAACTCCTCAACTTCAAAATGGAAAACTATTTTCCATTTTGTTTCTTCTCTTTACAGTGCTTGGCTTGTTTTATAAACAAAGAAATAATACACACACACACACACAGTATGATGACAGGGAAGGATAAACGGAATTGTTTGTAATTATCCTTGATTTGGATAACCCACTTTTTAAAATTTATTTATTTAATTTATTTATTTTTGGCTGTGTTGGGTCTTCGTTGCTGCGCGCAGGCTTTCTTTAGTTGCAGCGAACGGGGGCTACTCTTCGTTGAGGTGCACGGGCTTCTCATTGTGGTGGCTTCTCTTGTTGCGGAGCATGGGCTCTAGGCGCGCGGGCTTTAGTAGTTGTGGCTCGCGGGCTCTAGAGCGCAGGCTCAGTAGCTGTGGCAGACAGGCTTAGTTGCTCCGCGGCATGTGGGATCTTCCCGGACCAGGGCTTGAACCCGTGTCCCCTGAATTGTCAGGCGGATTCTTAACCACTGTGCCACCAGGGAAGCCCCAACCCACTTTTTTTATTGTGGTTAAATATACATAATATAAAATTTACTGTTTAAAACATTTTAAGTGTACAGTTCAGTGGCACTAAGTATGTTCACAGTGTTGTACAGCCATCACCACTATCCATTTCTAGAACCTTTTCATCATCCCAAGTAGAAACTATGGCCATGAAACAATAACTCCCCATTTCCCCCTCCCCTGAGCCCCTGGTAACCTCTGTGTTACTTTCTCTCTCTATGAATTTGCCTATTCTAAGTCAAATAGGCAAATAAGAATCAGTGTTTGTAAGTGGAATCATGCAGTGTTTGTCCTTTTGTTTTATTTCATTTAGCATAATGTCTTCAAGGTTTACCCATGTTGTAGGATGTAACAGAATTTTATTCTGAGTAATATTCCTTTGTATGTATATACCACATTTCATTGGATAACCAACTCACTTTTTGAATTTGGTTTAGAGTTCATGCTTGTGCTTAGTGGACCTTTACCAGGGTAAATTTGTTTCACAAGAGTAGATGTAACTAGATGTCTCCCGGAAGGCATGGCCAGAGGGTGATATATTAAATGCTATTCTTAGGGAGCCTTCCTGAAGCTTACTATTTAGCATTAAAACAATCAATGCAAATTTGATACTGGGCTTGAGGACACTTGTTATATTTATTGGTAAAAGAGAATTGAGTAAATTAGCAAGTATTTTAGCTAACTTGATTAAAATTCAAAAGGTTGTTGTTAAGTAGAAGAAATACATAATTTAAAAATGTCAGAGTTAGAAATTCATATATGAAAACTGAATGTTATTATCTTTATGGTGCTGTAGAAATTCAAATCTTACTTAATGTCAGATTTCTTTAAATCCATTTAATCCATTCAGGAGGAATGGATTTTTATTGGCCACACGTGGAATGATTTCTCTTTGCATGTGGGCATGCTGCTAGCCTAATCTTTTCATCTAGGGCAGTGTCCCTCAAACTGGAGGGAGTCATGGACCCTTCAGTGGACCGAGGTGCGATGGAAGAGGAGGAAAGCAGATATATTCTTCCTCTGAATGCATTCTTCAGGAGATCTTTGAGGAATTTCTATTTTAATTCCAACGATAGTAAAACCTTAACATAAACGTATTCAGGATCATGTGGCATTACTGGATTTGCCATTTCCGATTTTTACTGTCTTTTAGTATATCCATCCGTGACTCGTAGTAATTTATAATTCTTCTGAGGCATAGCTCTTGAGGCTGGTGTGGTTCCCTTAGCGAGTAGCTGAGCCTTGAAAACTCAGCATTCACCTCTCGGCTTGGCTTTGTTGTCTGTACAAGTACATTTTATGAGGGAAATTCCGCCTCTGGTGATATTCCAAATTTAGGTCAGTCTCCAGAATGGGAAGGGGTTACTGTATCTTTTTCCTTTAGACGGTGCTAAAGACGCGCTGAAAAGTTCTTTGCTCTCCAACTCTTCCTGTTTATCAGAGGTACTGTTCACCACCTCATTTATTCATCCAGCAAATATTTATTAAATGTTTCCTATGCAATGGACATGTTGTAACAAATCAAATCAAAAGCTTGTTACGTTAATTATATTTATGTTTTTCCAGGACAGGAGTTGAGCAAGACATTCAGGGCTCCGTGGTAAACTTCCATATGCCTTTACTGTCAGCCCTTCTTAGGCAGCAACAATGTATTATGTGCGCTTTTTCTAAGTCTTAATTTTCTCATTAGTTTGCAGGTGCCTTCCACACCCCCAGGGGGAGAAGACTGCATTGTAACATCCCAGTTCTGTTCTGTGCAACCAGAGGGGCTTTGTGGCTAATTGGCGGGTTCCATCAACCAGAACATCCTGTGCTTCTAGATTCTGGCTTCCTGAGGCTGTACCTGTAAACAGACAGTCAGGCACGAATTTGCTGCAGGTTCTTTCCTGCCGTGGACACGCCTTGGCGTTACCGTTACTCTGTCGTTGTTTTAGCGTGATGCTGGCTTGGCATGGCATGGTGGAGGCAGAGATGTAGAGGGCAGCCATCACGGCTTTGGCGTGAACAGGCTGCCTCTCCGGGGAACACTTACTTGGCCTTAAAAGAATTAAAATATGTGTCTTTCACGGTTGTTGAGAAAATTAAAGGAAATAATGTATGTGTAAAATGATGAGGTGAAGAAATGGCTGTGGCAATAACTCAGAACAATCATTTCCCTTTGTTTGCCCGCAAGCCATTGCCTGTTCCCCCGCCTTGAGCACCAGGGAGCAGGACTTGGAGGAGGAGAGGGAGAAAGACCAGCTGAGATTTTTTTTTTTTAATTAATTAATTAATTTATGGCTGCGTTGGGTCTTTGTTAAGGCCCGTGGCTTCTCGTTGCGGCGGCTTCTGTTGTTGCGGAGCACGGGCTCTAGGCGCGTGGGCTTCAGTAGCTGTGGCTTGTAGGCTCTACAGCACAGGCTCAGTAGTTGTGGCGCATGGGCTTAGTTGCTCCGCGGCACGTGGGATCTTCCCGGACCAGGGATCGAACACGTGTCTCCTGCATTGGCAGGCGGATTCTTAACCACTGCGCCATGAGGGAAGCCCAGTTGAGATTTTTATAATAGAATTAGAACACAGAATTCACTGGGTAGGGCTGTGCACATCGGAAGGGGTAGAAGTGCCGTTATTTGGAGATTTTAGGTTTTTCTCCCACCGTGCCCCCATTTTTCAGTCCCAGGAAGCTCAAGAAAAGCAAAGACACTGGCTATTGGAAAAAATAAAGACCCTCTGTATTTGTAAACGGCAGAGTTGAATCTGTGTCCATACCTGCCCTTACCTGTGAAGGCAGCGCACACCTGGCTAGCTCACAGTCACCGGTGGCAAATGTCCATTCCACTCTCCACATCTCCCTTTTCTTTATTTCGTTATCTCGCTAGTGATCCATGCATATGTGTAACCCATGACATAGAATATGTAGTTGCAATGTGGATTGTAAAGCATGTGTATCCCCATTGGTCCATGCCCCAGCAGCACTCACCTCCCTCAGGAGAAGCCAGGTGATGGGAATGTTGGGGGGTGCCTTTCTGGTCATCACTATGCCCGGGGATGGCTACTGACATTATCGGGGATGCAGGACATTCAGCAGAGGGCAGGACAGCCCCCTGCACGAGAGAACCATCCTGCCCCAAATGCCACGGCACACCCTCTGAAAAACACTGTGGGTTTACAGTGTGGGAAGACTCCTCAGCCACTCTGTGAACTAGAGACTGTTTATAATTCTATCACAAAGGATAACACATTTTCAGGGGAAGTGAGAGAGGCTATGCCTCGACTGATGTATTACTTGGGTGACAATAGTGACTACATCTTAATCTCTGCTGTGAAATTCTAGAGATGTTAATTCTGACCTGTATGGGAATATTATTTCAGATTTTAGGGTATTGCTCTCACTGTTCTGTTAATATAGATATGGGTGAAATAAGGGTTGTTGCTGTTTGGATTTTTTCCCCCCAGACGTTCTTTCATTGGGAAGCCATTAGATAAAAATTGGGTAGGCTTTGTGGACAAGGCATTTGACCAGAAAAATAATCTTAGCGTCACCGTGAACACATACAGAGATGGCACACACAAAGAAACTTTGGAAGGCTCTTTTGATATGACATAGGGAAACCGACAGTGCCAATAATAGCACAGGGCTATATCTCTCACAGTGCTTTTGAAGGCATAGAAAGCAAATGACAATTCCAGCAGTAGCTAAGATATATTTTCGCTGGAAAGGAAGTGGCATTCTTATAGGAGTCCAGGAAATTGTCTTTGAGCTTTTGAAGGCACACAGAAAGCTAATGACACCTCAGAGGAATAGCGTTCTCAGGTTTTAGATGCCACAGATGCCAGCGATGCTAAAGCCAGAATATAAAACCTTTCTTATAGGGCCTTTAAGAATCCTCAGTGTGCTTTTATTAGCAGGCTGAGTGTGTATATAGAAATGTTAATGGTCTGTGGAGCAAACTCAGCTTGTTTTTGCAAACTACAGAACTATAAGAGTTATCCGAAAGGACACCCATTCTCCTTCCTTCCTTTGTTCCTTTGTTTCTTTCTCTGTATAATAATAGAGCACCTATCATGTGCTGGGTGCCGTGGATACAAAGGTGAATCCAACTTGGATTTGTCTCTGCAGAAGCTTGCCATCTAATATGGGAGAAATATGTGTGTTAATATCTACCATGCAAGGTAGAAGGCGATAATGATGCAAATAAAGCGCGAATTAAATGGAAGTTTAACCACAGAAGAAATTACTTCTGGCTGATAGGATCAAAGAAAGCGACAGAGAGGCAAGAGTGGAAATGGTATTCAACTGTTTGCAGGCATACATAGGATTTGGGCAGGTAGCAGTTAGCTCGCAGGGAGAAAGAAGAGGGTGTTGTAAGGGAGGGCACCCCAACCGGTGGAAGACCACTGCAGAGGTTTGGGCAGGCGTGGTGTGAAATGGGCGGCAGCTAAAGGTTAGGAGGGTCCTGGCATATACTTCTGACCATTCAGAGGAGGAGCCTGTATTTGCTTTTATTAATGAATGATTTGGAGTTCCGGTTCTCACATTTTGATGTGCCATAGAAATTCCTATGGAACTTGTTAAAAATTCCAGTGCCCGGGGGTCCCTCTGCACCTCACCGCTTAGAAGAGCTCAGGGATCCTGCCATCCCTCCTGCCGTGGCCAGCGTGGGCCCCGCAGCCAGCCACTGGAGCCTCTTGCTGTGTGTGTCACCGAGCTGGGACACAGCGCTGGGATGCCAGAGCAGGACAGAAGTGGAAATTACTTTTTTAAGAAGTGTAATCCCCCAGTCTCCTCTTAAGCAATTACAATAATGTCTCATATTTCATTTCATTTTCTTTTAATGGAAAAACCAGTTATACTAAATGAAAGCAAATGACTGGTAAAGAAGATCTGAATGATGCTTATAAGCCTTTTATAAGATTTTTTTTATTGAGGTTTTTGGTCTCCTAATTGATGAATAAAGGGAAGACGGGGAACACTGGCATGTGTTATGTTCTATCAGGGTTCAGAGAGAGTGAAATTATTCCCACCTTGCCAGTAAAATTCTCAAGGTTGATTGCTGTTTTTAATTTATCTGAGCGGTGCTTTTCAGTGAAGTGACATTGGTCCTGATCATTCTGTAAGTAGGGAATTTTACCTGAGGAAGCGAAGTCTCCTTCACAAATAAATCTGGGCTTTCAGATTGCTTATTCGATGCCAGTGATGGCAGATCATGCTCCACTGCGGTCCTCCCAGGCCACTGTCTGATGTTTTTGTCAGTGGGTACCCTGCAGCATCTTTGGCCCTAATTGGGCCTCTTGCCCCCAAGCCCAGGGTGTGGCGGTCACGGTGTATGTTGTGTGACCCACCCGAGGATGGAGAGCATTCTGCCAACCAATGAGCCCTGCACTCATGTCTGAAACACCTGAGGGCTGCTGTTCCAATAGCTTGAGTTAGAAATTCTCCGCTGCTCAGCCCGTTTCAGCCCACCTCGCCCTGCTGACATGTCCAGACAAGGCACTTCCCTGTACATTTAAAAGCCCAACCACAATCCTGTGAGTATGTAATAGTAATAAGCATACTACTTACTGTTTACCGAGTGCCTGTTGTTTGTCACAGACTGTGCTAGGGTCAGAAAGGTTAAATGGTTTGCCCAGAGTCAGAAAGTAAATAGGTGGCAGAGTCAGTCCACTAAGACATGGCTTTTGACTCTCAGTCTGGATGAATCCCACACTTAGGGGAATGAGGCCTTGGCCATTTACTGTCTGCCACGTGGGCTAGGATGCCGGGAGTCTCCACAGCAGGCCTGGCCTCACCTAAATTGTACTTTACTCATAACAGGAGAAATGTGGGATCCTGCCTTGGAGCTGAATCCTACAGGAGTGCTATTTAAAAGCGTAGAACCGTCCAGCTCTCAGGGAAGCAAAGCCATACTGGCTGAGAAGATACCCATGATCCCTGGGTCTGTGTCAGCAAGACCTACGTTTTGAATCCTGTTTTTCACAGACTGTGTGGGGAGGGGGCGAGGGTGGTCGGAGGGGAGGGAATTACTGTTGATTGAGCACCAGCTCCCTGGGGCCAAGTGCTATACATTCCGACGCGGCTCAGCATGGCCCCACGACCACTGTATAAGATTTGCAGTATTCATACGTTTTAGAAACGAGCCCTGGCTTCAGGGCTCCCCACTCAGGGAGGCGCTTCACTTGGTCCACAGCCAGGCCCTGCTTTGCTTGCTCTGGTACTTCAGTGCCAAGGTCCTGGCCACGAGCATGACTGGGTTCCTAGAGTTCTCCCCTCTGACCCTCCAGGAAAGATGTGTTAGAGACACACTGTACCAGGGTCAACCGGCCTAGGTTCAGACCTGGGCTTCACTGTTTACTAACCATTCGGCCCTGAACCTATGCAAACCTTAGTTTTATTATATCTAAAGGAGGAAAAAATACCTAAGTTATAGGATTATCATCTATAATGGGCTTCAGTGAGAAAATTGATACGAAGTAGGATGCCCATGGTCTGGCACGTGGTGAGCGCTCAAGAAATGGTGATGGCTGTTATTACTGTGACTTTTTGAGGCTGAGAATATATATCCTGACCCATAAATCCACCTCTTTGGATCCTGTCTGAAAAGAACGTATGTGATGATAAATTATAAAACGTCTTTTCCACGCCATCTGGCTTCCTGCGTTCTCTCTTGTACTCTCTCCACCTTCCCGTTGTTTGGTTACAGGTGAGTTTCACAGACGGCCAGGTGCAAATCTGTAGCTGTTACCATATGAGAAAACTGGCAAAAGAATAGCTTGCCACTTCCTGGTGTTCACCAGTTGGAAAACCCAATACAACACTTTGAATTTTTCAGTATCTCCTGTATAGTCAGCATTCAAACTGGAGATAAATTCTTTTCATGCCCAGCTAGTTGGTACAGAAAGGGAGTTAATAAATTATTTTTTAAATTTTTATATAATTTTTAAAGGTTACTTTCCATTTACAGTTATTACAAACTATTGGCTGTAGTCCCCATGTTGTATAAAACATCCTTGAGCCTGTCTTATACCCAATGATTTGTACCTCCTACTCCTCCACCCCTAGATTGCCCTCCCCTCCCCACTGGTAACCACTAGTTTGTTCTATCTATGAGTGCTTCTCAACAAGGGAATTTTAATCGATACCTGTGCTGGCCTTGCTCTCAAATACCGGTGACATTGTGACATATCCATGCCTGTGTCACACACTCCAAGTCACTGTCGGGTCCTCTAGCTCGAGAACCCTTTTCTAAGAGGCACATTTTTTTGCACGATCTCTGGTCTAAATTTACACACGGCCCATGGTCATTTCCTGGACAGCGGGTTAAACTCTGAAGCCGGTGGTCCAGAAAGGGCCTGCTGCTTTAGAGAGGTCTGAGTGAAGTGCGGAGGAGGGAAGGCTTTTCCTGTGGCAGAACAGAGCAGCAAAACCAAGTGTTTGGTTGAAATATGTCTGTGATGAACCCACTTTAATTTTTGTTTAAAAATGTCATTACATTTTCTGTTCAAATGTTTTACAAGCTGTATTCTGACTACAGTGGAGGCTTTCTAAGAAATCAGCCCCAAAGAACTCTTGCTGGAATATTCTGTATCCAAGGCAGGCTATAAAAGTTAGAGCTGTTGCTAAGGGAACCAACGGAGGAATTTAAATGTGTAAATCTCGCTATTATATTTAAATTTCATGTAACATCTGGCCCGAGCTTTACTTTGAGGTGAAGAGGAAAACGAAATAGGAATTATAACAGAGACTAACGAGATGGGCACCATCATTTTTTTAGAACTCTCTACCTCTAGTGTTTATATTTTACTCTTTTAATAAACAATTCTGTTTTCTTTTTATAAAGGTCCTAGATATGCTCCACTTGGAGAGGTGCCCTGCTCTTCAGGCCAAGCCCTCAACGAAGGCGGTTCCCATTGCTGGGGGTTGCTTACCTTCAGAGAGAGGCAAAGTGATGAGGAAGAAATAGTTCTCCTGTGTTTTTACCATTGAAGCTGAAATCTCTAGAGTGACAGAAGAAATTCCACAGTTTACTTGCTGTGCTTTTTTTCTTTTTTTTTCTCCAGTTCCATTCTACCTAAAATGCTTTTTTTGACTCTTAAAATACTAGATAGAAAGAAGTAATTTTCTTGTGCTGAAAAATGGTCAGAGCAATTCCAATAGGTAATACTAATGATTAGTAATGTTGAGTTATGACTAATATTCCGGGTATTATCCAGTTGACCCTTGGACAACAAGGGGCTTAGGGGTGCTGACTCTCCGTGCGGTTGAATATCCATGTATGACTTTACAGGCGGCCCTCCGTATCTACAGTTCCACATCTGTGGATTCAACCAAGCAAACGCGGAGTGTGTAGTACTGTATTTCTATTTATTTTTTAATTTATTATTTTTAAAAATTTATTAATTTTATTTATTTATTTATTTATTTTTGGCTTCATTGATCTTTGTTGCTGTGCGTGGGCTTTCTCTAGTTGTGGCGAGCGGGGGCTACTCTTCGTTGTGGTGCGCGGGCTTCTCATTGCAGTGGCTTCTCTTGTTGCAGAGCATGGACTCTAGGCATGTGGGCTCAGTAGTTGTGGCTCACAGGCTCTAGAGCGCAGGCTCAGTAGTTGTGGCACGCGGGCTTAGCAGTTGTGGCTAGCAGGCTCTAGAGCGCAGGCTCAGTAGTTGTGGCACATGGGCTTAGTTGCTCTGCGGCATGTGGGATCTTCCCGGACCAGGGCTCGAACCTGTGTCCCCTGCATTGGTAGGCGGAGTCTTAACCACTGCGCCACCAGGGAAGTCCCCTGTAGTTCTGTTTAGTGGAAAAAGTCCATGTATAAGGGGACCAGCACAGTTCAAATCCGTCTTAGGAATTTAATATATATTATTGCACTTAAATTTATACTATGTTAAGACAGAGGTATGATTCGTGATCCCAAGCATATAAAATGCACACCAGCTGAACAGAAGATGACAGCAATGTTCTCCACATCTGTGTGCCCCTATGCTAAAAAATATTTAGATTGAACCATATGAAATTGCTGTTTTGTGAGTTGAAAGTGTCAAATATCGGCAATTTCATGTGGTTCAACACAGCACGAATTTCCTTGGGTTATATCTGACGTTTCACAGGCACAAAAAACGTGGGGTTTTCCACAAATGTATAACCACGCAGGAAAGAAAAAACTCTTAAAGATTCTATCTGATAATCACAGATCTGAAGAGCTAGACGGTTCCCAGGGTTTGTGTGGTGGCCCTGCCTGGTTTTACAGAAGTGGGGTCCCGGGAGGTAAGGAGATGTGCCTGCTGTCAGGGTGAGTTGGTGCCGAGTGTGAGTGAGGCTGGGATGCGGGCCTGTGCAGAGTCTGTAACACCTGCTCAGCCTTCCCCTATTGATTCTTAATTACAGGCCATCAAAGCTAACATCGCCGGTCTCTAACTTAGAAGTAAACTCCCTGTGGTTGGTTGTACCAGGCACAGGGTTCTAGGCAGTAGGCTGTCCTGTGGCGCAGAAACAAGTGACGGGGAGGGAGATCGACATCCTCTGTGGAGGTGACGGAGGATGTCACCTGACGGTCAGGTGAGGACGGGGCAGCTAGCCCGGAGCAGGGCCTGTGGGTGCCCTTCTGGGAGCGCCAGCAGGACGGACGGCGTGCAGGTGAGTGACCTGTGATGTGTGTTAGCCTGAGAGGAAATCTGCTTCCATCTCCGATCCTTGTTGTATACTGAAGAGGGTATACACTTTACAACCAAACGCGTCCTCTTCGCTGGGATTCCGGGTATCTCAGTAAATCATCAGTGGTGTCTTCTTCATTTTGACGCCAGCTTTAGGAGATAGGATTTCTGCCTTTATTTCCCACTTTTACTCAAAAGTATATTTTTAAAAAATTCGTTTTCTGTACTTGTGTGTAAAGAAATTGTTTTATGATTTTGTTTAATTTAGGATGTTCGAGGTACCTGCCATTTTTCATGGCAGTCATCTGAAAGATCCTTTTGACCTTCAGAAGTCAAGTGCCTTCTCTGAGAGCCAAAAAAATACATACTTGGAATCAGCATTTAAAAAAAAATCTGTGCCTGTTTCATCATAAGAGGATGGTGGTATACTGGGAAATGAAAATTCAGTGAAAACTCATCTCAGCGTAAATGAGTTAAGCCATTAGAAAGAATTGACCATCAGCTTAATAGGAATTTGTCATGTGACATTGGAGCTAACAGTTAATGCAGCGGTTTTCAATCTTTTATGAAGTGGGAAAACTCTTCTCAGTGGAAATCTTGGAACCTTATGCTTAACACAGACAGAAGCAGAGTGGCGATTGCGGAGGAGGAGGGAGCCCAGAGTCTGGGCAGTGCAGCCCGCCCCTCTCTTCCTTAGGTGATCTCCTCAGAAACTTGCACACCATTGTGCTAATGCATTCATTACCTAGATACAGTAATCCCTTAAGTAAGCATAAGTGTTATAATTTTCCAGGCATGTTTTTATACGTCATTTTATTTGACTCTGGAGAACAGACAGCGAAGGCTGTCTTATCCCCATTGTCCCCATTTTTCATAAAAGGAAATTGATGATCAGAGAGGTTAGTAACAGGTCCAGGGTCGGACAGCTAATATGTAAGGCAGCAGCGTTTGGAATGTAGTTCTTCTGACTCTTAGTTTAGGGCTCATTTCACTGAACCATATAGGGCTGTCTGTGGGCAAAATAAAAATGTGGGCTTTTTTGAATTAAACTCTTTCTAGAATGTTTTGTTCAGTGGTGGATGGTAAACTGAGGATGTTCAGACTGGGGCGACTGGGCTATAACCCTTCTCATCGTAGATAGAAGGAAAAGATTTAAAAAATGGACTTCTCTTTGAGAGTTCATTCATTGGTGTGAACTGGTTTCAGTAAATGCACAAGATGCTCAGTAAGGAGGGGTTTGAGGCCTGAAGGCTTAGGAGCCGTCCGACAGGGTATGAAAGTGACAGCGAAGGGGGAGAGAGAAGACAGCCAGGCTTACACTTCCCGTAGCTCCAGAGATGAGCATTCCTGGCTGAGGGAACACATGCAGCCCACCAATTTTCAATATACAGCCTTTGTTCCTTTTTCAGGCTAAAAATTAAAGGCTGCTTTCATGTTTCTACTTCTCAAATATGTCATTTTTTTCAATGACAGTCTTTCATTCAATATAGTAGATAATCTGAATTGTAAGAATATTGTATATTTCCCCATGGGACCAAATTAAGCTATTTGCATTTTGAATGGAATAAAAGGCGCTAAAAACATTTTTTTTCCCCTCCTGAATCATTTTTGGAAAAAGAGGTTGCTCGCCACTGATCTATTTCATAATATTATCTGGGTAAAAGCCACTTTGCCGGAAGTACACCTACCTGAATGGAACGATACTAGCATAGAATTCAGCCCAAAGGGTGGAAAATTTAGTGAGAGAGATTTGGGTTCAACCTGACAGCAGCAGCAGCAGCAGCAAAGTCCCCACAACAACAGAGCTAGTCACCAGGAGCAGGTGGCCTCGTGGTCCCAGGCTTCCCATCCCCGGAAACGTGCAGAGGATGCACGCTGCCCGTCCTGGATCAGTGGCGCGTTAGACCGCTCCGTTCTGTTGCGATCCGAGATACTATTATTTTAGAGGTTTTCATTTTGCTATCACTTCAGAATGAGTGCTTTGACTTTCTTGCATTTGGGTAGATGAGGCCGAAGGTTACTTAGGTTTGAGTTTCTTATGTTTCATGAATTTCTTACTTTTGGAATTTTCTCAGAAAGAATCTGAGAACATTATGATGTTAATTGGACCAGGTTTGCTAATATATTTTAAGAGCGTGTAATCTGGGAATTAAAAAAAAAATTGATCTGAATATTGGATCAGAAAACAATAGTCTATATACTTTTTATTTTAAAAATATCATTTTTAAGTCTTGGAATGACACTGGTGTTGATAAATTTGTCCTCCTTGTAAAAAGTAGAGAGGGGCTGCTGAAAGTTGTGTAAAGTGCCCGTATTTTCTACTTATTTGCATAGGTTTTCAAAGACGTTCTATTTTTATTTTCGATTCATTTTCAGATTTCAAGTAGTTTTCCTAAATGTTTAGTTTTGCCTTTATCAGCTTTAGTCCTTAATGGTCTGTAATAAATTCATGTTTCAATGTACTAAGGGCACAGTATTACAAACAACAACAAAAAAAGAACAAACAAAAAACCCCTAAGTGAACTCTTTTGTAATATATGTAATTTTTCAATTTATCTATTTTTTAGTTTGGATTTTCTTGCAGCAGAGGTAGAGAGCACTTTTTCTGCCATAAGTCACTGATCCACAGGAAGAATGAATCAAGGTCTACTAAGTACAGAGCAATTTAATTTCTTTAAGAGAGAAAAGCATTCTACTTCTCTGCCTTAAAAGATAAGAACAGGGAACATAAAACTCTATTTAATAAATGCTAGAGATAAAAATTAAGAGAGATTGAGGGTGAAAATAAAGAGGAAAGATGGAGATCACAGAGAGAAACACGTACACACACACACACACACACACACACACACACACACACACACACAGAAACAAAGGTAAAAATGAAGACCTAGAGTGAGAGTCAGAGACAAAATGGAACAGACACTGAAAGATGAATGTACAGGGACATATAGAAGGCTGGTAACCTGGAATCCTTCTTGGAGGCCAGGCAGGCAGTGGTGTAACATAACGAGAGGTGTGGCAAATGCGGGGAATTGTGGAGAGCCTGTCCTGCCTAAAGACACTCAAATCCAACAAAACAAAACATTAGGAAATCCTTCTGTCCCCTGCTGGCCACCAGGTTAGACCCCTGGGTTATGAACATACACAGAAATGAGAGCTAACATTTACTGAGGGCCTACTCTGTGCCAGGCCTTATTTCATGTGCCTTACTTTTAATGACTATCATCCTCCTAACATCCTTTGGAGGCACGTACTACTGCCATTATTCCCATTTCAAAGGTGAGAAAAGTGAGGCACAAAGAGGTTGGGGACCTACACAGCTGGTACGCGGAGGAGCTAAAGTTTGAACTCAAGGAGTCTGGCTACAGAAAGGGTTATGTACACAAAGGAAAATCCACACAGACAGAGACGTGCAATGACACTCATATAGGCCCAGCCGTCAGCCCTGTGCCTTCACCCAGCCTCATAGAAGTGCAGACTTGGAAATGGCAGAGACAAAGAAAGCATCTCGGAGAACACGCAGGAACCTTCGAGCTAGGCTGTCATGGAATAACATCCCAACATTCTGACTTTTGCCATGCACATAATTTGTATCATGATTTTAAAATGGTAGGCACTGCTGTATACCTCTTAAAGGTATACAGATAAGTGGGGCCAGAGTAAGGGAGTCACCCCCAGCAAATGCCTGCTTTTTAAACAATTTTATTTTATTTTTTGCCTGCACAATGTGGCATGTGGAATTGTAGTTCCCCGACCAGGGATCGAACCTATGCCCCCTGTGGTGGAAGTGAGGCGTCTTAACCACTGGACCATCAGGGAAGTCCCCCTGCTTTTTAAATTAAAAAATATATATATTTTTGATTTGTTTGCCTGTTTTGGCTGAATTTGTTAGAGACGATAAAAACTTGGCAGCGTGGTTTTTTATACCAGATGAAAATGGCGTTCTAGAGGATCATCATGGTTGTGTTGTACCCAGCGTGTGGTACACACTCAATAAGTGTTGAATGATCAAATCAGAACGATTAGCAGTTCTTTGACCACAGACGCCCTCACAATTTTCAGGATGTATTTACATGTGGTATTTACTAATTATTGCAGAAACTTCTTGACGTAAGCAAGGTAGATGCTGTTATTCCCATTTTACAGATGAGGAAACCAAGACCCTAAGGGCCAAGGGACTTGACCAAGGCTCACAGCTGGGGAGTGATGGAGCTGGTACCCAAGGGCTCTGCCTCTAAATCCAGGTTCTTTCCACGAGGCTTCACTGCTCTTCAGTGATTTAAACTGAAAGACATGGATAAATCTCGAGGAAAAAGCGTTTTCTTCTAGAGTTGTAGCATTTCTGAAAAACATGAAGCTCTGATTTTTTCCCCGTCTTGGAAGGCAGAATAATAAATATCTGAAGTGTTTAAATTTCCTTAACCCCCTTCAGCCTTTAACTCCCTTTTATTTATTTTTGCGGTTTTAAACAATCTGTTTTTATTTTTACTATTTTTTTTAAAAAAAATTTATTTATTTATTTTTGGTCGTGGTGGGTCTTCATTGCTGCGTGCCAGCAGCGAGCGGGGGCTACACTTCATCGCGGTGCACGGGCTGCTCATTGCTGTGGCTTCTCTTGTTGTAGAGCACGGGCTCTAGGCACGCGGGCTTCAGTAGTTGTGGCACGCAGGCTCAGTAGTTGTGTTCGCCGGCTCTAGAGTGCAGGCTCAGTAGTTGTGGCTCACGAGCTTAGTTGCTCCGTGGCATGTGGGATCTTCCCGGACCAGGGCTCGAACCCGTGTACCCTGCATTGGCAGGCGGATTCTTAACCACTGCGCCACCAGGGAAGTCCCCTTTAACCCCTTTTAAGAGGATGTTTAGGATGATGATTTCTCTGTTTATTTTTAATGTCTCACTTTTTATTCCTCTGCAATTGAAAGAGAGCATTGAATATGATGTTTTCATGCTGTAGAATTTTCCTAGGCTGTTTGATAAGATCTGTTTTATAAAGGTTCACCACCAAAGTCAATTGTAGTAATAGCCACAAGAGTTTTAAAGTGATATGGACCAATGCAAATTTTTCTGTTGCACAGTTTTGAAATTATTTTGAGTAGGTGTTGGAAAGCAGCATTATTTTAAAACTATGTTCTTATTTTTCAAAATCTTAATTGAAAATTAAATGTTGTTGGGTACAAAGGAGATATTTACCTTCTTTTTCCTGACCCCCACTCTGCTCTTTTATTTGTTCATCTCTCCTGCAAATTCAGAGAATATTGTTATTTGGAGAGGTGAATATCCTACTGGGACATGCTTCAACGCCCCCCCAACTCCCTAAATCAAGGAATTAAGCATTATTTTATCAAAAGAATGATATGAAAGGAAGATTCCCTTTACTGTAATTTTATTTTGTCCTCTCCTTTCAGGGGAGAGAGGGGCTGCAGCATGCTTACTTTTTTTTTCTACATCTCCTGTGCGTACATGTTTATCCCCATATTATCTGAGACCAACTGAAGAGGGAATGTTTAGAAAAAAAGAGAGGAAAGCTAATACAAGTTGAAAGTAAGGTGCTTGCATCTTAATTTTAAGAGAACACAGAAAGCCAAATGCTTTCAGAAAAGGGCCCCTTCATGGAGTAATTTGCCTGGTATGGCATCAGTTTGTTGTATAATTTCAGCCCTGTTACTATGGAAACCTGCTTTAGTGTAGCAGTGATTGTTAATCAGGATTTGTCGTTATTCCCCTTTCATCAAGAGGCTCTGTATCCTTATGGATTAAATCACAGTTCTCATTGACAATGGCATAGATCAAACATTATTGCCACACATAAAACCCTGGGCCGCTCCCTGTCATTTCCCCCCATTACCGGGAGCCTGCATGCCAGCTGAAGTCTAACTTTTGCAAGGGAATCAAGGCTCCTTTTGGCTCCTGTGCTATCAGCCCTCGTGACAGAATGCCAAGTAGCCGAGGAAGAGGGCTACTTTCATTTAAACTCACCCTGTGTCGACGGGAAAGGCAAGCACCACGTCATGTCTTTGCAAACCCGAGCCTGCAGATATGCAGACCCAGGCAGGAAGTTGTTTCAGGGTGACCGCCGACTTCTTCAATCCTTTTCCTGTGTTTGCCCGCCGTCAGGCACTTAACTGAACTCTTCTTGGAGCAGCCCACTTTCCTTTTCGTTGCCATTGATTTTCTGGCGTCCTAGCTGCGGCCTTGCTTAGGAAGACTGTGTCAGGATGGGGAGGCCAAGCTGCTACCCCAGTTACTATGGCTGTTCTGTGGTAAACACCGGAGAACCCCGTGAGGCTGTGGAGTGACCTCTGCCCTTCCCACTGTGGAGAGTTGGGCGATGACATTATCTGGATGGGGAAGTTCACAGCCCTAAGGTAGAGTGCCCGACTTAGGAATGCCAGGTGGCTACCATCCCTGGGCAAGTCAGCTTGCAGGAATATGGGAATGATAGAGCTCTAGCTACCCGTTGTTCTGGTTTCAGAGCCCTCACCAGCCACTGTGTGCCTTCTGATTGATAATTGATTTGTTTGGGAGCAAGAACCTTTCAACTGTGCTGGTTCACATGTAGCCCCCATGGCCAGTCTGCCTGGGTTCCATTTCTGGCCCTCCCATTTACTAGCTGTGTGGCCTCGGTAAGCTTTTTAACCTCTCTGAGCTTCCGTGTGTAAAATGAGGATAATAACAGCACCTCCCTCATGATCATGAGGATTAAATAAGCTAATGTTTGCAAGGCGCTCAGACTAGCAACTGGCACGTCATGAGTGCTGAATAGATGTTTGTACATAAATGGAAAAGAAACAACATTGTGCTTATGTGTATTCAAAATATATTCCAGATCAGATTATCCAAATATTAGTAAGGTGTTGAAAACAGGGCTCCCCTCCCCCCTCCACTCATCCCCCACTTCCCGCGCCCTGCTTTCTCTCTTTCATCTCTGCAATGTGCCCATCCCCCAAGTATAATTCTGATTGGCTAAATTAATTCTGCAGCATCCTGCTGTGAATAATTATGTTGATCCAGTATGTATTCTGATGCCTTTTTTTTCCCCTTAGCCTAAATTATAATGTGACAATTGCAGCTCACAGCTGGCTCATCAGAGGTGGGCAGTTTGGGAATTGGCGCATCTGAATATGCTTCTCTGTTAACCCTCTGCCTTGATTGCTTAAGACAAGACATATGTAAACCCCATGATTATTGCCATTTGTTTGGACTTTGCAAAGGCTCTGCCTTCAAACATAAAGCTGCTAGGTTTGTTTTGGGGGAGGTGGGCATATAGACGTCCCCTCCCTCTTTCCCCTTCCCCCCTTTCCCTTTCAGACAATAAATAGCTGTCAGGCTTATGTCAAGGATGAAATTATAGGTGCACATGAGGCCTTGATTACATTGTTTTGGAGAGATTGCCATTAGCATACTGAAATGAAGTCTAATTTTTCACTGACGGAGCTGAGTCAAAACTCAAGTGACAGAGGCAGGGCAGGCAGTGTGAGAGAAGAAAGATCCAGTCTGAGCTCCTGTTCCACATTGGGGGGGGCTTTTCCTTATGGGAGCAAACAATAAACACAAAACAGTTAGTATGAAAAACATCTCTTTGGAAAAGTAAGGCTGGCTGATCAAGGACGAAATGAGACATTTGGGTTAGATAAGGTTCTCTGTGAAATTACCGTGTGTGATTTTCAAGTGTATTTAACCCATTTTAAGGCAGCGTTGAGATTATCCAGTCAGCCTGTGTGTTAGCTGAAGAATGTACCGTCTTGATGTTTTATTTTGCTTGCTGCCCGCGTAATCCATTTCATCCTGCTACAGTCCCCATGCACGCATCCTCTGAACACGAACGCTTATGAGCACCCGATCTGCAGGGTGAGTGCCCTTGCTGTACTTTTGCCGTTTTTATCCATTCTGATGATGTGAACACGAGGCTTGTTCGTTTTCAAAATCCTTTATTTAAAGAAAAGTTCTTTGCGTGTGGTTTCCCTGAGATGTTTGAAGGACTGGTGCCTCATCTGAGGGTAGATTAATCATTATATGTGTTTTATTATCAGTGTCCCTGCTCACTGTGGTGCAATTTTTTTTTCTGTTTTATTTATTTGTTTTTGAATTTTATTTATTTAATTTTATATAGCAGGTTCTTATTAGTTATCTATTTTATACACATCAGTGTATACATGTCAATCCCAATCTCCCAATTCGTCCCACCACGACCACTCCCCCCCACCACTTTCCCCGCTTGGTGTCCATACGTTTGTTCTCTACGTCTGTGTCTCAATTTCTGCCCTGCAAACCGGTTCCTCTGTACCATTTTTCTGGGTTCCCACTGTGGTGCAAATTTAAAAATCATACACACACATATAAACCATGTGCATGTATGTGTGTGCATATAAAGATTGTGGCATTGTAACTGGAAAGGTTATTCCATACCATTGTTTCATTATTACTGTTATTAAAGGAAAAGAAATGGAGATTTAGTGTGGATGGGAGAAAGAAGAGGGTGTCCTTCAATTTGAAATCCTGTAACAGTGGAGAAAATGTGTAGACAGACCGTATTTTTATTTATTTGGAATATGTATTTTAAGTGCCCATCAACTGCAAGACACTGTGCTGTAATTCTTACTGTGGGGTTCAGAGGTGGATTAGAAATGGTTCCTGCAGTTCCGGAACATGTGGTCTAGACGGGAGGAGAATGCTTTTGCCCACATAGCTCTAGTGGAGCCAAGAATAGTGGGGCTGGAGAGGAAGAACTGAGGTTTGCTTTGCGACCTGCTGTTCAGGCGATGCCAAAGTAAATTGAAGAAGAGGAGGAATCAATGAAGGTTTAATGGAGGAGATTGAATTAGAAATATGGGGGAAATTTAAATAGAGAAATGGAAGAAAAACCCCCCAAGCAGAGTGAAACATGTAAACTGGTGAGAGGTCTTGGTCTGGTGAGAGGTCTGGCTATGCTTTTGCGTCACTGGAGAACTAGTAATACTGCCAGAACATGGATGGACCTAGAGATGATCATACTAAGTGAAGTAAGTCAGAGAAAGACAAATATCATATGATATCGCTTATATGTGGAATCTAAAATATGACACAAATGAACTACTTACAAAACAGAAATAGACTCACAGACGTAGAAAACAAACTTATGGTTACCAAGGGGGAAAGGGGGGGCGGGGATAAATTGGGAATTTCAGATTAACAGATATGCGCTAATATATATAGAATAAATAGACAAGGAGACTTCCCTGGTGATCCAGTGGTTAAGACTTCGCCTTCCAACGCTGTGGGTGCGGGTTCCATCCCTGGATGGGGAGCTAAGATCCTACGTGCCTCGCGGCCAAAAAAACCAAAACACGAAACAGAAGCAGTATTGTAACAAATTCAATAAAGACTTCAAAAATGGTCCACACCAAAAAAACCCCAAAAAACAGTAGACAACTAGAACCTACTGTATAGCACAGGGAACTATATTCAGTATCTTGTAATAACCTATAATGGAAAAGAATCTTAAAAAGAATATATGTATGTAAAGTGAAAAGACTGCTGCCTGAAATCTGTAGAGACAGAAGTCTAGAAAGTAGATTAGAGGCTGCCTAGGGCAGGGGGAGCTGGGGAAAAGGGGGAGTGATTACAAACGGATATGGGGGTTCTTTTCGAGGTGATGAAAATGTCCAAAAATGGTTGGATGTTTGCACAAATCACTAAAAAAAATTGAATTGTGTACTTTAAATGGATCAATTGTATAGTATGTGAATTATAGCTCACTAAAGTTGTTATAAAAAATAACTGCAGCCTGGTTCCCATGCTGGACCAATGAGCTCAGAAACTCGGACGTGGCGGGTCCTCAGATGACTGTGTCAGGTCCCCCTGGGTAGGGTAGACAGAGGAGCTAGCCACTGGGGGTGCAGGCTGGAAGGCTGGGTGGGCTTATCCTAGAGAGCCTTGCAGGTCCTGCTGAAAGGTTTGTATTTCTACCAGCCAAAAGGAACCATTTGACAGTTTTGAAGTAGGGCCTTGGTGCCTTTAGACTGTTCTTTCAAAAGCTGCTCACAGGTGTGTGGAGGATGGTTTCTGGAAGTTGGGAAGCCAGCTGAGGCTATTTTAGCTTGCCAGCAGAGAAGCTCAGCAGCCCTCACCTGAGCGAGGTGGGAGAGAGGCTCTGAGGGATGTGCAGTTTTCCAGGCTGTGTTTCTGGAGGGACTGGGGAACCAGGCCAGACAAGGAGGTGGAGGTACAGGGAGGGGCAGGTTTGCAAGAGAGGACACGCAGAGCTTTGCATATGCTGGACTCTAGGGAACAGCAGTCCATCCACAGCAAATGCTCCACGAAAAGTTGGAAATATGACTGTGACCCCAGAGAAGAGGCTGGTCACAGAGAGTTGGGAGTCTGCAGACAGGGGCCTTGGACCATCCGCTTCCACAGTGACTCACTCGCCTGGCTGTGGGCAGGAGGACCTAGCCCCTCACCACGGAGGCCTCACCCTTGGCTGCCTGCGTGTCCTCACAGCGTGGCAGCTGGCTCCCCCCAGAGCGAGTGACCCACGATCCAACAAGCAACCGAGCGAGGTAGAAGTAAGTCACATTGTCTTTAGTGACCTGGTCTTGGAAGTGACACTCCATCGTTTCTGCAGGTTGCTGTTGTTCACACAGACCAACTGTGATGCGGGGTCGGAGGGGACTGCAGGAGGTATGAGAACCAGGGGCCGCTGGGAGCCCCCCTGGTCTGGCTACCGCACTCCGATTCCCTGACAGTTGTAAAAGGAACAGCGTGGTCACCGACACTGAAAGCTGTGCGATGAGAAGGTCCCTCAGGTGTCAGGCAGGTACCAGCTCAGTGCAAGGAAGCCTGTGCTTCCAGGGGGCAACTCTATGTGCAGAGGCGGGAAAATAAAATGAACAGGGCCCCGTCTCTCTGGACTGTCGCTCCTGGGAGTTTATTGGCCCCCAACTCTGAAGGGCCAGCAGGGCAGAGCAGAGATTCCGGACCCCAACAGTTGTCCCCAGTGACTGCCCACGACGCACAGCTCCAAACGGAAGAAAAATAACTTTGGAGAGACTGGAAAAGGAAGTAAGTTCTTCCATTGTCTGAAGTATTGCCACCAGTACCTGTCCATTTTGCCACATTGCAAAGTGACTGCCACTAAAAATGCTGCCATAGCAGCTGCCAGGAAAGGCTGCGTGAGTGATCCCAGGCTGACGTCAGATCTAAGCCTGGTGAACTAGGGTGGGAGTGGACAGAATGAATCTTTTCAGCTCTGTGGCATGTTCAGTTTTATCCCATGAAGCTGGAAAGGAGAAGTCTTTTTAGAATAAGGGTTACAGATTTATTTCCGGGGACATAGGGATGAGATGAGCCTTCTTAAATGGTGTGGCCTCTGATCCTTTAAAATGTATGTGAAAACTTACCCCTAGTGAAATTCACCCTATTTTTTTAATTTTTTATTTTACTTTCTATAGATGTTTATTCTACTTCAAGTAACAAAGCTATGAAGTTCCATGTTGAAATTCACCCTCTTTTAATTTTGGGGTTAGGGCCAAAGAGTTTGTTTTTATTCAGAAATGAAAAATGTTGCTTTTAAAATTGACAATAGGAATTTATTTGTATTTAAAAAGTAGTGGGGACTTCCCTGGTGGCGCAGTGGTTAAGAATCCGCCTGCCAATGCAGGGGACATGGGTTCGAGCCCTGGTCCGGGAAGATCGCACATGCTGTGGAGCAACTAAGCCCGTGCGCCACAACTACTGAGCCCACGTGCCGCAACTACTGAAGCCCGCACACCTAGAGCCTGTGCTCCACAATAAGAGAAGCCACTGCAATGAGAAGCCCGCGCACCGCAACAAAGAGCAGCCCCCACTTGCCGCAACTAGAGAAAGCCCGCATGCAGCAACGAAGACCCAGCACAGCAATAAATAAATAAAAATTAAAAAAAATAGTTGTAGATGGAAAAGGGAGAAAGATAAGAGTGGGTCTCAGAGAGAGGGGACTCCGCGCAGTGAGGAGCTGGGGGCGGGGGCGTCCAGGAGTGCATTCGTCTTCGGTAAATTGTTGTTTACATTACCTCTGTCCTGTCTGCCTTCCTAGACCCCCAGGTCCCCTTTGGTCCCTCTCCTCAATGAAAGGAGGTCTCACCTTCACTGCCACATGAACACCTCTCTAGTACTCGCTAATTTCCAGTTTTTATAGAGAGAGGAAGGCTCAGAAAGTTTGAGTAGGCTAATATTTTAATACCATTGTTTGGTTTTCATTGTGATGTAGCTATGTTCTATTGTGGTCAGAGAGACCGGCTTTCTGTTTCTGATCATGGCGAGGAATTCTCTTTGGAAGATAAATGTGTATACATCTCAAAAGTGGTTTACGTGACAAGTATCACATAAATAATATTACAGCTGGCAGAAATCATGAAGGTGGCAGTGAAATGACTGAAATTTAGGAAGCACCACCTTAGAGCCTGTTAGTTTGGCTTCATTCGTTGAGTCACAAACGTGTTGTCCCAGTTGGGTTGTGTTGTCTGCCACAACAAAATATCACAGAATGGGAGGCTTAAACACCAAACATTGATTCCTCACAGCTCTGGAGGCTGGGAATTCCAAGGTCAGGGTGCTGGCATGGTCTGGTTCTTGGCGATGGCCCTCTTCTGGTTTGCCTTCTCACTGTGTCCTCACATGGTGCAGAATGAGCAGTGGTCTCTTCCTCTTTAAAAGACACTCATCCCATCCTGGGGGGCCCCACCCTCAGGGCCTCATCTAAACCAAATCACGTCCCAAAGGCCATACCAACTAATACCATCACGCTGGGGGCTGGGGCTTCAACATATGAATTTGGGGGGAATGCAGACATTCAGTTTATAGGACGGGGGTCGTGGTATCTTTGTGTCATGGGAAATGGCACTCTGTAAGGAGCACTGGGGTTGGTGTCATCACATCTTAGGTGTGTGGCTACTGACAGATCATTCAGCCTCACTTTCCATGTCTCTAAAATGGTATCACAACACCTGTTCAGGACTGTTTTGAGGCACAAATGAAATAACACTTGTGCAGCTTGCATCACTTAAGGCTGGTAAAATGCCCCTCTATGAAACTTGTTTTTTTGCATATATGCAAGATGACTGTTAGAATAAGCTATTTTATATTTTTAGAGAAGTTTGGGAAATATTTACAAATACATTTTAGACCTAAAATCTAAATCTAAGATACATTATGGAGGGATATCAAATTGCCATATTATAGTTTCGTCTTCTTGATTTTCAGATGATACTACTGATACCCGGATCTGACTCCTTTTCATGTAACTTAAGAGTTATGGACTCCCTTCCTCCCCCTCCCCCTGGCTTTTTCTGTGGTTCGCTTTTCATTCTGGCCAATCATGTTCCCTTCCCCCCCAGTCTTTAACTTTATTAAACTAGGAATTTACTCACGCTTGCTCACTTGTTTTCTTTTTATGTTGGAGAAGCAGTGAGTCCGGGATTGGGGCGTTCCTAAAATGTGTTTGTGTGCAACCTGGGCTGCTGTGGCCTGGGAGCGGGCAGGCCACCCTTCCTCTGCTCTGCGGAGGGTGACGGTTGGACACTGGTCTGCACCAGTAAAGGGTGTCACTCCTTTCTTCCAGCTCGGCTGCCTTTGAGTTCCCACCCTGTGCTGAGAGAGGGGAGGAATGAAGGCAGAGAGACGGACCCAGGCGCAGGCTCAGGGCAGTTTCTCTGCTAGTATCTGGCTGTCCCTCGGGAGATGCAGCAACAACCTCTTCAGTGCTCACGAGTTGGGGGAGCCCCAGACCACCACATACCTGGGACTACCAGGTATTTCTGGAACCCAGTGGGCGAAGGTGACAGGGTGGTGTGTCCCAGGAGACCTCAGTCTGTAACAGCAATTTTGTTGATGGACAGACAGGCAGGATGTTAAAACTGAGCCCACAGTATTCATGATTGTTTCTCATGAGTTGGGGATTTCTTTTTTTTTTTTTGGTAAGGAGAGCAGTTTAAAAGAAAACACTGAGGTTTTTGCCACCTTCCTCTGTTATTTTACTCAGCCCATTGGTAAGTGCTGTGGTTTTCTACTGAATGTAGTTAAACCACTATGGGAGGCTTTCCCACTCTTGGATTATGATTACTCTGCTTGGCTGGGGAAAGAGCACCCTAACGATAGAGGAATGCTTTAATACAGACGTTCAGTTTGATACTGTGGGAATGTCGAGAGCCAACTGAAATGCAGAAAAGCTCTCCGAGTGAGTAATCGGCAAAGAGGGAAAAATGGAGCTCGATGTGGCTTTTAGGATGTCCACGGCTTCTCAAAGCTCTATTCAAATCCAAGCGAGTGGATGACACAGAGATGTTGTTAATTACATCTGTGAAGGAAGTGAAACAGTGCGACCAGCTCAGAGCAAAGACCAAAGCAACCTTAGAGAGCAAATCAGTCTTTCATATTTGTACAAATATGTGTACTTCAATGATAATTACCATAGTCATTGTTTACTATTGCTACACTATATTAATTATCTATTCAATGATAATTAAATACAGAATTCTAAACATCATCCCTAAACAAATTACCTTTTATCAATTGAAACAAACCAATTAAAAATTTCAAAATGCAACCATGTAATCAACAGCTTAATACATGTTAATTATGACCAAAATTTCAATTAATGCGTTAATATATGACCTCAAATCTCTGGAAACAAACAACAAAAAAAGCAGCCTCACATAGCAATTATGGCCCAGTTTGACTGACAGATTATCTGTGAGTTTGTTTTTGTGTCTGGCTTGGTAATTTGACTTATATCAAAAAAACTCGCCTGTTCTCTGCTCTATTCTGAAGCCACTGCATAAAAAGCTCGCAGGGATGGAAAACACAACTCTCTTCTCTTCAGCCCCTGCATCCTGTCTTCCCGGCACATGCACTGTCAGTTTTGTCTTTAGAGCATAGTTTCAGCTGCCCCAGGAACCCACGGAGGGGGTAGCACAGGCTTTGATCTCTTCATTTTGCAGATGAGTAAGGTGTGAAATGGACAGGTTCATGGCACTACCTGAACATGCTGGTGTAGGTGATGTCAGCGAGCCTTCACTAGCGTGTTCACGTGTGAGATTGCAGGACAGAGAGGGGGAAAAGACATGGTTGGGAATGCATCGCATGCTGTTTGTTCCTGTTGGGAGCTGCCATGAGGAAGGTTAGAAGAGGTAGGAATCACGCATGGCAGCTTGTGAGGGTGTCAGGAAGGGCCTCGTGAAAGAGGCTGATGGATGGAAAGGGTTTGGACAGGAACAGATGAGGAGTGGAGAACATCCTAGCAGAAGGAAGGATTGGATCAGGATACAAGTTTGACTGGAGCTTACAGTCGTTGGAAGAAAAGCAGTGATGAGATAAGTTTGCCTGGGAAGATGAACATATCAATCTTATTTCTTTTTCTGCATGTGCCACTTGATGAGAAAGCCTGAAATCAAGGATGAGGTCACTTGAAGGGTTACCTGGCCTTGGGACTTCCCTGGGGGCGCAGTGGTTGAGAATCCGCCTGCCAATGCAGGGCACACAGGTTTGAGCCCTGGTCTGGGAAGATCCCACATGCTGAGGAGCAGCTAAGCCTGTGCGCCACAACTACTGAGCCTGTGCTCTAGAGCCCGCGAGCCACAACTACTGAGCCCGTGTGCCACAACTATTGAAGCCCACATGCCTAGAGCCCGTGCTCCGCAACAAGAGAAGCAACTGCAATGAGAAGCCCGTGCACCGCAACAAAGAGTAACCCCCACTCGCCGCAACTAGAGAAAGCTTGTGCGCAGCCATGAAGACCCAACATCGAAGACCCCATGCAGCCAAAAATAAATAAATAAATAAATTTATTAAAAAAAAAAGTTTACCTGGCCTTTTTATCTGACTTAAAATGTGTTAACACAACTACACAGCATCAGTGTCCCATCATTTGCCCCCTATTTCCTTGGTTTCTTACGACCAATTTATTGTGAGACTATGTTTTATTCAAAAGAAATCTGGGGGTGCTCCTAAAATAGTTCTTTTAGTATGTACATACTTCCACTCTGAAACATGGCTCACTTAACCACACTGGCAATCTTATTATGTGAAGTTAAATTGTGAGCATATTTTTTGGTGTATTGAAGTGGAAAATCCCCCTGGAAATTCAGCAAATTGGACTTTAGCTTGAATAGGATAGATGAAGAATAGAACTCACTATGTGTAAATAAATGTATATATGTGTGTGTATAAAATGTTATATATACACACACACACACAAACATATGCATACATAGATGTATGTAAATTAAAAAAATAAAATTGGATTGAGTCACAAAAGTATAAATATGTCAAATATAAAATCTTAGAGAAGGAGTTTGTTTTTATGACTCAGAAGGAAGGTGTAATAAAGAAGTATTTTTAAGACCAAGAACTAGTGTGTGTCAATTTCTTTTTGCTCAGTTCCTCGTCTTCTTGACAGGAAGATGAGTCACTGGATTTGAATCATAAGGCTGTGAAGAATGCTGGGGCGAGCTTATTTCAGGCTGGATGTTTGAGTGGATTTGGGAATCATCAAAACAAATATTTCTCTTCAGTTTTTCAGATTCTGTGCATCTCCTGCTGAGTACAGAAGTATCTTTAAAAAAATTAATAAAGAGATCATGCCATCTGTACATTCTAAAGGAGGTTGTTAATGATGAGTGGAGGAATGTGAACACCCACTTTCGTAGCAGCATATATTCATTGTGGCCAAAAGGTGGCAATGCCCAGGTGTCGATTGAACAGATCTGTACATACGATAGTGTATTATTCAGTCTGAAAAAGGAGGGACATATTGATGTATGCTACAACATGGATGAACCGTGAGGACATTATGCTCAGTGAAATAAGCCAGTCACAAAAAGGATAGATATTAGATGATTCTACTTTTTTTTTTTTTTTTTTTTTTTTTGGCGGTGCACAGGCCTCTCACTGTTGTGGCCTCTCCCGTTGTGGAGCACAGGCTGCGGACGCGCAGGCTCAGCGGCCATGGCTCACGGGCCCAGCCGCTCCGCGGCATGTGGGATCTTCCCGGACCGGGGCACGAACCCATGTCCCCTGCATTGGCAGGCAGATTCTCAACCACTGCGCCACCAGGGAAGCCCTCTTTTTCCCTTTTTAAGGCATAAGACCAACAGTTGGGTAGACATCTAGTAATGATTTTTTTGGCTGAAAGTTACGGTTTTGATGTTGGTCACTTCCCAAAGCGACAGCAGCTGGTAGCACCAGTGAGGATATTGCCCACTGTCAGAGAAGCACACGAAATGCCTTGCCTGCTCTTCCATACTGTAGAGTGTGCTATTGTTGCTAAACATCCTTCTGGAGGAAGCAAGCGAAACAGACTTAGAAAAAATTCGAGAAAGGGCATGAAATTGGTTTTTGAATCTTGTATTCTCAATTGCAATCTAAAATTCATTTTTTTTAGGATCAAGGTTTTAGGATGTTTCTTGTTGATGTCACTACTTAAAAATTAGGTTTAACACCATACAGAAGGAACACAGCAATGGTGTTTTGACCATTTTCATGCGGGTAGTCAATGCCTTGTAGTCAGAGTTTAAATCAAAACTACTATGGTTTTGGCCTAAGAAATCTGTACTTTCAGAGATAGTCATGGAAGAGACGAAATAATAGTCTGGGATCCTCAACTCATATTATAGGTTTTATTTGTTGGAAGTAGAATGCAAGGAAGGTTAGGACCTGATCTTGAGGAATGAGAAATGGTCAGAGCCCACTCATTAATTAAATCTGTATGGGTGGGGACACATGCTTTCTAGCCTTGCAGAGGAGTAGCTGTGTTACCAAGGTCACAGTAGATGTGACCACCCAATTAAAAGCACTAGTTACCAAGATGTTACCAAAATGTGCTTCAATAAGATGTAAACCTCAAGGCTGTGTTTGTGTTTTATAGGAACAATAAATGCCCATTTTAAATAGAACAGTTTCACTTATTTCTTGTGAAAGAATATTAAAGCATGGGTCAGACTTATTAACTGTTTGAAGGTCATCTTAAGAAAATTACTGTGTTTTGAAAAGAGTTTTGATATTTTTCTTGGAAATAGTGATCTATTGTTTCGATGGAAATTGGAACCATGGTCTTTAAAAGCTCTGTAATGTTGACTCGCAAAAGCTTAGCATTACCTATTTAAATATCGCAGGTACTGTAAAACAATGTGAAAGCTAATTTTCATGGAGTTTGATTCTTATATGTATATATATATTGGTACCATCTTAAATTCATATTTTGAGAGAACAAGTTAATTTTATGATTAATAGAATCATTGAAAAGATCTTTTTATCCCAAGCTTGCCAAAGAGCCCTATATTTAAAGAATTATACCCACACTGGATGCAGTTTAATGACAAAAGGACTTCTGTTGGTAGGGATATTGGTGGTGAAATTCTGAAACTATCATGTGTTTGTTTAGGAGAGAGCAAATGAGTAAATGTACTGATGTGCTGGAAACCAGAATTTCTGCTGCAGATGAGGGAGGGACACAAATATGGAGAAGGGGGAATGTAAGGAAGGGTCTCATGGTATTGGATTTGAGTTGAAAGTATCAGTATGAACTCATGTTAGACAGACAGACAGACAGACAGACACACACACACACACACACACACACACACACACAGAGCTGTAGCTACTGAAAGAGCCTAGAAACCATGTCATGCCAGTAGTAATGAGCATCTCTAATGCCTGGGTCTTGGTTTCTAAATCCATATTCCACTGAAAGAAACCACGGGAGAGAATGCAAGTCTGAGACATTTGGTTGTTCCAGAAGCAAGAAAGTGCTGAAAGACTAGTGAGGTCTTGTCAAGGGACCAGCTGAAAGGGACCCTCAGGAGCCAAACTTGGGACCATTTCAGTATCCAAAAATGTTTTGATGGTCCTGGATTCTAACACATTACATTTGTAAAAAACAAACCCATGAGTTAGCAGTGATGAGAGAGGAGCGGGAAGGTGGGAGTAAGGAGAAGCTCTACTTAGAGAGGAAGGTTAGCTAACAAATATAGAAGGGATTATAGAATTGAAAAAATCATTATTTTGTAATACCAGTGTCATCACTGACTCAGGATGGATGCTAACACTGCTGGAAGAAAGGTCTTGATGTTGAAGAACAGCCTGTTCCCGTGTCCTCCACGGAGTACTTAAGAGAACAATGTGCCTTTGAAGTGGAGAGACTGGCTGTCAGCACCTTAACCAGCTGGTCAGGCTTGACATCACGCATAGCGAGAGCCCCGATGTGATAGAGTGGGGGGTACACGACTGCCGCAGGACTGGCCTGGACCCCTTTAACGATTTAATGTCCTGAAGGACAGAGGGAAGTGCAGGAGCTGTTTTAGATCAGGGAGACTGAAGAGAGATAACAGCCAACAGCAGTGAATGAAACTTGGTTGGACTCTGGATCAAACAAATAAAATAGCTATAAAGGACATCTTTGAGACAATTGGGGAAATTTGAGTATGTACTTTATATTGGATGATGATAGTGAGTGAATGTTCACTCTTTAAAAGTTGTGGTTAGATGGGAGAAGGTCCTTGTTCTTGAAGGATGGCTGTTGAAGTAAATAGGGTGAAATTTCATAATGTCTTAAGCCCAATTTTGGATAGTTTAGCCAAAGGAAAACGTGTATATATTCATATGAGAGAGAGACAGAGACAGAGACAGAGAGAGACAGAGGGGGGCAGGGGGAGAGAGGAGGTTTGCCAGGATGTGAATAGCTGATAAATCTGGGTGAGGAGTGTGTGTTTAATGTACTATTGTTTCAGCATTTCTAGTTCTGTTACTAATGGTGTGACCCGGGGGCCTTAGTCTTCTTGAATATAATCATTGGTTGGTCTAGTTGGTATCTAGATAGCATCATGACACTTTCAAAGAAGTTTTAAAAACATCACTGTGGCAGAAATAAGGATGGGGGGCAGGGATGATAAGGAGGGCTTGGGAGGAGAGTCATGGGAGACGGCTGCAGAGAGAGGCGGGGCTCGGTTATTAGGGGTCTGTCAGCCATCTCAGAAGTTCCAACTTAATTATAAGGGCAAGTAAAAGTTCTTGTAAGGTGTGTTGTCTTTTTTCACTTCAAAAATTTGAGAGCACTTCTCTAATATCACCAAATATTAGAGTCAGTGTCAAATTTCCCTCACACTTTCTTCAAATTAGGATCTAAAGAAGGTTCATACATTACAGTTGGTGAGCCAGTCTCTCTCTCCCGTTCCCTCCCTCCCTCTTTTTAATAACAGCTTTTTTGAGATACAATTCATATACCATACAGTTCACCTATTTAAAGTGTACAATAGTGGTTTTTAGTATAGTCACACAGTTGTGCACCCATCACTATGGTCAGTTTTAGAACATTTTTCATCACCCCCAAAAGAAACCCTGTACCTGTCAACAGTCATTCCTTATTCCCTCTCAGATCTCCCCCAGCCCTAGGCAAATGCCAGTCTACTTTCTGTCACTATGGATTTGTTTTCTGTGGACATTTCGTATAAATGAAATCATATAATACGTGGTCTTTTGGCTTCTCTCACTTAGCATAAATTTTCACAGCTTGTCCATGCAGTAGCATATATCAGTGCTTCACTCCTTCTTCTTGCTGAGTGATATTCCTTTGTACGGATATACTGCATTTTATTTATCCACTCATCAGTTGATACCCATTTGAGTTGTTTCTACTTTTTGTGTATTATGAATAATACTGCTGCACTCACTCATGTACAGGTTTTTGTGTCTTAAAGTTGTTCTAATTTCTCTTGGGTAAATATCTCAGAACGGAATTGCTGGGTTATGTGGTAACTATGTTTATTAAACTTTTTGAGGCATTGCCGGACTATTTTTTTTTTTAAGTCTGCTTACCCCTGCACCATTTTACAGTCCCACCAGCAGTGTGTTCCATCAGCAGAGGGGTCCAATTTCTCCACACCCTCCCCCAACATTTATTATTATCTTTTTTTTTTAAAGCCATCTGGTGGGTGTGAAGTGGTACCTCTCTGCAGTTTTGATTTGCATTTCCCTGATGGTCCCTCGGAGGGTTTTAAGTGGTGGAGTGGCATTATCTGATATGGAAATTAGAATGTTCACTCTCACTGCGTTGTAGAAGATGGGTTAGAGGGGTAGAGGAGATAAGCAGGTGAAGCAAGCCAGGAGACAGACCAAGCTAGTGAAAGTGAGGACGGTGGGAAGTGCATGGATTACAGGGCTAAGAAGTACAGGAATTTGGGATTGGTTGGATGTGGGGCTGGGGAATGCTTGCAATTGGATTCTCCTGCCTGGGCAACTGGGTGGAGTGTGATGGCATCCGTTGATGGTAGGGACAGAGCATGGTGGAGAGGGGAAAGCGGTGGATGGCTTGAGTTTGAGGGACAGTGGTTACTGTTGGCAGAGCAGACCAGGAGCGCTCTCTGGGCTGGACATAGGCACTTGGGAATTGTTGTTTATCAGAAGTAACTCAGGACTTGGGAGTGGATGAGATTGTGAGAATAAGAGGCCAGGGTTTGGACTGAGTGTGTTGTTCTAGAAACACAGAAGGAAAGGGAAGGAACATTTCAAGATGGAGCGAGTGGTCAGTACCCGTCAATGGTCGAATGAAAGCAATGACGATTAGGGCCTTCCCCGGCGGTCCAGTGGTTAAGACTCCGCCTTCCAATGCAGGGGGCGTGGGTTCTAGCCCTGGTCATGGAACTAAGATCCCACAAGCTGCAGGGTGCAGCCAAAAAAAGAAATGACAATTAAGAATCCACTGGATTTAGCACCAAGAAAGTTGGTGGGTGTTATTTGAGTGATTAAGGAGAGGGAAGGCGAGGAGTGGCCTGGGGTGTTAGTGTAAGCACAGCAGGGAGTGTAGTGAGACAAGCCCTTTGGAGAACTTGGCTTTGAATGAAGGAAAAACAGAAGCTGCAGCTGGAAAGAGGTGGGTTAGTTTCTTTTTAAGTTGGGGTTTGTTGGAGAATCAGTTGATAAGCTGATGGGAAGAATCTAGCAGTGAGGGAGCTGCTGAAGATACAGGAGAAGGCACCATCCATTGAGATGGGCCCAAGGGAAGGGAAGGGGGTGGGTGGCATCCAGCACCCCGGTGTTCTGAGGCAGCAGGAAGGTGCCTTTCATTGTCACAGTTTAACCAGCAACCACAAATGTTTTGCTTTGGCATACATGTAGGCTATACTGGTCGTATAAACTACTAAGTGTTTCAAATGGTGGGCTTCTGAGTATGCTGAAAGCTACTGTCTTGACAACTCAGATTAGCTGATTTCCTGTGGTGAAGCAGGTGAATCTCCTATACAAACTAGCTCCATAATCTCAGTGCAACACTATTTAACTAAATCCTTTTTATAAAAATGGAAGCTGAAGAGATGCTCTTCATTAGAAATTGAAATGAAATCTAAAGTATGCACTCAAATAGGAGGAGTCTTTCTTTTTTCTACTCCAAAATATTTGTTCTGCCTGGAGCATTTCAAATGAATTTGACAAAATTTGTGATGTATCTACTATATGATTAAGGAAGTGCAAGGGAAACTGGAGGTGTGAGACCCTTTCCTTACCCTCAAGGACGGGAGATGTGGAAAGGAGAGCAAGGCATTGTCTGTGCCAGGCCCCAGTCCTTGATGCTGGAGCACAGCAGTGACAAGGACAGGATGCCTACCTTCAGAGGTCCACAGCATTCTAATGGGAGGGAGGGAGGGAGGGAAAGAGAGAAGGGGGGGAGGGAGAGATACAATTATGGCTTGGCAACACAGCATCTATCAAAATTCATTATTCATTTAATTAATATTAATTGAGTGTCCACTCTGTTCCAGGTGCTGTTGTATAAGTACTGGGAATCCAGCAGGGAATAAAAGATTAAAAATTCTGCCACCATGGATTTTATATTCATCTGGGATGGGGGCACCAGACTACAAACACTAGGCAAATTACCTATTATGTTAGAAGGTTATAAAACAAGGAAAACCTAAAATCGTAAGAGTGGGATTGTGCTGCGGTATAGTTGGGGGGTGGTACAGTTTTAAACAGGATGGCCAGATGAGAAGATGAGGCATTTGAGCAAAGACTTGAAGGTAGTAGGAGAGAGTGTCATGCAGGTATGTAGGGGAAGGGCATTCTAGTCGTAGAGAATGTCAGTGCAAAGGTCCTGAGGCAGGATTATGCCCAGTATGTTCAGGGAACAGTCAGAAGGCCAGTGTGGCTGGAGAGAGTGAGGGAAGGGTAGAGTAGTGGGAGATGAGTTCAAAGAGGAGATGCCAGGAGTTGGGTCGGGGAGGGATGGGGCCTGGTTATGTTGGCTACTGAATGCCATTGTAAGGATTTTGGTGGCCACTCTGAGATAGGAACTTACTGGAGGGTTTGACCCACGGAGTGACAGGATATGACTCAATGGCTTAAAAGTATCCCCCTGGCTGTTGTATTGAGAATTTACTGAACTAGAGATGGCAGAGATGGTATCAGGGTGACCAGCTGGGAGACTAGAGCAGTCATTCCGGTGAGAGGCGATGGTGGCTTGGGCTGCTGTGGTGAGTACTGGTTGGATTCTGGATTTATTGTGAAGGAACAGCCAATGGGATTTTTTGACAGATTGGTTGTGGGGTTGAGACCCAAGGGAGGAGTCGAGAATGACCCTTGGTTGGTCGCCTGATCCAGGGGAAGGAGAGTGGTGATGTTAATGAGTGAGGATGGCTACCGACCTGGAGACTTGGGTGGAGGCTCGGGTCTGTAAGATTCCGATGACTGTTAAGAGACCTAAGTGAGGATTCTGAGCCAGGAGTGTGGACTGAGTAGTCAGCCCATGGGGATGAGGAGTTCAAGGCAAGGTTTGAGCCACAGATACAGACGTGGGGCACACTCCCACCCCTGCAGGCAGGAGGATGCGTCAGTCGCACGTGGAACACACACCCTACAGGAAAGGAGGATTAGAAGGATGACAGAGTCAGCTCTTTAGTCCTTTTCCTCCTACTATGTCACCAGGTCAGAGACAGTTTCAGGCTGGCACAGGGTCGGATGACCTCTCCATCCTTTCCAGGTCTCAGATGGAAGAATCAGGGAAGGGGCGCCAAACCTTCTGTCCTGGGGTATGTGTGGAGGGACCTTAACTCATTTCTAGAGCCTAGTGATGCTTTTCCCCTTCTAAAAACTGCATAGAAGTGCTATTCTCACTCAATACAGAATACAGTGACAGAACTGCCTTTCCTTCAATTTGTTGAAATTTGTTCCAGGATAACATCTCTGTCAAAGCTTTCTAGTAAGTAGATTTGTGTGTGTGTATGCTGGTGGGGAGACGGGAGAGAAGTTGCCTCGTGTAAGGCAGAGTTTAATTGGCATTATCTCTTAAAATCTTATTTCCAGAAAAATTCTTGTAAACACGCTGTTTGGATTTAAATGACGGGCGGACCATATTTCAAGAAGAGGCACACTGAGAGAAAACTGTCTCCAAATACTTAACTATTTTTTTTTTTAGGAGATACAGTCCTAACTTGGAGGATATTAATTCTTAATGGACATTTCGTTGTTAAATTTGGTAGAAAACGCATATAAAGTTTCCCTTGGTTTTCCCCAGGAAGACACCTTTATGACTTGAAATCTTTTAAAACCCTTAGAAACACTAGTCACTATAATGCTGAGCAGGGTGTTGAAATCAACTGCTTTTCTTTTCATTCTTTGCACTTTGTCAGTTGAAAATATGCGAAGAAGTCCATTTGAAATTCTCTTTGGGCCACTTAATTCAGCTTCATTACAGTGGAAGTGGGATAAAAATAATATCAAACAAAGCCAATAGGTGACTAGAAATACAGCTGGAGTGAATCAGTGGCTTTATTTTTCCATGTCATGAATTCTGCCAGAGAAGGTCCTTTTTAGCTAAAACTCTAGACCATCTTTTACCTGTGCAGGGTTAGTTAGAGGGGAGAGGCAAATAGATTTTAGTTGTTAAAAGTGTGAATCCAAGAAGTCACTTGAATTTCAAATAAATTTATAAATTCACTTACATTCTAGAATAAATGGAAGTAATTATGACTGCATTAGTGCAGCATTAATTAACATTGCTAATTCTTTGTATGCAATTATGTCAAATAATAACACTCATAAAATGTAAATATCAAATGAATAAGAGAGGCGCGCCTCCCTTCTCTTTTTAACGCCACCGTATTACAGCGTCAGATTATGAACGCGAAATATCATCAAGCTTCCAGACACCTACTTTCTAAACACAGGCTGTGTGAATTCTAATGAAAACATGAATTCTGTGGTATAAATTTTCTCTGCCGCCTGGTTCAATGAGGGGCTGCCCAGCAAGCCAATAATTCCATTCCTCAGAGCATTGCTGAGAATATTTATATAATTAAATATCATCTGTTTCCCCATTTAATTCCTGGTGGCTCCCCCGCCCCCCGGCTGTTTTTTCGCTGTTTCCTTGGGCAGGAATGGCCGCAGCTCTGATGGATTATCTTCATTAGCTACTTGGGGTGATGAGTCCCCGAGTAATGCTGGACTTGATTTACCGTGTGTGAAAGCCGAACCTCTTGTGGAAGCTCTAAGTAGGGCAGGTTTTATGCAGCCTTAAACTGGTGTATTTGAAGAAGAGAAAAAGAATAAAGTTCTTTTAGGAAACAATTTTGGGATGTACTTTGGTCTCCTGGGAGAGCCTCCTTTTATGTGATATCAATAGACTGCTGATGTTGAAAATGCTTTTTGATAAAGAAAAGGTGAGGGGCTTCCCTGGTGGCGCAGTGATTGAGAGTCCACCTGCCGATGCAGGGGACACGGGTTCATGCCCCGGTCCGGGAAGATCCCACATGCCGCGGAGCGGTTGGGCCCGTGAGCCATGGCCGCTGAGCCTGCGCGTCCGGAGCCTGTGCTCCGCAACGGGAGAGGCCCCAACAGTGAGAGGCCCCCGTACCGCCAAAAAAAAAAAAAAAAAAAGAAAGGTGAATGAAGAGCATGATGTTCTACCGAGAAGAACACAGCTGGCCTGGGCTCTGAATCTGGGGGCACTGCGGACACCAGACACAGATTCTTGGGTCTTGGGAAGCAGGGGAACTGGACTGGTGGCTGTCTAAGGCCCCTTCCAGCAAGAACCCGGCTCCTGGGCAGGTCACCCAATCTCTCTAAGCCCCAGGCTCTGCATCTTGAAATGGGGACACACCACTCATTACAAGTTACCTGTTAGAGGATCGTTGTGAGGATTAAATAGGAGAACATGCTGAGAGCAACTGCACAGCGCCCGGCCTCCAGACAGAGGAGTGGTCTGCTGTGGAACAGGGCCTCAGTTACTCCTGTAGCTCTGAGCCAAAGCTCTCATTCATTTTACAGTTTTGGAAAGGATGCTGGCAGAATTAGTCTTTGGGGGTGTGGTGTGTGATCTTGAGTGCGTCCTGCTATCAGTATGGGTATTTAAACACCCATGGGTGCCAACATTGCTTCTCCTTTAATTCATAGGTATTTGCTTTCTGTGAGGGCGCGGGTTCTGCTGGGAGGCCCCTGCTGCTGGGCTGGGCATGTGCTGGGTGGAGGGACGGGCAGCTGCCAGCGGCCAGCTCCCTGGAGGGGACGGAGGGGCTTCTGTTGTGGGCCTTGTCCACCTGTGGTGAAGGGGCATCTGGAAGGGAAGTCTGTAGTGAGGATGATTGGCCTAAAGTACCAAGTACAAGATAAGACAGACCAAGAGAACAATTTCGTTTTATACCCCCAGGCCTGGACCCAGCAGCCTTAATCTCCCCTGTGGGTTGAGAATACAGGGTATATTCTAGCACGTGAATAATCTGTTCCTAACCCTGAGGCTTCCATTGCTCTAGGAAGAGTTGCTCTCTTGGCACTGCTGCCATCTCATTGGCTGCAGGATGTTCCCGTTATTTCCATGGTTGTGCCCTGCACTTCTTTCCCCAGAGACCTTGGAGAAGGGGAGGGAGATGGAAGGCAATGGCCTGGAGGTGGGATTTTGGGTGGGGGGCAGGGGGGGAGGGCACAGGGGCTTCTGAAGAACAGAAAAGACAGAATGCAGAATTCAGTAGCCTCCTTTGGTCAAGGCCACTTGTAAATGGCAGTAGGGCAATTGGCAAGAAAGATCTCCAGAGAGCCTGGCTGGAACCTGTGTGCGAGCACATGTATACACAGATGCACCCATAAAGCGAAGGTAATAATAGCAGCAAGGGTGGCTTGTATTTATTGGCCGAGTTCTATGTTTTAGACATTGTTCTAAGTACTTTGTATACACCATCTCATTTACTTCTCACAACTCTCTGTGGGTAGGTACTAACATCATTCTCATTTGTAGCTGGGGAAGGTGAGGCTCAGAGAGGTGTAGTGACTTGCCCAAGGTCACATAGGTTGGGAACCGGGATTCAAAGGCAGGCACTCTGACTGGAGCTCTCACTGTCTTAACCACGACTGAGGTGTGAGTCATGAGAGCTCACAGTGTCACGGTGCCTTAGAACCAGGAGACTGGTGTGCTAAGAACCTAGGGTGAATCTTTAGGTGTTACTTAACTTCTCCAATGTAATCTCAGTTTTTTCTTGGATACAATAGTACCCCCTTTAGAGGGCTGCTGGGAGAAAGAAGCGAGGTCAGGTGTAGGAAACTGCTTAGTGTCCTTTTAAGCAGCTGCAAATGCTTGTGCCGTTTAAATTGTCATGAGGCTGATGATCCTTGAACCACAGACAGATGGTTATCCTGCCCTTCACCTTGCGGGGTGGGGCGTTAATGCCTTACGTAGCTGGAGAGACAAATCAAATAAAGCCAGTACGTACCTGGAAGTTGGAAGAAGTGTGAAATCAGTATGGCATTGGGTAGCAACAAAATTCTGTCACATCCTAATGTACTCTGAGATCAAAGGACCATCTATTTATTGATAGGAGTGAGACACAGGATGCATAATGTGGGAGCCAGAGGTGTCGTCAAGGAGGAAGGTGGGCCTGGGCGAGAACCTTCAGCACATTTCCTGGGGTCTGTGTGCAGCTCTCCTGCCTGCTTTGTGGCCTGCCTGGATCTTGGACGTCTGCAGAGCCCAGAGACTTATTTCCAAGTGGAACCCTGGATGCATGTTAAGGTCACCTGGGGCTGGTATCCGTGTTGCTCCCAGTCTCCTTGCCCCCTAATTGAATCAGGCCCTCTGCCGGAGACACTGGGTCAACCTCGTGTGCTCCTAGGGCTGAGAAGCCCTGGCTGTATGCACCTAACCTATGTGAAGAGGACAGGGTTACGCAGAGAAGTCAGTCTCATAATAGCTGCAGAAGAGCGGCAGAGCCAAATTCCTTAACTCCTGATTATCAAGCCTTTTCCATTCTCCCCTTTCTCCTCTCCCCTCCATCCTCTTCCAGCATCGCCCTTGCCCCTAAGCCCCCCTCTCTCACGCTAGGAATTAAAATGTTTTGTCTGGAAATAAGCAGACTTAACAAACACGGCCGGGGCTCCTGCTGCAGCTGCGTTCAGTGTATTTGGATGCCAGCAATGCCAGCTTTCACATGGAGATTGGTGTCCAAAGGCACCTGATATCTCTGTGTCCATTTCCATTGTGCTGAACATCACGTGGAAACCAATCAAATAAAGATCTTGGGAATGAAATATTCAACATACGATGTTATTAACATATAAAAGACTTATGGGCAAATCACTTTTAAGTATGACAAGGCTTCAAAATGTGTTTCATTTGAGTACAGGGAGAAAGATTTTTGGGGGGTTGTTTATCAGCAGTGCCATGAGGAAGGCTTATTTCTTCCCTTTAAATCTGGGTGAATATGCATGTGTGCGCTGCATGATAATAACAGTCACACAGCCAGGGGATTAGCTGAGCTTGTGCTCTAGTGATTCTCGCATGCAAATGCAGAGTACGAAGAGCGAAGAGCGGGCAGGGGAGGTGCATGCAGCACCCTCTGCTTGTCTACTCCCAGCCTTCGTGTTGTGCCCTAGGTGTGTGTCAGCGACATCTGAACGTGGAGCCTTGGCAAAGTTAAAAGCCTACATGGTTGGGACCTTGCATGAATGCTGATCCACTTTCTTTTATTGTGAGACGTACAAACAGAGTACATGAAATTTAATAAATAATTATGGATACCCATGGAACTACCCCATTCTCCAAGGAAGAGAATTGCCAGTGCCCTAGAAGAGCCCCCTATGTCCCTTGGTGTTGTTTAAGAAATTGGGCATGTAGAAGAGGCACATAGGTGGCCAGGAATGGAAAAACTCTGTTAGGACTTGGCAATGCCACTTCTTGACCAAGAGATAGTTCCTTTCTTTTCTTTAGAGGATCTTTAGGAGGCAGTAGGAAGTCTGGAACCCAACTGTGAGTTTGAATCTCATCTTTGTGACCTTGGGCAAGACACTTAGCCTCCATGTGCCTCAGTTTTCCTGTCTGTAAAATGGGGATAATAAAAGTGCCTATTTCATAGAATTGGTGTGAGGATCAAGTGTGTTTATACATGTAAAATTCTCAAAACAGTGTCAGGTACATATATATTTATAGCTACTGCTATTACTCTTTTGTTAATAGTCTTGGTTCTGTATATTTGTGTAATTTTATGGGAATTCTCAGTCTGGCAAATAATATCAATGTATGTAGATTGCTGTGTTATTCTGGTCTATCCACATCACTGGGATGATATCATCCCAAGCCAGCTCAGATGTCACTGGGTAGGTCTCAGGCATGTGCACTGTTCCTCCCTCCACTCCATGCAGAACATTGCAGCTTGGCACAAGAGAATTCTAGAGCATGAATGTGATCGTCGGGAAATAGGGAGGAAAAAACTAGATATTGATTGAATAGCTAAACAGTGCCATTTAACCCTAGAGGAAAAAATCCCTGTAAGATAAGGTACTTTTAGTTCATTTTACAATTAGGAAAATGAAATTCAGAGAAGTGAAGCAACTTGCTGAACCACATAGCTAGGAAGTGGTTCAGCTGGGATTTGGACACGCGTCTATTTTCAAAGACTTAGGGGGCCTCAGGCTCACTCAGTCCAACCTCCCACCCATGCAGGAGTACTTTCTTCCACATACCTGCAAAGTGATAACCCAGGCTTTACTTGAACAGATCATAAATTTAGAAGAGCATGACATCTTGATTATGCTAAGTATGTATCAGTACACCTGATTTATTGTTTCCAGCCACAGGAAAGGCTGATTGACTTCAAGGCATGTATAGATATTCACGATCAAAAGATGTACAAATTATTTGCTATTAATTACTATGTGGTATGGGCAGGATGTGAGGTGGAACCGAATAAAGGGAACATTGTAAGTATACTTTTGCATTTGTATGATTTTTCTCATAACCTTCTCTCATAGTGGCAGGAGATAGCTCTCTTATCCGGATGCTCAAATTGAGACATCAGCCGTAACAACCTGCTAGGGCTTCAAAGTGCTGTAGAGAAGACAGTGGTGGAATCCTGAGTCTTTGTGGCTATCGCTGGGGACTGATGTATTCCCTCACTTCTTTATTAGTCTAACTGTCCAACAGAAGAATTTATACAATAGGAAAACTGGCAAGAACGTTATCATATTCATCAACTTGCATTACTATGTAAATCACAGCTCTTTGCCTCAACCGTGGGATGTTAGCAGAAAGATTGATTTAGCTGTGTGTGTACCCTCTGATTTTCATCCATTTCTCAGTTTACTGTGTTGGTGCCACTTTAGTTTATGAGAGTTTGCTTAATTCAGAAATACCCTATATGAAAGTAACTCAAAATGGATCATGAACTTCAGTGTAAAACATAAAACCATCAAATTTCTTGAAGGAAACATTGGAGAAGATCTGTGTGACCTTGAGTTAGGCAAATATTGGTAATTCTTAGATAGGACACAAAAATCACAAACTATAAAAAAAAAAAAAAAACCCAAATGCTAAATTGGACTTCATAAAAAGAAATGTGTTCTTCAAAAGAAATTAAGAAAATGAAAAGATAAATCTTGCACATATTTATTCCTAATCATTTCATTTTGTTTGAGGCTGTTATAAGTGATACCTTAAAATTTTTTCACTTTCTAACTTCTCATTGTTAATACATAAAAATTAACTTGATTTTTATGTATTGATCTTGTATCCTGAGGTCTGTTAAACTCACTTACTAGTTCTAGTAAATTTTTTGCTTATTCCTTGGTATTTTCTATGTAGTCCATCCAGTCTTCTGTGAATAATGATTTCTTCCTTTCCAATCTAAATGCATTTTATTTCCTTTTCTTACCTTATTGCACTGGCTAGGACCTCCAGCAGATGTTGAATAGGAATGGTAGAGTGGATAGCCTCACTTGGTTCTAGATCTTAGGGAAGATTATTCACCATTAAGAATGATGCTGGCTGTTTGCTTGCTAGCATCTATCTAGGTTTTCTGCCATATACTTTTACTTTAGGCATCTCAGTGGTGACATTGTAGCCTCCTAACTGACTTTTCCCTGGTATCTTTAACATTCTGCTGAAGGGTAGTGAAAGGGAAAGGCTGGGCCACATGTAGTCTAGTTAGAAAAAGCTGCTACTTGGGAGTCAGTTTTAATTTGTTTTAGAAATATTTGATCTTTCTTTCCTGTGGACCAGTGCAGGCATACTCCCCTCAGTGTGTCCTTGTTCTTTTCTCCCTCTTCTCCCTAGCCCTGAAAAAACCTAAAAAGCCCTGAAAAAGAGCTAACATTTTATGAGCGTTATTCCAATTTAAACCTTAGTTTTTGAAAATAGAACTTTAAGAAAATGAACAGTTCTCTACATTTTCTTATATTTGTAATAAGAATTCCTATCAACTTTTAACCCTCTAGTTTCTGTGAGAGAAAACAAGGGCCTTATATATCTTTGTTGATAATACCATCAAGTAACTGGTATTAATGAGCAAAACTGTAAGAAGAAATATACTTCTGTTTTTTAATTAATTCATTCATTTTTGGCTGCGCTGGGCCCTCATTGCTGCGCACCAGCTTTCTCTAGTTGCGGCGAGTGGGGGCTACTCTTCGTTGTGGTGCACGGGCTTCTCACTGCAGTGACTTCTCTTGCTGTGGAGCACGGGCTCTAGGCGCGCAGGCTCAGTAGTTGCGGCACGTGGGCTTCGTTGCTCCGTGGCATGTGGGATCTTCCTGGACCAGGGCTTGGACCCGTGTCCTCTGTGTTGGCAGGTGGATTCTTAACCACTGCGCCACCAGGGAAGCCCCAAGAAATACACTTTTTAATTTGTCAGCATTGTTCTTCCCCCAGTGACTAAATTGCTGCACATTTGACAGCACTGGCAGCAATAGCAAACTACTGATATGGAATCACCCAGTTAATTAAATAAAAATTATATTACTGGAAGAAGCTAAATCATCAGCTCAGCCATGTGAAAACACTTTTAAAAGAATCTTAAAAATGTCTTTGCAATTTGTTTAGCTTGTAGTGGAATTTGTGCGAAGTATCAATCATTAGAATAGCATTATAGTTCTGTTAGCAACTACTTGAAATCAGAAAGTATTTTATCTATTGTTTAGATTTTGCCAAAGCATTTCTTTTATAATGTTATTAGGTGTTGATGTGATTCTTATTGCAAGAGACAGCACAGTATCTGAAGACTGAAGTAGGCAATGGAATCAGAGGAATTTAGGTTATAGGACGGGGGGTATATAGGTAATGTCCCAAATATAATGATAGTAGTAGTAGTAGTGGTAGTAGTAGTAGTGGTGGTGCCATAGTAGTAATAATAAAAAGAATAATAAAGTTGAGAAACTCCCTCCCAGATTTCCACCTGGACTAGGGAGTACCCTCCAAGGTGGGTGGGGTCAGAGGGATGGAAGTACAGCAGAGCTAGGGACATACATTCTTCCCATGCTAGTGTCTGAGAAGGTGGCAGGGACAGAGGCAGTGGGACCTGGGAGGAGGGGTGGCTGGAGTGGTAGTCACCCTGCATGGGAGATGATGCTGGGCTACTGAAGGAGCTCATGGGTTTCAGAATAGCAAAGGAATGACATTTTAGGAGCACTCAGAAGGTATTGGTTGAGGTTGGAGGGACAGAATAGGCAAGAAGTGGGGCTAGTTGGAGGGCCACAGCTGCTGGACTCATTTCTGGGGTGGACTTTGAAGCTCGAGCAAAAGAGTTGGAGTTTGGTCATTTGGTGGGGGTCGGGGGGACGGGGAAAGAGGCAAGAGACAAGGATAACACGAAGCTTGTAGCTTGGACCACTGGTTGGATGGCAAAGTATTAACTGAGAGGCAGGGGTTAGGGAATGTGCCAATTAAAGAACCACTTGATGGAGGGAATAGAGGATGGGCTAAAACTCGGGCTAAGGAGGCAAAAGAAATAGGCCAATTTGGTACTGGGAATGGACGTTAGAATGAACTTCTAGAAGAGAAGCTAGGGCTATGGTGTTACTTGACAGGAAGAACTGGTTCACCAGAGAGGGGAAACTAAGGAGCCTTGGAGGAATAGAGTTGTATTCTACTCAGAGGCAGAGGTGTCAAGCAGCAAGAGACTCTGGATGTCTGCGCTCACCTTCTCCTTAAGTGGAATCTTTTGCTCATTAATTGGGCCATACACATCAAGCACCTATTTCCTGTGCCAGGCATAGTTGCTTTGTTACAAAGATGAATAAAAGAGTCTCCATGTTATGTGTGAGAAGGGGACAGACTGAACAGCTAATTACAAATAGAATATACCAAGTGGAAATTACCCCAGCAAAGGTAGGAGTAAAGGGAGCCGACATTTGAGTTGGGTCTCTAAAGAGCTTGGAAAGTGAAGGGGAGAGAGGAAGGGGAAAGAACATTCTAGGCAGAAATAAAGAGTATAGAAAGGCCTTTTAAAAGAGCATACTACTTATGCAAATAGTTGAGCGTGGAGGGAGAGTTACTTTTTTCTCTCAGTAGACTGTCCCTCATGAGCCCTTTTTCTATGCACAGTCTTCCTTGATACAAACTGTTTTATTTAAAATATTAGTACCTTTGGTTTATGCATATGGTTTTCAGCTTTTCAGAGAGAAGGCAGTAAAATGCCAGGGCACCTCTTGAGCTGAAGGGTCTCTGTGCTTGACTATATATAGTCTTTGTTCTCTGCCCTGTGAGAGATTAAACATGGTACCAGCAACGTCACACCTGGTGCTTTGATCAAGAAGTCACTCTGGTGAAGAATCTGAGGGTATAGTTTAGACAAGTTGAAATGGCCACTGTCATAGCTTAACTTGGTCCAGCAAAGAGAGGGGTCATTGTCAGTAGCTCATGTCACCTTGTTTCTACACTGGGCCAAGTAGTCTCTCTCTGTCCCTGAACTTGAAAGAGTCAACCCTCGGCTGGTTCCAGGCAATGCCCACAAATGGAGGCTACAACTGCTCTCCAGCATCTCCCTGACACCTCAAACTGAGCCCTCCTTGGGCCCCATGCCCAGGAATCTTTCCGCTTGTCTCTTTTCTGGGCTTGCAGCCAGGCTCAACTTTTCAAGATGCTGTCTTCCAAATCCTGCCTTGATTAACTCAGTCTGCAGCCCCTTCGTTGTCACTGTTTTCTTGTCACTCTTTTAGTTTTTCCTGCAGTCATCTGTGTTCATAGTCTGTCCCATTTTAGGCATTTGCATTTGCAAATGACTACATTTCCATCTAACTCACAGGAGGCAGCTTCTGTCTACTGCAGAAAGAGGCACACCTGGACTGCACAGAAAACTGAGGAACTGGGCTAGTCGTCCCAGGTGCTGTGGGTTTGATTGCCTGGGCTCAACATCCGAACCGAAGAGGATTAGTCTGAGCAGATTTCCAAGACAGGCGCTAAGATGGAGGACTCCCAGCCCCATGGTCGTCGACAAAAGGTTTTGGGGAAAGGAGTTAGGAGCAGCTGGAGCCCTCTGCACATTACTAAAAGGGATTTGGGTACTTGTTAACGGACATATTGGTGAGGGTGTGGAGAGGTGGAAGTAGAGAGCTTGTGCCCAACCCTGTAAGAGGGGAGAGGGTGTGAGGGAATGCAGATGGCGGAGCTTATGGTGGCAGCTAGAAAAGGGAAGGCAGGCCAAGTAGTCCCAAGTAGTGCAGGGGGGGTATGCGTGAGAAAGGAGATGACTAGCAGTGGGCTCAGGATGGAGGAAACCCGGATTGACCAGTAGCAACCGATGTGTTTGGCGTTCGTGCAGCCTTTCTTTCCCACAGCTCTTCCTTCTTGGATCTTATGACCTTGTCCTGGTTCTCCTCTTGCCCACCCCCCCCCCCGATTGCTTCTTCTCGGGTCACCTTACCAGCTCACCTCCCCCTCTTGCTCCCTTTCTTGAACTCAGACCCCAGCCCGAAGTCCTGCATTCTTCTCTGTCTTTCAGGCCCCCCATCACCTATGCTCCTATCTTCAGTTATTACCATTGTGGCCACAGACACCCAAATCTCTGTCTGCATTCTTGACCTCTCGTTTAATCTTGCCCCCAGTCTGCATTGCTCATTGGACATTTCCACTGGCTGCCCCACTGTCATCTCCGACACAGTGTGCTGTACTCAGACATCTAACGGGAGGAGTCCAGTTAAGTGACCTCTAAGATCTCTTCCAGTTCTCAATTTCTGTGGCTTATGTTAAAAAACAAATTCATCACCTTCACCTCTTTAAATAGCATTTTCTTCTGTTTTCTGGTTTCTGTCAGTAGAGTTAGCATCCCCAGACTGGTAGACTTCAGCTATTTCTGATGTTTCCTCTCTCTTCACTGCCTTGTTGATCTTGCATCTAGCTCTTCCCCTTGGGTCCACGTGGTCGCCACCAATTCTGAGCTTTTTCCTAAACATCTGATCTCTGACTCGCCTGGTCTTCTGTGATCCACCCTGTTAGCCCCAGCGCCTGTCAACACTGCTTCCACCATCCATGTGACTGAGTCTTGTCTCCTATTTAGCCCTTGGTCCTGCAGCTTTTCCGTACTTACCTGACTATACTCCAGCCACGCCAAAGTGCCTTCCACACTGCAGAAACAGGCCCTTCTCCTCCGTACGCATGAGATGATGCCACGATGGTCACACCTCACTTCCTCCTGGAAAGCTTCCCAGCCTATATTGATCATCCCATTTTTTCCTTTGTTCTTCTCGAACTGATGATTTCTACTACACAATTTAACATGAACAATATATGTTCATTGTTTTCTATTTCAAGTACATTGGTCCTATTTCTCTAACTTGAACATACACTATTATCAAATCACAGTGATCATTTTTCTTGTCGTCGCCCAAATGCCAAGAATGTGAAATAGGCTCAACAAATGCTGGTTAGTTGACAAGTGATCACTGAGATTCTGGGTTGAAGAAAAATTTTAGTCTAATGAGCTTAAAACTCTAGGTGGGAAGTCTGGTGGAATATACCCACCGTTTGGGGATGGTTAAAATGACTATCTTGAATCTCTCTTCCCCTTTCTCTCCTACATTTCTCCCATATTCCTGCCAGTGGCAGTCGATCTCTTTGCCATCAATCTCATGTCCTTCCCACTTAGATTAGTAGATATAATTAGTAGATACTGATTAGTAGATTAGTATCCTGTAAACCAGATGTTTATAGGATACAGTCTAACTCTTTGTTATGGTATTTAAAACCTTCCACGATCTGGCTTCTGCCTTCCCACTTTCTCCAGCCCAACCTCATACTTCTTGCCCAGCCGTACTTAACCGTGACCCAGCCTCCATGTGGTCTCATCACTGTGCACACGTGGCATCCTCTGCCTGGAATGTTGGTAGCCCCTTTCTTCACCTGGCTTAATGCCTCTCCCTTTCAGGACTCATCTCTGGCAGGCATTCCTTCCAGAATTTTTCCATGACTCCATCTCCTCTGGGTTAGGTGCTACAGTAGTACCCTGATGTGGTCCAGTTTTACTCTGCGTATATTTCTATCAAATGTGTACCACATTGTGTTATGCTAGTTGGTATACTGACTTATTTCGCTAATAGTCCTAAAGCTTCTGGCTGGTAGGGATAGTGTCTCATTAATATTTGTATCCCCAGCACCTAGCACAGAACCTGATTTCTTGAAAAAACTGTTGAATGAGTATCTATTTTAGCTTTTTATGTTGAAGATGTTTGGTACCGTTTAGATCCAGTCCTTGTACTTAGATAAGCATCGTAACTGACGATTGAAGGTCCTTCAAACCGGTGATGTATTCAAGGAGGCATTTTGCTTTCCCCTTTAATCTAGGTAGACACAACTCTGTTTTGTATTTTTAATATTTACTTCTGGACTTATCACTCTATCAAGTTTATTTATATTTGATTCATTCCTTACAATTGATGTAGCAGAATGGGATAAGGCAGCAGCATTTCTTCCATTCCATTTTATCTCTTATCAGCATTTTGTTCTTCACGTATAGCTTTGCCTGAGTCATCAGTATTGGGCTAATGGACTGGAACGGCACAAGTTGAATGGTAATTACTTACTCTGTTGCTGATAGCCCAGATGAGAATAGGACTTATTAGATCTGTAATAATAGAAATCTGTGTTTAATGCAGATCTTTTAAGCAGTTTGAAACGATCTCAAATCCATCTCTCTTTGCCATATGTTAAAATGTCACATTATGGTTTTAAAATTCAGGAAGAGAACTGAAGTTTCAGAAGAAGCCTGCCTGTGGAAAAGTTCTCAAATCTGTCCTTTCTAAAATCAGAAGGATTTGTTCATCTCAAAGCAAGCCTCCACAGAGACGTGGCCCTGTCTGAGCAGTCCCCCAGGGCAGGGTGGTTCCAGGAAGCAGAAGGCCTCGGTTCCCGAGGGCCCAGCAACAGACAGGGTAGAGGGGAAGCAGATTTAGAGGCCCCTGGGTGGAGCCTGGGGGCCTTGCTAGAGGCATAGCCTTGACTTCAGAGAATGTACCCAAGTCAAGAGTTCCTTAGCCTCAGTGCTCAAGGTGGGCCCCAGATCTGAATGCTCATGCTTGTATCATTAGCCCATCTCTTGTTTCAGCTGTGGAAAACTTTAGCCTTTCTACCAATACTGATTTCTTCTTTCTCCCTGTCATGTGAAGAATAAAGACAAGAAGACATCTGACTCAAGCAATCGCTGTGATAGGTGCTTAGTAATCATACTCCATCCTCTTCCCTTTGCAGACCCGAAGACCAGATCAGTGAAGGTACATGGCTCACCTGAGGTCCTGGGCCGTTAACACTGCAACAGGGGTGGAGGCAGAGTCTAGCCCCTGCCCAGAGGTCCTGCCATCACTTTTACTTTATTTTTTTTTATAAATTTATTTATTTTATTTATTATTTTTGGCTACATTGGGTCTTTGTTGCTGCATGCAGTCTTTCTCTAGTTGCGGCGGGCGGGGACTATTCTTCGTTGTGGTGCGCGGGCTTCTCCGTGCGATGGCTTCTCTTGTTGCGGACCACAGCCTCTAGGCGCGTGGGCTTCAGTAGTTGTGGCACGTGGGCTCAGTAGTTGTGGCTCACGGGCTCTAGAGCGCAGGCTCAGTAGTTGTGGTACACGGACTTAGTTGCTCTGTAGCATGTGGGATCTTCCCGGACCAGGGCTCGATCCTGTGTCCCCTGCATTGGCAGGCGGATTCTTAACCCTTGCGCCACCAGGGAAGCCACTGCCATCACTTTTAGAAATATGTTCCAACAGGGCCTTTGGACCAGCCCAGCAGCTGTGTTTTCAAGTTATTTCCACTAAACTGTATCCTTCTTCTTGACTGGGAAATGGCCCTGCGTAATTTAGCTTCCTCTCTTAGTATAGAGTCTTGTCTGGAGATATGAATGCGGGCTGTGACTTCACCATGTTTCATAAATGAAGCAGGGTCTTGAAGGCGCTCTTGTTTCTCAACAGAGACCTTACGAGTGAGAAATGGTTCTGCAGACTGGTCCGGTTTATCATGTGCTGCTTTTCTTTTTGATTCAGTGAGTCTCATGCCTCTTTGCAGATGGTAGATGTCCTGAGTGATATCATTATGCTGTTGAAGAACTTGGTGCTGGTAAATTGCGACAAGCATCTATCTCTTCTGATTTTGAAAACTTCACAGCATTCTCAGACAAAGACAGGTTGATGCTGATTCGTCGGTGAGGGATTGCTTTGGATCCTGTGCCTCTAAATTACTGTATACTTCAACAGCTTGATAGACCTGATATAACTGGCAAGGTACTCTGATGGATATAGTGGGGGATAAAAAATAGGATTTTCTGAACTCAAGGTGCTCGTACATACTATATTTACTTGTGTACTTTTCTTTTTATTCTTGAATTTTGATACTTTTCGTTGAAAAGTTTTTGTTGTTTTTTTTTTTTTTTTTTTGGCTGTGTAACTCTTTGTTTCTGTGCGAGGGCTTTCTCTAGTTGTGGCAAGCGGGGGCCATTCTTCATCGCGGTGCGCGGGCCTCTCACTATTGCGGCCTCTCTTGTTGCGGAGCACAGGCTCCAGACGCGCAGGCTCAGTAGTTGGGGCTCACGGGCCTAGTTGCTCCGTGGCATGTGGGATCTTCCCAGACCAGGGCTCGAACCCGTGTGCCCTGCGTTAGCAGGCAGATTCTCAACCACTGTGCCACCAGGGAAGCCCCCGAAAAGTTTTTTTGAGTTCAGTGAGCTTGCCAGGTGCACCTTTTTTTACAATTTTTAGCAACTCCTGCTTTGGGAGAAAATGGTCACATTTTAGTACTTACTCTAATGGCTGTAGAAATAACGGTGTGATGTGATATATCAGCACTGACTTAAAAGTTGCTCGAGTGTATTTGCCCTGTGTTTTGGTGACACGTGCACAGTTAGGGAAATTTGAGGTCTTTTTTGGTAACAAAGTTCTCAGCTTATATCTGGTATTTGTTGATGAACTTTTTCCAGCAGTAATCTGTGAACAGCCCTGAAATTTCTTAAAACCAGTCTTGGAAAGAAGAAAAGCTATGGATACCTTGGATGCATAGTTGAAAGTTCATGTTACCTGCATAGCATCTTCCTCATTTGAAGATGTCTGTCTATGGCTGAGGTCGATGAGGGTTTTTAAGGACTAGAGGGAGTCTTCTGGGTCCCCAGCTGAGAAAACAGAAATAAAGAGGCAAAGAGATTTCTCCAGAATCACTTAGAACTAGGTCCAGAACCTGGGTCTCCTCACCTCTGGGCCTGTGTCCTTTCCACCACTTCACCTACTTCTTTTATTCCAGAAACATAAACAAATATTTTATATCTAATCACCTCCTAATGAGTACATCTATTCCCAAGACTGGCAAACTTTGTGATTCTATCAGAGCAAGCAATCTTATTTGTAAAGAGGCTGGCTAATTATCCATGACATTTTAACTGTCTGCATTGTCCTTGAGCTAAGAGTGTGAAAATCAGAAGACTCAGGGGTGTATATACTTCCTGATAGGTTTCACTTAGTTTAACACACTCTGACAGTAAAAACGAAATGAATCTTAGCTGTTCAACAACAATAACATTCCAAGCAGGAAAGTAATTTTAAAAACCTGTTAACTGCATTATTGCTAATTTGGTATCACAGGAATTACAAGAGTTGTAAATACAGCAATGAAGATGTGATAGACATATTTCGTCTAAGAAAAATGAAAAAAACATATATGCACTTTGCATAGACATCGATGACAATAATGGTCATTTTAGTAACTCAGGTTTTGTTTCTTCAGTTGAAATTCAAAGTAACCCAGGTGGATAAGAAGGCTATTATGTTGAAGGATTGGGAGCTCTTGATTTTTTTTTTTTTTTTTTTGGCTGTGTTGGGTCTTCATTTCTGTGCGAGGACTTTCTCTAGTTGTGGCAAGCGGGGCCCACTCTTGATCGCGGTGCATGGGCCTCTCACTGTCGTGGCCTCTCCTGTTGCAGAGCACAGGTTCCAGACGTGCAAGCTCAGTAGTTGTGGCTCATGGGCCTAGTTGGAGCTCTTGATTTTATCAAGGATTGGAACTAAGTTGAGATACTGTGGGATGTTTGACTAGGTAAAGAGGTAGGGGAGATGACTACTGTCTGTGATTTGAGGAGAGCAGGGTGGCACCAGGATCTGTACCCAGTGCTCAGACGTGCTGCCCAATGAAAAGATTCCTCCATGTAGGCTTCTGTTTCCTGGTAATTCTGCTTTCTGTTTTTAGTAGAAGGACATATCTCTTAGTACTTACCCCTGGTTGCAAGTTTCTGGATGTCCTGTTGATTCAGGGGCATTAGAAAGCATTAAAATCCCTTCTCCATCCCAAGCTCTGCCTTGGCTATATCCAGTTCACTTTTATGTCTGTGGTGAGTCTGTGCCCCACCTTTGTCCATTTGTCATGGCTGCCCCCAGGTCGGCGGTATCTTTGGTTAATTGAAAAATATATATATTATTTTTAACTCTATAGTATTTTTATTTTATAAAATGATTATTATTTTTGCCTGTATAGTAATGTGATGATAAGACAGGATCACCATTTATTTTAAAAAATATAGCAACATTTTCAAGTTTGAACCAATCAAATCTTGTAGGAGCTGCAAATATTTAGATCTGCACACTGAATAGATAGCAAGGACAGAAGCCCAGGTGTTCCCCTTCTCTAACTGGGGGACTCTTGGCTCTGGGAGATGGCCTCTTCACCCTTCTGGTTAAGGGATAGGACTGAGTGGTGTCTGTGGTTACCTTCAGCTCACACAGTCCCTCATTTATAATCATAACACTCGCTGCATCTGTGCATTTCAGTCATTCTGAAAAGAAAGAAGGTTTTGTCTTGTATTTTTGTTGAATGGCTGCGTTCTGCCTGGTTCTGGTATGTTCTTGTCTCGCTTTCTTCTGTGTGGACATTCCCGGTTTCTAGTCCAGGCCTGAATATGCCACCCAGCTGATGCGACACATTAGTTAGTAACATGGGCTTGTTAAATCCTGGTTCTGAATCCCAGTTGGGCTAGTTTTCTCATACATGAAATGGAGCTGATGCCGACTTTGTGGGTGGACGTGAGATATTGGCAGTAAAGCCCTTGGCACAAGGCCTGGTTCCTAGCCAATGCTTGCCTCGTTCCCTGTCCCCTCCCCCAAGGAAAGGTTTCTCTATGCAGAAATATGAACCCCTGAGTTGTGTACATTTAATATGTTTGTTTGATTAGTATCAGATACTGTTTGAAATTATTTTGTAGCTTCCTTCTGTTGAATGCATTGAACAAATGGACAGGAAACCAGATGTTTTCAGAAGACATGGGATCAAGAGTTGTGCTAACTTGCATGCTTCTTTAACACTTCCAAAAATTGCTGGGTTTTCGAGCCTGTCACATCCCTTCTCTTTAGCTGACTTCCTGAACTCAGTCTCTTGTTTGTGACCTCTACCTTTCCATGCTAGTCTTCCTCTATGGGCTTCGCTATCCGACTCACAGTTAATCCAGTAAATATTTATTGAACAGTAGGTGCTGTCCTAAGTACTGGGGATAAGTGAGAATAAGATGAATAATATCTACACCCCCAATAAAATCCATGCAGATGGGAGGAAGGCAGAACATAAACAGTAAGCAAATATACAGTTTCTTACAGTGCTAGTTGTTACAAAGTAAAATAATACAGGAGAAGGTATGAGCAGAGAGCAGAGGCGATGCTCTTGTAGAAAGGCTGGTCAGGGAAGGCCTGTCTGTAGAGGTTGGATTTGAGTAGAAACCTGAGTGAAATGAGTGAATCAAGCAAATATCTGCAGGAAGAATGTTCCTGGAAAGACCTTGTGAGGGTAACAATCCTGACATGTTCAAATGACAGCCTGCAGTGTGGCTGGGTAGGAGTGAACCCTGGGGAGAGGAAATGATGCTGGAAACCAGTCCTGGACAGATTCCAGGGGGGGCTTCAGGCCCAGGTAAAGCCTGAAATGTATCCTAGACTTGATGACTAGCCCCAGAGACTTTGAAGCTGGGGATGATATGACTGTATTTACATTTTTTTAAGCTGAGATACAACATTGTGTGAGTTTAAAGTGTACAGTGTGTTGATTTGATATTAAAGTGTACAGTGTGTTGATTTGATATGTTATTGTAATCAGCTAACAACTCTATCATGTCACGTAATTATTATTTTGTGGTGAGAACAATTAAAATCTACTCTCTTGGCAACTTTGAAGTTTACATCACATTATTGTTGACTATAATCTCTATACTGAGGGTTAGATCTCCAGGACTTATTTATCTCCTAGTTGCAAGTCTGTACCCTTAAACAACATTTCTCCAATTCCTCCACCCGGAGCCCCAGGTAACCACCAGTTCTACTCTCTGTTTTTATGGCTCAGCTGTTTTAGATTCCACATATAAATGATATCAAAATTGTATTTACATTTAAGACAATTACTGTCTTAGTCAGTTTGGGCTGCTGTAATAAAATACCATAGACTGGGTGACTTAAATGACAGACATTTATTCTTATAGTTCTGGAGGCTGGGAAGTCCAGGATCAGATGCTGGCAGATTCAGTTACTGGTGAAGATCTCTTCTTGGCTTACAGATAGCCACCTTCTCATTGTGTCCTCACATGGAAAAGAGAGAGTAAGCTCTGGACTCTTTTCCTCTTCTTACAAGGACACTAATCCCATCACAGGGCCCCCACCCTCATGATCTCATCTAAACCTACTTACCTCCCAAAGGGCCCGCCTCCAAGTGCCATGTACTGGGGATTAAGGCTTCAACATATGAATTTGGCGAGGGTGGGGAACAAACATTCAGTCTCTAACAACTACACAGTTTGCTCAGTAGAGTATAGACCGGGTGGGAGAGCCCACAGAGAGGGCAAGAGTGGAATTGGCAGGTGTTTTTCTAGCAGAGGAAATTAGATGAACTAGTTGGGTAGTGACAGAGCTGATGAGGTGTGGTCATTAAGCCAGTGGGACTTCCTGATGTCAGATAGAGATGGTCTTTCTAGAGCATCAGTGCCCTGGAGGCCTTGCTTCTCTCCTGTGCGTCATGCTTCTGCATGGGAATGGCCTTTTTTCCGTGCCCATCTGTCTTGGCCTGACAGTGTGATTGGTGTGCATTTTGTGTGGGTGTGTGTAGGGGAGATTAACGTAAGAAAATACTTTCTCTGCTCCTCAAAATGTGGATATGTAGGTGAAACGCAGTGTTGCGGTGGGGCGAGGAGATACAGTTCTCTTGGCCCATGACCCCATCTACAACTTCACAGCTCTTTTCTCAGCCCCTACTCCAATTCCAGGTGATCCTTCATATGATGTAGAGAATTCCATAAGAACATCCAAAGTGAGAGGCAGAGATGCAGTCTGTCAAGGCCACGGATACAAACAAAGCCATGTGGATTAGTTACCTATTGTTGTATAATAAATGATCCCCAAACTTAGTAGCTTAGAACAACACACACCTATTATCACACAGTTTCTGTGGGCTGGGAATGTAGATGCAGCTTGCTGCATCTTCTGCTTCAGGGTCTCTCACACGGCTGCACTCAAGATATTGGCCAAGACTGAGATCTTGTCTGAAGGCTCAACCAGGGCTGGATCTGCCTTCAAGCTCACTTACGTGACGTTTGGCAGGATCCGATTCCTCAAGGGTTGTTGGGCTGAGGGCCTCAGTCCCTTGCTGGATGGAGGCTGCCCTCAGCACTTTGCTGTGTTGGTCTCTCCAGCCTGGCAGCTTGCTTCAACAAAGCATGCAGTAGAGACAGAGTCTTCTGGCAAGATGGGAATCGCAGTCTTTTGTAACTTAATCATGGAAATGATATCTCCTCAGTGTTGCCATATTCTATTAGTTAGAAGCAAGTTACTCAGGGAGAAGGGATTACATAAAGCCATGAAGACCAAGAGGTGAGGATATTGGGGGGCCATCCTAGAGGCTGCCTGCAACAGCTGTATATTGTGGCTTCACTCAGTATATTAGAGCAGAAAGGACCTTAGAGATCATCCTGGACCCTCCTCATTTTTTATAGGTGAGGAACCTGAAACTCAAAGAGGTGAAGTGACTTACCCAAGGCCACAGCGACTCCGAGGTAGAGCTGGGACTTCTGACTTTCAACCCAATGAACTATAAGTGGGCTGCATTTAACCTGCCATAAGCTGGCAGATTGTGGCTTTTAAGTTTGCAGTTTCAGCCTCAAGAAGTTTTATTCTTCTGTGCATTTTAAATGCACTGCCACTACATGGTGACCCCAGGCCTGGATCTGAATGGGATGTAAATGGCCTACCTTGAGCTTTGTTGGAAACTCAAGGCATAGAGGCTCTGCCTAAGCTTATCCAGCTTAATTCCTGTGTTTTCTGTGCTTTTTCTCCCCTTTACATCAACATGTCTAAACTCTGTAACATAGTTTAGAGGGAGTCTTTAAAACAACATGCTCCATGATCCAATCAGCCATCTCACCTGTTTTTAACATTTCTCTTATAGTCTCACTTAATGCTGTAGACCGTCGTGTTAAGAACCCTCAATTCTGTAGTTTATCTTCAATCTTAACTCTGTGTTTGCACTTAGCTCTTGAGGCTGCTTGGCTCTCTGAACTTGGCACTGTGTTGGCCCCTTGAGTCTTGGCCGTGAGTGTGTCATTTTAGGCTGTTGTCACTCTAGGATGTAGGAGGCAATGGAGACAGGTTAGTTATGCTCAGGACTAGGGTTGCATGAGAACTAACAGAAGACACCTGAGGCGTGTCACCTGGAACTTACAGGGTGAAACGTGGGTGATCAGTCAGGAATTGGGAGGTTCAGAAAATGGCTGTGGTGCTCCCTGGGATCTACTGTTGAGAGCCAGGATCCTGCGATGAAGAAGTCGGAGCAGTGCTTGGGAGTCTATTGAAGCATTAGTCACAGCAGACCAAAAGTCTGGGAGCTCGACACGGCAGCAATCCAGGCAGAAATGGTTTAAAGTACAGAAGTTCAGGTTGAGCAAATAACCATGCTGATGAGCAGAGGGCAAGAGCCAGGCCAATTCATAGCAGGGGTATTTGTCCCTAGGCTATTTTTCCTTTTCTTTACTTTTTATGCTTCAGTGGAAGCTCAGACATAGATGTAGAGGCCTTGTGTCTTTTCTGCTAAGTGGAGAGGAGGACGGTGTGGCATCAGAGGAGGCGAAACTGAGCCTGGTGCTGTTGGAATTGGTAGTGTTATTGGTGTTGGTGGTGATGGTGGTGGAGGTGGTGGTGCTGGTGGTGCTGGTGTTGGTGTTGGTGGTGATGGTGGTGGAGGTGGTATTGGTGCTGGTGGTGTTGGTGTTGGTGGTGGTGGAGTTGGTATTGGTGGTGGTGCCGGTGGAGTTTCAGTTTCCTTACACTACTCTCTGAAATGATTCCCAACCTCTAGGTCCCACCACTCCCTCCTTAGAAATTTATAGACTCCAAATCTCTTTCCATGAAGTAGAAGGAATCAGTTTCCTGTCCCTGGGAACAGTACACCTTGATAACTACGTTCTCTCTAGATGTGGAAGGTTTGCTTACTATGTTATATTTAGTGAAAATAGCAGAAAAGCCCTTATCTCTTGCCATGCTGGGATTAAATGGCTTGGTTTACATTGGATTCTAGGATTTTTGTTTTTTAAATACTTCCCTCCCCTTGCCAGTTCTTTTAGAAACTGGCGAGAGAAGCTTTAAAGATGAAGACATATTTAAAGAACCATTGGGATCCTTAGATTTGTCTGCTGCTTTAAGCTTGCCATGGCCATCTTCCCGTACGTTTTCACCTGACCCACTTAACAACCTTGGCCGGCAGGTAGAGCAGGCATGACCCAAATTTGATGGTTGAAGAGATCTAGATTCAGAAAAGTTAGGTGATATGTCGAAGGACATACACAGCTGTAGGCCATACAACTCATAATTGTGTGCAGCCAAGATTCCTACCCAGGTCTTCCCGCTCCAAATCCCATGCTCAAATCACACAGAAAATAGCCAGAGTTGATCACCCAGCCTATGAACGAAGAGAAAGCAAGGATGAACCAAGGGAAAGACAGTAAATGATGTTGAATAAAACATGAGAATAAGAGTTTGTATACATAGCCTTATGATTTTTATTGCAGGGCTACAACCTGATTTTTAACTGTTGTTTCCTTGTGTCTTCTGCTTTTTGTAAATATTCCCAACATTTACCATGAAATCCTCTACCTGAAGGCTGCTGTTCTCTTCTGCATGGCCCCTGTTCCCCTCTCATCTCTGGAGATTGGCTGTGCCCATAGTGAATGGGAGTCCTCCTGTGGACAGTTGGTGATTGAGGGGGTACAGCTGGCTGCAAGGGCCGGTTCATCAGAGTGCATCATGACCGGCGCCTGCCAGTTATTAGAATTCATTATAAACTATTCAGAGTCCCAGGAATCTCATTTAGTTCTCACTCAGCAGCTGGAACATGCTACCAGCTGTGGATCTAGGGTATCCCCCAAGGACTTTACCTAAGCGTGGGGGGAAAATAGGTCAAATGATCTGACGATGACTGGGTGAGTGTAAGGCAGGAAAGCCTGTTTCTACCTTAGAGTAGATGTTTTGCAGATGCCATTGAAGGAATTCATTAGAGCTGTGGGCACAGTTTAGCCCTTGGCCTCTGATGGACCAAGGAACACTCCAGAGTGTCCTTGGAGGTTATTGGAGAGAGGGAACAGAGAAGGGAGAGAAGTAAACAAAGGGAGAGTGAAGGGAGTTGTACATGCTACCTTTTCCATCAAGATCAGGCCCCTGATTGCCTTCCACGACCTCACATCTGGTCCTCGGGTGCTCTGCCTCTTAGAGCTTTGCTGTAGGGCAAGGGTTGGAAAACTTTCCGATGAAGGTGCGAGTGGCAAATATTATAGGGTTTGCAGGCCTTACAGTCTCTGTCACAACTACTCCTCTCTGCTATTGCAGAGTGAAAGCAGCCATAGACAATAAAGAGATGAATGAGTGTGGTTGTGTGCCAATAAAACTTTATTTAATGACATTCAGTTTTGAATTTCATATAATTTGCATGTGTCACAAAAATTTTTTCTTCTTGATTGTTTTTCAGTCATTAAAAAAATATAAAAACTACTCTTGGTTCATGGGTCACCCCAAAACACGTGGCAGGCTTTGGCTGGCGGGCCTTAGTTTGCCACCTCTTGTTCTAGAACTAATTAGGTAGCAGTCGTTTACATTTTGGTAAAATTGTCACTGTGTCAGTTCTCCCGGAAGCACTGACAGTGTAAGCCTTTAACTTCAGGTGAAAGGTTTTGTCACCTCCTAAAGGGATTTTGGGCAGCTGTGGCTATGATGGTGGTGGGGTGGGAGAGGTGATGCCAGGGGGATACCTGCCTCCACGTAAAAGAAGGTCAGTCCTGCTGTGCTCCTGTGTCTCCTCAGTGAAATTGGTAGATTTAAATCCTATATGTCATTTATCTTTGAGCTTGGTATAGAGAAAAAGGTCTTGCTTTGGTTTTTGTAAAAATACCAGGCTTAGATCTTTTTGTGTGAGCTGTCATCAGTCATTGTGATTGTTGATCTTGTAAATTCATGCTTTTTAGCGCTGGCAGAAGGATTGCTTTTGTTTCTGAACAAGTTCATGCAGTGTTTCTTTCAATAGGGACTTGCACTGAATTTCAACTTTAGCTATAGTTTTCATCTCAACTGGATTTTCAAGACATGGGCAACTGCCCTTATGCTACAGAGGAGTGCTTTGGAATCCTTTTGGTGTCAAAATAAAAAAAAATCATCACCAAGACCAGCGTCAAGTGGCTTCCTCTAGGAGTTCTATGGTTTCAGGTCTTACATTCAAATCTTTAATGCATTTTGAGTTGATTTTTGTGTATGGTGTAAAATAAGGGTCCTGTATCATTCTTTTGCATGTGGCTGTCCAGTTTTTCCAATACCATTTACTGAAGATACTATCCTTTACCTAGTTTATATGCTTGACTCCTTTGTTATAAATTATTTGACCACATATGTGGGGGTTTATTTCTGGGCTCTTTATTCTGTTTCATTGACCTGTGTGTCTGTTTTTTTTTTTTTTTTTTTTTTTTGGGTTACGCAGGTCTCTCAATGTTGTGGCCTCTCCCGTTGCAGAGCACAGGCTCCGGACGCGCAGGGTCAGCGGCCATAGTTCACGGGCCTAGCTGCTCCACGGCATGTGGGATCTTCCCGGACTGGGGCATGAACCCGTGTCCCCTGCATCAGCAGGCAGACTCTCAACCACTGCGCCACCAGGGAAGCCCCTGTGTGTCTGTTTTTATGCCAAGATCATACTGTGTTGATTATTAGAGCTTTTTAATGTAGTTCAAAATCAGGACATGTGATGCCTCCAGCTTTGTTCTTCTTATTCAAGATTGCTTTGGTTGTTTAGGGTCTTTTGTGGTTTCCATACAAATTTTAGGATTGTTTATTCTATTTCTGTGAAAAATGGCTTTAGAATTTTGAGAGAATTGCATTGAATCTGTAGATTGCTTTGGGTAGTGTGGACATTTTAGCAATATTAATTCTTCCATTTCATGATCATGAAATATCATGATCATGTGTCTTCAGTTTCTTTCATCAATATCTTAAAGTTTTCAGTGTATGGATTTTGTTTTGGCTATTTTAAGTCTTTTGATTTTCCATATAAATTTTAGAATTAACTTGTCAATTTCTACAAAAGCTTCCTGAGGTTTTCATCAGCATCATGTTGAACTATAGATTAATTTGGGGAGAATCGACATCTTAAGGATACCAAGTCTTTCAATCCACAACCATGGTCTAGTTCTCCATTTTTTTAGATGTTATTTAATTCTCTCACTGTTTCATGGTACAGGTGTTATACATATTTTGTTAAAAATCTACCTAAGTATTTCATGTTATTAGATGCTATTGTAAAAATATTACTTTTTTCATTCTATTTATTTGTTGCAACTATATAGAAATAGTTTATTTTTGATATTGTCCTAGTATTCTATGATCTTGATAAACTTAATTATTAATACAAAGAAGTTTCTTGATAGATACCTTGGGATTTTTTATTTACACAATCACGTTGGCATATACAGATAGTTTTTTCTTTTTTTTTCCTTTTGGTATGCTAGGTGTAGGTTGCTTGTAGCTATTCTTTATCAAATTCTATTCCTAGTTTACTGAGAATTAAAAAAAATCATGAATAGGTGCTGAATTGTGTCAAGTGCTTTTTTAGCTTCTGTTGAGATGATCATTTTTTTTCCTGTTTGTTAATATGATAAATTACATTGATTGCATTTTTTTGAATGTTAAAACAACTTTCAATTCCTTGGATGAACCCCATTTGCCATGATTATTATACTTTTGAAATATAGTCCTGAACTAAATGTTTATTAAAAATATTTATTGGGCTTCCCTGGCGGCGCAGTGGTTGAGAGTCTGCCTGCCGATGCAGGAGACACGGGTTCGTGCCCCAGTCCGGGAAGATCCCACATGCTGTGGAGCGACTGAGCCCGTGAGCCATGGCTGCTGAGCCTGCGCGTCCAGAGCCTGTGCTCTGCAACGGGAGAGGCCACAACAGTGAGAGGCCCGCATACCGGAAAAAAAAAAATATATATATATATATATATATATATTTATTTATTATTTTTGAGCCTATGTTCATAAAGGGAAATTTGTCTATAGTTTTCTATTTTTATTAAGTTTTTTCATTAATCTATTTATTTATTTTGGCTGCGCCAGGTCTGCCTTGTGGCACGCGGGCTTCTCTAGTTTTGGTGCGCGGGCTCTAGAGCGCATGGGCTCAGTGGTTGTGGCGCGTGGGCTTAGTTGTGGTACGTGGGACCTTAGTTCCCTGATCAGGGATCGAACCTGGGCCCCCTGCATTGGGAGCACGGAGTCTTAACCACTGGACCACCTGGGAAGTCCCTGTCTATAGTTTTCTGTGTCTTTTTCTGGTTTTGTTATCAGGGTAATGCTGGACTCATAAAATCAGCTGTGAAAGTTCCCTTCTCCTCTATTTCTTTTTAAATTTTTTAACCATTAAAGAAAAAAATTGAAGTATAGTTAATTTACAATGTTCTGTTAGTTTCAGGTGTACCTTCTCTATTTTTGAAGGAATTTACGTAGGATTGGTATTATCTCTTCCTTAAATGTATCTAGAATTTCCCAGTGAAACTATATGAGCCTGGAGTTTTCTATTTCAGATTTTCCCATTTCTTTTGTCAGTTTTGATAATTTGTAGCTTTTGAGGTATGTTACTAATTTATTCCCTCTCAGCTCTGAATACATCATTCTGAGTATGCTCTGTGATAAACAAAGGAATTTACTACAGAAATTCCTGTGAGCATGGTGTTACGCTGTTTCAGTAGAGGGCGCTGGGGAGACTTTGTGAAAGGAGGAGCCTCTCCTGCTGTTTCTGGTGTGGCCTGGGTTGGCGGGGTGTGTGTGTGGGCCTCTAGTGGAGCCTGCCTCAGCCACTGGCCCAGAACTCAGTTCCTCTGTGACTTTATAGTCTTGGCCTGGTGATACCTTTTCTGCAGCCCTCTTGACACGGAAACCAGAGCCTCTGTGCTGTCCACGTACTCTCAGAGTCCTGGCAGTTGCTCTCAGGCTCCTGGGTGCCTGGATCCCATTGTACACTCATGCCACTGGGTTCTGATCGCCTACATTCTGAAAGGTAGCCTGTTGTTTGCCCTGCATCTCCAGATAAGCTCTGGCCTACAAACCAGTGAACTTCTCTGCTATCCAGTGGCTTAACTGCACCTTCTCCAAGGAAGTTTGTATCCTTCCAAGTCTGTCATTCCTTAGGTATGTTCAGTCCTCACGTAGCATAGCGTTTCCTTAGATTATATAGTTACTTTTTAATTATGGTTAATATTCTCTATGTTAGACTTCCACTGTTTGACCTACTGTGTGGTTTCCATCTCCTGATTGGACCCAGACCACTACACAGGAATTTCTTGTAAGCACTACTTGGGTTGAGACTTTTTGTGATCTGTGGATTTTGTCCTCATTTCAAGAAGGGTAGGAGATATTGCTATGTTTTCAACTGGTATTTTTCCTCCTCCCCTCACTCACCCCACCCCCCATGTGCTTTAATCTGAGATTTAACTAAAGTGACGGGGTGGGGGAGACCAAGAGTTGTGGTGAGTAATATTTCTGTAAGAACTGAAATTCAACAAACAATGAGCCAGGAACATGGTTTCCTATGTCACTGAAATGACTAGCTCAAGCTTGACCCTTCCCATGTCTCATGGTGGTTAGCAGAGATGTTTGAAATTTCTTTTTTTTTTTTTAATTAAAAAAATTTTTTTTTTAATTTTTTGGCTGCACCACACAGCACATGGGATCCTAGTTCCCCAGCCAGGTACTGAACCCACTCCCACTGCATTGGAAGCATGGAGTCTTAACCACTGGACCACCAGGGAAGTCCCTGGAATTTCTTAATGCACAGTAAGGATCCTTCTATTTTGCTGCTTGGAATAGAGGTACTATGACCTTAAACTGCTATGGATGCAGTGTCCAAGGCTAATTAAAAGCCAGGTGTAATATCAGCAACAATTTTCATTTTTAGCTTTTATTTTGATTCCCATAGAAAAGGGGAAAAACTATGTTTCTTATAGGTACCACTATGGGTAAAAATAATCCAGCTGTCTTCTTACTTCCATCTAGTCAAAGAAAAAAGCCCCCCAACTCAAGCAAACAACCAATCAAACAACCAGGCAAACAACCAAGCAAAACCCCATCAAAATACAGAAGATTTTCTCCTTTGCAGCTAAGGGCTTTGGCATGAATTTAAATTTAGCTTCCCTGGGAATTTTGGAAAAACATTTTTCTTCATTGTTTTTTTAAGTGCTATGAGGCAAAGGTATAACTTCCCCAAACAAAACAGCACGAAAAGCAACTAACAATCCTCTGGATAATGCAAATGAATAAAAATTGCCTGAATTATTGCAGAAGTGCTGAAAGCCTTACTCTGGTATTTTATACACTATTCCTAGACTTTAGTGGTTTAGGAACGCCTGTTTTAGCAATCCCAGCACACTAGAGAACAAGTAGGTAGAAAAATAAAATTACATAGAGGTAGTCTCCAAGTTAGCAATGGATCATCTTCCAGGGGTTGATTTGTAAATCAGTTAGACTGGAAATGCCTTTTTCCTTTATAAAGGTGAAAGTTTTATATAGCTTTATAAAAGATGGTTTGAGTTTCTGCCGTATAATCAGTAGTTGTCCTTTGCTAAAACTTACATTATTTCCCCTTTATTAGAACATGTTATTAGTTATCTACCGCTATATAATCAATTATCCCCAAAGGTAGCAGCTTAAAAGAACAACCATTTATTATCTCACAGTGTTTTTGGGGGGGCTGGTGCGTAGGGAATCTGGGTGTGGCTTAGCTGGGTGGCCCTGAAGTCGGGCCCCATGAAGCTGGAATCAAGATGTCAGCTGTGTTGCGTCTTCTGAAGGCTCAACTTCAGGAGGATCTGTGCTCTAGCTCACTGGGGCCTGCCAACAAGTGAGCCTGAGAGCAGTCCTTTCCCAGTTGAGCCTTCAGATGAGACTACAGCCCCAGCCAGCACCTTGATTCCAACTTGTAGGAGACCCTGAGCTGGAACTACCCAGCTTTACATCCTCAACTGCGATGAGACCACTGAATTTAAATTGTACTTAGCATTTGAGCAGTGAGATTTCCTCCTCTTTTTGAGGGAAAAAAAAATCTCCTTTCTACAGTGATGAATAAAGTGGAGATTTCTTTCTATGGTCAAGTTAGTAGCTGGACAGAAATGTTTTCTTTTGTCCAGATGTAGCTTACAGCCAACTTGGCTGGTGTGAAAGCGTGTGTTCTTAGTGTTGTAGGGTAGAACTTAGAATATATTTTCGCGCTGAGACAGTATCTCATAAACAGTGGTTAGAATCCTAGAAAGAGTTATATTTGAGACTCATTATAGGTTGAGCAGGCCCTTGTGGGCTAGCTCACCACCATTTATAACAGCATGTTCATGAGAAAATGGATTCTATATCCCAGATGTCCATCTCTTAAACATGCTTTTGAAATGTGACTCATTTTAAAGTTGGGGACTTGCCTGTATTTCATTAGCTCCTCTCCAGCTACCTTCCACACAATAGTTTACATTTTGAGCTATCAGCCTTTTGGGAAGATAAAGTGGCAGAAAATAGACATGACTATAATTTACTCTTAGCACTAAGAGCCTGGCAGACCTATCAAGGCATAATTTTACTCAAAATCAGATTTTCTGCAGGGCCTGCACTGAAGTCCCTTTATAGTTGAGTTATACGAGGTCACAGTCGTCTCCTTTTGTAGAATTCTAGGGTCTTAATCAGGTCCTTCCACAATCACTCGATAAGATTTAGTACATGAGAATGTACTAAAATGAGAAATATTCTTGGCCTGCTTTATATCCCCACCACCCACCACCCATATCTCTACGAAGCTGATGGCCTTCCAGCTGGGAGAGACCATCATTCAGGCCCTGGGTGGGCTCAGTGGAAGGCTGCTTGCCTTGGCCTCCCACGTGCTTGATATTTTCAGACACGACTCTCATTTTATTCAGCAGTGCTCCAGTCAGTCATTAGAGAATTCATCCCGGAATCAGCCCATCACTTGAATATCTAAGGATATGCTTGAGCCCATATTCAAGGAAGATAACCCAATAGGCTTTGCTCTGCCCCCTCTAGTCCCTGTCCCTTCATTAAGTCAGGTGACCAAAAGCATGTTTGAAGAGCCACCCTGTCTCCACTGAGCTTCCCTGAGTTAAGATGTTCAGTTTTATGTCACTCTTTCATGGTAGACAAGTATAAAAAGCATCATAAAATGACTTTCTGTGTCATTTGTAGAACTGTAGTTGAAGACTTTGTCCATCATATTTCCTAATATGAATATGCACTGGGTTGACAGATGCCCCTTAATCAGCCATGTGACCAAACCTGCTCTCTCAGGACACCAGTCCTTGGGGGACATCTTCAAAGTGGATGAGCTACCTGTGCTGTTGCTCTAGTAAGAGCCGAATTCAAGAAAATTTCACTGGCTTTTTGGAAATCAGTGGAAGGTTTCACAGTAAAAACTTGATTTATCTTTTTTTTTGAGGGCAATATAGAATGTTTCAACCGCTTTTAAAATTATGAATGGTGAGCATAATTCCTGTTCAGTAAATCTAAAATAGATTTTCAAATATCCTTTTCTTCTGTTGTGGAGAAAAATTACAAGGGAGAGAGAAACAGAAAGGATGAGAGGAGGGACAGAGAAATAATTAAAATACATACCAAATTCCAGAAAGGCAAAGTACTGCTCATGTACCAGTCTGCTTGCCTCCCTCCCTCCCTCCCTCCCTGCTTTCTTCCCTTCCTCCCTCACTTTATCTTTCTCTCTCTGTCTCCTTCCCTCCCTCCTCCCCTCCCTCTCTCTTCTTTCCTATAAAATAAAGTCAAACCTAGAAATACCTTTTATTTTTAGGTAAATAATATTTTAATACCATCTAAAATTTGTAATGGTTGATCCTCTTAAAATCCTTTTCCTTTTGAAAGGAAGACAATTAACATACTGCTTGGAGAAGGCAGATCAATTTCAGAGAGGAAATGGAGTGATAACTCTATCTTGAGGCCTTTTAAGATACTATGAACTATCCAGAATTTTAAAGCCTGGTAGCAGTTCTGCTGCTTTGAGATACAAGTGGAATCATCTTGGCTGTTGGTCCTGAGCCTGGATAAAATGTAAGCATCAGGCTGATCTGAGCCCAGGGGCGCCCCTGGCCACTCGTGCGTCTCAGCAATGCCCTCAGCCCTGGGAAGAGGCTCTCAGGCTGCAGGGGTAATCACGGGGTAGCAAAGACTGGGGACATTTAAAATGATTTTTATTTCTGTTTTCAAGAAAGTAATGTATCACATGGAACAAAATTCAAAAGGTAGAAATAGAATATTAAAAAAAGAAATTGTAGCATATTATACACATTATTTTGCCTGTTGATTTTTTCCCCTCAATTAACAATGCATCTTGTAGATAGTTCCATGTCTTTACCTATAGAGTTACCTCATTCTTTATAATGGTGCATATTGTTCCACATTATAGACTATTTTATGTAAAAGGTTGGTGCCAGTCTCTTTACAAACAATCCTGAAATGACTGTCTTTGCACATGAACAAAATGTATTGTAGGAGCGAATCGGTGATGAATCTTGTTAATGGTCAGTGTTAATGTTCCATCTCCTTATCAATATTTTATTCCCCTCAGACTCTTCTGTCTCTTTCTCCTTACCACCACCAACAGTAATAACTTAATAAATTGAAAATGTATTGATTTAAATGGAAGTCAAATTGACATCCATGTTTATATCCATGACTGTTCCTCTTTCTTTCTAATTAAAGTCTCGTATTTAGCTGTATCTCCTTCATTTCTAATGTCAAAAGATAATTGAGACAAGTTCCCTGTAAGGCTTGTAACAACATATTCCATTTTTGATTAGGAGCTTCCACTTAGAAATAAAGTCATAATTCGTTTTCAGGAAAGAACAGGCACGGAAAGCAGATAGGCCTGGCCTTACCCTGGTGCCGGGCTTTGTGATGTGCTGAGGAGGATCTTGTGGGGGAAAGACTGGTGTTGGTCTGGGACAGATTGCAAGGGGAGGTCTGGCCCGTCAGGCTCAGCTGAGCAGAGGGCCCGGTCATTTATCACTGTCACGGGGGTGGAGACGGGGGAAGGGGAGTCACTGGACCATTCCTGCCCATCGGCGACCTGACAGCAGACGCGCTTCACTCAACCTCCAGGCAGATGCTGCGCCGTCAAGGGGCTCCTTCCTGCTGGAGGCCGCTGACCTGGTCACAAGGAATGAGGAAGCAGACCACGGCTTGCTACGGCGCTTTGCTCAAGCCCTGCGCCACTTCCTCTCAGGGTGTGTATACAGTGTGTGTAAGAGCATAGTCAGTGGTCTTAGAGGCATACACCGAGGCTCCGAAGTGTTACTAGACTCTGATGATGGGATGAGAGCATACCTCTGTGGGGCTCATGCTTTAATTACATTTCCAGGACTTGGATGCTCTGCACAGCGCTGATTATTTTCATACGGGCAAACGCTGTAGTAGACGTGGAGGGGACTAAAGCAACGCAAGCCGGGGACACCAAGTCTTTGAACGGCAACGATTTTTACAACAATACTAAAAAGTATGATCTCTGTGTGATCCTTTATAGATACATTTAACATTCATCTTCAAAATCTAAAATATGTTTTAGGATCAATAGGAAACGTACCTTAGAAATCATTTTGGTGTACAGCCACCTTTATTTATTTACTTATTTATTTATTTTTGGCTGTGCTGGGTCTTCGTTGCTGCGCGTGGGCTTTCTCTAGTTGTGGCGAGCGGGGGCTACTCTTCGTTGTGGTGCGCGGGCGTCTCATTGCGGTGGCTTCTCTCGTTGTGGAGCACGGGCTCTAGGCGCGTGGGCTTCAGTAGTTCTGGCACGCGGGCTCAGTAGTTGTGGCGAGCGGGCTTAGCTGCTCCGCGGCATGTGGGATCTTCCCGGACCAGGGCTCGAACCCGTGTCCCGTGCACTGGCAGGCGGATTCTTAACCACTGTGCCACCAGGGAAGTCCCTACAGCCACAGTTTTTAACACAACTGTTTTCAACACTGTTATTCACGGAGATGTCACATTCATCAAGCTGACATGTAGATTTTAATCCTTCAAGTAACCTTATTTTAAATGGAATTTCTAGTCTCAAGATTGTCTAATTTTGGTAGTCATTAGGAATTACATGTGTTAAGAGGAGGCAGGGAGATTTCATAAAAGTCAGGTGGAAATTTTTCCATCAATTAATATTATATGCTTATCACAGATGCCTAAATTAGACATGATTCTTAAATGTGGTAATTAATAACAGTATTACACGAGTGAAAATGGAATTCTTCTAAAAATGAAATGAATGATGATGGAATGCTTTTCTTGGGATAATGCAGTGTGAATTGGGAACTCATGCTCGTCTGATAATCATGGGGTAACAGGATGTGTTAAAGAGCTGTAGGCAGTGCCGCTGACACAGGAGCCTCTGTAGGTGTACCTGGTCAGCAGCTCTAACAAGTGGGGCAGGCGTAGTGCTGGTCAGTGAAGGATGAAGAGAAGGCAGGCGTTGTCTTACTATCTTACTGCATGACCGACAGTAAGCCCAGTGCCTGGCACATAAGCCATGTTCGATTATTGTTTCCTGAACTGTGATGTTATTTGGATGGAATATGGATCCCTGTGCCTGTACTTGCTGGAGCAGTATATGTCCCCCCAAGTCCCTCTGTCAGCCTTCTTTCCTCCTTCCCCCACACGCCTGCCCATGAGTTCATAAGCTCCGGAGCCCTGCGCATCTCGGCAGCAGTGGCCTCATCAGGGAATTTAATAAGGCAGTCACGCAGCTGGGTCGAGTTGGTCCTGAAGTCCCTGAGCGTCTCCGGAGCTGTTCACCCAGGGGGCCTTGTGTTAAGGAGCAAGCGAGCATTCAAGGTACTGAAAACCCTGGAAGGAAAAGGGTCCTCATGCCATCAAGCAGGAAGTGATCTGCTCATCGGTTTTTCTCACTTAAGAGAGTTTCAGTGGTTTCTCTTGCTCTGTCTCCTTCTCAAAGAAAACAGAGGAATGGGACTCAAAGGAAAACATTTAGATTTGTACAACTTGAAAATATACCTAATAGGATCTAGATTTCCTCTTTTTTCTTGCTATTCTCCACTTAACTCTATATTATTACTATTTCCTGACACTGTGGAAGAAACCTTTTTATGATCATACTTTTAAAATTATGAGGTAATAGTGCATCTGAGGACTGTGCTACAATTTACTTCATTATCCCCCTTTTGTTGCGCCATATAGTTTTTTTACGGATTTTCACTGTTATAAACAGTTCCGCTGTAAACATCTTTGGAAACCTTTGCCTCACTTATGATTATTTCCTGAGGTAGAAATAAGTTAAAAGCTTTTGACATTCTTGATGCATATTGCCAGACTACTTTCCAAGTAGACTGTAGCATTCCCACTTCCATGAGCAGTATATGAGAAAGCCCGTGTCTCTACACCCTCATTGGTGCTTGGCATTGGTTTTGTAATTTTGCCATTTTCACGAATTAAAAATAGTATCTCATTGTGTGGTTGAGCATCTACTCATGTATGTGTTTGTTATTGATAGATTTAATTTTTTATGTGTAGTCTGTCTTCTCCACTTTCTCTCTGGCAGTGGAATCACTGTCTTTTACAGAATCATGGAAGCCTGCTTAGGAACATACAGAAATAATTCTGACACTGTTTTCTAGGGCATCTGGTCCACCTCCTGCCCTCTCATTGTGGGCATCCCTGTGGTCACTCTCCTTTACTCGCCTGTGCCGTCTTGTGGGGACACAGCAGGATCATTCTGGGCCAGTTTTTCTTAGGAACAGGAAAGGGCTGGTGTCTGAGGCCTTGTGCACTTGGCGTTGCTGTTCCGGGTTTAGAGTCACACTCGTGGTCTTGTGCCCTGAGCAGACCTCAGAAAACACAGCAGGCACATCACGAAAAGTAAAAATGTCCTCTGCTTGCATAATGCTTTATTTTTAAAACATACTCTCATCCTCAGCTCACTCTTCTGGCCAGAAATCTCCTCTTAGGATTTCTCTCAATAAATTTGTTGATTAAATGGATCTCCTTGAGTGTAGGGTCTATGAAGTTTATCTTTCTTCCCACAGCAGCTGGTACCTGGCACGTACTAAACACGTAACTGCTAGTGGGTCTGAGCCGTAAGCTCCACCATTTGGAGCTGATGCCTCACCAAACGTGTCCTCACTGGGGCTGAGCCCAGCCTTGCTCTGCCCTGTCCTGCCCCGTCACTGTGCCATTCGGGCTGTGCTGCAGGGGGACCCCAGAGGCGCAAGGCTGCCTGAGCCCGAGGAATCACCACCTTCACTGGCCAAGAGCTGGTCTTCAGTTTGTTGTCCCTGGAGCAAAGGGAAAAGGCATTAACTGGAGGAAGGAGAGCGGCTGGGGCATAAGGATAAAATCCTCAATGACAGGTGAATTTTTGTTTTAGTGCTACAATCTAAAATGTTCTCATCTGATTTTCCTGCCTTTTCCATCACGTATTTTTTGCTTTTAGGGCAGCTCCCACTTAGATACACAGTCACTGGTCACCATGGGAGGAAGGCAGTGCGGGCTGGCCCTCCTCACCCCCTGGAGCTCTGAAGGGAGCGCTCGCCTCCGGGTGTTCACAGCAGTGGGGGACCTTCATCTCATTCGTGCTGTTGCCTTTGCTGGGGACTCCTCTCCAGCCTCTCCTAGCCACAGACTCCACCTGCCTCTAGTCGTGTACCTCACCAATCGGTAGGAAGGACTCCAGCTTCCTTGGACACAGGATGGGTGGAGAGCAGAGGTCGGCCCTCCCTGTAACTTGCCCACCGCCATGTAACTTCCCCCCTCCCCCTCTTCACATACAGAGTACACCCTGGATTAACATTCACCTTAAAACACCATAGCCAAAGTAACAGGCACTGTAAGGAACAAAAATATGATAGAAGCACAGTGCCTCTGGGCAGAGGGGGCCAGAAGCATCATCGCCTGACCTCTCCCAGTGCACCTGTCCTATATTTGGGTGACTGGGCTGCAGGTGCATCCTCAGAACTCCTGCTGCCCTTTCTTTCCAAATCAACAGTCATCAGTTCATCCTTACAGCGCTGTGAAGGGCACCTTGGCAGGACCGGGGCCCAGGATGCTTAGTCAGTGTGATCAAAGGACCCTCTGCTGGAGACAGAGCCTCGTCCAAGGCTTAGGCTTGTGGGCCAGATATGAACCCGCCTTAGTTCCAGTCTGACTTGTCCTTGAGACACCAGGGATTTGGGATCTAGAGAAAGAGCCACAAGGAAACAGACAAGGGGAGGGACTGTGAGACCATGTTTGGTTTGGGTGCCTGACAGATTTGTGTTACCTTATTCGTGAAATAAATGCACTCTTATTCCAGCCCCAAACTGAACCTAATCGCCACCGATGAGCTTCATAGCGGCATGAATGACTGATAGTAACACAGGACGAGTATGTGTTGGGTTTTGTGGGGTGAATAACGTGACAGGGAGGGACAGGCACCACTAGATGGTCTGCAGCTCTGAGGCTTCAGTCCAATATACAGCTGTTCCAGTCCTGGGATGATTTTGCGCCCAGCAGTGGACCTGGACTCCCAGGACAGCAGCAGCAGTTCCTGGGATTTCCAATTAGGTGGTGTCGCCATGGTCACCCAGACTGGAGGGGCTTGGCCCTACAGGAGAATCCTGAGGATCTGGGGGCCCACCCTCCAGTCCCCCACTTCCCTGCCATTTACCTGTAAGTGCCTCCGACAACCTTACCCAGAAGATAGGAATTTTAGCTCTCAGCTTGAGCACAGGACGTGGTGCTAATCACCGGTTGGTTTATGTCTGCATTTGCATTATTGCAGGTGCATTATTGAACTGTTTTATTGTATTTTTCTAAAGGAAGAAAACAGTCGTAAAGTCTGAAGTGCATTAGACATTCATAAAACAAAACAAAACAAGAAACAGCGTCAGTATCATCTTCCAAAGCTTTTTAAGTGCCCCCCAAATCCCCTTCAAAATCTCTCCGATAGTTGACTTTGACCCAATCGTGCTCTAATTAACCTCGCTGCTCCTCGAGCACTGGGCTTTCAAGATAAATGGAAATCTGTTCCTCGTCCTCACATGCCCTTGACCGAGGACACGTCATGGCCATCAGTAGAGGTTGTCTTCCTGGAGCGTGGGGCTTTAGAACATGCTCCCACGGAGCCCAACCAGCCAGATGGGAGGCGTCCACCCTGCTGTGGCCAGGCAACAGATGTCCCTGTCACAGACCCCCTCCTGTTTCCATGTCATGCTCTGCTGGTAATCAATAGTTAGTGCCCAGTCAATGAGTGACTTTTCTGTTTAGTCAGTTTGATTGTTTCTGTGGTGAAATGTGCCACCAATTTTGAAAAAAAAAATTACAAATGCTGATTAGGTTCCCAGGTGAGTCTCCCCACCCCCAGTCTTATTTGACCTTTAGAATATGTTTAAAGGGTCTCTGGTTCTTTGGCCCCCAAGTCCTGTACTTGCCTCAGCAGAGTTTCAATGGGAAAATGCCCTCGGTTTGCAGGACTGGCACTGCCATTGCTTGGTTTTTAAAACTCCGTGTTCTCTCCTCATGGAATGGAAAGTAGCACTCAGATTTTCCTCCATTCTTTTATCAGTAAAGCTGTGTAGAGTTTTGGAGATTTTCAAAGAGTCTTTTTAAAAATTGCCATGTATTATGTAGAAATGAGAAAGAAAATGGCTTTTCTTTGTACCATCTTTCTGTTCTATTCACTTAGACCAGGAATAACAAAGTGATTTCATCACACATGCCCCCCCGAAGGAATAAGAGACTCTGTGGGGTGCTAAGTTGAGAAAAGATTTTGTGGTCATATTTGGGGATCATGAAAGTCTGCTGTGATTGATTAATGATGTCTGCCACGGGCATGAAAGTGGAGGAGAAGTAAATATGTGCCATGTATTTGTCATTCCTGACTCAGATCTTGTAAAAAACAAAGTTCACGTGTAAATGGTAATACTAGCCTAACAGTTAAGTAATGTGTACTGCATGCCAGGCACTGTTCTAAGTGCTTTACATATATTAATTCATTTGATTCTCAAAGCAACCCACAAAGTAGGTACAAATGAGTAAACCCTTACAAATGAGGAAACGGAGGCACAACAAGGCTAAGTTGCTAAGCCAAGGTCATACAGCTAGGAAGGGGAAGAGCTGAGATTCAGGGTCAGGCAGTTTTGTTCCTTAGCCCTGGATACTGTGCTGTCTCTCCTTGGCTAACGCTGTGTCTTTGCTGTCCAGGGACTGATGTAAGGCTCAGCTGTGGTTCAGGAGAAAATGCAAAATCAAGTTAACAGGGCTTGTTATCTTTGGGCCTCAGGCTCTAGAATGAAAGATAAGACAGAGTCCCGGGGAACTGTGGCACTGAGGAGAGAGTTGCATGTAAATCCTCCTTCCTCTCCGGGTAGCATTTCCAGTCTTTCCACATCCATTTTCTCAGATGAGAGTAGGTGGATGGGAAGGGAAGAGGAGTGGCATTTAAGGACTGGAACAGAGGAGTTCCTTGATCTCCAGGCCACCTGGCTGGGGAGACTCTGAGTGGCCATTTTCAATGATCATTTTTGTGTAAGGGACACATGTACATATAAAGAGAGATATATATTTAGCGTATCAAATAATATATCTTTCATAATGGCTGAAGAGAGACTTTTTAGTAGTTTGTTTTCCTTCATTTATTTAGCAACTATTTATTGAACACCTATGCTGGGTCCCACAGTGTGCTGTAATTGTGGAAACAGTGAACCAATATGAGCCCTGCCTTTTCTGAGCTTGTAGTCTACTTGTTGGAATAATGACTAAGTGTAAGGTGCAGCTCTGACTGTAGTAGAGGGAATGAGGGAGTGAGGTGGCCGGACCATGTGGGTTTTTGAAGCTGCATTAAAGAGTTCTGACTTTAGCCTAAGAGCAGTGGGAAGCCATGGAAAGTGGGGGAGAGGGTCGGGGACTTTGTGTTATATAATCAGAGTTAAAAGATAATTGTGGCGACACCGAGAAGAATGAATTAGAAAGGGGATGTGGAAGACCTAGAGGTGCTTGTAGGAGTGCAGGCAAGGAGGCCATAGGAGGTGGGACTAGGGTGGCTTGGATGCTGAAGGGAAGAAGGGGAAGGACTCTAAAGATATCTGGAAGGCGAAATTAGCCAGATTTGGTGATAGATTAGATATGGGTAGCGAGGGAGAGAGAATGGGCAAGGATGCCTAGAAAGTAGGAGGATGGTGGTCCTATTCCCAGAGATAGGGATGCTGGAAGAGGGTCAGGTTTGGAGTGGAAGGATATCCTGCTGCATTGGAGGTGCTTTTGAGCTGTCCCAGAGGAGAAGTCAAATAGGCCACACTCTTTGTGGTAAGTGTGTAGTGTTTCGACTGGACTATACATAAGTCCTGAGGGACTGTCCTGGGAAACTAAGTACTGCAGAAAAAATTTTAGAAATCTATAATTTTGTTGACTTTAAAAGTCCAAACAAACATATTTTCATCTAGGAAATAAGAATCTGACAATGACAAAGACAATTGATAGAGATAAATATCTTGCATAATCTTCCTAGTTATTTTTGTTTTTGCATATTTCTCTGCCAGTCTTTTCCCATAAGCATTCACATTTTTTTTAGTTTTTACAGTCTACATTCAGCGTGTAATAGAATTGTTTTCACTTACTGTTATCCCAAATATTTTTTCACATTTCAATATATCTCTCAAATTCTATATTTAAAATGTTGCATGATAGTCCATGCTTGTGATAAATCGTGAATTATAATTTTCTAAGCTATTTCTCTGTTTCTGGATATTTAGTTGCTTTAAAGATTTCTTTATTACCAGTAATACCTTAATAAATATTTTTATGTCTACCACCTTTTCTTTTTCTCGCGCATTTTTCCTTAGATTAAATTTTTATGAGTGGGATTAGTGGGTTAGAGTTTGAATGGGTTTACAACTCTTGATATGTGTAAAGGCAAACGTTTTAAAACCTCTGACAGGGGCTTTGGGGTCCTAACTGTAGAACAGAGCTGTGGCCTCCACGTGGAGCCCCATCACGTTCCTTTGGATTCAGTAACCAATGGTCCTAACCATATCTGAGCACTGTCCAAGGTCCCAGGGCCACCTGTGACCTTCCCTCTTGCATCTGCTGATGGTGCCAGGCTTGTTCTCTGGTTCAGCCTGGCTCCTCGCCTTCTCCCAGCTATTCTGTCTGTTCTTCAGGTAGTGCCACCATTCCTCAAGAATCCGTGGAAGCCGCTGAACTGACGGTATCCTGAAGGGATCGTCTAGCTAGGCTGAGCCTCGTAAGCCTTCAGGTTCTAAAATATTTGCAGTAGTGCTGCGGAGGCTGCCTAGGGTTCCCATGGATTTGGATGGGGTTCTCAAGACCTTCCATGACCTGGTGCCTGCCTACCAATCCCTCCTGAAGTGCCATTGCTTCTCAGCATGTCTCCTCTACTGCACCCAGACTAGACTCTAGTCTGGCCCAGGATGATGCCTTGGTTGCATCTACTCCTGGCTCTCACTCGAGTTGCTCCCTCACCCTCTGCCTTTCCAAACCCTGCTCCTCCTTTTAGACCCGGCACTAGTTGCAGTTCCTCCAGGCCCTGGCTCTGCCTTGCAGCTTGCTGTCCCTCTGCTGCAAACTCTTACAGTACCTTTAGTCCCCACTCCAGGACTTAGCACACAATTGTAAGCTTTCTGGTAAAGTTCACTCTTGAAATTTTTACCTCTTGAAGATAATTGTATACTCCTTGAGGGCAAGAGCCATGTCAGTCTTCCCCTCTAGATGCCTCAGAGCCTAGCTTTGGTGCTGAGCCCTGTGCAGAGCTCAATAAATCTAATGTGACCCATGAAATCAAAATATAAGTGCACCATGATGCAGTGTCAAAGTGTTTTAGCCATTCTTTTCTTATGTATTTTCAACATAAATGCCCATATTCAGACATTCCTGAGGATCTTCTTAGAGTACTCGTAGATGAACCATGCTCAGATCTTCTCTATCTGGTTGCAGTTTGGGGGTTATAAAAATAAGTTCATGTTGGAAAACCATAAGCTGGTCACATTTTGTTTCTAAGTCCTTGATATGCACTCGGGTGGGAAGGGTGATTGGTGGAGGTGACGAGGGTGGATGACAAGTAGTAAGAAACACTGGAATGCAAGTCTGTCTGGTCGTTAAAAGGCAAGCATCTCTGGCCCCTGGAACAGTGCTTGACTTGTGAAATGATGTCTTCTGCTATTCTGGTTCTTGAAAAATTGGTCCCAGGCTTACCCTGCTGTCTTTACAGCTCACTTTACTTCTGGTCATCAGGAGTCCTCAGGGGAAGCCACCTCAATGCACCCTGGAATCCCGAGCTGTCCTTGTTGTCCAGGGCACGGCCTGGCACATAGGGGACCCTCTGGCCGGGAGTCAGGAGCTTCCAGGCTGGGCTGGCTCTGCTGCCTCCCGCTGCACGGCTCTGCACGTGCTTGGGTCTGGGCATGCTCACTTGTAAAATGCCATGCCTGAATCAGGCCATCTCTAGGCTCTTTTGTAACTGAGATTAAAAACAAAATAGTTGAAACTCTCTTAAGAGGGTGAGCTTTGGTACCGTTGCTAACTAAAAATGAGAGAACTGGGCTCTCTGACACATTTAATGACATGTGTTAGTATGTGTGTAGAACTTTACACTTAACTTGCATTTCTTTCTTTCTTTCTCTTTTTTTTTTTTTCTAGCCAAACATCATGTCAATGGCAACAGAACAGTTGAACCTTTCCCAGAGGGAACACAGATGGCTCTATTTGGTAAGATAACAACTCTGAAAGAAAACCCAAATTGTGTGCAAAGACTAGTGCCAAGTTTCTGAGTTTTAGCAAGTGTCCTCAGGGCTTCAAAATCTGGGCTCTTCTAGATATTTACAAGTCGTTGCAGCCAAAAAACTATCAAGTTCTTAGTATATCTGGGATCAGAAAAGCTCATTCTATAGAATTTAGTATGCTTTCCTTTCTCACTTTGCAAATCAAATATCAAACTGTGTATTTACTATTTCTTATGTCCACACTGAATTAACCTGATAATTTAGGAGTTGAGTTTTTCTTTCCCAGGAAGGATTTTTTCCCATATATATATATATATATATATCTTTATTAAAGCTGGGATTCAAGGAGTTTTGAGATGTTATTCCACAAAAAGCAATAATCAATCTAATTGAATGGTCTCTTTCTCTTCCATTATGAATTGAGCATATTCCTTTGTTTGTTTGTTTCTTCTGCTTCCTTCCCCTTAGCCTTTAGACAGATTCTATCATCTCTTTCATCCTAAAAACCTGAATTCCCCTTTCTTCATGCCCCCCTCCAGCTTCCGTCTTCCCCTGGTCCTGATGGAAGTCTCCTACAAGGGCTTTTGATGTAAAACTGCTTTAGGCATTGAAGTGTCTTTGAGCCAGAAATTAGCCTCCTGACAACACTGTCTCTAAATTAGCATATTCAGGATAAAATGTTTCCCCGATCCCAGAGTTAGTCATCACTGATGATTAACAGTTGGAGAGTTATGAAACAGGGACCCACTTCTGCCTAGGTGTTTGTAAATCTTGCTCTGTATGGGCTGTCACCTTTTAAAATGTACTGGTTAGTGATTAGGAGTTATTATGTTCAGAAATTTAAATGGAGGGCTTCCCTGATGGCGCAGTGGTTGAGAGTCCGTCTGCCGATGCAGGGGACACGGGTTCGTGCCCCGGTCCGGGAAGATCCCACATGCCGCGGAGCGGCTTGGCCCGTGAGCCATGGCTGCTGAGCCTGCGCGTCCGGAGCCTGTGCTCCGCAACGGGAGAGGCCGCAACAGTGAGAGGCCCGCGTACCACAAAAAAAAAAAAAAAAAAAAAGGAAATTTAAATGGAGAATTTGGTTTTTGAAGAAAAAAATCATCAATGGTCACTATAAGATGTCAGCTAACTATTTGATTCGTTAACTTTCCTCTGAGAAATTATGTTCAGATGATGCCGTCTCACTTAAGTTGTAGGCCTAAGCACAGTGTCTGTTACCAGGAGACAACAAATGTCACATCAATGTTCAAAGGTTCTTTTGATGATTTTTTTTTGTCTTTCAGATTTGTGAACCCCTAGAAACTAGGTTAGAAACTAGGTTCCATGTCATACTGGGAAATGTAAAATGAGACTGACCTGTCATAGATTTCCCCCTGTTGTGGTATTGGAGGAAAGCCTCCTTCCCAAAGGACTGATGACATTGTTTGCCACAGAATTGGAAATATCAGTGAATAAAGCTCCGTGGTGAGATTATTATTACTATTATTTTGTCAAAGGTTTGGTTTAGAGTGGCTTTCCTAAAAATCCTAACCCAAGGCCTTCATTGTTTGACTCTGGGCAAGCAAATCCCCCCTCCAAGCCTCAGTTTTCTCACCTGTAGAATGGGAAGGCTGACGGGGTGCTCTGAGACCCTTCCCTTGGCTTCTGCATCTTCCATACTTGGGGCTGAAGCCTCATCTGGCCTCAGGCAGCCCTGGGAAGCCCACTGTGAATGGCCAAGGGGTGTGGTTTTAAAAGAAATGAATCCTGTGCATAATTTCTACCAGTGCAGAACTATACAGGTGATAAAATAGAATATCTCTTGACATCTAAGGATTTTTGCCTTATTAGCACTGCTGTTTGGCTCTTCCAGATACTTAAATGAAGGCCTCTGTTTTGGTTAAGTGCGTGCAAGCATTTTATATTTGTGTTTTCAAAACTGTCCTCACTTGATATGGCTTGTCCACCTGGCCTGCAGTGGAGTGAGGGAGTGGATGGGTTTTAGGGTGGGTTTCTGTCATTTGGGTTGTTTATAGCTGTACTGAAAAAGTCAAACTAAGTGCACCTCTTTGGCATATCTTGGGCATTTAATCCTCTCAGCACCTTGTAAAGCTGGTAGGATTACATAATTCCCTTCTCAGAGAGCTCACATGATTTATCACAGGTCTCTCAGCCAGAGATGGTGGAGCCTGAATTTGAGCCCAGGTCTAACAGGCTGGAAGTCCACGCTCTTTTTACCATGTCCCCCTGACTCTTGGCCTGGTTACAGGAGTCCTGGGAGAGTCTGGTAGAGTCAGAAATGCCTTTCAGCTGGATCCATGCACAGAAGCATGACTTCCAGCCAAGCCAATTTAGCAAATTGATTTGTGAATTTCTATGCATTCCCAGAGTGCTCCGAAGGACTCTGGAGACACAGCTTTTGCCAGGAAAATACTGCTTTTTGGAGTGACGTCTCCTGCTGTTTATCGTTTTCCCCCATTTGATTTTAGTAGCAGGTATTAATGTGCAGGAGAATGTCTTACATTGACTTGACTGTGAGATCACCAAAGCAACAGTGGCACTTTGTACTTGTCCAAACTCATGCTTCAGCCTGGGAAGTCAATATTTTATGCCAGAAGAGTATCACCAGTTTCAATTTCATTATCTATTGGTTAATCATTTGAATGTACCTTACAGAATGCTGTCTAAATAGAAACTTGTAAATTTAATCCACTCTGAAAGTGGCCACTGAACGAACGGCCATTAGCATTTAGCTTAGGGTGGATGATGTAAGGAAGGGTAGAGTGAGGGTCAAGGGCAGGCTCCGTTGTGAAAAATGTATGAATGTGTTATTATATCAAGTGACCAGAGAATATATAGATGGCTCCTTAAAAGCTATTTCTGGCATGTAATCTTCACGGATTATTTTTAAAACAAAAAGACGTTCATTTTTTTCAGGTTTCCTTTCATGGCCCAGTCAGTTTTATCCTTGTCTTGTTTTTCTGTGATCACGGTTTTTTAGCCTTTCTGTTGCCCTTTTCTCTCCTCTGCACTTTAGGACAATGATAATGAGGGTAATAGGCCTGCTGTCCTAGTGGGCTTCTACTCGTCTGTGTGTGATGCTCTCTTTCAAGTCAGTGGGAGCCCCTTTTTTTACAGGCCGGAGAAGCGGAACCGAACATTTTGCAATTACTAAATGTCTTTGTTCCAGGTGGCTGAGTGCCCTATGTCTGCCATGCCTTTAATCCCACCACAGCCCTGTGAAGTGGGCATCACTGTGCTCTTTTAGAGACGGAGAAACTGAGGCACCCAAAGATGAAAGAAATATGGTCAAGTAGAGGGAATGCTTTCTCTGGCATGAGGACATCCACGTGACACTTAGCAGCATGCTGTGCCTGACTTAGAAAGGTCCTCGCCGCTTGCGATAACTTCAGGAAAGTGACATTCTGTTGGCGGAGGGTCCCTCCATCCTCGCAGAGAGCAAGCCTCCGGCCTCTCTGTGGTGGTCGTTCTTAAGCACGGAGCAGCTATTCACTTTATTAAAAGTACTCCATAGTCAGGAAGATTTGTCATTTCCAAATAAAATAGACATTTATTAATTGAGGAGAGTACAGAGAAGTCAGGGGTTGGGGCTCCAGTCTTAATTGATGACGAGTTTTAGTACAGTTTGAAAAAATGAAATACAGTTTTTTAAAACTTTCGAGTTCAGCACTTGACCATAACACTTATCATCCAAACTAGGATACTTTTGAGAGTGAAAAGGGTGCTGGTAAAAATTATGTTAAAATAATGAGGTACGCACCCGGGGGACTTCAGGCACATGGGATATAATGTCGCCCTCTAATGAGAGTGTATATTATAAGACATGGTGTCAAGAATAATAAATACACATTGAGTAAAGTTGAAATTGAAAAATAATGAACTTAGAGATATAAAATGAAATAAACAAATGAAAAAATTCCAACGCAGTAGACTTACATTATGTACCGTATAGCATCAACACCAGTAGTTACACTAACTTCCAGGATTTTACTCAGTAAATATTGTTATATTCTTTCTGAATGACTTGAAATGAACAGTTAATTCATATTTATAAAACCTGGCTGGTAGCATTTCAATAAGAGATGGGGAATTATCTGATTATACCCTTGCAATTCTAATATTGTACTAATACTGTCCAATGATGTAGGGTAATGAACTCTCCATCAGTAGAGGTATTCAAATGAGGGATCGTTCCTACCCAGTTGGGAAGTGGAAGTAAATAGCCTTTAAGATCCTTTCTTCTCAGTTAATGAGAATTTTCTCTGTTTCAGAGTGTTAAACCTCTTTGGAAAAATTACTCCTAACTCTAAATTCTTTGATTGTATCATTTAGAAACCCATATCCCGGCTGTTTGGTGAGAGGTAAAATTCTGCAGTGAGAAACTGTAGTGGTCAGGAATCGATCGATACGAAGCAACCACAGCAGAAGTACCTCTGCGAATTCTTAGGGTCGCTGTCGGTTCTTAGGCTCCTACTAGCCTGATAGCGATGGCTCTGGGAGCTCAAACCACTGTAAAACCTGTTCTCTATGTCAGGTTCTCTTGGGCTCTTCAAACAAGAGGGAGCAAAAGACAATCCAAGACATCATGAAAGTGTGCTGTGATCTTGTTACACGTCTCTGTTTTTAGCCAGGGGCCCAAGATTTGCTAGACTCTTTCCTGACTAGCTGTGTGGAAGGACGGATCGCAGAGCAGAGGCCAGTGGCTGTCAGAGGCCCATAGGCAGGCCTCACTCTGGGAGACTCACCTTCTGTACCCCAAGGGAGAAGAGATCAGTGTCTGTAAGATGAACCAATCATAAGATATTTCCCCCCCACCCCAACTTGAATTAGAGGTGAATTAGAAACAGCCACAGTTACTTTGTCTGCCAGCCAAGAAAACAGCACTGAAAGCAGCAGGCAATACGTCTGACTTCAATGGAAAATATATTGGTGTCTCATTGGCTAGGATCCAACATTATGTTGGTAAATAATCCAATCCCGGTGTGGCATATTTCTCCCTGAACCTTGACTGAAAACTATTGAAGACCGTTCTGTGAGCTGTGGAGCTGCAGTCACTCATTCTAGGAAAAAGGCCAGAAAGAATGACTTTGAAATGTGTTTGTAATTAACTAAACAGTCTAAATTCACAAATCGTTAGAACAGCAGGTTGCTAACTGGCGCAAACTTCTTAAGTGAGGAGGCATTTGGGGAAACGAAAATAGGCCTTCCTTCCATGGTGAGCTGAAGCACCTTTAAGGGACAGTAACTGGTCATCTGGAGACATGTAGGACACATTTTATTTTATGTACCTTTTTTGCGTGTGTGATGATCACATTTCGTTTTTGAGTATGAAAAGTTCTGATGATAATATAGGCAAAGGGGAAGAGACTTTTCAGAGCCTGTGTTGAAAATTCCTTTTGGTTTGTGTGGCACTGCACGGGATGGCCCTGGTCCTGCTCGAGAAGGCACAGGCGTGGTGTTGGAGAGGGTGTCCTGGAATGGGGAGGGTGACAGCGTGGCAGCAGGAGTGCGGGTGGGGATTTCTGTGCCAGGAGAAAGGAACTGCACCCCGAGCAGAAAGGAGTGGGTCAAATAGTGTCTGACAAAGTAGCACTTGTCTGGAGAGCACGTATCCATCAACCTCAGCTACATGGAATGCTTGTAAGAACCAGAAAGTAAGCACGCCCTGCCCACCAAAAGTTGCGGAGAAGCCCCCAGAGAATTCAGAATTCACTGAGGTCTTTGGGGTCAGATAGATCCTGGTGCGTGACTTTAGACAAGTTTCTTGGGCCTTGCTGTAAAATGAAATAAGGGAAAATTAAAATATATATAAGAAACGGCAAAATAACATACATTAGAATTAGGTGAATATTAGACCAAAGGAAAACATGAGAAGTAAAATATGCAAAGAGGGCATGCTATAATACTATATAATTTATAAAACTGGGTCACAGATGTGACTCTGTATTTCCTAACGGCAACATGAAGGTCAGTTGGTTGTGTGATTGGTTTCAGTTTTTTAGAATTGTGGTAAAATATACATAACATAAAGTTTACCATTTTAACCATTTTTAAGTGCACAGTTCAGTGCACTTAAAAAGTGCATTCACATTGTTATGCAACCATCGCCACCATCCGTCTCCTGAACTTTTTGTCTTTCCAAACTGAAATTCTATACCTATTAAATAATAACACTCAATTTCCCCTCCCCACAGACCTTGCAGCCACCGTTTGACTTTCCTTCTCTATGACTCTGACTACACTAGGACCTCATATAAGCAGAATCCTACACTATGTGTCCTTTTGTAACTGGCTTATTTCACTTAGCATAGTGGCCTCAAGGTTCATCCAAGCTGTGGCATGTGTCAGAATTTCCTTCCTTCTTAAGGCTGAGTAATATTCCATTGAGTGCACATACCATATTTAGTTTATCTGTTCACCTGTCAACGGATACTTGAGTTGCTTCCACATTTTGGCTATTGTGAATAATACTGTTATGAACATGAGTGTACAGATATCTCTTTGAGACCCTGCTTTCAGTTCTTTTGGCAAATACATCCCGAAGTGGAATGGCTGGATCATATGATAATTCCCTGTTTCTTTTTTTGAGGAACCCCTGCATACCATTTTCCACAAAGTCTGAACCATTTTACATTCCCATCAGCAAAGCACAGGGTTCCAATTTCTCCACATGCTTGACAACACTTGTTATTTTTATTTGTTAATAGCCAGCCTAATGGGTGTGAAGTGGTGATTTTCAGTTTTACCTAATGATCCTGAAAATCTACATGATTGGGGGAACCATAAAATTTCTTGATTCTAGAACCAGAAAGAAATTTCTTTCAAGGTACTTATAAGGAGGACACTGTGATGTCAGACAGTCAGCAGTACTGCTGACCGCGCCCTCAGAGTGAGCACTGAGAGGAGATTCGTGAGCCCTTGGTCACACCACTCTTCTCTTTGGGCTTCTGACATCCACCAGGAACAATTCGGTCCACCTTCCCCCCACGGATGCCACCGTGTGCTTCCCTGGCATAACCCAGAAAGAAGTTACTTGTACTGTATCTAAAACAATCGATGGACTAGATAACTTTTAGGGAATTTTCTATCAATACTATTTCTTTCAGTGGCGTTTTAAAAAATATTTATTTTTTCATTCTTTATTGTGAAAAATTTCAACCATACATAAACGTAGACTAATATAGTGAAGCCTCACTAACTCAGCTTCAGCAGTTATCACTCAGGGCTAACATGTTTCATCTGTAGTCCCATTCACTCTCTCTTCTTCATCCAGGTTATTTCAAAGTAAATCTCAGATATCAGATCATTTCATCCAGGAATATTTTGGCACATACCTCTTTTTAAGAGCAGTTTTTAAGAAAACATACCACAACGCCATTATCACACCTAAAAAAATAGTTCCTTAGTACCATCAAATATCCCATGAGTCCATATTTCCACTATTGTCTCATAAATGTTTTTTCAAACCACCTGTTGGAATCAAGGTCCAAATAGAGTTCATACACTGCAATTGGTTGATATAAATAGCCTCTTATAATCTCTAGGTTCACCTCTCTCTCTTTTTTTAAAAAATAAATTTATTTATTTATTTATTTTTGGCTGTGTTGGGTCTTCATTGCTTTCTTTAGTCTTGGCAAGTGGGGACTACTCTTTGTTGCGGTACGTGGGTTTCTCATTGCAGTGGCTTCTCTTTGTTGCGGAGCATGGGCTCTAGGCGCATGGGCTTCAGTAGTTGTGGCACATGGGCTCAGTAATTGTAGCTTGCAGGCTCTAGAGTGCAGGCTCACTAGCTGTGGTGCACGGGCTTAGTTGCTCTGTGGCATGTGGGATCTTCCCGGACCAGGACTCAAACCCGTGTCCCCTGCATTGGCAGGCGGATTCTTAACCACTGCGCCACCAGGTAAGTCCCTCTCTCTCTTTATTTTTCCTTATAATTTATTTGTTTAAGAAACTAGATCATTTATTCTGTACTGTCTCCTTCAGTCTGGATTGAATGAACATACTTGAAAAGCCTCTGTATTTTCTACAAGTTGGGAGTTAGAGGCCTGATCAGAATCCATAGGTGGGGTGTGTAAACCATCCAGGAGGCATTTAATAACTGGTTCTCTTCCTTTTGGTGAAGTTAGCAGCCCCTAATGATCATTGCCTTGACCTATTATTTTATTAGAAGCTGCAAGATGGTGCCATTTAATTTCTTGCATTTCCCTTTATTTATGAACTGGAATATTTCTAAAAAGAGAAGTTTCTCTTTATCAACTATTTGGTTACCTTGACCTCCAGTTGATTAGGAAAGCAGCTTTGTTTTTTCCTGGGTTTACCATTTTGCTCCGTGTATCTGAGCATGGGTTAAATGTATATTCATGAGTCAGAAGCGTATATAAGTATAGTTGCTTAAGTGATGGAAACCTCTTTAATTTGACTGAATGACCATTTTCACTTGGGCATTTAATCAAATTATTGAAATTTGTAACCATTTGGTCAAACATTTGAAAATAGAATCACAGTAGACAGATTGCCTCTACAGATTTGGGTAAAACAAAGAAATAGGCACATAGTCAGGTGACAGAAGTTTATGTCTCCAGCAAAGCTGGGTCTAAGGGGCAGCCATCTTCTCTCCTGTTCTCGCCCCAGATCTTGTGACGAGGGGACATGCTCCTGTGTGCATCCCAGTCTTGAACCTCAGCAGCCCAGGGTGAAAAAGCAACTCCAGAGAGGGCCTGAGGGCTGGGGGCCGGCTTGCTTCTGGAAGTGGCATGCTTTCAGAGTATCAAAATGATGAAACTGGCTAAGCGGCCAAGAAATGACAAAGCCTCAGGAATGCTGCCCACTACGAAGACTAACAGCTGGGCTCTGTCACCTGGAGCTCTTTCTCATGCTTTTGGCTTAATATTGTGAATGCGTTGGAGGGTAGCAGGAGACATGTTTATCAGAGTGCGTTTTCTCTGCTTTCCAGTTTTCACAGACAGAATAGGTAAAACTATCTGTGGTTCTCACTGCCAAACATTGTGGGATTCAAGAAGGGAAACTATTTACTGGCTCACTTATTTTTTTCTCTCATTTTATTTTCATTATTTATTACTTCATGCGTTTTTTGTTTGTGTTTTTGGTAAGTTGTCTCATTTTTCTTTTGGAATGATGCAGTGTATAAATAAAGTAAATAAAAGTAAAGTAATTCCTATGAATGAAATTTCTTAGTCCAATACAATGTATAGTTTTTTTAAGGAAATCAAAATCAAACAGTGCTAGTTCTGTTTTTGCCAGGGATAACTGGAAATGTTAGCACTGAAACCCTAGGAAATGAGATTCAGTTGAAGTGACATGTCTGATCCATGCTGAGAAATGATTGTTTAGGTTGGCATGCCTTTGGCCAAAATAGTGTGAACAATGATGAAAGACCCTGTGAACTTTTCCTAAATTCTTGTGTCTGGAGGGACAGCAAAATCCCCCGTGTCCATATACACCAGGAGCTATTCCACAAAACACCTTTCATTTTCCCCTTGTGTCATCAGTGCCCCAAGACTTAGATAAAGATCGTAGTTGACCAAGACGAAGTTTCCTTGTTGAGCCCAGTGACACTGGGACCAACAGTGGTGCTTGCCAGATGGATATCCTTCTGGTGTACATCCCACCATATATCCTTCCAAGTCTCAGCTGTGATCCCAAGACTCATGATAATATGGAAAGAATTAAATGATAGCTCATGGTAGACCTTATCATGAACAAATGTGGCTTTCCAGATGTGGCTTTCCACAGTCATGCCTACTCAGGAATCAGTGCTGTTTTGTTTGTGGGAAAAAGACATTTTATTTTTTTAGCCACATCTCTGGTCTCCCCTAAAACCCTCTGTGCAGTCCATTGAGTCTCGAATGCCTTTCTATGTGATGACCCTTTTCCATTTTCTTAATTTCCATAAGATGGTCACTTGTCAGGTCAAGATGAAAATGTCTCCATGTGGAATGCTGCATTCATCTTGCTTATAACCACCCATGTGTCCATTTAGTACTTGGGAGAATTTCTTGTCACCCTCTTTTCCACCAGGCTTCCTTTCGTTTGTGTATGACCTTTGTCTAGGTGGCAGTGACATTTGCATTGGGAAGAGCAGAAGAGTTTGTATTCACCTCATAGGGAACATTAAGGGAGGGTGGATTTGGGGCGGGCCATCTGGGGAAATTTCAGGAATATGATGACACTAGGAGCTTGGAGTGAGAACTACAAATGGGCTGTCAGGAATGCATGGGAACTGCTTCCTAGCATTCCTTTCTTTTGGCTGAATAACTCGTGATTGGCAGGTATGTCCTTTGGCTAGGCCTTACTTCAATAGCTTTGTAGTAGAAATGTGCAGAGGTGACCTCAGGAAGGAGAAGGCCCTGTAGGCACAGGTTCAGCATCCAGCCTTGCTTTCCCACATGGAAAAAATGAGCTGGATTCCCAAGCAAATAGTATGTGCTTTATTCCTGGTGCCAATACAGAGGCCTTCAGTGACCCACACAAACATCTGGAAACAGGTGCACCAGCTGAATGGCAAATAGCTCTCCAATTTCTGTTAATGCATTGGTAACTGGACTGAAATTTCATCCCTGTTTTTTTTCTTCCATGTAGGACATTTTTAATCTACCTAGTAATGAAGTGGCTGTAAAAACAATGCCACCACCAACAACCAACTTTTACATTTGGGTAGTAAATTTCATATTATAAAATGTTTTCATATATATAATTTAATTTTTTTCTTTGTATTTAATTCTGAGAAGACTGAGGCTCAGAGAGATTAAGCGCATGTCCCAGGGTCAGGCTACTTAGTTAATGGTAGAACTAGGTCTAGCACTCAACTAATTTATTCACTTACTCATCATATTATTTATCGTAGCAGGAGACAAACAGGAAAAATACCTCCCTTCAAGGAACTTACACTCTAGTAGGGCAGGACAGAAAATAAGATAAATAGGTAAAATATTTGTTGTGGGATGTCAGATTGTGATAAGTGCTGTTGATTAAAATAACGCAGGGGAGGAGAAGAGGAAATGCCTGGTTGGGGGTGGGGTGAGGGTTTGCAATTTAAAATAAGACAGTCAAGGAGGCATCAATGAAATGGTAATCTTTAAGCAAAGACCTAAAAGAGGCACGGGAGGTTACTATACAGAGATCTGTGGGAAAAAACATTCTAGGCAGAAGGACTACAAGTGCAAAGGCCCTGAGGCAGGGGTGTGCCTGGCATGAGGCCTGTATGCTGGAGTGTAACAAGCAAGGAGGGAGCAGTAGTAGCTGAGACCAGAGATGAAGAGGGAGTTAAATCATGAAGGGCGTTTGGTAACTGTGGGGACTTTGACTTTGCATGCCAAGGGGAGCCTTTACAGGATTTGGGGCAGAGGAGTAACGTTACATGACCTATTTTTTAAAAGAATCACTTTTGCTGCTATGTTGAAGATAGAATGTTTAGGATGGTGAGAAAAAAAGCAGCGACGCCATTTAGGAGAGTATTGCCTCCCAGCCTAGTACTTCTGGCTTGAACACACACTGTCTTTAATTAATAATAATAATGATAAAGATTAACTTGCACTTGTGTATCTTTCTTAAATGCTATATCTTTATACTTTTAGAATATTTTCTATCCCCATACATTAAGCATTTAAATGGTCCTTTAACATGATACATTAGCTAAAAACAGATACAAATCCTTTGTAGAGAGTATTTAGATATTATTATTGCTCTACTTATAGATCAATATTACTTGCATTTTTAGATGGAATGGATTGAATTAAACCATTCAGAATCATGTTGAATGTGTGCATTGGATTCCATTCAAAATGGGTTGTTCCACAATACACTGAACAGTTTAGAAGCACTTCAAATTGTACTTCTGGTATATGCAAAGTGTGCAAGGGAGCACAGGTCAACGGACTGTGGTGATGTGATTTAAAATGTGAAATCAATGCTTAAGATAAGACTAAAAACTTATCAACGAAATAAGTCAGCATTTACATAAATCTCTTAACTCTTCCAGCTCCCAGAACTCTTGGGATGGAATGTCAGATATTTGTTATCAGCTGAATTTGGGTTTAAATTGTAAGTCAGCAGATTTCTGAAATTGAATAAGTTTCTGAACCTCCAGCTGATTTTTATCTCTGGACAAAATATTTTTTAAATATTCAGTTGTCTGAAGGGACTGGAGAGCACCCAAATGTTGGGTCTCTGGGCAGCACCTGGAGGGAACACAGTTCTTGAAATAAGGGAAACAAACTTGGTAAGCACCACATTTAACCAGCCTTTTCCCTGAGGGCACTTCCTAGTTCACAGTTGCTTATTAAAAGAGAGAGAGAGAGAGAGAGCATGCAAATAGAAAGTGGCTAGCTTACTAGGCTGAAGAAGCAGAGGTTGAGTCTAAGGGCTGCTAGAGTAGCTGTAAATCAATGGGAAACATTCTGTAAGGAAGGAGCAATAGAGGGGGGGAGCCCCAAACTCTCTGTACCAAGTCCCCTCAAATCTGTGGCTGCCTCTGTGCATGTACAGGGTGAGATTCCAAGGAAACCTTGGAGAAAAGCAACTGCTAAAAGGCTGAGATTTCAGCAGTTGCTTGGTTCTATGAGAAAGCTGGAGTTCAGGTCCTACTAAGTTAGAGAGAATTGTAAAAACTTTAGGCTTTTCCTTGGAACTCTAGGAAGGCCACATCTTAGGAGTAAACCCAGGATAAAGGGTTACATCTTAGGGCTAAGGGGAAAAAGCAAAATAAACCCATTCTTGTAAAATCTAACACTAAGCTTCCACAGGATCAAGATGACCCAGATTTAATTGCTGCCAGGAAAAAAGTCAACACTTTTTGGAGAAAAGTTACAAAATTTAGCACATATCATCCACAGTGTTTAAAATGCAATAAAATTATCAGACATGAAGAAACAACAAAAAAAAGATTAATAGTTAAAGAAAAAAAGTCAATAGATGCAGGCCCAGAGAAGAGTCAGATGTTGAAATTAGCAGACAAGGACTTAAAACAGATATTATAACTACGTTAAACAATTTACAGGAAAAGATGGACAGAATGGGGTAGTAGAGTGATATCAGCAGAGAAATGTAAACTATAAAAAAAGAAATAGAATTTCTAGGACTGAAAACTATAGCATCTGAAATTTTTTTTTAAAAGCTATTATTGGATGTTCTTAACAGAAAGGACCTTACATTAGAAAAGGGATCAGTGAACTTGAAGACAGGTCAATAGAAATTATTCAGACAGAAGGACAGGGAGAAAAAATATTTTTTTAAAAAATGAAGAGAGCCTTGGTGATTATGAGACAATGTCAGTTGGTCTGATATATGTGTAGTTGGAGTATCAGAAGGAGCCCAGAGAGAGATACTGGGGCAGAAATATATATTTGAGGAAATAATAATTTTAAATTTGATGAAATGTTATTGGGAGGTAATCAAGATGAATACCGAATATGGAGGGTCAAAGGCAGGGCTCAAATCAGGACCAAGGAATAAAGAGTTTTGAGTGGGCATAAAGATTAAATAAACATAGATGACTGTACAACAGGGAAGGTCCATTTTGCCCAAAGACCACCCCTGTTTCCACTTCCCACTCCAACTCCTTTTAGAAGGCATTGTTCCTTCTCCTCTGGTTCCATGGTGACAATGTGTTGAGATGGACTTAGACCTAAGTTCAAACCCTAGCTCTGCGTCTCACTAGCAAATCATTACAGTCTGCATCCTGGGATCATCATTTATTAAACGAGAATAGTGATAACTTTCTCACAAGGCAGGTCTCAGTGGGATAGACCATGTACATTTTATAGGGTCATGCTGGCCATATAGTCGGCACTCAACAGATAGTAATTTCTTTCTTCTGCTAAACCTGTTCTCATTGTGGTTAGCTGGCATCACTACCCACCCGGTTAGCCGGGTTGAGGAAATTATAGTTTATCTTAAGAGCAACAAGAACCATAGAGATGACAGGACCATGGTTGGATTTTAGAGAGATCACTCAGGCTTCAGTGAGAAGAATGGATTAGAATGATGTGCGATAAGATTTGAAAAGACCAAATTGGAGGCTATTGCGCACACCCCCTCTTTATATCCTTCCCAAACAGCTGTATTATCTCCTTTTCTGTCACAAGAGACCCTGCTTTGCCCATTAAAACCATAGCCTCAGTCATTACCAGCAAAAATAAAATCTGGTTCCCCTTTCCTCAAGGGCAGGGATGCTTTTCAAAGGGTGAGGGATGATGGTGGCCTGGACCAGAGTGAAAGCAATGAGCATGAAGCCCAGTGGACAGATCCAAGAGTCCCCCTGCTAATCTGTCATCGTCTTTCTATCATCTTTCTAGGGGATTGGATTACATCCCTGACAGAGATGCTTCTCAGAGTATAGATATGACCACATCATTCCTTTGCTGGGAAATCTTTGTTTTAGAAGGGTAATCTCCACTCCTTAGTTTAGCATTTAAGGCCTTGTAGAACCTATTTCCGATCTATTCAACCAGCCTTTTTTTTTTTTTTTTTTTTTTTAAATACAACTTCTCACCCAGCCTGTGGGGGGCCTCATCCTAGTGTTCTTCCCACACTTTCACACCTTCAGCTGAAACCCTTCTCATCTTGGAAGCCTCAGCAACTTTTCCTCAATCTTTCCCCACAACTCTTTTGTGCCCATGTTCATCAGATAAGATTATCACCTTGCATTATGAGTAGATGTTGAATTGGTTATCTTTCACTGTCTGCCTGCTTTTTGATGATGGGAACTGTGTCTTATTGTCTTTGGGTTACCAGGGCCGAGTCTCAAATATAGGCCCTTAGTATAAATATTTGTTAGATGAATCAGTGGCTACTACTCTGCACATCTGCAGTGGAAGTGGGAGAAACTTTTTTATATTCTGTTACTTAATTTACACAGAGTTGAGTAAGAGATGTAGAGAGAGACTTTCAGAGGAAGTCTCAGGGGACTTGTGGAAGCTTTTGAGGGGTTTAGCAGTCAATGGCCCAGTGCATTTTATAGAGGATGGTTTTTCTCCTCAGTGGTGTACATGTGTCACCAGCCCAGTTTTCTGGATACCTGCTGGATGAATGACATTCAGGGGGCTCCGAGAGGAGGTGGACAGGACGGAGGTGCTAGGCAAAAGCAACTAATGTTTACTGACTGTCTGTTGGATGCCAGGCGGTGCTGAAAGGAAGATATTTTCAAGGCAGAAAAAATGGTTGAGAGACAGGAAAGTGAAAGAGGAAGCAGTATATCCATGCCAGAAAGAAAAAAATGTAAATGACAGTGGGGCATGCCAGAGGAAAGATGGAAGGTTCCAAACTCCTCAGATTCACTGGACCAGTAGCCTAGGGTATAGTCTATGATGCCATTAGAATTGCCTCGTTGTGTCTGGACGCTGTGGATCTTGCCATGAGATTTGGTGTAAGCTAGTGGCCGAGATTCACAGCTTCTGCTACAAGTCTTCTGGTAACACAAAAGCCTTGGTTTTCACTAACTGCCCTCCCAGCTGTACCACACCATTCCTTCTTGATGAAGTGGAATGAGCCAGGCTGACCTTAGCTTCCCTATGTTTTTCTGCTTCTCCGGAAAGGTAAGAAGAAGGTCACATTGTACGTTGTGGTTGCCAATTATTTGCGGGACCTTTCAGGAAGACTTCTTCATCTGGGATTTCTTTTCTGCCTCCACATGTCCTACATTTTCTCTTAGGAGTCCGCTGGAACTGAAGGCATTCTGCTGTGTTAATCAACACCCACTGGCAAATGTCATGGTCATTTGTTCACTGAAACTCCATCAATCTCTTACCCAATGTAGAAGGGAAAACAAAATTGCAAGTACCTAGAGAAGGCAGGGCCCATGAACAGATATATGTAGGAGATAGAGAAATACTAAAGGATGCTTCCTAGGAAAACTGAATGCTGTTTTTTTTCCTTAAGGCTTTCTTTTCTTTGCCCCAGGTGAGCCGTTGAACATATTTGTCAGGCCCTGATAAAATGCACAGCTCACTCTAAGCCGGCGTTGTCTTCAGCTTCATGTTCACGTCCTCAGGAGGAGTTTGCTCCTCCTGAATTGAGGTGCTGCTGTCCCATCAGTCATCGATTATCCTCTAGTCCAGCTAGCAGCCACTTGCTTTCCAGCAGCTATGAGAACCATGCTGCTTCCAGTGAGCTGGTTTGGTGAAGGCTGGGCTTTCATAGTGCTGGCATGGCCATGGTCATCCTGTCCAGGGAACCCACAGCTTCATCAGCCCATACTTGGGGAGCGGTGTGGCTCCACTGTCCTTGAAGGGGTCCAGACACACTGGAGTCCAGACACACATAGTGAGTGGATTCAGAAATACATGTAGTGAGGAGCAAATGAAGAGGCTTGTAATCAGCTTACAAGAGCTGTCCTCAGATGATCAAAGGGTTGACAGGTTGTCATGAGGAAGAGGGGCTATGTATGTCCTGTATGACCTTGAGGGAGAGGATCAGAGCGAAGGAGGGAAAACTCTAGGGTTTTGGCTCAATGTAGGAAAGAGCTTCCTAACCGTCACTAGATCTGCAGAGGTGGACTGGACTGCTTCAAGGTTGAGGGCAGTTCAGCCATTTGCCATGATGCTTTTAATACTAGCAGGGCATTTAAGCTAGATGAGAGGTCAGGTCCCTTACAACCTTGGAATTCTGGTTCTTGAATCCTCTTAGTGAATAAAGACCTACTACTCTTTAGAGGCTATTCCTAGGGTAGAGGGTGAAACACAACACGTATAAAGAACTTGGAGCTGCATTAATCACAGTACAGAGGCACAGTGGAGCATATGTGTCTATATGGGCATGATTTAAATTTGGGAAGAGACTGCGAAGAATACTTAATAAAATTAAGGCAACATTAGGAATTGATGTGGACAGAAGGTAATTGTCACGAAACACTGAAAATATCAATCAGATTCTGATTGCTGTATGGTTTCTTTTCTAGCAGAAGGTATTTAAAAATTTTGTAGTTTTCAAGTAAGTTGTGATAAGGAAAGCATCTTGTTGAATTATTTAATAGGATATAGGTTTGCTAAAAAGCAAAGCTAACATAGGAAGTGTATTGCGACTTCATTTACATTTCTACCTCCTGTATTCATCTTCTTTGGGAGAGTCATGGCGTTTTAGAGCTGAAAATTATCTTCAAATCCCCCTTCTCCTGCCCCCTTCTTTGCTGGACGCTGACCAGCAGTGATTTACCCCAAGCCACATTCACAGCCAGGGTCTGTGAATGTGTGTGTCTGTGACCAGAGACAGGCCACCTCTTGTCTGTCTCAGGTCTTCTGAGTTGCCTTTCTTGAATTCAGCCGAGCATGGTCCCCATCTCTGCCCAGGTTCCACCTTCTGATAAAGGGCTCACACCTGTCCGATTGTGGCTGGAATTTGGGTTTCAGTTTCTTGCCCTGGTGGGAGCTCTCATCTGGACCAGATGTGACATAATTAGAGTCATAACATCTGGATGTCATCCCTGTGCCTTTAAAGAGGTAAAAGAGCCACAGAAAGGAGCGCCTCGGGAATGTGTTGGGAGTAGTGCGCTGTGCCTTTGCTATTCACTCTCCGTATACTTTATTTATATACAGTAAAATCCCATTACAGGAAAGGTAATGCCGGCAGCGTGCTCCATAAAATCATGCTGTTTTCACGAGATCCACATGAACTGCCTCTTATTTACCAGGTGCCACTGAATTCTCTGTAATGGATAAAGTGATGCAACAGAATCACCCTTCAGTCCTGCATCTGTAATCAGGAGGCTCTTAACTCAGGCTGCTCCACAGCGTCCCACGCAGACCAGCTTCTGAAATTGTTGCTAGGGGTGCAGCATGGCACAGTGGAAAAGAACATTGGCTTTGAATCCCAGGCATGCCTGAGTCGGAATCCTAGGTCTGCCTTGGTTCCGTGTCTTTGGGCAAGTGACCTAACCTCTCTGAATCTCCATTTTCTGATCCTTCAAGTGGGGCTAGTGCCATCTTCCTGGTAGGGTTATCGAGAGATTCCATGTGCACACAGATACTCGTACAATGTGTGGCTCCCGGCCACACTTGAAAAGTGTAAACTCCTTTCCCTTCCCTTTCTTCGTTTTTCTTATAATGTAAAGGATACCAGGTTATGTACTGTTTGTAGGAAAAATTATATTTGCTCACCGATCACAGTAACAAAGTCACATTTAAAGTTGAGGAGAAGAAGAAAAGAGGAAAACAGATTTCAATTCTTCTTCTTATTCTCTCCAGAGAGCCCTCAGACCATGACCAAGCTGGATGTTAGAAGTAACTGAGTTCTACTCATTTTTTCAGATGACACATTGAGGCTTAAGACATCCCTGTGAGCGGTCAAGAGGCACATAACTCTCAGTATGTTCTTTGTGGGTCTGGGGTGACAAAGACTTGGCTGGTAACATTAGGCAGGAAGGAGGCAGTGAGAAGGCAGGAATGTGAAGGGCCGTTAAGCTCTGAAAAAAGTGATGGGCTGAGAAGTAGCTGTTAGAGAAGGGATGTCTGAGTTGAGTGGTGGGAACCAGAGAGTTATATGCTCAGGAAATGGGGAGACTGGCTCAGAGAAATTCTGAGAGTTCTGGCAGAATCCAGAGAGGCTGTATATGAGACCACAAGGCTCTCTGTTTCATTTGAGGATGGAGGGGATGCCTCTCGGGTTCTCTCACAGGACAGTGTGACATCTCAGAGACCAAGGGTGACAGGAGAAGCAGCTCTGACCTTGGGTGGACTGAGAGAGGGAGTGTTGAGTGTGTGCACGTGTATGTTGGGAGGGGGAAGGTGGGGCAAGCAGGGAAAGTGAGCGAAGAGAATGGAAATGAACACTTATTGAGTACCCACTGTATGCTTGACACTTTTTCTGTGTTATTCGTGAAATCCTTTCAGTGACTCTGTGATTAGTAGTATTTCTATTCCTAGTTTATAGATGAGGAAACTAAGACTTAAAGAGTATAGAGCTACAGCACAAGAATCTAGCCAATATTTTATAATAACTGTAAATGGATTATAACCTTTAAAAATTGTGAATCACTGTATTGTACACCTATAACCTATATAATATTGTACATCAACTATACTTAAATTAAAAAGAAAAAGAAAAAGGAAAGACAGAAGAGTATCAGGAGCTTCCCTGAGGCTGAATAGGTAGTAAGTGTTTGAGTGTATAGGCCTGGCTCAAACTGACCGCCTTCGGTGCTTCTGAACCTGTGTCTCCAACAGCCCAGGAATTTGGCAGAGCAAAGAGACAAGTGAAATGAGAACTTTTTTTTTCTTTGTTCAGCACTACATTTTCCCTCCATATAATCATTGGGTTTCCACTTCAGAAGCCTCAAGGAAGATCTGAGCTCTCCATAAACTGGCAGTATGGTTTCTAGGAGTACCTCCATTATAAAGCCCACCATAATTATAAAAGATGGTCCATTAACTTTTCAAAGAATTCCAGTCCAATCCATTAGACACCACCCCCGCCCCCTGCCCCATGCAGCCTAATACGGCAAGGTGCCATGATAGGTGATAGAAGGAAAACTGGGTCCAGAGAGGCGGGCCCTGTGTTCTTAGTTCATGGTGCAGGGAGCCAGCAGTCATCCCATCAGGCAGACCACGTAAATGGCTGAGTGCAGAGGCTTGGACATGCCTTGGGGTTCCAAGAAGAGACACCTTATGTCTGAATGGCATTCTGGAAAGACTTAGGGAGAAGGTGATATCTGAAATTACTCAGGGCAGGTCGGCAGGGTTTCCAAAGGTGGAGGTGGGTGGAAGATGCAGACCATGAGCGGGTAACGTGATGGCCAGCGAGGGTGGAATGGCACAGAGTGTTCTGGTTTGGCTGAGGAAAGGGTATAGATGTTAGAACTTTAATAACCACCTTAATCGTGTTGGTTATAACACACGCGCATTAGAGAAAATTTGGAAAATATATAAAAACACAAAAGGGAGCAACCAGAGGCAACTATTATTCTAATATTTTATTGTATTTCCTTCCAGACTGTGTATCTATCAATCTGTGTAAACATTTTAAAAAAACTTCTTTTTGATTATGACAATTGGAATACATAAATTCTTGCAGAAATTTGGAAAATACTGAAGACTATAAAGAAGAAAATAAAAGTCACCTGTAATCTTACTCAGAGTTAATAACCACTATTAACATTTTGACGTATTCCCCTTGAGTCTGTTTGTCAAAGTGTAAACAGACTAAACAAAACATGAACATATTCTTCATACAGTTTAATATTTTGCTTTTTTCCCCTTAACATTATTTTGGATATTTTTACATGTAATCAAATAATCTTAGAAAAGTGGGTACATAGTACTCTACTCCAAATTATGGGTGGACCATTATTTATTAAATACTTTCTCTACTTCTGAATATTTAGGTTGGTTAAAATTTTTTATTATTATCAATAATGCTGTTAAAATATTTCTGGAAAATCAATATTTGCCAATTGAAAATTTTTTCCCACAACTGCTTCATAGGAGTGGAATCATAGGATTAAAAGGTGTTATTAATGCTTAAGGCTCTTGCATGTTACCTACTCATGGTTTTAAAGAAGACAAAGGACACATTGGAAAGTGTCTGTGAAGGAAATTGACCTGAAAGCAATGGGTGGGAGTGAGGGAGCAAAGCTGAGGTGGGAGAACAGTTGAAGAGGCAGCAACTGGCCGGAACTAGGGTGGTGATAGGAAAGGGATAAGAATATGAGGGACAAATAACAGGACACTGGGAGACTGTTGAGGCTGAGACCGATAAAAGGGAAGAAAAATGGTGATTCTCACCTTTCCTATTAAGGGTCTGGGAAAATTCCAGTGTAATTAAAACAGAGACATCAGAAGAAGATGCTGGCTTGGTTGGTTAACTAGGTATTAGATATTTTGAATTCAAGGTGTCAGGGAGCCTTCCAGGTGGAGATACCCAGCAGGGAGTTGGAAATGCATCTTTCTAAAGCTTTCTTAGGTGGATGGTCAGGGGTTAGACCTGTGGGTTAAGAGCCATTTCCAAATAGAGGATATGTGGTTTGAACTATATAGAAAAAGGCTGCTTTAAATGCAGAAAAAGGAAAGTGTACCTTACAGCAAGTTAAAACGGGCAAAGTGACTTTGTGAGCTCGAGCTGTCAAACTGCAAAGGAGTTGGGGGGGAGTATGCGATCTCAGAAGTGGGGTGGCTGTGTCACGCTCGCTATCCTGTCTACCTTTCCAGGATCCTAGTCGTGGAGGTAACCCTGGAAATGATTGCGAACGTGGCTGTGTTCTGAGTAAAGTCTAAAAGTAGGGAAAAGAGCTGGAAGAGAGGGGATATTTGGATGAAATGTGAAAGGAACATGGGTGCCTGCACATGTACTGTTGAAAGCCCAGCCTCCTTTTCGTTTGCAGTCTGACAGGGTGGAGCATTCTTCCTAACCTACCTGATGTCTGAAGGCTGTTATTCAGTGACACCCGTCGCAGGCAGAGCAGGAGAAGGGGGCATGCTAGTGAGCAGAGCATGGAATATACTAGGGAGCAGAACTTGTTCTAGCCAGTTTATGCAGAGTCCTGAGGCAGGTAAGTAAGACTGCCTTCAAATGTGCCAGAGTTGTAGTGGTCAGCTTCTCATTTATTTTTAGAAAAACAGCATTTCAAAAATCACAGATCTTTACTCATCAGGTCAAAAATTGCAGTGTGAATGCAAAGGGCTTTTTGAAAATTTGAAGTTTCTTTAAAGTTCTTTCTGAAGATTTCAGCTGAGTATCATAAATGCTAAGGGAAAATAAAGTAATTCCCAAAAGTATTAAAAAATCCCATAGCCACAGATAATATTCATGAGAAATGACAGGTAAAAAGTTTGAGTATAAATGCAGGAATCTAAAGGTAACTCTAAATTTTTAAAAATCCAGCAGGAGTTTTGGAAAATTTTTATCAAGTAACAAGTTTTAACAATTGTAGTCTGCAGACCACTGGCATCAGTTATCACCTTGGGATAAAATATTCTTTAAAGAACCATTTGGTTATATTCTGTAAAAGACACCTCTTATGCTCCAGGACTCCAAGGTTCACCTGTGTCTTGCGGTAGGCCATAAAATAAGTCTCAGCAGATTTCAAAAGAACACAATAAAGACCATGTTCTCTAAGTACAATGCATCAAAATGAAAAGCTAGTATAAGAAACAGGCCATATATTTGGAAACTAAATTGTACACCCTTAACTAATCCTTGAGTTAAAAGGAAGTAACTTGGAAATTATAAAATATTTAGAAAAGAATGATGAGGAAAGTGCTGCATATTTAAATATGTGGGATATATTTAAAGCAAAACTTAGAGGAAAATATATAGCCTTAAATACATTTATCAAAAAACAAGAACACTTGAAAATTAAATAAGCTAAGTATTCATATCAAGAAAGTAGGAAAGGAACAGAATAAAAGTAAACTGTACAACAGGATAACCATAAAGAAAGAGCAGACATAGGAAACGAACCAAAAAAAAAAAAAAGAGGATCAGTGAAAGCCAAGATTTGTTCTGTGATGAAAACGTCTAAAAACAAAAATAGAAATAGGAAAACTTGAATAAACACATAACAATGAGACAGCTAGTTTTTCCTAATCCCTCCCTTCTGCTCTCCAAAGACACAAGGTCTAGGTGGTTCAGAAAGTTTTATTGTAACTCCAAGGAACAAATAGATTTTTCTAATGCAACATTACATAGGAGGAAAAAAAAAAAAGAAAAAAAGAAATGTTAACCAGTCCATTTTATGAGGCCAATATAACCTTGATTCTAATTCTGGACAAGTTAGTATAAGGAAATAAAATTACGACGTATTTTCCTTATGAACATAAATGAAAAAAATTGAAATAACATATTAGGAAAAGTAATTCTTCAGTATTAAAAGGCATTATGAGTAGGTAAAGTTTACTGAAGGATGGTTCAGAAAAATTTATAAATGTAATATATTACTTTAAGAAATTACAGGATTTGGAAACCCTATGATCATCTCAAAAGAATGCAAGCATTGTTAAAACTCAAATCTCATTCACGGCAAAAAGCTCTTTCTTTACAACTAGGAATGGAAGGAAACTTTCCTAACCTGAAAAAGAGTACCTGCTGAAAACCTACAGCAAACCTCATCCTTATTGGAGCATTCTCTCTAACATTAGGATGAGACAAGGCTTCCCACCATCACCCCTGTTATTCAGCATTGTGTGGAAGGTCCTAGCCAATGCAATAAAATGAGATAAAGGAAGGAGAATAATAATGGGACAGGGAGATATAAAACTGTTAAAATCAGTTAGAATCATCCTTGTCTCCCTGTTTCTCTCAAACCCTGCTTCCGATCTGTCAGGAAATCCTTTTGGTTCTACAAAAAGTATCCCAAATCTGATCATGACTTGTGACTTCCCCTGCTATTCCCAGGTCTGACCCACCCGTATCTCTCACTTGGGCTATAGCAGTAGTTTCCTAAGCATTCCCTGCTTCTGTGGTTAGTCCACTCCAGTCTGTTCTCAGCAGAGAACAGCCAGAGCGAACCTTGTAAAACATGAGTTATGTCATTCCCCTCTCCTGCCCAGAACTCAGCCATGGCTGTTCATTTCACTCGGAGTAAAATCCAAAGTCCTTGCAGTAGCCCCCAAGGCCCTACACGATCCGGCTTACCTGATCCACGTCCCACCGCTTCCCCCTGCTCACTCCACCCAAGCCATCCTGGCTTCTTTCCTGCCACTTAAACATAGCAGGCATGTTCTTGGTGCCTTTGTAGTGATGCTTTTCTCTGCCTGGAACACTGCGTACCCCAGATAGCTGAATGAGTGACCTCCTTACTGCCTTCAAGTCTTGATTGAAGTCACCGTCTCTTTGAGGTCCACCCCAAGACCTTATTTAATATTGCACCTTCCCCAGCACTCCTGATCCCTCTGACTCTGTTTTCCTTTTCTTTTCTTTTTTAATAGCTCTTTACCTCTTACTTGCTATATTGTGTGCTTCTTTCTTTCTTTCTTTCTTTTTTTTTTTTGCGGTACGCGGGCCTCTCACTGCTGTGGCCTCTCCCGTTGCGGAGCACAGGCTCCAGACGCACAGGCTCAGCGGCCATGGCTCACGGGCCCAGCCGCTCCGCGGCATGTGGGATCTTCCCGGACTGGGGCATGAACCCATGTCCCCTGCATCGGCAGGCGGACTCTCAACCACTGCGCCACCAGGGAAGCCCTGTGTGCTTATTTCTTATTTTTAGTGTATATTATTTGTCTTTTGCCACTAGAGTGTAAGCTCTGTAAGGGGTTAGGATCTTTGTTTTGTTCACTCATGTATTCCATGTGCTGAGAGCACTTCTTGGCACATGGTAAGCAACGAATAAATATTTGTTGAATATGTGAATGAAGAGCAGTGTGTTATTAGTGCAGGAACAGACAAATGAATGGAATATAACAGATAGCCCAGAAAGAGGATCACTCATAATGATATAGAGATGACATTAGAGATAAATGAGGAAGTAATAGATTACTTAATAAATAATAATTTATTTTGGGTACTTGGTTATCCATATGGAAAAAAGTAAATTGAATTCCTACTTCATACCCTACACAAAAAATTATTTCCAGATGGATTAGCAACCTAAAATGAAGATCAAAACTAAAAGTTCTGAAAATATAGGATACTATCTTTATGACTTTAATGTATAGAAAGAGTTCTTATGCATTATATACAAAAGACACAAATTATAAAGGAAAATATAGAGAAATTTAACCACAATTAAAATTTAAAATACTTGCATGACAATAGGCATCAAATGAAGGTAAAAGGCACATCAGATACAAGATGATATCTGCAAACATAAAATTGACAAAAGAATAGTGTTCTGAATATATAAAAACTCCAACAAATCAACAAGAAAAATATAATCTAATAGAAAAATGGACAAAAGCAGTTTACAAAAGAGAAAACATGAATGGCCAATATACAATATGAAAAGATGCTTAACCTTACTGGTAATTAACCAAGTATATGTTAAAATCACAATGAGGTAAAATTCTGAAACATCTCATTGGCTAAAATTTATATAACTTGTGACACCAAATGTTTTCAAGGCCCAAGAGAGATCTCCTACGCTGCTTGTGGGTCAGTTCCACCTGGCAAGCTCTTTTTGCTTGCTTGTCCCTGGACACAAGGAGCCAAAGTGCCTAGGCAACAGCAGCAGCATATAATTCAGTGGACTCTTGTTGTGTTCCCTGATGAACCTGTACCCTTTGGGGGACCAGGACCTCTAACTCTATCTACAGAGCCAAGAGTTCTGGGACAGGAAGTACAAAGTCTCCCAGTGGGTCATTAGGAATGATGGTAAGTGGAGCCAATCCTGTTTTCACCCCTTTTTTCTAATACATGTATTTTTCTTTTTTGGGACACAGTACCCCAGTATCTTTGGGGTCATTGATTCACTGCATATTTAGTGTTCTGAAAGATAGCACTGTACCCTCACAGAGAATTGTCCCTGAACTGGTGCTGCAACTGTGCCTCGGGGATGTTCCAGTGCTTAATCAGGACGGCAGCTTCTGGGTGGTGTGGTATATAATAAGATAGGTGGAAACTGTAGTCATGGGTTCATTGCTGCATCTTTTGTGCTGTCAACCCGGTCTCCTGGTCTGAAACAGTGTTACATGTAACAGTAGTTGGCTGAGATTCTGAAAGCAGGAAAGTGAAACCCACGCTTGGAATATGTCTGTTACTGGTAGAACAAACCACTGGCCCTTTCAGCATGGAAGGAACCCAGCGTTTCCCCTTTGCCACCCAGTGGTTGGTTGTTCCCCTTGAGAAATGGTGCTGCACCAGGTGCTTGGAGTTGATATTTGGTGACGGCAGTAGTGGATAAAACTTGGTAAGTGGGAGTCCACTGTTGTGCCAGTGTTGACTCCATCTCTGCCACCATGGCCACTTTGTTCCTGTGGCCATCATGCCAGTACTGGGGTGGCCAATGGAACAGGCTGACCAGGCTGACCAACAAAGCCAGGTCACTTTGTCAGCTTTGTTGTTCAGTGCCTCTTTCTTGGTGGATGCCCGCTGACTGGCTTTAACATGTGATGCAGATATCTTCATAGCACATACTCACTCCTGTGTCCATCCACATGTTTCTACCTCAGATTTCCTTGTTCCTGATCTTTCAGTATTTTTGTTTCTGGATTCTCACTAGCCAGCCAAGCCATTTTCTAAAGGCTTGATTTCTAAAGTTGGGCCATTTCCCTTCCACATGAAGTGGGTAACTGGTGCACTGTTTGAAGGTCACCAGTTGGGAGGATTTTCCTTTATCACTATTTATTATGGCCACTCCTGAGTGAGACTACAGTGTGGCTGCTATGAATTTTTGGCTTGCATCTGTACATAGTAAGCCAGCCATTTATAAACCAAAATCCAGCCTTTTTCTTGTCCTTCAGCTGGTTGTATAACATCCCCTTACATCCATAGGTGTGAACTGAGGGAGTGGTTTTGGTGCAACCCTGGTGGACGCTGTGGGAGTCTGGCTACTATTCCTACAAGACCACCTGGTCCTGGTTATGTGTGATTCCAGACGCACAGCTTCTGTCTTGTGATGGATTGCTGTTGCACTCTTTCGACATTATGATTTGGTGGGTCTGACAAGACTTAGATTTTGATGGGCAGTTTTAGCCACATGGTCTCATAGCTGGGCACTCTGCAGTAAGTATCACTAGTACCCAAGTGATGGTCTTGAGGTACCTATTCTCATTTAAAGAAACAAGCCTTCTTGGAGAAATGGCTGATTCCAGACATGGGGTAGGAAATATACAAGCCTGGAACATCCTGTCATACCAGATAGCAAGGAAGCAGTAAGAGACTATTGAGAGTATTTCAAAAGGGACTCAGGAGACAATTTGAAGAGGCTCTCCCTAGCCAAAGATATGACAGGTAGAGCTTACAAGAGAGGGGTAACTGAAAGGTGAAACATATCAAATATGTTTAAATAAATGTGTTTATAATGATATTTTAGAAACTAATTGGTCAGACTTCCCTGGTAGCACAGTGGTTAAGAATCTGCCTGCCAGTGTAGGGCACACGGGTTCAAGCCCTGGTCTGGGAAGACCCCACATGCCGTGGAGCAACTAAGCCCGTGTGCTACAACTACTGAACCTGCACTCTAGAGCCCATGAGCCACAACTGCTGAGCCCGCATGCCACAACTACTGAAGCCTGTGCACCTAGAGCCCATGCTTCACAACAAGAGAAGCCACTGCAATGAGAAGCCTGTGCATTGCAACAAAGAGTAGCCCCTGCTCGCTGCCACTAGAGATAGCCTGCGCACAGCAACAAAGACCCCATGCAGCCATAAATTTAAAAAAAAAAATCTTAAAAAAAAATTGGTAAACCTTGGAGTGGGCAAGTTCATCATCTTGAAGACTGCTAAGTCAATCGACATAATCCAACATTTATCTTCCCTTTATTTTATGAACTGTACCACCGAGTAACAAAATAATAGTTGCGGGGAAGCTTTTCACTCTAAAGGTATTTCAACTAATGAATGAAAAAGAAGTGAGAGAATTGAAAATCACCATTTTGCAGCTCTCAAGGAATTAACACATCTAAGCATTGAGCATCAGTAGATGCTAACATCACAAAAAGAGAGATGGCCAGACATTATGTGCTTCCTGATCAAAGAACATAGAAACCAGTCTGTAAAGACTGGAAGAAGTGTTTACTCCTTCAAATGCACAGACCCTAGAATGTATGTATATGTATAACTGAATCACTTTGCTGTACAGCAGAAATTAACACATTGTAAATCAACTATACTTCAATAAAATAAAATTTTGAAAAATGCACAGACACTAATGCAAGGCTACATGGATCATGAAGAATCAGGCAAATATGACACCGCCAAAAGAAACGAATACAGCTCTAAAGGCAAAGAAACGGAGATCTGTGCTTTGCCTGACAACGAATTCAAAATAATCGTCTTAAAGAAATTGAATGAAATGCAAGAGAACACAGGTAGACAACTAAACAAAATCAAGAAAATGATGCATGAATAAAGTGAAAAGTTTAATAAAGAAATAAAACCATAAAAAGAGCTAAACAGAATTATTGGAGCTGAAGAATACAATGAAATGTTGGAGTTCAGTAGAGAATTTCAACAACAGATTTGTTCATGTAGAAGAATTAATCAGTGAACGCAAAGACAAATCATTTGAAATTAGCTATTTAGAGGAACAAAAAGGACAAAGAATGAAAAAGAGTGAAGAAAACTTATGCGAATTATGTGATACCCTCAAGTGTTTGAAGATTTCCATCATGGGAGTCCTAGAAGGAGAAGAGAGAGAGAAAGGAGCGAAAAGATTATTTAAAGAAATAATAGCTGAAAACTCTGCAAGTCTTGGGAATGATAATGACACGCAAGTATTGGAAGCTCAAAGGACCCCAAGCAGGATCAACCCAAAGAACATTACTCTGAGATACATTGTAATTAAAATGTTAAAAGCCAAAGACAAGGGTAGAATTTTGAAAGCAGCAAGAGAAAAATGACTTGTCCTATGCAAGGGGATCTCCATGAGGCTATCAGTGGATTTCTCTGCAGAAACTTTGCAGACCAGTAGGTGGTGGGATGGTATATTCAAAGTGCTGAAAGAAAAAACTGCCAGGTAAGAATACTATACCAAACAAAACTGTCCTTCAGAAATGAAGAAGAGTTAAAGACATTCCCAGATAAACAAAAGGTATGGGAGTTCATCACCACTAGACCTGCCTTAGAAGAAATGTTAAGAGAGTTCTTCAAGTCGAAATGAAAGGATGCTAAGTAAACAATGTGAAAATATATAAAAGTATAAAACTGACTGGTAAAGGTAAAAATGCAGTCAAATGCAGAACACCCTAATTCTGTAATGGAGGTGTGTAAATCACTTTAACTCTAGTAGAAAAGTTAAAAACCAATAATATTAAAAATAACTATAGCTGTAGTAACTTATTAACAGATGAACAATATAAAAAAAATGTAAAGTGTGACATCAATAGCATAAAATGTGAGGGAAAGAGAAGTAAAAGTATAGAGTTTTTGTACGTAATCGAAGCTAAGTTATCAGCTTAAAATAGACTATTATATCTATAAGATGTTTAATGTGAGCCTTATGGTAACCACAAAGGAAAAAACCTATAATAGTTACACAAAAGACAAAGGTATTAAAGAATACTATTACAAAAGACAAATTATAAAGGAAGACAGTAAGAGAGGAAAAAGAAAGAAGGAAGTAAAAAAAAAGGCAGTCAGAAAATAATGAGTAAAATGGCAATAGAAAGTTCTTACCTATCAGTAATTACTTTAAACATAAATGAACTAAATTCTTCATTCAAAAGACACATAGTGGCTGAATGGATTTAAAAAAAATAACAGTATTCAACAATATGCTGCCTATAAGAGACTCACACTAGCTTTAAGTACACACATAGGTAGAAAGCAAAGGGATGGAAAAAGATACTCCATGCAAATGGTAACGAACAGATAACAGGAGTGACTATACTTATATCAGATAAAATAGACTTTCGTTCAGAATTGGTCACAAGAGACAAAGAAGGTGACTACACAGTGACAAAGGGATTAATTCATCAAGAGGATATAACAATTGTAAATATATGTATCCAGCATTGGAACATCTAAATATTTAAGGCAAATATTAACAGAACTGAAGGGAGAAATAGGCAGCAATAAAATAATAGTAGTAGACGTCAATACCCCTCTTTTAACATCTGGTAGATCACCCAGACAGAAAATTAATAAGGAAACAGTAGATATGAATAACACTAGAAACTAAATATACCTGACAGACATATACAGAATATTACATCCAACAGCACCAGAATACACATTCTTTGCAAGCACACATGGAATATTCTCCAGGATCGAATATATATTAGGCCACAAAGCAAGCCTTAACAAATTTAAGAAAACTGAAATTACATCTAGTATGTTTTCCAAACACAATGGTATGAAAGTGGAAATAAATAACAGGAGGAAAACTGAAATATTCAAAAGTAGTGGAAATCAAACTATACACTCCTGAGTTAAAGAAGAAATCAAAAGGGAATTCAAGAAAGTATTTGGAGACAAATGAAAATGAAAACACAAATACCAAAACTTATAGGATGCAGTAAAAACATTCCCAAGAGGGAAGCTTATAGTGATAAATGCGTACATTGAAGAAAAAGAAATATCTCAAATAAACAACCTTACTTTACACCTTAAGGATTCAGAAAAAGAATAATCTAAGCCTAAAGTTACCAGAAGGAAGGAAATAATAAAGATCACAGCAGAAGTAAATGAAATCAAGACTAGAAAGAAAACAGAAAAAAATCATTGAAACTAAGAGTTGTTTTTTTGAAAAAGATAAACAGAATTGGTAAGCCTTTAGCTAGACTAACCAAGAATAAAGGAGAGTGGGCTCAAACAAACAAAACTATAAATGAGACATTACAACTGATACCACAGAAATACAAAGGATCATAAAAGACTGCTGTGAAAAAGTATACACCAACAAATTGGATAACCTAGAAGAAATGCGTAAGTGCCTAGAAACATACAGCCCACCAAGACTGAATCATGAAGACAGAAAATCTGAGCAAACCAATTAAGGAGACTGAGATAGTAATAAAAAAAATCCTGCCCCCTCAAAAAGACCCAGGACCAGATATCTTCACTGGCAAATTCTGCCAAACATTTAAAGAAGAATTAACGCTAGTCCTCAAACTCTTCCAAAAAAACTGAAGAGGAGGGGACAGTCTCAAACTAATTTTACGAGGCCAGCATTACCCTGATATAAAAGCCAGATAAAGATGCTACAAGGGAAGAAAACTACAAGCCAGGATCACTGAATAATGTAGATGCAAAAATTCTCAACAAAATATTAGCAAATCAAATTCAACAGCACATTGGAAGGATCACATACCATGATCAAGCAGGATTTATCCCTGGGATGCAAGGATGGGTCAACAGCTGCAAATCAGTAAATGAGATATACCAGATTAATAGAATGAAGGATAAAAATTATGACTCTCAATAGATGCAGAAAAATCACTTGCCAAAATTCAACACCCTTTCATGACAAAAGCTCTCAAACAAATTTGAGAGGTATAGGAGAAACATACTTCAATGTAATAAAGGCCAAATATGACAGACCCACAGATAATGTCATAGTCAGTGGTGAAAAGCTGAAAGCTTTTCTGTCGGGATCAGAAACAAGACACTCTCTATACGCCTATTATAATACTGGAAATCTTATCCAGAGCAATTAGGCAAGAAATGGAAATTAAAGGTATCCTATCAGAAAGGAAGAAGTAAAATTGTCTGTCAATGACATGGTCTTATATATAGAATACCCTAAGGACTTCACCAAAAAACTGTTAAAAGTAATCAATGAATTCAATAAAGTTACAGTAATGTAACATATGAAAATCAGTTGCATTTCCATACAGTAAAAATGAAATATCTGAAAGAGAAATAGAGAAAACAATCTCACTCACAATAGCATCAAAAGCAATAAAATAATCAGGAATAAATTTACCCAAGGAAGTGACAAATATTTATACTGTAAACTATAAGACATTGATGAAAGAAATTGAAGAAGGCACAAATAAGAGGAGAGATATCTCATGTTCATGGGTTGGAAAGATTAATATTTTAAAATGTCCATACTACCCAAGGCCATTCTATAGATTAAATGTAATTCCACATCAAACCCAATATCAAAATTCCAATGGCATTTTTTACAGAAATAGAAAAAATAATCCTAAAATGTGTATGGAACCAAAAAAGATCCCAAAGAGCCAAATCAATTTTGAGAAAGAAGAACAAAGCTGAAGGCATCACACTTCCTGATTTCAAATTATACTACAAAACTATAGTAATCAAAACAATATGTTACTGCAATAAAAACAGACACATAGACCAATGAAATAGAATAGAATAGAATAGAATAGAAGAGAGCCCGAAAATAAACTCATGCATATATGGTCAACTAACACTTGACAATGGAGCCAAGAGTACTCAGTGGGGAAAAGTCTATTAAATAAATGATGTTGAGAGAAATGGATATTCACATACAAAAAAATGGACCCCTATCTCACACCACTCACAAAAATTAACTTGAAATGAATTGAAGACTTGAATGTAAAGATCTGAAACCATAGAACTCCTAGAAGGAAACATAGAGAAAAAAAACTCCTTGACATTGGCCTTGGCAATGTTATTTTGGATATGACACCAAAAGCACAGGCAACAAAGCAAAAATAAACAAGTGACATTACATCAAACTAAAAAGCTTATGCACAGCCACGGAAACAGCAGAATGAAGAAGCAATGGAATGGAGAAAATATTTGCAAACCATGTATCAGATAAGGGGTTAATATCCAAAATATATAGGGAACACATACAATTCAATAACCCTCCCTCAAAAAAAACCCCTCCAAATTATCTGATTGAAAATGGCAGAGGACCTGAATAGACATTTTTCTCAGAAGACTTACAAATGGTCAAGTACATGAAAAGATGCTCAGCATCACTGATCATCAGGGAAATGCAAATCAAACCCACAATGAGATATCACTTCACATCTGTTAGAATGGCTACTGCTGAAAAGGCAAAAGATAACAAGGATGGCAAGGATGTGGAGAAAAGAGAACCCTAGTGCACTGTTGGTGGGAATGTAAGTAGGTAAAGCCATTATGGAAAACAGAATGGAGGTTTCTCAGAAATTAGAAATAGAACTACCGAATAATCAAGCAATCCCACTTCTGGGTATATATCCAAAGGCAATGAAATCAGTATCTCGAAGAGATATCTGCACTCCCGTGTTCATTCCAGCATTATCAGCCATAGCCAAGAGATGGAAACAACCTAAATGGCTATTAACAGACTAATGGATAAGGATGGTGTGCTATTGATGTGTATATAAATATATATATGTGTGTGTGTGTGTGTGTGTGTATATATATACATACATAATGTAATATTAGCCATAAAAAAACAAAGGAATTCTGTCATTTGTGACAATGTGGGTAGACCTTTAGGGCATTATCCTAAATGAAATAAGTCATACAGAGAAAGACAAATACTGTATAAATTCACTTACATTAGAAGCTAAAAAAGCAGACAAATTCATAGAACAGAGAGTAGAATGGTGGTTTCCAGAGGTTGTTGGGGGAATTGTTTACAAACTTCCAGTTATAAGATGAGTAAGTTCTGGGGATCTAATATTCATCATGGTGACTATAGTTAATGATACTGTACTTTATAGTTGACAGTTACCAAGAGAGTAGATTTTAAATATTCTCACTACAAAAAGATTGTAATTGTGTGAGGTGATAAATGTGTTAACTAAGCTTATTGTTTTAATTATTTCACAGTATATATGTGTGTCAAATATGTGATGACGTTATAAATGTCATATGTCAATTATATACCAATAAAGCTGGAAAAAATCTTTTAAAAAGTTTAAAAAATTACATAGTACCACCTATAGTTTTGCCTAAAGGATGAAATCTGAGGTTGATCACGCCTCTGGATCCAGCAGCAAATTTGCAGGAAATATTGAGGATAGAGGAACAAGTTGAATTGCACCACAAGAATGCAATTGGCAAAATCCACACTGTGGGAAATTCTGCAGGTCAAGTGGCTCATGTTTTCTTCAATAGATAAATTAAAAGGAAAAGAATGGAGAGGGAACCTGTCAATTGAAAGAACTTTAAAGACATAATCAGATTTTTTTAAATGAGCAAGACCAAAGTATAGTATCAGAATGGATAACTTGAGTGGTAAAAATATAAAGAAACATAAGGAAGTAAATACTATAAAATTCAGACAGTGGTTAGTTTTGGGGGGAGGAAGGGAGTTGTGACTGGGGTGTAATACAAGGAGGGATTTCTGGGGTGGGTGGCAAAGTTCTAAATCTTGACCTGGGTGGTGGTTAGTAGGCCATTTGAGTAATGATAGACATTGAATTTTGCATCTGTTTTAGGTGGTTTTTCTGTATCTGTTTTACTTTATAATAAAAGGTTAAAATATAAAATATTTAAAATAAAATAGTGCACACTACATCTTCTTTGATGATATTCATGTTGTTTACTAGACTACTATAAATTCTGAGAAATTCTGCCATTAATAAACCTTGCTTTGTTTAAACCACACACACACTTGAAGCAAAATAAAAGAATGCTTAGGTTATACTGGAAGCCACTAGATAAAACATCTGATTGCTTCAAGGAGGAGTTTTATTCTTAGAGCTTCTGCTTATCCTAAGTTAAGTACCTTTCTAAAAATTTTGACATTGGTTCTATAACAGTTCCCTGGAGGATTATTTCAGCCACCCATGGCCGCCCTTGGAGACCTTTGTCCAGCTGGAGCTAGTTCATTCTCCCTGCTATCAGAGGTCTTATCTTGATCCTTATTAAACATAAAAGGGGGTTAAATATCTCTCTACCTGCAATAAATTTTTGTTTGGTCATTTTAAGTTTTACGTCACGAGGATGTAGTGAAGGTGTAAAAGATATAGACTCTGGGGCCGTCTGTGTGGTACTATAGACAATGGTCAGGAAAGGCTGGTTGCTAAAATAGCCTGTTATCTACCATGTGTGGAGAATACTGAAGGCGTGCAGTACTCTTCGGTACCATCACTGTTAGTCGCTGTGAGATACAGAAATATTTTATTCGGTGAACTCCTCAGTTTCTGAACTTCAGGGGCTACGGTGCCTCAGCTTGGCACACCGCACGGCTCCTGGATACCTTTGTGGCCTTTTATGTTTGGTAATGCTGCCCAGCTCCTTTTCTACCTGTCCTTCTCCAGAGATTCCCTGTCATCATTCCTGTGATGGTTCATTTTATGTGTCGACTTGACTTGGCCAAGGGATGCCCAGAAAGCTGGTAAAACATCATTTCTGGGTGTGTCTGTGAGCGTTTCTGGAAGAGATTAGCATTTGAATCAGTACACTGAGTAGATCAACCTCACCAGTGCGGGTGGGCATCATCCAAACCACTGAGGGTCTGCACAGAACCAAATGACAGAGGGAGGGTGAATTCACTGTCTTTGCTTGAGCTGGGACACCCGTCTCCTCCTGTCCTTGAGCGTCAGTGCTCCTGGTTATCAGGCCTTCAGACTTAGACTGGGATTCACATCATTGGTTCTCAGGCTTTCAGGTTTGGACTAGAATTATAATACCACCTTTCCTGGGCCTCCAGCTTGCAGACTGTAGCTCATGGGACTCCTCAGCCTCCATAACTGTGGGAGCCAATTCATCATAATGAATCTCTCTGTATATATATATTTGTATAAATCCTGTTGGTTCTGTTTCTTTGGAGAACCTTGACTAATATAATTCCCTCATCCCAGGAATGCAGGGAAGTAAAATTAGCAGTGAATCCTTGTTTCAGAGACTTGAGGATAGTCAATTTTAGTAAATACTCAGTAAATATTTAGTTATATTCACTAGCAGCAAACAATTCACTTGTAAACAGGAAAAATGGTATCTAGTGATGTGTAACTTGAACAATGCATATGCTTATGTTTTTCCTTGAATTTTTTTTCTTTCCCTTAAAAAATGTATGTATTTGGGCTTCCTTGGTGGTGCAGTGGTTGAGAGTCCGCCTGCCGATGCAGGGGACACAGGTTCGAGCCCTGTTCCAGGAAGATCCCACATGCCGCAGTGCAACTTATCCTGTGCACCACAACTACTGAGCCTGTGCTCTAGAGCCTGCGAGCCACAACTACTGAGCTCACGTGCCACAACTACTGAAGCCTGCGTGCCTAGAGCCCATGCTCTGCAACAAGAGAAGCCACCGCAATGAGAAGCCTGTGCACCACAATGAAGAGTAGCCCCCGCTTGCCTCAACTAGAGAAAGCCCGCGCGCAGCAGTGAAGACCCAACACAGCCAAAAAAAAAAAAAAAAAAAATCTATTCCTGGCTTCTGAAAAAAATAATAAAATAAAGTAATGTAAATCTATTACATACAAACTTGAAAAATGAAAAAAAATATTTGTATATTCTCACCGCTGCAATATAATCATGATTATGATTTTATATATTTCTTTCTAGTCTGTTTTGGTATGAATTTTTTTCATAGTTTTGTAATAAAACCATGCATATAACTGTGATTTTCCCTTTTAAACTTAGCCTTAGGTAATTGTGATATAATTATATACATATTTCCATATTGCATTGTTATCACAAGAGTAATTTTTTTACTGCATTAAACTTCATCATTTGGCTCTATCATATTTTTTAACTGTTAACCTACTTTTGGTTAGTATGTTTCCCATCACAGTTGAGCAAATATATTTTTTATAATGTATAACATCATGCACATTTCTTTTTGGTTGTTGCTCTGAATTCTTAAAGTAGTATATTAACAGGTGTCAGGAATTTCAGTAAACTTCTATCTAATTTTTCTTCTAGCTCTAACTTTTCTTTTAGTCATCGAATCTAGCAAATCTAGTGATTGTTAAAGTAGGAGGAATATATTCATTTGCCAGCTGTTGTTCTACCCACGATCTTAATGATACATGACTTAATAAAGCCATGTAAAACTTGAGTGAGGCAGTAGTCTTGTTTACATCTAGGAATTGACCACAGAATAGCAGTTGTGGACAGTTTAGAAACTCATGGTAGAAAAATGAAGATTCTTTATTTGGAGCCCAGGAGAAGTAATGCAGCGTTTTAGATGTGTGTAAGTATGTGCATCCTTGGGAGATGGTTCTTAGTTTTCATTATATGTTCAAAGGAATCCAATAACTAACCACTGGTGTGAGCCCAATGTTTGTTAGTTGAATGGAATGCCATTTTTGTGAGTTTCTTTATTTGTTGTTCCCTCTTTCCCTGCCTTCCCCTGTCTCTCTTTCCTTATTCATTATGTTCAGTACTCGAACTCAGAAAAAGGTTCTTTTTGGTGAGCAGTGATTTATCACATGAAAGTTTCTAATGACTTAAAAAATTTTAAAAAACAACACATGTGAAATCGTTAATCAAATACTGTGTCAATCTGTTTTGATTTGGGGAAGTTTTCCCATTTAAATCAGTAATTTAGTGTTACCTTCCTTTGTTAGAATTTTTAAAGAAAGCACGACCAGGATGCTGATCATTAAATAAATTTCTGCTATTCCTACAACTTACTATGTTTTGACAAGTCCATAATGAACTGAGAGTTGAAATCATTCATCAAATGCAGTTATCCTTTTGCTGCGTTATTTCAAAAGGTAGAGCTTTACCAACTCCATTAAAATTTGAGGCTTTCTAAGTTTTTGCACAACTAAAGCAAAGAGACATTCTGTTAAAATAACCTTAAATAAAATTCTTTTTAGATGTTAAAAACTCTACTTCTTTAAAACATAAGATCTTAGTCATTTTTGATTACCAGATGACAGGAAAAACTTCTCTTTTCTAGTGTAACAGGGCTTCTGATATGCAATGACCACCTTGTTTTTGACAAAGGACTAACCAGTATCGTATTTTTTCTTAGGAATGGGCTGTTTCTGGGGAGCTGAAAGGAAATTCTGGACCCTGAAAGGAGTATATTCAACTCAAGTTGGTTATGCAGGAGGCTACACTCCCAATCCTACTTATGAGGAAGTCTGCTCAGGTAGGAAGAATTTGCTCTATCATATAAGGAACAAGGACGGACTTGTCCCTGCTGGCGGATGACAGGATCTTTAAAATGGAAATAATTTTTTTGTGTGTTTTCTCAGTCTTCTCTTGCCTGTTTCTATAAATATACTTGCTGGCCTTTCACTTCATATTTTTAGAAGATAATGGACTTCCTACGGAATGTGTCATTTAGCGTTTGTTGCAGAAAAATCACCCTGAAACTTAATCGCTAAAACAATCATTTGTTACCTTATGATTCTGTGGGTCAGCAGTTTAGACTAAGCTCAGCCTGGTGGTTCTTCTGCTGGTTTCATCTGGGTTCATTCATGTGATTCCAGTCAACTGGTGGGTTGCCTGGGGGCTAGTTGGCCTTTGATGGCTTCGCTCATACATCTGGCAGTTGCTGCTGGCTGTCACTTCCTCTTGCCTGGGGTTATGGGGATGATGGAACGTATGTCTTCACACACTGGCCTGGGTGAATTCATGTGATGGTGGATGCAGCGATTAGGAGCAGTAAGAGAGGGCAAGCACCATTCTGCTAGTACTTTTCAAGTCTCTGAGTCACATTCACTATTGGTCCCATTGACCAAAGCAGGTCACATGATCTAGCCCAGAATCTGTGTGGGAGGGACTTCCCAAAGGCAGGTGTACAGGGAGATGTGAAGAAATTGGGACCATCACCACATCACTCTATCACCTGGGACAAATATGTCATATACCAGACTTGTTTTCTTGAGGGAAAGACACTAAAAATCAGGCTATAATGAAGGGATTGTCAAACTGTGGCTTGCAGGCTAAATCCTGCCTGCTGCCTGTTTATATAAAGTTTTTTTTTTAAACACAGACATGACTGTTTATTTATGTTATCTGTGAATGTTTTCATGCCACAGTTGCAGTCGAGTGGATGCATCTGAGACAGTATGGCCTGTGAAACCTAAAATGTTTATGATCTGGCCCTTTACAGAAAAATATTTGCTGACCGGGATAGGCAGTTGCCTCCATGGCAAATTCTAGCTCAATTACCAGATAACCTTTCTGGAATTTGTTTTGTTTTGTTATTTCTGGCCTTCAAGGATTTCCTTTTATCTTTCTGCCAGCTCTGGTTGCATTTAAAACACATTATTTTTCTCTTAAAAATGTTTTTTCATTTTAAATATAAAAGTGATATATATTTAAGGTGTACAACATGATACTTTGATATACATAGTGAAACAGTTACTAATAGTTAAGCTAATTAACATACCAATCTCCTCATGTACTTTTTTTGTGTGGTGAGAGCACCTTTGATCTACTCTCTTAGCAAATTCCAAGTATACAATACAGTATTACTAAGTACAGTCACCATGCTGTACCTTGTATCTCTACAGCTAATTCATCTTACATAAATAAACGTTTGTACCCTTTGACCAACATCTCCCCATTTCCCTGGTAACCACCATTCTACTCTCTGCTTCTGTGAGTTCGATTTTTTTAGACTCCACTTATAAGTGAGACGGTGCAGTATTCTTTTTCTGTGTCTAGTTTATTTCACTTAGCATAGTGTCCTACAGGCTCACTCATGTTGTTGCAAATGGCAGAATTTCCTTCGTTTTTTTAGGCTGAATAGTATTCCGTGTGTATGTGCCACATCTTCTTTATCCCTTCACTGATGGACATTTAAGTTGTTTCATACCTTGGCTATTGTGAATTATGCTGCAGTGCACTTGGGAGCACAGATGTCTCTTTAAGATACGGATTTCACTTCCTTTGTGTGTATACCCAGAAGAGAGGTTGCTGGATCGTATGATAGTTCTGTTTTGAATTTCTTGAGGCACATCCATACTGTAAAATACATTTTTTAAAAGAATATTTTATTTACTATCTTAAGAGTTCTTAATAGGGAGAGTTTATCTAGTATACAGCCCACACCACATTGACAGAAATGGGATTTAAAAAAAATATGTAAATAGTCTTATCGTTTAAAAATAAAAGTTTGCATTGGTGTTATTTGTGGAGGGCCCTCTCAGCTCTTTGAGGGCACTGCGGATGTAGGTGGCGGGGGGGAATTGGAGTTTGGGAGTTTGTTCGATAATGAGCATGTCGATTTGTTTGCTACAGTATGAATTCTGATTTTGAAATGAAATTTGAACTGTGCAACAATGAAAATATCATGAAAATATACATATTCTTCTTTTTCTTGCTTCTGGAGAAGAATTGAAATAATTCTGATCGGTGTTGAGAATGTGGAATATCGAACAAATACGTTAATGGTTAATCCATTTTTTTTCCTCTCCTTCTGTTTCAAAATTAAACAAATGCTTATGCAGAACTATAAATAGAGAGATTCAGATGAACCCTGGAGATTGCCCAGGTGTATCCTCTTAAATCTTAGGAATGGAAATGAATAGATTCCTTCCTGTAATTGCAGACATGACTTAATAACCTAAGACAAAAAGTTGCTAAGAAAACCTCCAGATATCTACTGCTTATACTGTTACTGTCTACCAGCAAAATGTTAATTATCAATTAGAATATCGTGGTTGCTGGTTTGCTCAGCCTCTCTTCAGTTCAGTTCTTCACCGTAACAAGAACAACATGATAATTGCCCTTTGTTGAACTCCTACTATGTGCCAGACGCTGTAACAAGCACTTTTTGCATCTTTGCTTTTTTCCATCTAATCTTTCAGACAGCCCCATGAAGCGCCTCAGTTTCTGCTTTTTTACAGAGGGAGTGTTGAGGCTCAGAGAGAATAAGTAACTTACCTGAGGTCATATCTCCCGATCTCATTAGCTCTCAGCTCAAAACTTATGCCATTGACTGTGGTGTAAGTCACCCAGCTGTCATCACGGCCCAGCCATTCTCCATCCACCTATTTATGCTTCCCTCCTCCACATATTCTCTTTCATGTATACTTTTGAATCTATCGGTATGCTTTTTAATGATTACTGTAAGGAAAATACCAAGCAGTTTTTTTGGGTCTTTCTGATGTTTAAAAGGAAAAAGGAAAAAACCCTTTTAAGATACAGTTCATGCAGACATCTGGTGCGTTAGAGGCCTGTAGCAACAGTGAAGTACAGAAACCACGGAGGTTGGTAAAGAACTCTCTATTTGATGTGAACACTACCTGCTAAGTTAGCGGTGGCATCCGGAAGCATGGTTGTCATGGAAACTTGTTCCTGATTGGAGAAAGATAGTTATAGGGTCTTATCCAGACTCAGAAGGAGAGATGATTTCTTTCCCCAGGCTTTTTTTTTTGTTCTGATCATGAAAGGGAAAAACAAAAAGGCAGACAGAAGCTGTGATAGAAAGGGCTCTCTAGCACAGAAGTGGTGGAGCCTTCAGATCCCTGGGAATAGCAGGGAAGGAGAACAAACAAGGTCCCCAGCTAATTAAAGATTTTTGACCAAGGAGAGGGATGGGGGAGACAGAAAGCAGGTTATACTGGCTAGGCCTCCCTACTGGGGCCTCAGGTGCTCAAAGCCTTGTTGAACAAGTCAGCCCTGGAGGGGTCTGCCTTGCAAGAAAGAAAAACCCAGGCTCTGCTAAGATGTATAATCGTTGCTGAGGTTTCATGTGAGAGAAATACTAGTCTGTGCTCCAGTATTTGCATTAATTTCCAAATTGCTTACTCTTGTGTTTGCAATTAAGCTTGTAAAACTTTGGTCACAACCAGGAGTCTTTTGTAAAGGTTTTCCTTTCTTCCTTCCTTCTTGCCTTCCTTCAAGAAAAGAAGCCCAGGGACCTGGATTGTGTGGCAACTGCCTTCTCTCACAGAGCAGGACGCCTGAGCCTGAGGTGCCATTGGGTTTTTTGGGGGCAGGTGCCAGAATTATAGGGCTAGCACTCAGGAAGGGGTTCTCAAAACCCACTGGGCTAGCTTTACCACTCCCTTCTACCCTGACCCATCATCTGGGAGATGCTTCTAGAGTCAGAGCTTGTGTCAGAGCTTCCACAAGTATTGTCTTGGCGAACAGATTGGTGATCACAAGCCATGGAACCAGAACCATTGGCTGAAGTTGGTCATGCCTGCTTGCTAGCGGGTATGCATGTGAATGTGAAAGCAGGTGTGTGTGCAGACAGGCTGCTTATCAATGTCTGAATGGTGTTTCTATGTGGCTACAGATGGGCCAGCGATTGGAGTTGTGCTTCGGCACGTGGAAAAGACATATGACTTCTAGTAACAGCCAGGAGAGGAGGTGGACCCCACGGTGACATTTATTAACGGCTCACCAAGGGGTCTGTTACATGCTGGGTGATCTGTGTGAGTCTAGAGCCTAACACATGTAGAAGACCCATGGGGAAAACAGTTCCTGAAGCATTTGCAAAGTTGCCTTTTGGGAATGAAGTATAAAATAAGCCTGTAATGCATCAGAGCCAAGATAGGCAATCACTTAGAAGAGAGCTTGGCTTTTGGGTCTTTGGGACCTCAGAGTAACCTGACGGAATGCCCTGACATATGTAAAAGGAAAAGAAGAGAACCTTAGCAGGGAGGCTGGTCAGCCAGGTCTGCCAGGCCGGCCTGGGAAAGGGGAGGTCCTGCTGGCACCCCCCCCTCCCCGGGTTGCTCTGTAAGGTTTGGCTGCTGGACAGACTCCCAGAGCCTGATACCATGACACTTTTAAGTTCTATCACTAACTCGTCTTGTTCTGATGCACACTCTGTAGAAACTTCTCGTCTTTTGTCCTCCCGTGGAGATTATTTACAGGAAGAGAATGCAAGGAGACCAGGTCAGCCAGACAGTTCTACTTCTCATTTCAAATTCAATGAAATGCTATTCTGAGAAGTATATCTCAGTCTATTGTGAGTTTAGTCTACACAGGTCATTCTCTCCATATTCAATTAACCGTGGGTTACATTCAGTGTAGAAATGGAATTTGGCCTTCAGAGCTGAGAGTCAGAAGCCTGACTGCCATGATTGTCCAAAGTCTGTGATTGCCTCCTTGCGTTTCCCTAGAGACTCCGCGTCCCTCACATGTCCATCATTTCATTTAAACCTGTTTTAAAAGTGACCACCCTCCTATAATAGGCACTTAAACTTCCTTTCCTCAGATTCATCAATTAGTGCTGGAGCTCACAGACTGAGAAACTTGCATCTCTCAGGTATTTTAGGCCTGAAGTCTGAGTCCTCTGAGAGCTGCCCACCACCAGCTCCTGCACCAAGAACCCAGTCTCAGCTTGGATGCAGGGTAGCATTGCTCACAGCCACTGTTTGGCTGCTGTTTCTTGTTGTGTCTCAGGTCTGTCTCTAAGACATGTGCTGAGAAGTAATTTAAGTCTCAGTGGCCATCATTCTGTTCCTGAAATGATTTCTAAGGATTCATTCATTCACAAGGTATTCCTTAACAGCTCAGTGTATGCCTGGCACTGGAGAACCCATAAAAACCTAGAAGGGAACAGCCAGGAAGAGCCTAAATTTCGTGTAGGCTTTCTTGATGAATTAAATTCACCATTGATTGGGAATGTACTGCATACAAGACATTGTACTAAGTACTTCATATCATTGTATGTGATACCAAGTTGAAAAATGCTAGTACCTGTCTTCCAGAATTCTTTCTCTGTAGTTAAATGAAAGCTTGATCTTTCACATTTAAAGAGTTGTGCTGACCCTGGCTTTAGACACACACACACACACACACACACACACACACACTCACACAAACTACACATTTGTTATGCAAACCAACTGATTAAATGGCATGCTGTTGCTTTCCTACGTTGATTTTAGAAGTAATTGAGCTATTCAGTTTCTTGAATACCCTGATAGAGAATTATTCTTACATTTTATAATAACGACTACACAGATGAAAATATGAAAAGACATTCTGCAATGGATAAGCATTCTGGGTTAATTTCAGTGCATTAGCCTAATACACAAATAACCCCATTTCTGGCAAGAAAACCCAGGATGTTCATTCACTGGGTAATATCTTTTCGTATTTTGCTTACAGATGTTCAGAACAATTCCGTGTTTATCAGTCTATTCAAAAGCTTTTAGAAATCTGCACAGCCAAGTGGCACCAAAACCAGAAGCATGAAAGGGACTGTACAACTTTCTCTCATAAGAGAGATTCATACAGTCACCATAGAAAAGCTGAGGCCCAGACGCTTTTCTTTATCAACAGAATACTCTGGTGGATTCATGCAGCGTGTTTGGTAGAAGTCCCGAGCTGGAGCCAGGGCTTGGGAGGAGCAGAGAGTGGGAGGCTCCTGTCACCTTCTGGTGGTGTCCATGCCGAGGCTGTACCACTCTTTGGACTCAGTTGCCTCTCTTGTAAAATGGGGACACTGCTGCTTTATGAAGCCCATAGGGTTGTGGTAAGGTTCTTATTTGAAAATAAAATTATTTCATATTGGGAGTAGGAAATCCAGGACATAAGCTTTCTATCACTCTAGCTCTTGGGTATATTAAAGATAAAAGTGATGGGTCAGGAAGCGTCGCTTGGCAGGGGCCTGGGCTCAGCCCACAGAACGTGCACGCAGCGCAACAAGCCGAAGCCGTTTTCTTCTTTTTCTCTTCTGTGTTCTCAATAGGTCATATCCACCACCCTCTCCAAATGCAAATCCTTATTTCCTCGATGCTTCAGAGCTCTAACAAAGCATTGAATAATTTCCCCACTAATATAAAAAAACTCAATACACTTTTTTAGTTTGACAATTTCTGAAGTGTTTGGGTGGATGTGCATGTCTATGTATCTTGCATGAGATTAATGACCCCATTCTTTTTCAAAGTAGTGATGAGTTCTGTTATTAGCAGATTTTACCAAGCAATGTAAAACTCTTTCTAAATTCCTTGCAGACTACATTAAATCTCTCTTTAGTGCATAGTAAGTCCTATTGTACTCTTTTCAATGTCAGTCAAGGTAAATTACTAAGTTATTGACATATCACTGAAGATGCCAGAATTCTGGTGTTCAGTTCTTGCTATAAGCAATTTGATCACTTTTTGCTCCTCTTATATTAGACATAAAATTAACCTTGAACTTGTAGCAGGCAGGGTGAAAATGCTTACCTCTCTCAAACCACCAGGCAGAAAGCAAGCTCCAAGGTCAGGGGTCCTGTGACTCCTAGTTATAACCTGGGTTCTAGGACCAAATACAACTTCTCCACGCATCATGCCCTTTTAAGTGAGGATGGCGATCAAGAATTCAGAGTGGGGCTTCCCTGGTGGCGCAGTGGTTGAGAGTCCGCCTGCCGATGCAGGGGATATGGGTTCGTGCCCCGGGCCGGGAAGATCCCACATGCCGCGGAGCGGCTGGGCCCGTGAGCCATGGCCGCTGAGCCTGCACGTCCGGAGCCTGTGCTCCGCAGCGGGAGAGGCCACAACAGTGAGAGGCCCGCGTGCCGCAAAAAATAAAAAAAAAAAAAAGAATTCAGAGTGGAGGTGGCTGTTGAGTTTGAATTAAGATTTTGAAAGATCAATTATCATTTCAGTTAGGCTGGATTTTTGTTTTTTAATTGAGTACTGGGGTTTTTAATTTTTTTTAATATTTTTAAAATTTATTTTTTTTTACGGTACACGGGCCTCTCACTGTTGTGGCCTCTCCGGTTGTGGAGCACAGGCTCCAGACACACAGGCTCAGCGGCCATGGCTCACGGGACCAGCCGCTCCGCGGCATGTGGCATCTTCCCGGACTGGGGTATGAACCTGTGTCCCCTGCATCAGCAGGCGGACTCTCAACCACTGCGCCACCAGGGAAGCCCTGGGGTTTTTTTAATAGTTCTTGTGTCTGCTGGATGCTCTCAGTGCTGTGTGCTATAGCCGGGAGCCGAGCTGAGGGTGTGACAGCAGAGCATGCTGGAGCCTCTCATGTTAACCAGTGTGCTGGCATCTCTCGTTTCTCCTGACCTTGGAGCCAGAAAGGAAATCATTCGACCAGCAGGTGTTGTTGCCTTGCCCTCTTTCAGAGCTTCTGCAGGTCTGGTTTCCAGCCTGGGCTGTGGGCCGTGGGGCCTGCAGAGTTGGGAACAGTCTGCAGATCGATTTGTCCACCAGGCAGGTGCTGAAGGTCTGAGTAACCGTCTCGCTCACAGCTACTTCGGATTTTCAGTCTGCAAGGGAGATGACGTTGTGAAAATGAAAGACACATTCATGCAGTCTTACTGAGCTCGGAGCAGCTTTTGGTCTTCACCAGTATGCCCTTCATGCCTGGATTCTAGAACCCTGGAGCACTTGTACTTGTGCAGAGGCTTGACAAAATCACGTGATCTCTCGTGCTCACACAGCCGTGGAACCACCGTGCTAATGGGCTGTCCAAAGTTCCCAAAGCTGAAACAAAATAGACATGCGCGCCCTTTGCTAGAGATATTTTGAGTTTGCTACAATAATTCAATACAGCATTAGACATCACAGAGGAGGAAGAAGATATTTCTATAGCTTCAAAGGTCTGACAGCTGGCAAACACCAAAACATGAGGCAGCACAAGACCTCCCTCCTCAGGTGGTGAAGGAAGCATTCATGCCTTTCCTTCCCTGTCGGGTTTAGCAGCCAAAGACTCCAGTATGTCAGTGTCTGTTGTTTGTCGTTTAAGAGGAGAGGTGGCAAATGAATTTTGATTCTTTGTGGAGTCTCTGAAGATATTGCATGTTCAGTATATTCTTCATATGTCCTTGATGTTTTCGTTTTCTCTGGGTTGTGTAGCTGTTCTGTCACCTCTCTGCTTGAGCAGCTTAATTCACTGCTGGGAACAGGTGTAGTGGTCAAAGATCAACAGACTGACAGACTCTAAGTAGTTAAATGTGTCAATATTTCAGCATATCTGATGGTAAAATTTGAATAGTCCAATTAAATGAAAAGGAACAATAATAAAAACATTCCTTATATTCATCCAGTGCTAGAAATAAGTTGTTCTTTCATTGTTTCGGGATTATATTCTCAAGGATTTAGGAGTGATGTGAAGAGGAATTTGCTATAGCAAGCAGTTCTTAAAACGTAATTGCAAAAGCAATTGATGAATGTGCCTACACTGATATTTTCAAATCACATATAATGGAGCCATAATGTAATATGAGAAAAAAACCTTATAGGGGGTTGAGCTTCTCTAGGAATTTTTATGTGATACTTTGGGTCTTAATTACTTCATAATGACTGGCAATTTTTAAAGCCTGAGAATTAGTTTTATTTATTTCTTTTTCCTTTCTTCCTTTCTTCCTTTCCCTTCCTCCCTCCCTCCCTTCCTTCCTTCTTTCCTTCCTTCCTTCCTTCCTTCCTTCCTTCCTTCCTTTCTTTTTCTTTCTTTCTTTCTTTCTTTCTTTCTTTCTTTCTTTCTTTCTTTCTTTCTTTCTTTCTTCTTTCTTTCTTTCTTTCTCTCTCTCTTTCTTTCTTTCTTTCTTAAATAAATATCTGGGTCAATTGCTGTCCCATCTGCCAAGTTGAAACTGCAAGGGACTCGTATGAAAACACAGTCGCCCATCATGTGAGCGAATCACCCAGTAGGAACGGAGCAGCTTCCGAAGAGGTCACTGCTGTGTTCCAGGCCTGCCTCAGATTTGCTGGGACCTCATCAGCATGCGAATCAGTCACAGGCCACTGAGTCCTTTCAGCTGTGGGCCAGGCTTTGCTTAATAAATCCTGGGCTCTGATGCGTGGAATTGCAGGGTCTGTTGGGGACGCCGAGGGAAAGAGCTGACCTCAGCCTCTCCAGGCTTTGCACGTGGGAGCCAGTGCCCTGTCTCTGGGGCAGAAGCTTCCTGAGGAGGATGCTTACCCACAAGAGAGTCGGGCCCTCTTACTTGTAGCTGTCTCCTTCCTCTTCTTCTTGTCATATTCTCTCCCCACTTCTCCTTCCCTTTCCTGTGTTTCTTCTTCTTTCCTGTGGTTAAGGATACATTGCTTTTCTACTCCAGTACCATTATAATTACAATAGTCCTAGAAAGTCATAAGAACTGGTGACTTACATGTTGCCCATCTTAGGTTTAGAACAGTTTATAACACAAAACTCTCAACAAATATTATTATAATAGTAGCTTATATTAATTGCTGGTTTATAAAATCTACAAAACATTTCCAGAGGCTGAGCTTTGTCACAGGCCTGTGAAATAGGGCAGCATTGTCGCCTCCACTTACAAGGGTGCAAAGCCCTCTGGAGCAGAAAGTTACTCGGAGTGTCACCCACTAGTTAGAGGTCCCAGCCGTCTCGTCTGATGGCATTTCTTTTGAAGAAAACAGAGTTTGTATTTCAGACTGTGTCCTTCTAAGCTTTTTCTTTATGCATTTCCAATAAATGCATTTTCACATGCCTTTCTTGAGCATTTTAGGATACTTCAAAAGATATTAAATTAAGCAATGAAGTTCTTGTAGGAATAAACTAGATTTTAGAAAATGGTTTATTAAAAAATGTCTGGTGGTCCAAAACTATTTAGATGAACTTGATCTATAGAAACATGGATTTCTTTTTCTTTTCATTGGATGTATCTTAGAGATCATCTGTCTCAGTAAGTCTTGAAACTTTTGGTAAGCATTAGAATGTCTTCATCAGATAAAGATTTTGCACAGAAGTCTATTATTAAAACACAGTGTCCAAGGTACTCTGATTAGTGGAGGGGGCTCCCCCTACACTGTCCTCGTTCTTCAGGCCAAGGAGCTGCTTCCTTGGGGCTAAGTCTAGAAAGCAGTTGAGGACCAGGGACGACTTCACCCTGGGCTGAAACATACATTGAAAAGGAGAAGACCACCCAACCACATTACACACTAAAGGAGAAGACCTCCCGACCACATCACACAATTAAAGAGAAGACCTCCCGACCACATCACACACTTAAGGAGAAGACCTCCCGACTACATCACACACTTAAGGAGAAGACCTCCCGACCACACTACGCAGTAAAGGAGAAGACCTCCCGACCACACTACACACTTAAGGAGAAGACCTCCCGACCACACTACGCACCAAAGGAGAAGCCCTCCCGACCACATCACACGCTTAAGGAGAAGACCTCCCCGACTACTTCATACACTAAAGGAGAAGACCTCCCGACCACGTCATACGCTAAAGGAGAGCTCCTCTCTCTGACCACATTCCACACTTGTGCCTGCTTTAAGGCTGCATACTGGAAGTTACAAAGTCCCCAGGATTGTCAGGCAGCCCATCCAGAGATAAAGTGCTGGAAGGCATGAGAATGGCGCCTTTTATTCTCTACCTTCTCAGAGATATACCCAGGCGCCAAGATGTACCCAGGAGCCCTAAGCATAAGCGTTTTTGTGTGAGTTCTGGGTCTCCCATCAGAGGCCCAGAGCCTCCAGTTTCTCCCAATCACTTGTCTCTGTCCATTTTGTTTCAGTTCTGGTGCCTTGAGCATATTTATTTTAAAGCCCTCCCTCCCCTCCTCCTTTCTGGAGGTAAGGAACTGTTGGCTACTGTCATACCCAGGCCCTGTCCCTGAACCTGCCTTGCTGCTGAAGGGGGGGTTGACAAAAAGTCATAGGTGCCTGAACTTGCGTATCTTTGTGCAGAAGAAAAAAAATCTGTCACCTTAAAAAATCTGTTTAAGGCTTGTTGAGTTGTATTTGGTAGTTTGAAAATGCTTCAGGGAAAACCATCTGTCCACCTTGGAGAGTCGGGTTATATAATGGCTAAGCCACATACTGGGGGTGCAGGTGGGGTCGGCATGGGAAGAAGCTATCTGTTTTGGGCTCTTCAATAACATTTTTTAATTAATAAACTTTATTTTTTAGAGGAGTTTTAGGTTCGCAGCAAAATTAAGAGGAAGGTACAGAGATTGCCCATATACCCTCTGCCCCCGTCCCGTGGTCTCCCCTACTATTACCATCTCCACCAGATGGTACATTTGTTACAGTTGATGACCCTACCTTGACACATCACTATCACCCAGACTCCATAGTTTGCATTACGGTTCACTTGTGGTGCTGTTCATTCTATGAGTTGGGACAAATGTACGGGGACATATCACACAGAGTGTATCTTATTTTCCGTTCTCTGACTTGGCCTTTGCAAACTGTGGCTGCTGCTGTCCTGGGCTTTGCTCTTTGGGTTTGCAGCTTTGCTCTGCTCACTGGTGTTCCCGACATTGGTGCTTTAGGCTCTGCCGGCCTCACTCTTACCTCGCGGATGGGCGGCTCTGTTGCTCATGGTTCCGCTTTGTTATACTCAGGTAACCTCAGCACAGAAATTCCAGAAAGGGGGCCTGGGCCTGTTTCCCTGAGATGCTGTAAGGTACGAAAGTTCCAGAAAAGAAAAATGTAACCTCGTTATTTCGGTTTGTTTCCAAATTTGGACTGGAGACAAACACTGCCCAGACAAAGTGGACACAATAACTGTAAGATCTGTCAGAATAAATGGGAAAGAAATGGGAGAAATCAGCGACTGTGTGTAGGCGGGTCATTGATGAATGAGGCTCACTCTGTAATTTGGACCAGTTGCAGCAGAATAAAAGCTCCACTTCTAAGTGAAGAATCACACATGACAAACAAGCAAAAACTACTGAGTGCCACCGCGCCTGGGCCAGTTGTACAGGGCACAGAATTCTGGTTAGTGATGAAAGTGGAGTGAAAAAGCTGCATGTAGCCCAAGATCCATGGAATAGAGAACCAGCAATGTTTCCTTTGCTCCTTAGGGCAGAGGAGGGGAGAGGGAGAACACCTCACAGTGCTAGCTGCACAAGCACGTAAGCGAGACATCTCCTATGTCGACAGGCGCAGATGTGCTGGTCACGTAGCCTGAATTTAGGGCAACAGATGGACGATTCATTGCATGAATTGGATAGCCAGGGACCTCAGTGCCTGCTGGGTAATCCAAGGACGCATCAGGTTGACCTAATGACACCACACTTGGGCAGAGGTAGAACCAGGGTGCCCACCATCTAAAGGGGAAGGGAATAGCCATTTGCACTGGTGGGGAGAAAAACAAATGAAATTCAGTAAGAATAAAGGAAATCCCATCATCGGTGTGTATGTTTATAAAGCGTTTTTTGTCCGAGGACTTATTGTCTTTCATTTGTCTTTGCAAGACCTGACCTTTTCATGTCGCTTCCGAATGTTGTAATCATATGACATTCAGAGCACTGGAAAGGGAAATAATATTTGGGTATTTGATATATATGCAAACTATATTTGAAATAAATTTTCTTAACACTGAATTTTTACTCTAAGCACAAAATGAAAGATAACTTTCTTGAAAAGAACTACAGAATGTGGTTTGGTTTTCAAAATACAGTATAAGATGTAGAAAAGATGAAGCCTTCATTTTAAAACCAAATAGTATTGAACTAAAACAAAAAATAATTCTGTGTGACTCCTTTTATGACACTTTAATCGTGTACACAATAGCTATAGTCAGCTCTGATGGTACTAACCTTTTCATTTGATGATGAAATGAATGAATTGGCACATTTTTAAGCTGCTACACACTCAGCACTTTTATATACATTTAGTAGGTGTGCACACTCATGTTAGGGTCTCTGCTGAAGGCATTTAAAAACTCATCACCTGCTCTGCAAAAGTCCCTGTGCCAGATACAGTGGGAGGCAGGAGAGATTAGTTGTTGTTTTCATGAAGGTGCACATACATTGTAATAGGGAAGACCCTTTGTATTCTGTTACAAGGTAGTCACTAAAGAGATGTTGCCTATAAGCTTAAATTATACAAAATGGCCCATCTCTGGGAACCCTGCCTCCCAGGTAATGAACATTCAGCTAAAATACCTTTGTTTAGCTCACAGGAAACATCCTGACCAGGCCCACCTGTGAATGACTGCAGGGAGGAAGAAATGAACACATCCCCTCTGGAGGCTGACTGAACCAGGAAATGTTTGACTTTATTCCTTCTGATTTTAGTATAAAAGAAACCTGAATTCAGGCAAGATGTTTCTTTGGGACCTGAGTCCACCATCTTCATGGTCTGCTGACTTTCCGAATAAAGTCCTATTCCTCTCTATTGACCTGTCGTGCAGCGAGTGGTATGAGCTTGGACTCGGTAACACCATTACTTTTTTAGAAAATAGACTTCAAACTTAGGGATAAGTTTTGACTAAAGAGCTACTCTTCTAGAAGCCAATCCTCTATTAAAATTCACCCTCAAACTACATCTATACCTAGAGTATACTGTTTGCCCTCAGACTATACCTGTGTCATTAAGTCTCTGCTAAACTGGGCTTCCCTCATGTCCAGTAGCTTATGAGAACTCCAGCTGTTAGCCTGTGGCAGTTCACCTTGTGTAATAGTATGTCACTTCCTTAATTGTCCAAAAAAATCTTATTGTAGAATGAAACTATTATCAATTATGTGCACCTAGTTTAAACTAATTGTAAGATATATTTGATTCTAAGGGTTTTTTCCCCCCAGAAACTCAGCATTGAATCTTTTTCAAAGTTTTCTATTCTGTGGCGTTTCCAGATACATTTTAACTTGTTTGTTGGAACTCTGGCTGTCTGGGCTAAAGCCGGAGTTGCCAGGCAAAGCTGCTGCAGGTTGGGCGCAGGTGGGTGCAGCAGGGAGCTGGCTGTCAGGCGGGGCCTGAGCTGCTTGGACAAGCAGGAGTGAACAGGTGGGTAGGCCTAAGGGCATGACTGGAGTGCTCAGGGTGAAGAGGGAGAAGGGCAGGTGGGGTGAAGGATACCTTCTCGAATACATGGTTACTGAGTTTAGATGACTAGTCAGTGAGAAACCTTTAGCCCCGATGGATGGGCCAGGGGTACAATCTTGTATATCAAGTCCAAGGAAATAAAATAACCTGGAATGAAGTGAGAGGCCAAAGGAGAGGGTCCTAGGAAGTCAGTTAAATGGATAGATAGGCCAGTGTGTTGAAGAGACTGAAGCGAGAGTCAAATGGGGGAAGTAGGGGTCAAGTCGGCCCTCAGAGGGAGAGGAAGCTTTAAACCCATCTCTGAGTGTGTGCTGCCACCAAGCCGGTGTGAGGGGGGTGCGGGTGAGTCAGGGCGGCTTCTAGGATTAAGTCATGACAAACTGAGGGTTTTGCCTTTGCTTCAGGAAAACAAGAGATGGAGTGCCATTGCTCACTCTTCACCTGTGGCTGATTTGATGCCGAGGCTAAATATCCTGCTGGTGTTTACCCAGTTAAGTCCTGCATGTGGGAGAGGCCAATCTATATTCCAGAATCAGACCTGAGCTCCGGTTCCAAGCGGCTGGCTGGTGGAGACTTGGCCAAACACAGGGTGGTGGGGAGAGAAGAGAGAGGCCAAGGGTACAGGCTGGTCTGCAGCAGCCACGTGGAGTCAAGGTCGATTCTTGACTGAGGGGAGATCACGATGCACACTGGATGGTGATTTGGGCAGGACAGGGACATCACTGGGGTCTTCTAGGCAGGCATCAGCTCAGGGCCCTTCCTCTCAGCCAGGTCCGTAGGATGACTGAAAGGTCCTGAGGTCGTCACGACCTGTGATGACCACTGGAATGAGTGACCCATGGCTCAACCAAATTGGCAGAGCTGGAAGGGCCTTTGGAATCATCTCTTTTTACACAGTGGGAAGTAGAAACTCCAGAAGGTTAATGACATACCACTGTCAGACAGCTGGCCTATAGCAGGGACTTGGTCAGGACGCTGGTCATTTTTTTTTTTTAATATACTACATTTTTAGAAACAGTTCTATTGTGATATAATTGACATATGGTAGACTATACATATTTAAAGTATACACTTTGATAAGTTTTAACATTTGTACACACTGTAAAACCAACTCCACAATCAATATTGAACTTATCCGTCACCCTCAAAGTTGTCTCATGCACCTTTGTAATTCCTCTTCCCTGCCTTCCTTATCCCCCCTTGCTCCCTGCCACCCTGCCACCAGCACCCTAACCCCCATGCCCAGCCAACCTCTGATCTGCTTCCTCAAATTTCTAGATAAATTTGCATTTTGTAGAGTTTTATACGGAATCAGACACATATGATTCTCATACTCGTCTGGCTTCCTTTATTCAACACCATCGTTTTGAGATTCGGTGGTTTTTGTATTTAGCAAGGGTTTGTTCCTTTGCATTGCTGAACAGTATTCCATTGTGTAGATATACCATCCATTCACCTGTTGGTTAATACTTGGATTGTTTTCAGTTTGGCTATTACAGATAACACTGCCATAAACACTCATGTCTAAGTCTTTGTGTGGACATATACCTTTATTTCTTTTGGATAAATGCCTAGAAATGGAATGACTCAGTCACATGGTAAGTATATGTTTAACTTTTTAAAACATTGCCAAGCTGTTTTCCAAAGTGGTTGTACCATTTTACATTCCTTCTGGTTATGTGTGAGAGTTCCAGTTGCTCCACATTTTCACCAACACTTCGTATGGTCAGTCTTTTCAATTTGAGTCATTCTAATAGATGTGCATTGATACAGCTTTGTGCTTTTCACGTGCATTTCTCTAATGACTAAATGATATTGAGTATTTTTTAAGGTTTCTTACTTGCCATCTGTATATCTTTCATAAAATTGTCTATTCAAATCTTTCATACATTTTTATTGGATTATTTTCTAATATTAGAGTTTTGAGAATTCTTTATATATTATGTTTACAGGCCCTTTATCAGATGTATGATTTGCAGATGTTTTCTCTGAGTCTGTGGCTTGTCTTCGCATTCTTTTAACAGTATCTTTTGAAGAGTAGAAGTTTTAAATTTTGATGAGGGCCAATTTATCAATTTATTATTTTGTGGATCGTCCTCTTAGATATGACATCATATCTAAGAAACCTTTGCCTAATCCACATTCACAAAGATTTTCCTATATTTTTTTCTAGAAGTTGTATAGTTTGACATATACATTTAGGTCTGTTATCCATTTAGAATTAATTTTTGTTTATGGTGCAAGAACCCCACAGTCTTTTTTTTTTTTTCGGTACGCGGGCCTCTCACTGTTGTGGCCTCTCACCTTGCGGAGCACAGGCTGCAGACACGCAGGCTCAGTGGCCATGGCTCACGGGCCCAGCCGCTCCACGGCATGTGGGATCTTCCCAGACCGGGGCACGAACCTGTGTCCCCTGCATCGGCAGGCGGACTCTCAACCACTGCGCAACCAGGGAAGCCCCCCCCCCACAGTCTTTTGACATATGTGCAATATAGTAAAAGACATGTGGTCTCTTTATCCACACATGGTTATAGGAATCTTCTACCAGCACCATCATGTTTAAATGCAAAGGTTAACCATACATTAAACATGTACGACACTCAAAAAACACCCCACTAAAATACATTGCCCAGTTTTCATAATACATTTAATGAAAGAATAATAAGGTCATTAAGGGCAATCAGTGTTTTGTTATATTCTTGATTATATATATTTCTTGATATGAACATAGTTGGGGTAAGAAGTAAGCTTCTTCCCTTCTAATGGAGACCAACATAGTCCTGGACTCAAGTTTAAAACCTTGACAACAGCAATGATTACCCGTTGTTTACCCACCACCCCCTCCTGTTGTGGTGATTATGGCACTTTAGAATTCCTGGAGAGGATGCAGTGCTTAATCACGTAATTATGTCCCAAACAACGCGGGCACTCTCTCTGCCATTCATAGGAACAGTGCAAAGAGAAGTTTGTTTGGGTTCTCATTGTGAAGACCCAGCGGGAGGAGAGGCTGCAGTGGCTGAAGAGAGCAGCTCATAGACAGGGAAGGAGTTGATTTGGAGACTAAACAGGGCCGGGTAGGGATATCGGGGGTTTTGTCTGTGCTTGTCAGGTACTTATGAGAGGAGGAGTTTTTAGCACCATTCCATCGACCTTAGTATATAAGTGTATGACTCAGGTTCCACGACACAGGATTGGAGCTGGTCATTTCATCTCTGGGGATTCTTTATGGGCCCTAGTGTTCTGTCTTCCACTGTGCTCCTGACCCCAGGGATGTACTTTCTTTCTGAAAAGCAGTAGAGATATACAGAAAGGGGCATTAGAATAGAAGTCAGCAGATGGAGGCGTTTGTGTTCTGACAGTCCCTTACATCTGCTGGGGGACCAGGAGTAAGGCGTTTAGCGTCTCCTAACACCGATTTCCTTATCTGCCAAACAAGGAGAAGGGTGCCTTTTAGTGGCCTCATGAGCACGCTGGGAGAATGTGCTCTCTACGTGTACAGCATTACTGTTAGTGGGTGGGCCATGCATTCTTTCATCCAGAAAAAAATTACTTGCACATTTTTTTGTTTGGAGGCACCATAAGAACTGGCCTTCCCTCGTCCAGGAAGCTTCCCTCACCCCAGGCCTGGGCCCCGAGGCTAGACCAGCTCTCCCTGCATCTCCCCGTCCCCCTTAGCATATTTCCCTCGTTGCACTTACCCTAGCACGATGACCGGTTTTCTCCATGCCTGGAGCAGGAGTTTCTTTAAGGGCCAAGACCTCTAATTTATCTTTATAACCCTAGTGCCATTTAATAAATGTTTGTTGAATAAGCAACTAAATGGGTAAATCTGAAGATGAGCAGGACATTCCTGTGTTAAAGGAATTCATCTTGGATGAATGGAGGAGATGGACGTGTATATGAGTACTTGCCTTCCACTGTTCCAACAGTGTACAACTACACTGTTATTCATTTTTAAACCAAATGGGACCACTTCATTCTCATCTAACGGAATAGCTTTTATTGGCACTCAAGACATTTGGGGGGAGAGTATGTGACTGACAAATGTTTTCTAGAAAGAGTAGAAGAGACAAGGGGAGACACTATTCTTTCATTCCAGTCATCACTCGTCTGTAATATTTCATGTCTGTGGCATCTCCCCCTCCACTCCCTAGATTAGGTTGCCCCCCATCTCCCCCTGCCACCCCCGCACTGTACATTCTCGCAACACCATCCTTCTCTTTTCTGACAAATTATTTGTTTACCATGTACCTCAGCAGCTGTCTTACTCACTACCCTAGCCTCATCATCTAGAGCAGTGCCCGGCAAATAGTAAGATCTCTGCAGATTGCTATTGCATAATTAAATACACGTGCAAACAAGTTCTGCACTGTAAAGAATTTTAAAAAACAACCCTGACTTCAAACATTTTAAGGCCATGAGTTGTTCTTTCACCATCATGGGCTTTCAGTATGGCTCTGTGACCCAGTATTCCTTCTGAGCAAGGCTACGGGCTGACCTTCTCAACAGGTTACACTAAGCCATTCAGTGGCTCTCCAGATACCTCACTGAGCTGACCTATTGCATAGAATTATTTCATGTTGTCCTCCTGGAATCCAGGTACAACTTAGCTTCTTTTCATTATCACACAACTTTATAGCAGAAACCTTTTCCCACCTCTTGGGACCCTTATCTTTAGCTTTCTGGAAAAGATGCAGCTTGGAATGCAATGGCACAGGCAGAGAAGGCAAACCCCACACGCATTCGCAGGTGCTCTGTGTTTTCCTCGCGCGGTCATTTGTCTTCAGGTTTGAATGTTTCTCCATCGCCTTTATTGGCAGCTGAAAATAGAGTTCTTGCCAGTGTAGACGCATTGTTACCACAAAATGCAATTTGCTGCCACACGTTGTGTTCAGATAATGGGAAAAGGTAGAATTCATCCACACAATTGTGCTCAAAGCAGTGATACCACAGAGTGAGCCATGCTTGGTTTTTCTGAATCATTTAAATGGTTTCATTGTAAGATATCCCTTTGTCAACTATTTTTCAGTGGGAAAATAAAGGCTCAAAGGAATTTCTTTTCTTAAAGAAACAGAACTTAGAGCAGAATCAGAAATATGTCATGTTATATAACCATTTATGAAAAAAGAAACATGTTACCAATGATGACAAGATCACTTTTGTCAAGTTGGAACAGCATTGTTAATTCTTTGAGTTTTCTAGATGCATCAGGCATAAACTTGTGTGGACCACGGGGAAGTGTTACCTGTGGGGAAGCAGGGATACAGTGACAGAAGCATGGAATTTGGAGGCAGAAGACTAGGCTATAAGCTTTGTTGCTCCCACTTGCTCTCTATGTGATCGTGGAAAAATTATCCTCTCACCTACCTTGTGGTTTTGTTATGAGTGTCAAAGAAGATAATGCAGATGTGTAGAGTACTGTTTGAACAGTGAAGGAGTGAGATGTTTTCATTCCTGTAGAAGTAATGTATTCTTGTGTGAACTGGAAAACTTGACATTCAAGTTTCACATTGGAGGTTTGGTCTTTCTTTAATTAGATATTATCAGATGGGAATATATGTATATATGTAGCTGATTCACTTTGTTGTAAAGCAGAAACTAACACACCATTGTAAAGCAATTTTACTCCAATAAAGATGTTAAAAGATAGATATTATCAGAAAAAATTGTTTTGTTATGTATCTATCTTTGGAAGTTTTACTTGTATAGCAGATTCTAAGTAATAAAACATCTGCCTATCAATAGCTATTTTTGTTTCAAGATAATTCACTGAGCTGCAAAATTCTGTATAAAAGGCAACATGATATCCTTTGGTAGAGGGTTATGTTTCTATTTGTTTTCCATAGAAAAGACAGCAAGTATGTCTCTTTTTTTTTTTTTGAAGAAAACACATGAAAAATAAGGTATAAATTACCCGTTGCCTTATTCATATAATGGAAACTTTAACCCAAGTTTAATTATAAAAAAATGGTAAAGCGAATTTTGCTAATTAAAGACTGGCAGTTTGAGCGTATCCCAAGCAGGATCCTCCTGTGGATGGCTAGAGGAGGGAGGGGATGGCCCAGGGGCTAGCATAGGGTCACTCAAACCACGTCAGACCAACTTTACTTCCAAACACTTGTGAGGGATGCTGTACAGGGAATCAAGTGTCATAAGGGTGGGTGTATTGCAAATTCTCTGATTTTATGGAATATTGACACAATGTGTGTCATTAGCTCATTCAGGTGTGACTCCATGAAGAAGTTAGGAAAGGTTGATTCCATGATCTTTGGGTTATTTCTTCGGAAGGAAGGAACTGTTCAGTTAGGCTGAAGGTATTGCAGTATGGGAATCTGTGCAGCAGAAGATGGGCATCCAAACATCATAGAAAGCCAGGCGTCTTTCCCCACCCTTGGCTTCACCATCACTGAAACCTTGAGTTGGCAGAGACCTCATTTCATCCTTGGAAGAGGGCTTTATTTTATTTTGAACCCCCAGCTGCCTGGAGCAGTAAATAGCTTAAAGCTCATTGATGAGCTCTCTCTCTCTTTTTCTATTCCATAGAAGAATAAAAGGTTTTATATAAAGAACTCAAAACTCAATAATAAGGAAACAAACAACTTTAAAACTTTTTTTTTTTTTTTTTGTGGTATGCGGGCCCCTTACTGCTGTGGCCTCTCCCGCTACGGAGCACAGGCTCCGGACGTGCAGGCCCAGCAGCCATGGCTCACAGGCCCAGCCGCTCCGCGGCATGTGGGATCCTCCCGGACCGGGGCACGAACCCATGTCCCTTGCATCGGCAGGCGGACTCTCAACCACTGCGCCACCAGGGAAGCCCGGAAACAAACAACTTTAAAAAAGGTGGGCAAAAGATTTGAATAGACCTGTCACCAAAGAAGACATACAGATGACATATAAAAACACCTAAAGATTCTCAAAATCATTAGTTGTCAGGGAAATGCAAATTAAAACCACACTGAGCTACCATTATAACCTGTTAGAATGATTAAGTTAAAATACTGACAGTACCCAGTACTAAGGAGGATGCAGAGTGACTGGACCTCTCATACATTGCTGGTGGGAATGCAAATGGCACAACCACTTTGGAAAGCCATTTAGAAGTTTCTCATAAATGTACTGCTGGTTCATAGTGTAAATGTAAGTGTACATTATGAACCAGCAGTCTAACTCCTGGGTATTCACCCAAAAGAAATGAAAACTTATACAATAATCTATACAGGAATGTTTATAGCAGCTTTATTCATAATAGTCCCAAATGAGAAACAACTCAAATGCCCATAACAGGTGAATAAATTGTGGTACATCCATTCAATGAAATACTACTCAGCAATAAAAAGGAATAAATCACTGATACACACAACAACATGGATGCTGAGTGAAAGAAACTCAGTTATGTTCGCTCAGTTATGCTGAGTGAAAGAAACCAGACAAAAAAGAGTGCACACTGTATGATTCAATTTATATAAAACCCTAGAAAATACAAACTAATCTATTGTAACAGAAATGGTTGCATGGGGATGGGGCCAGTGAGGGGTAAGAGGGAAGAATTACAAAGGTGAATCGGGAAACATCTGGGGGCTTCCCTGGTGGCACAGTGGTTGAGGGTCCGCCTGCCGATGCAGGGGACACGGGTTCATGTCCCGGTCCGGGAGGATCCCACATGCCGCGGAGTGGCTGGGCCCATGAGCCATGGCCGCTGGGCCTAAGCGTCCAGAGCCTGTGCTCCGCAACAGGAGAGGCCACAACAGTGAGAAGCCCGCGTACCGCACAAAAAAAAAAAAAAAAAATGTGCAATGAATTGTATGTCAATTGTAGTGACCTGTTTCATATATTTTAATTCCCCAAAATTAAAATTAGTTTATCACCAAGTCATCTCTATAGAAGAATTCTAGCTATAAATTCAGAAGTAATTGTAGAATTAGAAAGATCACCATTTTGCAATCTCTAATGAAATATAGGCCTACCTCTTTTATTGCTCTTTACTTTATTCTGTTTTGAAGATACTGCATTTTTTAAAACAATTTGAAGATTTGCGGCAACCCTGCTTCGAGCAGGTCTGTGGGTGACATTTTTCCAACAGCATTTACTTACTTTGTGTCTCTGTCACATTTTGGTAATTCTCACAATATTTCAAACTTTTTCATTATTATTATATTGTTATGGTGATCTATCTTTGATATTACTATTGCAGAAAGATTACAACTCACTGAAGGCTCAGATTATGATTAGCATTTTTTAGCAATAAAGTATTTTTAAAATAAGGTGTGTACATTATTTTTTAGACATAATGCTATTGCACACTTAATAGACTATAGTATAGTGTAAATGTAACTTTCATATGTACTGGGAAACAAAAAAAATTTTTATGACTCACTTTATTGTGATATTCGCTTTATTGCGTTGGTCTGCAACTGAACCCGCAGTACCACGAGGTATACCTGTAGTTTCTTTAGGCAGCGCTCGCCCTGCTGAAACCATTAGGATAAATGTTGCTGGGAACAGGTTAGATGGCTGTCGCCACTGAATCCACTGATCAATCTTAGCATCACTAAAAATAGAACAGCCACACATCATTATACATCTCCTGTAAGATGAAGTACATAGCACCGTCTTGAAGAATTCTTGCTAAAATAGTTGAATTTAAATAAAGTCAAAACCTTAGATCCAACATCCAGTTAATGGGAAATAAAGGGGATAGAGAAACACCTTGCATGACACATACCTTGAGGAAGCAGTGGGGCACATGTGGAATGTAGGATATGCTGAGGACAGCTGACCTGGTTTCTTAAATATGCCCGTAAGTTACCAAAGCATTGCCTATTACATAACATTTAAGAGCCATATCAAGTAGGATGTGTGGATCATGGATGGAAATTGATTTGAAAACAAAACAACCACTTGAAAAAGACTTTTTTGGGCAGTAGTCAGGGAAATTTGAATATGGACTGGGAATTAGATGATGCTAAGGGGTGACTGTTAATTTTGCTAGATGAGAGTATTGCAGTTTTTGCAGTTATGAACAGAAATATCCTTGTTTTAGCAATTATATAGGAAATTATTTAGGTGTAAAATGATGCAGGAAATTTGCTTTAACATACTACAGAGTAAAGGAAAAAGGAAGGAAGAAAAAAAGAAATTGATGAAGTAAGTATGTTAAAATGTTGGTAATTTTTGCATCCAGAGGGTAGGTGGGCAGGTGGGGTTTATTTTACTGTTATTTTTCTTTTGTGTATGTTTGAAAACTTTCATAATAAAAATTCTTTATAACTATCTTTCTAGGAATTATGAAGACTATAAAATATAAGTAAATAGACACATAATTTTAGAATAGATTACTGTGTGTTTTACATGCAAGAAACACCTGCTCATAAATTCAATTTAAAATGGTTTTATCTCCATTAAAAATTTCAGATCTGTCAACTGTCTGTTTGCATTACAAAGAGGATTGTTCATTTATAAAATAGTTTACCATGGAATTCCATTACATGATTTAATTTCTGTGAGTCATCTTTTCTAAGTCCTCACAACTTAACTATTCTCTTTCTTCAGTCTCTTTTATTTTCCAGCCAAGTGTGCTGAATCCTTTCATGGCTCCAAAACTTTATGAAAGCTTGCTTCCCCTATCTGAAATGATTTTCTTCACTTAAAGCTTATTGTATTTATCAGGGTTCCCCAGAGAAACAGAACCTATAGGGTGGTGGTCTGTCTACCTGTCTGTCTATTTATCTATCTATCTATCTATCTATCTACCTGTCTGTCTATCTATCTGTGTACCGTCGATCTAAGGAATTTGTTATAAGGAATTGCCTCATAGGATTATGATCACTAAGAAGTTCTAAGATTTTCAGTCAGCAGACTGGGTATCCGGGAGAGCTAATGGTGTGAGTTCTAGTCCAAGAGCTGGTAGACTTAAGACCCAGGAGGAATGTGTAGGCATTCTTCAAGTCCCAGCTTGAAGGCAGTCAGGCAGGAGGAGTTCCCTCTTACTTAATCTTTTTGTTCTACTCAGGTCTTCAATTGATCGGTTGATGCTGACCCACCTTAGAGAGGGCAATCTACTTTACTCAGTCCACTGATTCACATGTTAACATCATCCCGAAACACCCTTATGGATGCACCCATGTTTGAACAAATATCTGGGCACCCTGTGACTCATTCAAGTTGACACAAAATTAACTGTCACACTTATTCATGCTTTAAGACCTAGCTCAAATACAAATTCTGTAGTAAAGCCTCCACATGTCTGTTTTATATAGACTTACAAGCCTGTATTTTACTCTAAGCTGTAAGTTCCTTAATGCAGAGGTTGTGTCTTATTTGTGTTCCAGTCGCTAGAGACTAGTCTAGGACCTGGCATGGAACAGGTATCAAATAAATGTCTGCTGAGTAAATTAATACATGAGTGATTGCATCTGCAGTAGATTTGGGAGAAAGTCTACAAGTTAGAAAGTCCCAAATTTTAATGTTCTCAAGTTAGATATGACTCTAGTAAGATTCATATGGGTTTTAGAATTGATATAAGTAACCATGAAGGATGATGGTCTATTCAAAAGTAGACTAAATAAAAGCAAAATAATCAGTTCATTCTTAAAAACAATCCATGTATAGGTTTGAGATTGTAGATATGAACAAGTTATTTATTACTCAACAGAATCTATTTGCATTTTGTTTTAGTCTAAGTTACAGTGAATTATTTTATCAAATTTTATATGAACTCCCAACAAACAGAAGTCCAGGACCTGATGGCTTCACAGGCAAATTCTATCAAACATTTAGAGAAGAGCTAACACCTATCTTTCTGAAACTGTTTCAAAAAATTACAGAGGAAGGAATACTCCCAAACTCATTCTATGAGGCCACCATCACCCTGATACCAAAACCAGACAAAGATACCACAGAAAAAGAAAATTACAGGCCAATATCACTGATGAACAAAATCAGTGCAAAAATCCTCAACAAAATACTAGCAATCCGAATCCAACAATACACTAAAAGGATAGTACACCAGGATCAAGTGGGATTTATCCCAGGGATGCAAGGATTTTTCGGTATCCGCAAATCAGTGTGATACACCACATCAACATATTGAAGAAAAAAACCCATATGATCATCCCAATAGATGCATGAAAAGCTTTTGACAAAATTCAGCACCCATTTACGATAAAAACTCTCCAGAAAGTGGGCACAGAGGGAACATACCTCAACATAATAAAGGCCATATATGACAAACCTGCAGCTAACATCATACTCAGTGGTGAATAGCTGAAAGCATTTCCTCTAAGATCAGGAACAAGACAAGGATGTCCACTCTTGCCACTTTTATTCAACATAGTTTTGGAAGTCCTGGCTACAGGAATCAGAGAAGAAAAAAATAAATAAAAGGAATCCAAATTGGAAAAGAAGCAGCTAAACTGTCACTGTTTGCAGATGACATGATACTATACATAGAAGATCCTAAAGATGCTCCCAGAAAACTGCTAGAGCTCATCAATGAATTTGGTAAAGTCTCAGGTTACAAAATTAATACACAGAAATCTGCTGCATTTCTATACACCACCAACAAAAGATCAGAAAGAGAATTTCAAGGAACAATCCCATTTACCATCACATCAAAAGAATAAAATACCTAGGAATAAGGAGACAAGAGACCTGTACTCCAAAAACTATAAGATGCTGATGAAAGAAATTGAAGACGACACTAACAGATGGAAAGATATACCATGTTTGTGGACTGGAAGAATCAATACTGTCAAAATGACTATATTACCCAAGGGAATCTACAGATTCAGTGCAATCCCTACCAAATTACCAATGGCATTTTTCACAGAACTAGAACAAAAAATCTTAAGATTTGTGTGGAGACACAAATTACCCGGAATAGCCAAAACAATCTTGAGAAAGAAAAACGGAGCTGGAGGAATCAGACTCCCTGACTTCAGACTATACTACAAAGCTGTAGTCATTGGGACTTCCCTGGTGGTGCAGTGCTTAAGAATCTGCCTGCCAATGCAGGGGACACAGGTTCGAGCTCTGGTCTGGGAAGATCCTACATGCCGCGGAGCAACTAAGCCCATGCGCCACAACTACTGAGCTCGCGTGCGGCAACTACTGAAGCCTGCGCACCTAGAGCCTGTGCTTCACAACAAGAGAAGCCACCACAATGAGAAGCCCTCGCACTGCAACAAAGGGTAGCCCCTGCTCGCAGCAACTAGAGAAAGCCCACGTGCAGCAATGAAGACCCAACGCAGCCAAAAATAAATTTAAAAATTAAAAAATAAATAAATAATTAAAAAAAACCTGTAGTCATCAAAGCAATATCTGGCCTCAAAAATAGAAATGTAGATCAGTGGAACAGGATACCAAGCACAGAAATAAACCCACACACCTATGGCCAATTAATTTACGACAAAGGAGGCAAGACTACACAATGGTGGAAAGACAGTTTCTTCAACAAATGGTGCTGGGAAAACTGAGCAGCTACATGTAAAAAAAATGAAATTAGATCATTGTTTAACACCATACACAATAATAAGCTCAAAATGGATTAAAGACCTAAATGTGAGACTGGATACTATAAAACTCCTAGAGGAAAACATAGGCAGAACACTCTGTGACATAAATCGCAGCAATATCTTTTTTGATCCATCTCCCAGAAGAATGGAAATTAAAACAAAAATAAACAAATGGGACCTAATTAAACTCAAAAGTTTTTGCACAGCAAAGGAGACCATAAACAAAACAAAAAGACAACCCACAGATTGGGAGAAAATATTTGCAAATGATGTGACCGATGAGGGATTAGTCTCCAAAATTTACAGACAGCTCATGAGGCTTAATATCATCAAACAACCCAATCAAAAAATGGGCAGAAGACCTAAATAGACACTTCTCCAAAGAAGACATACAGATGGCCAAGAAGCTCATGAAAAGATGCTCAACATCGCTAATTAGTAGAGAGATGCAAATCAAAACTACAATGAGGTACCACCTCACACGGGTCAGAATGGCTATCAAAAACTCCACAAACAATAAATGCTGGAGAGGGTGTGGAGAAAAGGGAACCTTCCTACACTGTTGGTGGGAATGTAAATTGATACAGCCACTGTGGAGAACAGTATGGAAGTTCCTTAAAAAAATTAAAAATAGAGCTACCATATGACCCTAAAATCCCACTCCTGGGCATATATCCAGAGGAAAACATGGTCCCAAAGGATACATGCACCCCAGTGTTCATTACAGCACTGTTTACAATAGCCAAGAACATGGGAGCAACCTAAATATCCATCAACAGAGGAATGGATAAAGAAGGTGTGGGGTGTGTGTGTGTGTGTGTGTGTGTGTGTGTGTGTGTGTGTGTGTGTATATATATATATATATACACACACACACACACACACAATGGAATACTATCCAGCCATTAAAAAGAATGAAAGAATGCCATTTGCAGCAACATGGATGGCCCTAGAGTTTGTCATACTGAGTGAAGTAAGTAAGACAGGAGAATGAGAAATACCGTGTGATATCCCTTATATGCGGAATCTAAAAAGAAATGATACAAATGAACCTATTTACAAAACAGAAACAGACTCACAGACGTAGAGAATGAACTTGCGGTTACCGGGGGGAAAGGATAGTCAGGGAGTTTGGGATCGACATGTACACACCGCTATATTTAAAATGGATAACCAACAAGGACCTACTCTGTAGCAGAGGGAACTCTGCTCAATGTTATGTGGCAGCCTGGATGGGAGGGGAGTTTGGGGGAGAATGGATACATGTATATGTGTGGCTGAGTCCCTTTGCTGTGCACCTGAAGCTATCGCAACATTGTTAATCGTACTCCAATATAAAATAAAAAGTTAAAAAAAATTTTATATGAACATGGTTAAAAATCAAATAAAATGAAAATAAAATAAATCAAAATAAAAATCAAAGCAATATTCCTTTTCCTTATTCTACTCTACCTTAAATCCTGCTCCCCAGAAGTCTGTACTTTATTTAGGCTGTTTCTTCTACTCCATGGGTTAAAATAGTACATTTATACAGGCACACCTTGCTTTATTGCACTTTGCTTTATTGTGCTTCATGGATATGCATTTTTTACAAATAGAATGTTTGTGGCAACCCTGCGTCAAGCAAATCTATTGGTGTCATTTTTCCAACAGCTTTTGCTCACATTGTGTCTCTGTGTCAGAATTTGGTAATTCTTGCAATATTTCAAACTTTTTCATTATTATTATATTTGCTGTGATTTGTAATTTGTGATCAGTGATCTTTGATGTTACTGTTGTAATTGTTCTGGGGCACCATGAACCGTGCCCATACAAGATGGCAAACTTAATCAATAAATGTTGTGTGTGTTCTGACTGCTTCACCAACCAAACAACCCCTGTCTCTCTCCCTCTCTTCGGGCCTCCCTATTCTCTGAGACACAACAATATTGAAATTAGGCCAATTAATAACGGTACAGTGGCCTCTAAGTGTTCAAGTGAAAGGAAGAGGCAATGGATGAGGCACACTTCACTGTGGTCTTATTTTAAGAAATTGTCACGGCCACCCCAGCCTTCAGCAGCCACCACCCTGATCAGTCAGCAGCCTTCATATCGAGGCGAGACCCTCCACCAGCAAAAAGATTAAGATGCACTGAAGGCTCAGATGATGGTTAGCGTTTTTTAGGAACAAAATACTTTTAAATTAAGGTATATACATTGTTTTTTCACAGAGTGCTATTGCCCACTTAATACCTAATTATTGCACACTTAATACTGCTGTTTCTTAATTTACCCATTTTAGATATTAATTCTACCCCCCCCCCCAGTAGTTGTACAGCATTGGGTAAGTCATCTAACTTTGCAGTGCCTCATTTTCAAGTTTTGTAAAAGGAAGAAAATAATATTATTTCATGTCACAACATTTCTGTAAGGACTAAATGTTACTAAATGTAAAGTACTTGTTATGTAATAAGAATCATGTAACTTTTAACTATAATGATGATAACAATGATAATTAGTATTATAAGCATCAATAATAGATGGGAACAGCCTTCTTATACCACCTTCCCCCTTCCCATCATCTCATCTTCCCTCATTCTTCCTATATAACTATATCATAATTTTTCAGTAAATCAACAGACACTATTATTATGACTATGTCAGTTTATTCTCAACGGAAGTAGATAATAAAACTGTGTACCTTAGGGTCCGTTTGCAGATAACACAAACTATTGAAATTACTTTAATCACAACCCGATAAAGAGGATTGGGGGCTGACAGTATGATCCCAGAGGCAACAGCTGGACTTAGCAGCTTCCTGTCTGCGGATGAACCTGCATGAGCCTCGTGAGAGGAATCTGCTGGGCAGGAGGTGAAGGCTGGAGAGGGCAGCGCCCTGCAGGAGCCTGGTGAGGGGGGCTCAGGGGGACCTGGCAGAGGAGACCATTCCTCCTCTAGTGTCCTTCCCGCGCGCCCTAGTGACGAGGCTTAACATCATGGCATCTGGCAAAGGGGGATATTTACAGAGCCCACCTCCTTGATCACAGAGCGGGAAGGAAGGACAGATTTGGAGCTGAGGGGTAATGACTTAATAACTGCTACATCTATTAAACCCAGAAGCCTTCTAACATACCATTATGGTTCAATTCCAAATGCTAAGTCAAAGGCTTAGGTGCCTGTGTTGGGAGATGGGGAGCATGTTAGTTGTTTTCAAGTAAAGACCTGTCGCATGAAGTAGAATGTCATTATTATGTGTTGCTCAGAGGGAACAAAACTAGTGAAAGGTACAGGGAGGCTTATTTTGGCAGATTCCCTGAGGAACTCAGACACTTATCTCCAAGTGTTACAGTTATCCGGACACTAAGAATGAGGAAACACAGGTGATTCTCTGTGAAGTTTTGCGGGTTCAACCAGGGTAGGAGGTGGAGCCAGACTATCTCCAAGGTCTGTTCCAATCTGGAGAAGCCATGAACTTTTCAGGAATACCTCTGTTACTAAAGTGAGGTGTGCTTGTATGTCTATCCATAAATACCCCCACTTATTTATCTGTCTGTGCATTATCCATCCATCTGTCCATCCATCCCTCCTCTTTTGAGTTGTTTAAAACTCAATGAAGTTATTTCACTCAGTCAAAACTCATTTGGGCCAACATTTATTGGTTTGCTTCTTAGGGCTATTACATTAATATTGGAATTAATCGACATTACATATAAATGCATTAGTTTCATTTGGTTTAACTAGTAGAATAATTTTTAATTGCTGTCTTTCTGTTCCAGGTGTCCTTTTTCTAAAAGTATCCTGTAATATGCCAAAAAGACAGGAGTAACATCAGCAGAATATTACTGTTACCAGAATAAAACCACCAATACCCAAAGCACTAAAATGAGAAAACACAACGTATCATACAATAAGCCGAGTGACTCCAAGGTAATTCCACACCGAAGTTTCAGAAATGTAGCCTACAGTTATGTAGCCTACAGAAATGTAGCCTCCTCCTACAGAGGAGCTGCAGCCAAGGTCGAGGTCGTTGTTTGTACCCCAGGCCTTATTTCCTCAGTTCAAGCCTGGTCTGAGAGAGTTAATAGCATGATTTTACTGTTTGAAATTGGATGTGTTTTCTTTTCCGACATGTGGGACTTTTAAAGAGTTGGAGAGCTATGACAGATGAAATCATGAAAAGCTTTACCTTGGTAGGGCCTCTTCGTTGTTGAGTGGTGAAATAAGTAGTAATAATGATAATCGTAATAGCAGTGAGGGACAGAATTAGTATTCAAACCCAGACATTTTGATTCCAGAGTCCCTGCTACTACCGTGCTATGGCATCCCCTAATACGATGGAAAATGTGTACGTGTGGGTGATGTGGGAAGTTTGGAGTCAGTCAGCTCTGTTGTTTGCAAGCTGTGTAACACTGAGCTGGAATCTTGGTTTGATTCATGAAGAAAGTAGGGCCCAGAGAATAAAGTGAATTGCCCAGCATCACACAGCCAGAGTTGCACATCTAGGATTAGAAATTAGATCTCTTAATTCACAACCTAGAACTTGGGTTTTGTTTTTGACCTACTTTTTCATTTTGTTGCATAGAAAATCATTCAGATAATTGCCCAGGAAAATCAAATTCCCCTGCTGCAAACCTGTTCTCAGAGTTTAGCCCCTTCTGGCTGTCAGATACCGGCAGTGTTTCTTTGTTGGTGCCTGTCCGGCCTCTCTGTCCGTGTCTTGGTCAGTGCAGCCACCATGTCTGTGGAGGAGGTAGGAACGTGTGGAGGGTGTCCTCCACCTTGGTGCTTATGGATGGGCCTTTTTCTAATCGCTCACCCAAAGCACTGGTTCCTGACTATGCTTCATGCGGCAGCTGTTGGGGGCTCCATGGCTGGGGGCAGAGTCACAGTGAGTGCATGCCACCCCGTCCCGACAGTGAGGGTTGGTTAATCATATACAATCCACCAACAGTGGGCTGCCTTGTAACTGTTACAGGGCCCTTTCAATTTCTTGCAATTTCCTTTGTCTCAGCAGTTTTGGTTGCATCCTCAAAACTGTCAGGCTTCCTTGTTTCTGTAAGGACCTGACAATTCCGGCCTCACAATGCAGCTTAAATTGGACCAGCTGCTGCCTCAATGGAGCAGTCTGCCCATCTCTAAGGCATTAAGCCCAAAATTATTTCGAAAATTGAAGCCTTTGACTTGCTCTGGATTAATGTGATTAAGCAGGGCTTGCTTTAATTTGTAGCCATCTCTTCCTTTATTAATAACATCTCATCAATTGGAGCAGCACGTATGTATGCGAGACAACAGAAAGTTAGGTTGATTGCAATTTGTAAGAAAAGTCTTTCATGTTTCAGTAGCAACTGATACGAGGCTTTGGTTGTGGGCAGATTTAGATCTGCTTGTTATTCTTAATTTTTTATGGAAACCTAATAAGCAAATGAGCCCTCCCTCCTTCTCTCCCTTTGTCCCGATGCCCCTGAGGTCTACATTTGATTTACAGCTCCCTTTAAGTAATAAAGAAAGGATCTTTTTTTCATCTGAATTGTATCAGCTGGTGAAATCTGGAAGAAATATCCTTCAGGGTTAAGAAAGGTAGAATTAAAAGGGATTTGATTTTTTTCTCTGTAATTGAAAATGTATAACCAGTATGATGATTAAAAATAATCTGTTAGCTTTGCTAAATAACAAAGTATATACCTCATTACTTGAGACCTAGATTTTTATAATAACAGTGGTGAGTGATAGTAGAAGAAATTAAGGGCAGTGTTTTAAAAATGTCTTCAATAATTTTTTTAAGCTTAATGAAATTATGTTTGTAAAATGTATCCTGGCCAACTTAAGATGGTCTGAATTCTAGGTCGCATTTCTTGTCCCTATAGTATAATTTAGCGATTCGAAAGTGTAGTTCAAGTATTTTTCTGAGGTTAAGTTTGATCTTCCTTCTATGTTATCAGAGCCAGGGAACCCAGGTGTCTGGGAGTCAGCAAACCTGGAGTTACTCCATTTTTTTCTCGCCAGAAAGCTGTGTTATGTTGGGAAAGTGACTCAACCTCCCTGTGCCTAAGTTTTCTCATATATGAAATTAGGAAATTGAGGAGGAGGCTTTCTAAAATCCTGTCTAGTCCTATTACTCTATAGATCCAATTTCTAAGGTTTCTTCCCCTATTTAAAAAATAGGATTTACTGAGTTTGATTCCAGTGTAGTCTTCTTGCTTTTCCTCCTTTACAAAGTGTAAAGTATAAATGACCAACTTTACTGATATTTGTGTCAAATATGGTAATTTCTGGAAGTCAAAGAGCCTCGGATAACTCAGTATCATTGCATGTACTTTTTAAAAAATACATTTATTTTGTTTTATTTATTTTGGGCTGTCTTGGGTCTTTGTTGCTGTGCACGGGCTTTCTCTAGTTGCGGCGAGTGGGGGCTACTCTTCGTTGCAGTGCATGGGCTTCTCATTGCGGTGGCTTCTCTTGTTATGGTGCTAGCACGGGCTCTAGGCGAGTGGGCTTCAGTAGTTGTGGCTCGTGGGCTCTAGAGCGCAGGCTCAGTAGCTGTGGCACACAGGCTTAGTTGCTCCGTGGCATGTGGGATCTTCCCAGACCAGGGCTCGAAACTGTGTCCCCTGCATTGGCAGGTGGATTCTTAACCATTGTGCCACCAGGGAAGCCCCTGAATGTACTTTTAATTGTATCTAAACCCCCAGATGTGTTCCTTCCCTGTGGTTTTCATTTCTTACACACATACGTCCAGGTTCTTGTGCCTTAGTCTGGTTTCATTTGAAGGTATATGTCTAAAACAATCTTTATTTTAAAAAACTTTAAAAATGTAAGAGGATTTAATACCTAGAGTCATCTTTCTTATAAATAAATGGTCATCTTATTTATACTTCTTTGGCTACTTACTGAGATAAATTTTGTTTGCATCAAGAATTCTTTAGATGGGCAATAAAAACTGTATCATGTGTAATACATACTGCTCTAGGGCCAAGTTCTAAACGCTTTTGCCATTTTTCCCTCTTATTTTGCCCAGTATTTTGCTATCCCTTGTAGCTTAGATGTTCACTGTCTCCTTTAATACTTAGCTATCAATTGAGTCACTCATTTGCTTATTCTTTAGATCTTACTTCCAGAAATGCTTTGTGGTAGTGCCCTGGACTGAAGGAGGCTGGGCCTGTGAGCCAGGTACAGCAGCGGGTAGCCTTGGTCTAAGAAGATGTGCTCAGAGCCCCAAAGGAATTCCACAGCACCCCTGCTTTTTGGCCTGGTTATGCTGCTATCTATGGGATTAGTCTACCAGCTATAACAAATAAACCCACAAAATATACAGTGGCTCAAACGCAGATTTACTTCTTGTTCATGTAACAACTGACAGTGGGCCTTCCTGGTCAGTGGGCAGCTTTCCTCTTGTGGTGGTTCAGGGAGCCAGACAGCTTCCTGTCATTTGTGGCTCTGTTGTCCCCTCTGACCCTGTTGGCATCCACACCTATCAGATGGGCAGAGAGAGCGTGGAGAGGGCACCCCTGCAGCCGAGAGGCCATGGCTCAGAAATGGCACACATCACTTCTGCTCACGTTCTTCGCAGAACTCGATCACGTGGCCCCACTGACTGCCAGGAAGTGCAGTGAAGGTGGTGGGCTTGTGAAGACTAGGAAGTACGTTTCTGGTGAAGAGCCTGCAGGATCTGCTGCAGTCCTGAGTTACTTTCAGCTCTACCTTCTTGCAGTTTTATGGGAACTCCTGGAAGAAAGTGCTGAAACGGCTATCGCTTGTGAGTGCAGCTCTTTGTGGAGACTTAGACGTCTCAGGTGGTCTTTCTAAGTTGATTTCAAAGGACCTAAGCATCTCCAAACCCTCTTCTGACTAGTTTGACTTCTGGCTTGGTCTTTGAACTTTATTTGAGCTCTGAGTCTTACTAGTGCCATTTGGGTAACAAACAGGGCAATTATGGTGGCCTTGTTGAGCATGTTGAGTAACCAGAACAGATTTTTGCCTTAAAGTAGAATTAAACATTTTTTTCCTTTGGTTGTTGAGGTTTTTTGTTTTTTTGTTTTCTAAACATAGGGCATTTGGGCCATTGATTATATGGGGATCCTGCTGTTGTTTTTCTTCTTATTTCCTACCATAATTTTTTCTAGGCTCTGCTACTAAATAGCTACATGATCTTGGGTATCTTTTTGAGCCACTGTGTCTTCATTAGTAAAAGTGGGGATACTAATTCTCACCTTGATGGATGGGGTGATGGTTAAAGAGTGCATTACATGTCTTCCATATAAACCACTCAATGTAACCCTGTTAAAAGAATTAATTAATATAAAACAGCTGTCTTTCCAGACGTGTGATGGGTAAAAATAGGAAAGAGTATAAGCATTCATTTAGAAATATACACATCTTTAGAGGGTGAAGAAATCAGTCACATCAAAGCTACTTCCCACTGCGAACTCAGTTTAAGCATCTCCTCTTTTGGGCAACCTCCTCTGACTTCACAAGTTTGGGCTCAGTGCCTCCCCCCTGTGCTCTTACCCCAGCTTGTACATGCCCTCCTATTGAGCACTTGTCCACTCTATCGTTACTGAGGTTTACCTCTCTGACTCTCCCGCTACATCAAATGCTTTCTATTTTCTGCTGTATCTCTGGGTCTAGAAAGGTTGAAATACACAAAATTGCCACTTTTTTAGTTAAAAAAAAAAGGGTTGGATATTGGCAATTTCATATGGTTGAACCTAATACATAGGAGGCATGAGATATTTTGTTGGGTACTGAGTGATGTGTGACACCTGAACGTGGGATCCGTACTACTTTTGAGTCTCGAGCTATATTTAGCATCTATTGTGCTATTGTTGACATATAGGCTAATATATGATATAGTCCTTACTGTGTTTCTTTAGCTTTTTTAAGTACTGTCTGTGACTTAGCTTCTCAGGTGAACAAGTTCCTTTCTTTAAGGACAAGCTAGCATTTGGTTTATGGTGTATCTCCCAAAATGCCAAATAGTTGTGGACAAATGGTTGGCGCTTAATATTTTTGGATTTGTCTTGAAATTGCTTGATTTAAATTAGAGTTAAAGAATATAAGGCTCCTCATTGAGAAATGTTAAGTGGTTTAGCCATAATCCCAGAGTCTTTGACAGAACTAGCATTTGCACTCAGTGGCTAGTCTATTTCCATGATGGCACAGTTTGCCTTAGACTTGTTAAGAATGTCAGGATGATTTGACAGTATGTTTTCTTGCTCTAGGCTTTTTGTGTGTGTGTCATCAGGTTTCATGGGAAGAAACACCAAATTTGGAATCAGACCTGGTTTCAGATCCAGTTATGCCATTTATAGATGTGTGACCTTGGCACAGAAGCTTAACTTTTTGCTATTTCGTTTGCTTCATTTGTAAAATGCCTGTTTCACACCATTGTTGTGAGGATTTAATGAGATCCAATATGTGGATTATTTAGGATACTTTTGGTGGCAAAGAAAACAGAAATCTCAACTAAAATTGGCTTAAAAATAGGAACATGTACTCTTTCTCATAGCTAGAAGTCAAGAAGTTCCAGGGTAATTGATTCAGTGGCTCAAAAAAAAATCATCAAGAATTCAGGTTCTTCCTGTCTTTCTACTCTGCCATTCTGAGCTTTGGCAGCACCCCTCATTGGTCCTGGATGGCTGCCACAATTTCATGCATCAAGTCCTCAATTTCAGGATCCACTGTCAAGAAAAGGGGGTTACTGCTCCATTTTTGTGTCCTTTTTGTAAGGAGAAGAGTTTCCTAGAAGTGCTTCAGAAGACATCCCCTTAAATCTCTTTAGCTAGAATTGTTTCACGTGCCTGTGCCTAGACCAGTCACTGAAAAGGAATGCAATGGCCATAAGGAGTTAGAACAGTCAAAACTTACACCTGGTAAGTCAGAGGGGCCCAGCCTGCCCACAATTGCCTGACTGCCTGGCTCCTGAACCAACTTGGTATCCGATAAGCAAGATGTAGATAGTTGTTGGATAGACAAACAGTGTGTGCAATACCATGGGCCAGTGCTTGGCTAACCATAAAATATGATGTAAGTTCAAGTTTAGGATTATATTATTTAACTGGGTGGTTACTGGTGTGTATTTAAAAGCCAGATGTGTTCCTTCCCTATGGTTTTCATTTCATACACACATAAGTCAAGGTTCTTGTTCCTTAATCCTGTTTCATTTGAAGGTATATGTCTAAAAATAACCTCTATAAAAAATAGAACTTTAAGAATGTAACAGGATTTTAATACTTAGGGACATCAATTTGGACAAAACTTGTGCTTTCTGGGATTTTGCAATAAGAATAAACAAGCAGCTGTATAGGTGTTTAGACAGTCCATTCAATTACATACAAAAGTAAACACAAAATAAAAATAAGATAAAACCTTTGTTATCATAAAGGCTGGGCTGATAAAAGAAGTGTTGCCATAAGATGATCAAATTTCTCTTACTCACTGTTGTAAACTTGATATAAGATATCGTTGGCTAATGGGAGAATGGCAGATTTTTAAAACACGTTTCTAAGTATTTCTATGTACATTTTTACTTTCTGAAAAAAGGAAACCATAAAAAAATCATGACTTTGTTTTACTGCAAAACAACTGTAAAACCAAACCTATAAATCAGACCTATAACTCATACAAGTTAACCCTCTTTGTCAGTCTTTCCCATCACTGAAGAATAAATTATGTGCATTGTTAAAACACACGCATGTTATACAAAAATTCTTTCAACACTTGTTGAGTGCCATTCTATGGTACTTGTCAGCGTGGGTGCTCTGAGGGGTACAAAGGTCCCTATAACATAACTGTATTGTAATTCAAGAAGCTCATCATCTAGTAGAGCAGAGAAGATAATTTTAATTTAAGGTAGAAGGTGCTCAGCGGGCCCCAGAACAGATCCAGGTGGACAGCTCTGAGAGCTTGGAGGAGCAAGAGGTACTTTCTGGCTGGGACTCAGAAAGGTGTCATGCAGGAGCTGACAGTGGGCAGATTAAGAGGCCGGGAAAGAAGGTGAGTCCAGATTGAAGTCCCTGAGTGTGTGTGAGGAAAGTGTTAGGCCGGGAAAGAAGGTGAGTCCAGATTGAAGTCCCCGAGTGTGTGTGAGGAAAGTTGAGTAGAAGTGGAGGGAAAGGCTGGCAGGAAAGGAAGATTGAGGAAAGATCATATGGCTCACATGCAGCATAAACATAATAGTCTGGCATTAACTAATTCACCACAGATACTAAAATGTGTTTTAAAGTCATCAAAGGATAATAAAAATCCATCAGCTGTCTTCAGTTTTCCCAAGTTTTTCCATGAACCCCAGCATAGTCAGGCTCCCAAAGCCTGTGTATTTAGAATTCAGTTTAAGGAGCATTCATTGATGATTTGCTGCATAGAAGGCACAGAACTTAGATGCTTGGGGTTCAAAGGCAAAATGTGATTCAGCTCCTGCGCCTATGAAGATTGGGTCCCAGGGTTTTCCCATCAGCTAATCCCAGGCTCCACCACCCCTGACTTCTAGGGTTCGTCTGAAACTTCTCCCTTCAAGAAACAGACTAATTCTTCTACCTTGTTACATGGGGAATAGGAAACAGCTACGCTCTCTGGGGATAAGTCATCCAGCCAAACAGTTTAGGGGGACTAGAGCTGCAGAGAACAAGAAGATGTGGAAAGCCACCCTGGCGTGTAGCCTTTGTCAGCCTGTAGCTGGCTTCTTCTCAGTCACTTCATCACTTCTACTGATAGAGTCCTCCATATTGTTACCAAGTCCAGGCTTGTACTGCTTGCTGCACGACAGGCCAGTAAATCAAGAGACGAGGTGTTGGAGCAAGGAATACGACTTTATTTGGAAAGCCAGCAGACCGAGAAGAAGGTGGACTAGTGTCCCAAAGAACCATCTTAGCCAAGTTAGAATTCAGGCTTCTTTTACTAAAAGGGGAGTGGGTGTGGTTAGTTGTTGCAGACGTCTTGGTGTCAGAATCTTTTGTTTTTGCATCTCTCGATGTAGGTCAGGTCACGATGTTCCTGTAAACCTTCAACAAGATAAATATTATTCTCTGTTTGGCAACTTTTAATCACTATATGAATGGAAAATTGTTATACCTTTAAAGATCAGAGCCTTGAGAATGGGCTATCCTGTGTATTTCAGGTTATAGGCAACATTCTTAACTTGTAGCAAAAGCAATAGAATACAAAGGTTAAAGTAAAAGAAACAGTTCTAACATGGAGTCAGATTTGTTCTTCCCTATTACAATGTCATCTAGGGAAGTAAGCAACAGGAAAGTCAAGTGGAACTGGATGTTAAATTCTACTCACCAGGGGAGTTCCCTGGTTGCCTAGTGGTTAGGATTTGGGGCTTTCACTGCTGTCGCCTGGGTTCAGTCCCTGGTCGGGGAACTGAGATCCCACAAGCCACACAGTGCGGCCAAAAAAAAAAAATTCTACTCACCAATGTCAGCAGAGCCCCAGAACCTAGAACAGTGCAGGCAGTGCCAAGCCCCGCATTCTGTGGGGAGGTTTTAGACCATCTATATAGGGCATTCTGGGAAATTGTAAAATGCTTTATACCAGCGTTAGACAGAGGGGCTTAGAGTTGAGAGAGAGGATTTCTTGGGAGGAGTTGCTGGAGAATGAGGCATCCTCCCCTACCCAATACCTAAGGAAAGCCCATAAAGTGGATACTTTATTGTTACCTCAAGCCAAGCGAAGGGGGCCTCCAGGAGAGTACTGGGAGAATTTCACATCTGCTCCCAGAATCTGGGAAATGTAAGGATTGGTGTGTAATTCCTGCCCGTGGAAGATAAAGGCTAATAAGACTGCGGCAGGAGCTACCTGGCCGAAACCCACAAAATTACCAGTGAGGAAAAGAAGCCTTAATTATCCATCTACCACATATAGAGATAACCCCAATAGCAGATGTATTAATTTCCTAGGGCCACCATAACAAAATGCATCCACTGGCTGGCTTAAACAACGAAAGGCAAAAGGGAATCTTGTTTCACTTCCTAGCAGAGACCCTCCAAGAGTCATTGAACAACCTCCAAGCCACCTTTTGGGTTTTATTATTTGCAAGGCTTCTGAAGAGTAGCTTTTAATAGAATAGGGGAAAAGAGGTTTGAATCATGGCCTCTGTAATGAAAATGATTATTTTCATTTCTAGATTGACACAGTATAACTTAAAAAAATTTAGTAGACTAGTAATTAACTTGTGTACTTGTATGCATAATTAAAGTTAAATGCCTAGGAGAGGTGTTTGGAATAACTTGCTCTTAAATGAAAAATAAAAGTTAACATCCATAGTTTCTTTTAATAAAAACAGATATAAGGCTGATGTTCTAGGGATATTATAGGTGTTCCTTTTAAAATAAAATTAAATATATGACCCCTGAAAGGGATTATATAAAGTGAATTTAAATTACAAAGCCTAATAATAAAAGGAACCCATCACTCAAGAACTAGAACTTTACCAATAATGCGGTTGACTTTAGCATGCCCCTGCCCTTGCCCCCCAGTGCATCCCCAGGCCTTCTTTTTAGCATTGTCCGCTATCTGAACAATGGTGTTTATTGTTCCTTTGCTTTTCGTGGTAGTTTTGCCACAAGCTTGTGTATCCAAAAGCAATATATTATTTAGTTTTGCCTATTTGGACCATTTTATAAGTGGTATCGTACTGTATGGATTCTTGCATGAATTATTTTTCTCAGTCAACAGTTTGTTCCTGAGATTCGTCCATATTGAGCCACACAGCTATAGTTCACCACTGTTTTTCTGCTGATGGTATGTCATTGTATGGCCATGCTGTAATTTATTTTTTCATTTTCCTATAGATGGGCATTAGGTTGTTTATATTATTTTCCTATTGTAAACAGTGCTGCTTTGTACATCCTTGCATGTCTCCAGGTACCTGTGTGTAAGAGTATCTCTAGGTTCCTTCTGGAATTTTGAATTGTAGAGAATCATGGTTTTTGATTTCCAAAGTAGGATGGGCCTATTTCAAGGTATAAAATTTTTGCCGATTCTGTGAGTATGAAATGGCGTCTTGTGATTTTAATTTGCATTTTGATTACTAATGTGATAGAAGTAATTTTCATATGTTTGTTGACTAATTGTATTTCTCTTCTGTGAAATGCCTATTTAGATCTTTTGCTAATTATCCTATTGAGATTTTTGGCTTTTTCCTTCTTGATTTTAAGGAATTCTTTATATATTTTGGATGCTAATCCTTTGACAGTTATATGTATAACAAATGTTTTTCTTGCCTTTGATGGCTTTTCTTTTTAAAATTCTTTATTGTGTCTTTTGATGAGAAGTTCTTAATTTTAATGTGGTGGAATTTATTTATCTTTTTCTTCATGGTTTGTGCATTTTGTATGTTGCGTAGATTAACCCAGGATTAACCCAGGATCCCCTCTGTTGGCTTCTAAAAGATAATAAAGGAGTTTTGCCTTTTACATTAAAAGTTTTAATGTAAATAGAATTGTTTTTTGTTTATTTTGCAAGGATCTGAATTTAGTTTTGTTTTTATGAATAATCAAGTGTTCGAGGGATCTATAATGTAACCTCTGTCATGTAGTAAGTTTTCATACTTGCCTGGGTCTCTTTCTGGGCTCATTGTTTTATTCCTTAGCTCTATTTTTCTGTCACTGCACCAATTCACTGTCTTAATTATTAATTATGTAATTGGTAAGACAAGTCTTTTCAACTAGTTTTTGAGGAGAGTCTTGGCTATCCTTAGCCCTTTGTTGAACTTCCATGAGAAATTCCTGATCATGATTTTGATTACATTTTGAGATAAACCTAAGTTAGCCATGAAGTTTTAGTTTTTTAATATATTGCTGGGTTCAGTTTGCTGTTAATTTTGGTTTGGAGTTTGCATCTTGGTTCATGAATGAGATTGGCCTATAATTTTTAGTTTTTTTATACTGTCCTTGTCTACTTTTAGTATCAAGTTATACCAACCTCACAGAATGTGTTAGGCAGTGTTCACCCTTTTTCTATTATTTTAAGAGTTTGTATAACGTTTGGATAATCTGTTTCTTGACTATTCTATAGAATTTACCCGTAAAGCCCTCCAGACCTCATGTTTCCCTTTTGGTAGGATTTTTTTTTTTTTAACTAACAATCCAGATTTTTAAATGATTATTGAAGAGAATTCAGTCTTTTTCTTTGTGGGTCAGTTTTGGAAAGTTATATTTTCTAAGCAGTTTATTAGTATGGGGTTATTATAATGTTTTTCTCATCTTTTTAATGTTTGCTACATCAGTAGTTAGGGTCCCATTTTATTTATAATAGAATTTATTTGTGCTTTCTCTTTTTTCTTGATCAATTTTTGGCTTTGTGATCCTTTCTATTAAATGTTTATTTCATGTTTCATTAGTTTATGCTTCCCTCTTTTACTTCCTTTCTTCAAATATCTTTGTATTATTCTGTAGTTCTCTTTTTGGCTTGTTACTTTGTTCATTGATATTTTTACTTTTTGCTCCTTCCTTATAATATAATTGAATTAAAATTATAAATATCCATCAAAGAACCACTTTTGCTGCCTCTCAATAGTTTGGATAGTAGTCTTTTCTTTATAATTTGGTTTTAAGTATTTAAAATTTTTTATTGTGATTCTTCTTTTTGAATTATTTTCAAAATTACTTTTTGATACTGCTATCTATTAGGTCCAAAAAGCATTTGTAACCCTCATACATTGCTGGAGGGAACAGAAAATGGTGCAGGGAAAATGGTCCCTTTGGAATATAGTCTGGCAGTTCATCAAAAGGTTAAACATAGAGTTACTATATAATCCAGCAGTCCTACTCCTAGATATATACTCAAGAGAAATGACAATGTATGTCCACACAAAAGCTTATGCATGAATGTTTATAGCAGCAGTATTTGGCTATCTTTAATAGCAAAAAGTGGAAACAACTCAAATGCCCATCAGTTGGTGAATGCATAAATAAAATGTGGTATATACATATAATGGAATATTAATTGGCAATAAAAAAGAATGAAATACTGATACATGCAACAACATGGCTGACCTTGAAAACATTATCCCAAGTGAAAGAAGCTAGTCACAGAAGACTACATAGTGTATGACTCCATGTATTTGAAATCTCCAGAATATAGAAATCTACAGAGAGAGGAATAAACAGATTAGTGGATTCCTAGGATTGGAGGGGATAGAGGGTTGGGAGGATAAGAGTTAAAGGGTATGGAGTTTCTTTTTAGCATCATGAAAATGCTTTAAAATTGATTGTGGTGATGGGTGCCCAACTCTGTGAATATACTAAAACATATTGAATTGTACACTTTAAATGGTTGAATTGTACATTATGTGGATTTTTTTTTTTTTTTCGGTACGCGGGCCTCTCACTTCTGTGGCCTCTCCCGTTGCGGAGCACAGGCTCCGGACGCGCAGACTCAGCGGCCATGGCTCACTGGCCCAGCCACTCCGCGGCACGTGGGATCTTCCCGGACCGGGGCACGAACCCGTGTCCCCTAAATCGGCAGGCGGACTCTTAACCACTGCGCCACCAGGGAAGCCCCATTATGTGGATTTTTATCTCAATAAAACTGTTACCAAAGAAGGAAGCATTTTCTACTGAAATCACCAATAAATTACAATAGCTCTTAACTAGCGTTTAAATTTGTATGTGCCAATTCTCATTATCTCTCCCCCCTCTCCGTCTCTTCCCTTCCTCCTCCTCCTCCTCTCCTTGGAAATGTTAAATAACAAAGTGTAACTTATTTATCAAAAAGGATAAACTTAATGAAAATTAATGAGGAACATTGACATGAACACAGTTTTCCAATTCCCACCCGCATGGATGATCGAATACTAAGAGACCGCGATGGTGCAACCTTGAGAATCTGGTGGTGCTGACTGACTAGCACAAAGGCTTAGACTATATGATTTTGAGAAAGCAGGATCTTGAAACAATACAATTGCAGAGAACATAGGAGCAAGTAGGCAATATGTAACACACCTTAGAAAATGCTGTAGATGAGAAACAGTCTTGAAGAGACGATTTCTGGCATGTGCCACAGGGGAAAATGGTATCAAATCTACACAATGACTGGATTGTATGGAGTAGCTCCTCTGTGGAGGATTTTACTTTATTCTCTGTGCCAGAAACCCTGACCCCTCCCCCGCCCGTCTGTGAAGTAGGAGCCTGCTTTATAAAGGGGCACTGATCAAGACGATGGCCATTATCGAGCTGGGAGCCAAACATCTGAAGCTTATAACCAAGCACAATGGCCAAGGCTTCTTATCCACGTTTCTAATTATATTTTTTCCTGCTTTTAGATAAAGGGACAAAGAAATCTGGGACTGACTTTTCAGGTTTTTCAGGCTGCTCTGAAGCGTTCCTTTTTAAGGTAGAGGGATGTAGTTTTGTTTAATAGCAGTGCTGTGAATGGGGTGTGTTCTCCAAGGCTGTCCTCTTGTGTACAATAGCATGTGGATGTCAGAGATGCATTAGGAGATAAAATAATTCATTTGTTCTTTCTAATGAATAGTAATAATTTATAATTTGTACTAATCAAAAACCTTTCATCCACAACAACCAATAGGCTTTACAAACATTATCCTCTCACCAACCTCTGAAGTAAGTGTCTGGCAAGTACAATTATCCCTAATTTGCAGAAAGCCCAGGGTACAGAACACAGTGCAGAAATAGTTACTGATGTATCTTCAGCTTGAAATGTATATTTTGAAAGTCACTTTGAACTTATTTTCATTAGTTATTTTGGTGGTCAAGGAATATAATTTATACTAACCTACATAATGGATATCTACCAGGATGAAAACTATAAAATCCATGTATCCAGATGTTTTTTGATATTAACAAACTTAGAGAAGCTCATACTTTCCAGCCGCCTGGGGGATAGGTGTTCATTCTGTATCCCATTGGTGTCTAGCCCAGTCGTCTCCGCAGCCCAGTTGTGTCTTCATGATGTGGGGCAGCCATGGTGGCAGTACCTGAGGCAAAGCCTTCAGCTCATTCTAGTGTGTTCTCTGATCAGTGAGTGATGGGGAAGGTGGATGAGGGTAAACCCAGAAAAGTCCCCTCAATCACTGCCTCTGCCTCCAGACCATATCACCACCAAAACAGCCCACACAGGGCTGCTAAGTGAATCTTGAAATAATGCAGCTTCAGCAACTCTGTCTTGTCACAAAATTTGTACTCTTGATCCTGGAATTCAGGGTTCTCCATCAGAAATACAGAAAAGCAGATTGCCGCCATATCTCTCACCACCTCCTCTCTGTAGTTTGTTGAGGAAAAAACTTGGATTTAGTTTGACTAACTTCCCACCATTCCCCCCCCCACAACACACACAGACACAAAATTGAGGTCAGAGCTGACACTTAGAAAATGCATAGAACTTGCACACTGCTTTTGTATACAAAATGAGGGAAAATCCCATTCTTAGTTCCAGGAACTTCCTTAAACCTAGACCAGAAGACTTCCTTGAAAGCCCAGCCAGTTCAAATGATAGATGCAGACACATTGTGTGTAATATATTCATATTATATATTGCACAAGTGCTTGTACTCACATGTGCACACACACAAACACCCACATACACACACACACACGCTCATACACACACTGCTTTCTCTTTGCTTAGTAAAGGTTTTTTACAGGAGTTTCTATTCCAATAAACCATGTGAGATGCATCCAGACACTCTCTTAGGTTCCAATGACACACAACGAATCTTACATCTTGTCATATAAAGACGCACATGAGTATCTGCTGACTTCACAGCTGTCTCCGTGTTTGTCAGGAGGATATCTGGGCTCCTGTGGCGCTGGGACAGCTGAAGCCGCCCCTTCATGTGGATTACCAGTGTGGGCTGACTGCGGGTGTCCCAGGTTGCAATAGGACCCTAGGCTCCAGTTAGAATGAATATAGGAGAAATGTCTTATCCACTGCTTTTCTTGGATGATAATTAGTTAATTAGGAAAATTGGTTAAAGGGAGGGTGAATCATTTTTTTAAAAAAGTTTACAGAAACCTAAAATTCTTTCTTAGCTAAACGTACCTTGTGCCAACCTTTAGACTCGGGGTCCCTGTCTTCCTTTGGTGGTGGGTCCTCTCCCAGGAGTGCCTGCTTGTCTCTTTTCCCTAGTACAGTAGGTGTGGGGAAGAGTTCACACTCCGGGGCTAGACTCTTTAGTCTGTATTGCGAGTCTGCCCACTGCTGGTGTTGTGATCTTGGTGGTGCCATTTAACCACTGTGCCTAATTGTCCTCATCTTTAAAATGGGTATATTAATAGTACCTCCTTATTGGCTTGTCAGGAGGATTAAATAACTTAATATATGTAAACCACTTAGAACCATGCCTCATACAGAGCAAGCTATAAGTGTCCGCCATTGTTATTATTATCAATGATTTCTGATTTTGCCTTCTTTAAAATCAAGTGAGAACTTAAAGACAAGTGTGAAGCAGTCTGAGCACAGCATTTATCCGGATTTTAATGCTTTCCTTCCCAATCTTCTTTTTCTTTTTCTCTTTAATTATGGTAAAATAAATATAAGATAAAATTCACCAACTTAATTATTTTTAAGTGCACAGTTCAGCAGTATTCATTCACATTGTTGTGCAGCCATCACCACCATCCATCTTCAGGACTCTTTTCATCTTGCAAACCTGAAACTCTGTACCCATTGAACAACAACTCTCCATTCCTCACTTCCCCCTGCCCCCAAAAACCACCCTTCACAATCTTATGTCGTAGTTGTGCCCACACCCAATTTGTCGTATTTTTTTTTTTGGCCGTGCCACACAGCTTGTGGGATCTTAGTTCCCTGACCAGGGATTGAACTTGGCCCCTTGGCAGTGAGAGCACAGAGCCCTAACCACTGGACTGCCAGGGAATTCCCATAATTTGTTGTATTTTTGAACAACTTCCTTTTATTGAGTTTCCTAAAGCATTCAACTTAATTCTTAACAGAAATGACTCTATTTTCTTCTATATGTGATATTTAATGAAATTTTGTAATTACAGTATAAGGTACAATTGGTCTAAACAGGGTTGGGAACAAAGGCAACTAACTTGGTAAGTGTATCCCTAAACTGGTGGGAGCAGAAGGGTGCATGTGTGCCAGAGAGAGCAGTGGGTGTTCTGGTGCTCTGGGCGCCGGCACCATGTTTGCCAGAAGAAATGGTGTGGATGAGTCAACCTGGGCCATTAGATTGGTTTCCCTTCTCTGCACTATGGTGCTTGTGCATTTTCATCATCTGAAAAACACTCCTACTCAGCTCTGTATATCTAAATTGCACCCAGTTTTCAATGTCCAATTCAGCTGCACCTCCTCTGAGACCTCCTCTGTTCTCTTCCCTTCCAGACTCGGGAAGCTTACCTGTACTTCTTCAGTGGCACCTCGTACCTTCTATCTTATATTAGCGTTTGTGGGAGTCCTCCAGGAGCAGGCCCTGTATCACATGTCCGTGGATTTCTCACATCATCATTTTGTGCTGTGCATGTAGCCAAGACTCAGGCTTATGGTTATTGAGTTACTGCCTTACTGGGATGGGATGGAGAAAATGAGAAGAGGGAACTAAGTCCTGGAACATTTTATGGTTAACAAAGCCTGAGCACTGTGTGTGTGTGTGTGTGTGTGTGTGTGTGTGTGTGTGTGTGTGTGTGTAAAACCCTTCCAGTGTGCCTTTTTGGCTTGACTGTAACTACGTTGCAGGCAAAGAAGCTGAGACTCAGAGAAGTTATATAATTCATTCAATTCAAATAGTCTGACTGCATTGCAATTGTCATTGGCACAGTGTCTCAGTGCTTCATTGTTGAAACCATTTGGTTTGTTCCATAAGGCACATTTCTGGGCACCTAAAGTAATTACTGGCTGTCGCCAAAGACCTGCTAATCAAGGCTAAAAGATTTCCGATATCAATCAAATTCCAGCCAAATTTGGATGTGTAGGCAGCCATAGGCAGCCATCATTTAGTTACCCTTAGCCCCATGTTTATGTGAAAGAACTTGAGGTTATGGAGCCTTGGCTTAAACCTACTGCGCTTTGCCACCTACTGAGTGACCTTAATTCAGCACATAATTTGACCTCATTGAGTCTCAGTTTTCTCATTTGTAAAATGGACATATGATACATGGAGTTACTCTGAAGACTTAATAGATACCTAATGCATATGAAAGTGTTTCCTGATCTATAAAAGTATTGCCATTATCATCCACACTTACTGAGTAACCGTTTATCTGAAGGTATAAAAAGCCCAGTGCAGAGTTTGGGTTAATGTGGAACAAGCTCCCTTAAGTCACAAATTAGGACTCTAGTATTAGTTATTATAGGATCCCCTTTGGGACATATGCCCTTTTAATCTGATGTGCTTGGTATTAGTGTCCTGGACTGATGAATTTTTTTGCTCAAGGCCTTGTTTCCCTTCATAGGTTAAAATAACTACAGGCAAAGGCATGTAGTCTAGGTACATGCTCCCAATTTTTGTTTTGGATTGCCTGGATGTCTGACGAGTGTGACGTTGCCTTTCAATGAGAGAGGCCTAGGGGTCAAGGGATGCTATTGTAGAGCTTAGTATTAAGAGCACTGGAGTCACGCTCTCCTCTGGGAAGTCTTCGCTGACTCTTCAAGGCTGGCCTTGGTGCTCCTCCCATGTGCTCCTGTGTACCTGAGCGTAGCCCACTCCTAGCAGTAACTGCTTTATCCTGTACATTCCAATTTACATGTTCCTCTGTTCTCCTGGCCTGTCTGCTCCTCTGGCCAGGAACGGTCTTATTCATTATTATTATTATTAGCTGCACCCAAGAGAGCACTCAGAGCCCATGCTAGCTTCTCTACAAATACTTGTTGAGGGAATCCCATCTCTGGTGGTTCTATTTCAAGCCCCATCCAGAAGTGGAAGTGAGGCAGGATATATGGTAAGTTGTGTTGCCATTTTGGTTATACTGAATTAATTAGACCAGTGTTTCTCAACCTTTCAAAAATTATAGCCACCCTAGGGAGGCTTTTTAGCCATTTCTTTCTTTTTTTTTTTTTTTGAACATCTTTATTGGTGCATAATGGCTTTACAATGGTGTGTTAGTTTCTGCTTTATAACAAAGTGAATCACCTATACATATCCATATATCCATATATCCATATATATATATATATATACATAAACATATATCCCCATATCTCCTCCCTCTTGCATCTCCCTCCCACCCTCCCTATCCCACCCCTCTAGGTGATCACAAAGCACCGAGCTGATCTCCCTGTGCTATGCGGCTGCTTCCCACTTGCTATCTATTTTACATTTGGTAGTGTATATATGTCCATGCCACTCTCTCACTTCGTCCCAGCTTACCCTTCCCCCTCCCCGTGTCCTCAAGTCCATTCTCTATGTCTGTGTCTTTATTCCTGTCCTGCCCCTAGGTTCTTCAGAACCATTTTCTTTTTCTTTTCAGATTCCATATGTATGTGTTAGCATATGGTATTTGTTTTTCTCTTTCTGACTTACTTCACTCTGTATGACGGACTGTAGGTCCATGCACCTCACTACAAATAGTTCAATTTCATTTCTTTTTATGGCTGAGTAATATTCCATTGTATATATGTGCCACATTTTCTTTATCCATTCATCTGTTGATGGACACTTAGCTTGCTTCCATGTCCTGGCTATTGTAAATACTGCTGCAATAAAGTTATTAAAATAAAAAATGTAAAAAATTATTAAAAACAAAAAAGTAATAAAAAATAGAAAGAGAGAGCAACCAAACCAAAAAACAAATCCACCAATGATAGCAAGCGCTAAAAACTATACTAAAAAAACAAAAATGGACAGACAGAACCCTAGGACAAATGGTAAAAGCAAAGCTATACAGACAAAATCACACAAAGAAGAATACACATACACACTCACCAAAGGAGAAAAAGAAAAAATATATATATATAAACGAAGAGAGCAAACAAATCAATTATCAAATCTACCAGTGATAATAAGCTCTAAATACTAAACTAAGTTAAACATAAAACCAGAAACAAATTAGATGCAGGAAGCAAACCCCAAGTCTACAGTTGATCCCAAAGTCCACCACGTCAATTTTGCAATGATTCGTTGTCTCTTCAGGTATTCCACAGATGCAGGGTACATCAGGTTGATTGTGGAGATTTAATCCGCTGCTCCTGAGGCTGCTTCTTTGTTTGCACAGCTCCCGGGGTTCAGCTTTGGATTTGGCCCTGCTTCTGCTTGTAGGTCGCCTGAGGGCATCTGTTCCCTGCCCAGATGGGACAGGGTTCAAGTTGCAGCTGATTAGGGGGGGTCTGGCTCACTCAGGCCAGGGGGAGGGAGGGGTATGGAATGTGGGGTGCGCCTGTGGTGGCAGAGGCCGGCGTGACGTTGCAACAGCCTGAGGCGCGCCATCTGTTCTCCCAGGGAAGTTGTCCCTGGATCACGGGGCCCTGGTAGTGGCGGGCTGCACAGGCTCCCGGGAGGGGAGGTGTGGGTAGTGACCTGTGCTTGCACACAGGTGAAGGCCTTTCTTCTAAGGTGAAGAACAAGATAAGGAGGCCCACTCTTGCCACTTTTATTCAATATTGTATTGGAAGTCTGAACCAGAGCAATCAGACAAGAAAAACTAATAAAAGAAATCCAAGTTAGAAAGGAAGAAGTAAACTGTCACTATTTGTAAATGACATGCTCTTATATATAGAAAATCCTAAAGACTCCCTCAAAAAACTGTTAGAACTGATAAATGAATTTAGTCAAGTTGCAAGATAAAAAACTCAATACAGAAAAAGTGTTGCATTTCTATACACTAATAACAAACTATCAGAAACAGAAATAAAGAAAACAATCCCATTTACCATTGCATCAAAAAGAATAAAATACCTAGAAACAAATTTAACCAAGGAAGTGAAAGACTTGTATATTGAAAACTATAAGATATTAATGAAAGAAATTAAAGAAGACACATAAAATAGATAAATGGGAAGATATTTCATGCCTGTGGATTGGAAGAAACAAAATTGTTTAACTGTCCATACTGCCCAAAGCAATCTGCAGATTCAGTGCAATCCCTATCAAAATTCCAATGGCATTTTTCAAAGAAATAGAACAAATCATCCTAAAATTTGTATGGAAGCACCAAAAAAAAACTTGAATACCCAATGCAATCTTGAGAAAGAAGGGAAAAGCTGGAGGCATTATGATTTCTGATTTCAAACTATATTACAAAGCTATAGCAATTAAAACAGTATGGTATTGACATAAAAACATACACATAGATCAATTGACCAGAACAGAGCGCCCAGAAATAAACCCACACACATATGGTCAATTAATTTATTTAAAAGGAGCCAAGAATGTACAGTGGGGAGAGGATAGTCTCTTCGAGAAATGGTGTTGGGGAAACTGTACAGCCACAAGCAAAAGAATGAACCTGGACCACTGTCTTATACCACACCCATAAATAAACTCAAAATGGATTAAACACTTGAACATAACGTGTGAAATCATAAAAGTCCTGGAAGTAAACATAAGGGAAAAGCTTCTTGACATCAATTTTGGAAAAGATTTTTTGACTCTGATACCAAAATCAAAAGCAACAAAAGAAAAAATGAATAAGTGGGAATCCACCATACTCAAAACCTTCTGCACAACAAAGGAAGCCATCAACAAAATAAAAAGTCAACCTACTGAATGGGATAAAATATTTACAAACCATGTATCTGATAAGTGGCTAATATCCAAAACATATTGAAAAACTCATACAACTCAATAGCATGAAAACAATGTGGTTAAAAAATGCACAGAAGATTTGAATAGACATTTTTCAAAAGAAGACATACAGATGGCCAACAGGTACATGAAAAGATGCTTAATATCCTTAATCACCAGGAAAATACAAATCAAAACCACAGTGAGATACTACCTCACACCTGTTAGAATGACTATTATCAAAAAGATAAGAAATACAAGTTTTGGTGAGGATGTGGGAAAAGGGAATCCTTGTGCACTGTTTGTGTGAATGTAAATTGGGAAGCCACTACGAAAAACAGTATGAAGTTTCCTCAAAAAATTAAAAATAGACCTACCATATGATCCAGCGATTCCACTCCTGACTATTTATCTGAACAAAATGAAAACACGAGTTGAAAAAGATACACGCACCCTCCTGTTTGTTGACGCATTATTTACAATAGATATAGGAACAACCTGAGTGTCCATTGATGGATGAATGGATAAAGAAAATGTGGTAGACATATACATAGAATATTATGCAGCCATTAAAAAGAGGGTTTCCCTGGTGGCGCAGTGGTTGAGAGTCCGCCTGCCAATGCAGGGGGCACGGGTTTGTGCCCCGGTCCGGGAAGATCCCACATGCCGTGGAGCGGCTGGGCCTGTGAGCCACGGCCACTGAGCCTGTGCGTCCAGAGCCTGTACTCCGCAACGGGAGAGGCCACAACAGTGAGAGGCCTGCGTACCGCAAAAGAAAAAATAAATAATAATAATAAAAAGAATATAATCTTGCCATTTGCGACAACATAGGTGGGCCTTGAGGGCATTATACTAAGTGAAATAAGTCAAAGAAAGACAAATACCATATGATATCTCTTATGTGTGGACTCTAAAACAAAAACAAAACAAAACAACAACAACAACAAAACACCAACAAACAGGGCTTCCCTGGTGGCGCAGTGGTTGAGAGTCCGCCTGCCGATGCAGGGGACACGGGTTCGTGCCCCGGTCCGGGAAGATCCCACATGCCGCCGAGCGGCTGGGCCCATGAGCCATGGCCGCTGAGCCTGCGCGTCCGGAGCCTGTGCTCCGCAACGGGAGAGGCCACAACAGTGAGAGGCCCGCGTACCGCAAAACAAAAAAAAACAAAAAAAACCACCAACAAACAAAATAAGTTCATAGATACAGAGAACAGAATGGTAGTGGCTGCCAGAGGCGGAGGTGGGGTGTGAGAGAAGTGGGTGAAGGGGGTCAACGGTAAACAGAAAAGAAAGAATATTAAAATTTATATACATTTCTAAAACCTCCTAGTGACCAATTACGAATTAATAGTCAGTTTTAACTGATATTTTATAATAGTGATACCAAATGCAGACAGACATGAGGTAATATTTAAAGCAATTGCAGGAAAAATCATGTGTTTGAACATATTCGACAATGTATTGAAAGGATTTTTATGTTTATTCATTCTTAAAGAGAAAGTTATACAGATCTAGTGTTTGGTGAGAAAGAGAGGGAGAGCAGGAGAGTGATCGCCGAGGGAAAGCAGTACATTCAAGCAGGTAGGGTTATCAGTTTCAATATAAATATCAAAGTGTATGTCTCATGCACTTTCCTCTGAGAAAAAAAAAGCAACTGTAATGTGGTTTGTGTGCAAAATGAATAGGCAATTATTATCTTTGGGTGACTTCAAGTAGCTCTTCTGGAAATTCTGCATAAGCAGCGGGAGTTAGCAATGTTGACCTTCGTATAGGGGTGCCTTTGCTCATCCATGTTATTATGAGTTGAGTGTAGTTTTAGAATATGGAAAACTTACCTGAGTTGGTTTTAAAGATGCCTTCTGTTGTCATGATTTCAGGGGTTCTCTAGCTGTCTCTTCACTCTGATTTGGAACACTTTTAGAAAACCGTGGCAGCTTACCCAAAGAAACCCATCTTTTCTTGGAGAGCAGTCGATATTGTTCTATTTGTGTTAACTCAGATCCTGATTGTTTGAAAGCTTCTGGCTTTGCATAGTGAAGTTCTGTTATGACACGGCTTATCCTTAGTAGTGTTACCCGATGCACGTTTGTATGCATGACACATGGTTGAGGCCAAAAAAACTGGAATGTTGAAGTTTGGAGCAGAGGTAGGTTTATTGCAGGACCGTGCAAGGAGAACGGGGGCTTGTGCCCCCAAACCCTGAATTCCCTGAAGGGTTTCAGCAAAGCATTTTTAAAAGCAAGGTGTGTGTGGGGGGTGTGGCTGGTTGTTGCAGACTTCTTGGTGTCGGAATCCTTTGTTCTTGCAGCTGTCCACATGGGTCAGGTCATGATGTTCCTGTAAATCTCCAACAAGACACATGTTATTCTCTGTTCTGCCACTTTCAATCTCTATATGAATGGAAAAGTGTTACACCTTTAAAGGTCAGACCCTTGAGAATGGGCTATCCTGTATATTTCAGGCTATAGGCAACATTCTTAACTTGTAGCAAAAGCAATAGAATACAAAGGTTAAAGTAAAAGAAGCAGTTCTAACATGGAGTCAGATTTGTTCTTCCCTATTACAATAGTATATGGATATGGAAAGACTAGTTGTGCTATCATAGATTTGATTACTACCACTCAGTTCCTTTATGTCTGTTATTTAGGGCTTTCAACCATACTCCGAGATTGATGGGACAGGTGTTACTTCCCTCATTTTACAGGTGAGGAACTTGTGACTAGGAAAGGTTAACTGTCTGTCTGGCAGATTAGGCCCTCAAGTTCAGGTCTTCTGACTTCGGAGTCAGTGCCCAGTTAACTACCCCACAATATCCTACACCTTCAGCCTTCTCATGAGTCATTGTGGAGAAGTGAGTAGACCCCAAAAGGTACAGCCTGGACCTGTGAGTAGGAAGAGGTAGATTTGACTCAATAAAGATAGGACATTCCAACAACAGCCTGGACTGCTTCATGAAATCCTGTACAGCCTATCACTTGAAATGGTCATTTGGATGTTGCAATGGGGTAAAACACAATATAGCATTTGGCTAGGTGACCTTTTGTGTCCCTTAAAATTCTGAGAATTTGTTAAAACAAAATCTACTGTCTGCTTTCCTCTCCCCCGTTACAGCCACGTATATATATGAAATGTCCAATTTCACGGTTCGCTTTCCTGGCTTTCCATCAGGAGTACCTGTCAAGCTTTGTGAGGATACATACGCCCAGGCCTGACCCCAGACCTCCTGTATGAGAACTCCAGCGTGGGGCGGAGTGGGAGGTGTGAGAGTATTTCTCCAAAAGTTGCACAAGTGATTCTAAGGTGTAGGGTTGTGAAGCACTCTTCTTGTGTAGCCCACTAATGACAAGGTACAAGCAGGCCTCAGTTTGGATTTTTTGGTATAATTTGTCAGCATCAAGGAGTCATAGCTTCTCAGTGTGCAATACCGTTTTTAATAGTAATCAGGCCATTTAATAACACTGTGTTTGTTCTTTCGGCTGCAAGGATACCATGATCTCCACTTGGCAGGTTAGTTTTGCTGACATCTCATTATGCCTGCCTATCTCATGGTGGGGTGGGAGTTGGTGCTGGTCTAGGAAGTAGACATTGATCAACCCAACCACATAGGTCCTTTCATGTTCTGGAAAAAACAGTTCAAAGGGTGTGAGGGCCAGCCTCAATGATCAGCAGGTTGGATAGAGAAACTAGTGAGCTGCTCTCTCCTAGACTAGTTACCTACTAGTTAGCTTTGTAGCAGTAAGAAATGTCCAGTAGCATGAAGAATTAATGGTTGTAGGGTATTGTTTTCCTGAGGAATTTTCTTGATAAAGTACTCCACCGTGTTTATAGCACTTCTCTGAGAGAATAATCACTGAAGGATAAGACACCCCCCGCTGTGTCTCCCCATGGTGGACCAGAAAAAAAATTACAGTTGCTCTAACAGTATTTTTTTCTACTTTTCAATCAATAGGATGCTTTTTAAAGCTTACGTTTCTCTTTGGACACTTTAAGTGACGATGAGACAAAAGAAAAAAAAAGCCAAGATAAAATGACAGTATAGACACTCCTCAAATCCTATAATGAACTCCACAGGGCATCCAATTTTGATGTATTAGGATTTTTTTTTATAATGAGTACATTGTTGGAAATCACATTTTCTATCTGCAGGAGCTGGAGATGAAACTGAGCTGACATCTTACCTCTCTGTAGTTAATTAGCAAGAGGAAAGTAGTGGTTTGAATCTTGTATGGGAAAGGGTGGTATTAGTCATCCACCTTTTCCCTTCAGACACCTGGATCTTCTTCTGTGCTTTTTGATTTGGTTTAATGGTTTGGTCTTGTTGGCTGGAAAAGATGAGGGAAATTGAAGAACAGTTATTATTTAAAAAAAAATAACTATAGCTCACTTCTCCCCTCCATCTTGCCTGTAGGAGAAATAAAATAGAGCACGCCTTTTTCCTCCAAAGAGCAGTTCTTTACCTGGACTCACACTGTAAGCAGTGCTGGCGCTGCAAGAGTCTTTTGTTGTCACTGTATTAACATTTGTCACCTTTGAATCCCTAGCACTTAGCACAAGTACTGGAATTTAGTAAGCATTCAGGAAATGTTTATTAATTAATGAGTAAATAAAACATCGTGTTGACCCATATAGTAAGGTGTTCAAGTTGCATTAATTGTGTCTAATCCCTTTCTCCGGGTAGTAGCTCCGTCCGTTCGAAGATGTATGCTGAGGTTTACATAGAACTCAACGGTTAGGGACAGAGGCAGAGCAGGGCATGGAGGTATGTCTCCATTTAGGGGACTGGTCCTCTGTCAGGTGAGCACGTCTGGGGCTGGCACGGATGCTCATCCAGATGAAGGCTAAGTAAGTGGCAGAAACATTTAGCACAAGACTCCTCTGATCTGAATGTGTTTATTAATGTCACATCATGTGCCTGGTCCTGGGGGATGACAGAGAAGAGCCACTTTCCTGGTTCCTCCTCTCAAGGAGCCCACTTTGTACGTGGGAAGACTAAACGAGCACTTGAAAACAGCCAGCACCCAAGTGTTACACTGTGTGTGACTGATCCCCAGGGCAGTAAGCATCCAGGGGGGCTGGATCAGTGGTGCTTGGTGGAGAAAGATCAGTTTTTTGAGTCCCCTCTGTGTGCTAATTGCTGGACCCTATCGGCTACATCCATCATCTCTCTTCATCACAACAACCCAGTGAGGGACCTCAGGGGACCTGACTCAGTCGAAGAGCCTGAATCTGAGCACAGGAGATCTGACGGCATCCCGCCTGTGGTGCTCTCTCCCGTGCTTCGTGCCTCTCCTCAAGGTCCCATCCTCAGGCAGGGCTTCCTGGAGGAAGCAGCACCTCCAGGGACCTTGAGAGGAGGAGAGGGCTTGGGTTGCAGGTGGCTGGAGCGACGGCACTGCAGGCTGTATGTGGGCGGGGCAAGAGGAGCTGGGGGTTGATGTGGGGCTGTGGAGTGTCTCGGTCAGGGAGATGGCGTGGGGAGATGAGGTTGGCACACCCCAGCTGTGGAGAGAGAGGCCCGCTGGCCAGGAACTCCGGAGGGCAGAGGACAGCTGTGAGCGGCAGGGACGCGGGTGAGGTGTGCTCTGGCCAAGCCCAGTGCGGAAGCCAGGCCCCGAGCGCGCGGCCCCGTGCCCCTCAGCCTGGGTGGAGCCCGGACGTGTGGCTCTCAATGGGCAACCTGTTGACTGTGAGGTGTGGTCCAGGGCTGGGCCTTGACCTAGAGAGGGGCGAGCAGGCCTCGAGGTCTCTCACTGCCCTGCAGAGACAGCAGAAGCCCGGCTCACGGCGGAGGGGCACCCACTTTGTGCAGCTTCTGCCCGGGGACCGGGTGCTGTCTCCACGGCCTCCCGCCCTCCGCCCCCACCCCCACCCCCACCCCCACCCCATTGCAGCAGCAAGGACCCGGGCCCCGGCAGGTGTGCACGGTCTCCATCTCTCTCTGCTTTTGTCTTCTGCGTCCCGACCAAGCCCCCTCCCAGAAGGCAGGCTTCCGCTGCCCTGGCTTCCGCTCTTCCCCACACGCTGGGACCACGCAGGTCTCGGCTGCTCGGCTGGGTGGCCCTTGGGTCCCCCCCTAGACGAGCCCACCCCCAGGAGCCCCTCGTGGGCTCAAGCTGCCCTTGGTGCAGGTGGCCCTGCTCCTTCTCCTTCTGGAAATCTCGTGGCATCGGATCTGCCCACCGCGTTGGGGAGGAGCCACCACTTCTAGAGAGAGTTTGGAGTGTAGCTGTCACCTCCAGTCTCGCTCGCTCCGCTCAGCGTGCTAGCTGTGGGATGCTGGCCACCCATCACTGCTGCCCACCAACCTGCAGTCACTTGGTTCTGACCAGAGGGAGGTGGCCTCCCAGGGTCCCAGCCCAGGGGGCAGTGGACGCTTCTGCTCGTCTCAGTTCGGCAGCTCTGTGCTGTCTCCTGGCTACACCGACTCTGAGGGACAGAGGTTCTCGTAGGAAGGAAATTGTCGACAGCCACAGTGTGGTAGGACACAGCTTCTCCAGGGAGGCAAGATCCCAGCCTCAGCTTCTGCTCCTGGAGCCCTGTTTCTGGAGGTTTCTTTTTACCCAAATTAAGCACCCTCTCATTAAACCCCTGTCCTTTTATTTCTGATTCTAAAGTGGGGACTCACACTTGAAAAACACAGTGTTTCTCTGCCACCCTACACTTCATCAAAAGAGTGAGAATCTGGGTCCTTTATGGTGTGGACGAAGGCCAGACCACAGTCCCCACTGGGGTCAGAAGGTGCCGGCTGGGCCTGCACCTCAGCACCCGGTCAGTGGTTATAGACACTCGACTGATATTTCTATCAGTCGAATGGATAAATAAGATCAGAATTATCCACTTACAGAGACATGTGTTTTCTCCTGCAGTTTAGTCCTTATGGGGAGGGGTCCATGCTAAGGAAACATAAAAGGGTAACAACAATAGAAGCGTCACATTTGTGTATAGAGAGCTGGCCTTTTCCCCAGAACTTTACCACATATGACCTCGTTTAATCTTTATGACTCTTCTGTCACAGAGGTTATTTTTTATTCCTATCTGAAATAGTAGGAGACCCTGGGTCACAGTCGAAAACAGTGTTAAACTACTTGTTAGAACTATGGCTTAAGTTACTTCTAGTCACGTTAATTCTCATCTTTTCCCACTCCATCACAGCTGAGTAGAGTATAATTCTAATAATTCAGCTTACGATAAGACATAGAGACTTAGACTTCTGTGTGCCAGGCACGGTTCTGGCTCCTCATTTTGCAGATGAGGAAACCGTGGCATCAAGTGGTAAAGTAGATGAAGGGCCTTTGATAGTGGGCGTGGGCCCCCTAGGTAAGGCAAGGCTCATAGCCAAGGAACTGTGATTTGAACCAGCGTCTTCCTCCCTTCCTGGCCCTGCCCAGGTCACGCAGCTGCCGAGTAGCAGAGCCAGAGCACTGCCCAGGCAGCCTGGCTCGAATGTGTGCTTCTCAGCAGAGTACAACACTGCCCCCTGCTATCGTCCCCCTGCCTTCCTGTCTCACCAGCTCCTGGTCTCTTTTCTGGTCTCATCTGCTGGGTAGGCCACCTCCCTGGTTTCTCTTCTTCTCCCCAGCCCACCGGTAGTAAAAACTAATCATGTTGACCTGGAAGAGTTGAAGATCGCATTTTCCCCATGGGATGGAACGCTGTCACACAGGTCTTTAAGAAATGACTGATTTGTCTTGGGGTTCTCTTTAAAAACACCTGGTTCTGTGGATGACTTGGCTTCCACAAAGCTCTAGCTGACTCTAGATGTGTGATTTTTCTGCCCCCAGAACACTGCCATGTGTGGGTCTTCTGGGATGTTTTGTCTTGTAAGGAATGACTGACCGTAGCCTACCCCTCTGTGTTCCTTCACCTCCCTTTGGAGTCATGAGTTAAAGTGACACGGGGGAAATGCTCAGAGAAGACATTCATCCTTTGCGTTTTTCCTTTCAAGGTATTTTTGAATGACAGTGTTAAAGCACCTATAACACTGCTGTGAACTGTTAACAAGCACATTTGCACATCACATCTATCATGCTGTTTGCACGATGTTATGTGAAGAAACAGCTCAAAGTATTTTTAAGATATAGCCTTTTATCTTCGGAAGCACCAGAAACTATTTGCAGATTGGTCTTGGGAATCAAATTAGCCTAACACATCGGTGAGTTCCTGGAGGTGTGGGCATTTCTGTAAGTGGTTCCTGGCCCCTTAAGCCTTCTGATCATTTGCACTGTGTATTTTTATACAGGCTCTTGTACTTTGGAGAAATAAAATAAAGAAACTTAAAGGTGAGTTTGACAAGGGCTTCTCCACACTGTTTGTCAATGCAGATGGATCCTGAATTTTAATGGTAGTAGTTTCTTTTAAACAACCAAACCTCTTTAAACCTCTCCACAAATAATGTCAGTGCGCAGATTATGTCTAAAAGTGTGTGCTGGTGAGGGGAAATCTTTCCTGACCCCATACTGCAACCATGAAGGAAGAGCCTAATCCTGGAAAACAGTCTTGACAGCCTGGCTGTCAGTTACCTCCATCTCATCTGGGCCACTGCCTGCGTGACATTTTGCTGTCACTTGATGACTTCAGGTGTCTACATTCAGGAGCCCAGCTTGGGGTCATAGAACGAGCCAGACCTTGCACCTCCAGTTGAAACCTGGTTGGCTGCCGCTTACCGGCTGTGGGATGTTATGTGAAAAAACTTGTGGAGAGGCCTTGGTTTCCTCACCTGTAAAATGGGGATGGCATCCCTGTTGTAAAATTGTTGTGAGCAACATCTGTGTGCCCATGTTCATAGCAGCTTTATTCACAATAGCCAAAAGGAAGCAGCCCAAGTGTCCATTGACAGATAAATGGATAAACCAAATGGGGCACATACAAACAATGGAATGTGATTCAGCCTTAAAAAAGAAGGAAATTCTGACACGTGCTTCAGCTTCAGACACGTGCTTCAGAATCTTGAGGACATTCTGCTGATGAAATGAGCCAGTCACAACAGGACAAATACAATATGATTCCACCGACATGAGGTGCCTAGAGGAGTCAAATTCACAGAGACAGAAGGAGAATGGCAGTCACCTGGGGCTGGGGGAAGGTAAAATTGGGGAGTTAGTGTTTAGCGGATATGAAGTTTCGATTTTGCAAGATTAAAGGAAGTTCTGGAGGTGGATGATGGCGATGGTAGCACGATGAGGTGACTGTACTTAACACCACTGAATTGTGCACTTAAAAATAGTTAAGCTGGTAAGTTTTATGTTGTGTGTATTTTACCTCAGTAGAGAAAAATTGGAAGAAAGAATTACGAGCATTGAAGAACACCCAGTAGGTAAAGTGCCTGCCATATTATCAGTGTCCAGTAACTAGTAGCAGCTTCTGCTAGGGTTTGGGATTATAACTAATGGTTGCGGGACATCTCATCATGTGGCTGTACCATAATTTGTTTCTTTTTTGTTTGACTTTTGGATTTCTTATGGTACTCCACCATTGTAGCAATGATGGAATGAATTTTCGTATTTGTGTATGTCTTTTCTATTATTTGGGGTTTATATCTTTGAGGTTGATTTCCTGGGTCACTTAATCAAGGTGAATTAATCTTAGTCTTTGGGGCTCTTGCTTCTTATGCCCGTAGAGTTTCAGAAGGGTGCTGTCATGTTCAGTGTCACCACCCAAGTAAGGGCGCCAGCCTCACAGTGTCCTCATCAGCACTAGGCACAATTTTAAGCAGTTTTGCAAAATGAAATGAGTAAGAGATGGTGTTTTAATGTTTAATATACATTTGTTTGCTTTTATTTGATCACTGGAAATGTTGAGAACTTTTCATGCCTGGATCTACATTTATTTTTTCCAATGTGTATTGCCTGTTTACATCTTTTGCCTATATTTCTAGTGTGGTTTCAGTGCTTTTCTTATCAAATTTTTTTTGTCATGTTTGTAACATATTGTTGCCATTTTTAATATTCAGACAGTCTTACTAGTTATGTAGTTAAATCATTCATTTAAACATTTCAAAACACAATTATAAGATTTTAAAGTAGATCAAAAATGGTTTTGCAATAACATGGTTATTATACTTAATGAATCTTCTTCCCATAATTCCCTTATCATTCTTTTAATACCTATTAGCATAAAATCTGTTTAGATGTTAACTTACATGACTATAGTATTTGAATTAAAATTATGTAGGCTGACCAATTAAGAATAAAATATTAATAACCCAATATAAAGAAGACATAACAAAAATTAGAGAAAATAAAAAATTAAAATTATTAATAAGCATGACATTTTTTACCTCACTAATAATTAAATTCATTAAAAATAAAATGATAGGATATTATCTTCCATCTATAAATTTGGTAGGGATTAACAACATTGTGATGGTGACTGAGGCTGACCCTCAGATATGCTGCCAATGGGGAGAAAAAATTGGGTCAACTTTAATGAATAGCAGTTTAGCACAAGGTATCAAGTATCTTTAAAATGTTCATAAACATTGATTTAGAAAATTCCCATATATAACTAAGGCTAGAGGCAGCCTCAAAAATGTAGAAAAAATATTTATATTCATAGATAAAAATAGGATTCAATACAAATGCCCAATGACAGGGAATGATTGAATAAGTAATAGTACGGCCATCTTTGGAGTGTTATATAGTCATTATAAATGGTATTTCCTAAAAATTTCAGTGATATGGGAAAACACTCACGATATGCTGTTAAGTGGAAAAAGCATGATGCAGTGATTACAGTAAAACAAACTGTGTGTCACGGTGCGAGTTTGTGTGTGTTTTGTGTATGTATGTGTCTCGTACATATCTAGAAAGAAGTGCGTAAAAAGTATTGATAGTACTTATGTGGTAAGAGTACGGGTGATTTTTATTTTCTTTTCTATATTTCTGCACATTTTTTAAGCTTTATATTGTTTGCAAATCATCGTTTCTACAATCAGAAATTTTAACTGCTAAGGAAGACTAAAGATAATAAGTAGATCTCTCTCCTTTTCTGGATTCATGTTCCCTTTGCTCTCTTCGCTTTGATATATTGGACAGAACCCTGGACAAGAAGTCAGAAGGTGTTTTTTCAGGTTATGGTCCAGAAATTTGCTAGCTATATGACCTTGGGAAAATCTAACTCATATGTACCTGTTTGCCAGTTTGTAAAATGGGGATTTCTACCTTCCCTGCGTGTACCATTGGAGGGTTTAAGAATTAAGGTGAGATTACCAACATAGGGGAAAACACTTCTGCAAACTAAGATGCAAGTTCAAAGGATTCCCCAAACCACTGGGAGGGCTGATAATTTGTTAGAAGGACTCACGCAAGTCCAGAGCTGTTATCCTCACAGTTATAGCTGATTACAGGAAAAGGATACAGCTCAAAGTCAACTAAAGGAAGAGTCACAGAGGTGGAGTCTGGAAGGATTCCAGTGCAAAGCCTCTGTGTCATCTCCCATGCAGTCAGGATATGTTACCCTCCTGGCCTCCATGTGTGACAATATGCAGAGTATTGCCAACCAGGAAGCTCTCCCAAGCTTTGGTGTCCAGAATTTTTAATTGGGGCTTCGTTACATAGGTATGATTGATTGATTGCCCACATGGTTGAACTCAGGCTCTCGGTCAACCGATACTGTGTTACCCAAAGCCGCCACCCTCAGTCACATGGTTGGTCTTTCCGACATGGCAGCCTCTACCCTAGGACTGTTGGCAGCCCTACCCTGAGATTCAGTGTGGCTAGCCCCACCCTAAGAGTATAGGTGTGGCCTCTCTAAATGAGGACACTCCTATCGGGTATGACCTAGATTACGTACCAGAGCCAAGGCAGAGGCCAGCTACCTGTTTGGGCAAGGCTAAATTCTTTACTACACACAAGGTGACGGAAAGAGATGGAGAACAAATTTAAACATAGAGATGATGTTAGTATGGAGGGGTCTGTTATTTACCATATGTTCTAACATTGTAAAATAAGAGAGGGCATGAATTCCACAGGTGCAAGTGATTTGAAAATCTGCAAGGGGAACGAGCACCCTGCCTTGCGGGTACTGCAAGTACCCGCTTCCCTGATCCTTAGAACCTTGGGGACCACCTTTGAGAAGGGAGTGTGCTAACAGTGGGGGCTGCAGAGAGGCTTTTGCTACAGTAGTTGTTTACCACAGAGACGAATTAGGCTGAGAAAACACTTACCGTCCTGCTGGGTGTATGAATCTGACCCTCGCCTCAGTGTTAACAGCACAGCAAATATGTCTCTCTGTTAACGAATATATCTAATGTGAACGAGTTATAAGCCTGTTTTTTTCTTGGGTTTCTCTACCTGGCACCATCTCCCTCTGTAGTGCAGCTGAGCTTACTATGTACAGAGAAGAGGGGGGTGATAAAAATAAATTGGCTCGTTCCCCTTGCAGAGTTTCAAATCTCTAGCACCATGTCAGGTTGGATCCATAAGGTTTCATAAGAGTGAGATTAGAAAAATGAAAACCTGAGTTTATTTTCTCATGGAATTAAAACAAAATTAGAACACAATGAAGAGGAATCATCATTCTCAGGAAACTTGCTCGAGGACAACCGTGTGCTTTTATGGAAAAAGAACCAGCGACAGAGACTTAGGATGAAAGCATTAAAGTACGATTGTGCTCCCACCCTGCCTTCAGAGGGAAGAATTTCAGCCTTTGTCTAGTGGTTTTTTGGAAACAAATAACTTGTCATAAATTGATGTTGTCAGTAAATTTGGGTTGTACGTTCTGTTTCTTTCAAGGAAGAACTGGCCACGCAGAAGTAGTCCGAGTGGTATACCAGCCAGAACGCATCAGCTTTGAGGAGCTGCTCAAGGTCTTCTGGGAGAATCACGACCCGACCCAAGGTAGATGAGTGAGCCAGTATTTAATTATCTTACTAATTACAGCTGGGATAATTAGTGTTTGAACTGCATGGAAGAGATGAACCTTGAAATCACACAGGAGCTCAAGAATATGATTGCAGACATTTATTGACGGAGACGGGGAGGGGCTGGGGAGAAAGAGGGCGAGAGAATAAAGGCACAGCCACCGTCTGCGCCCCTCCCCCCTTTACAGCTGTCAGGGGTGGGAAAATTCCCACAGAGAAAGACACCAGACAATAGAGACTCGTTCACCTTTGATTATTGCATTATTCCTCCTTAATGCAGTCTTTTGTCTACCAAATTAAAGTGTCTTTCTAGCAGCTCCAAAGTTTTCCTGATTTATGGTTCCTTTATTTCCCTGAATTTATTTAGCCTTTCTCATCTTTTGACATTATGAGCCATTTTTTTTCCTTTTAAATGTCTGTGGGTGATTTAAAAAAAAAAAGAACATAAAGGTAAAATGCAGTATTCAGTGGTTCTACAATGCTTGGGTTATTTAAATATTTCATTTGTCTTCTTCGGAATTTATTATATGAGATATTAATATATTCGGGCTGTAAACAATGGTGGTCAGGAATTTTATCTGAATGCACACACAAGCAAAAATCTCCTGTTGGCAAATATCATTGTAATATTCAGTAACGGAGTAATCTCCGGATTTCATCTTAACAGCCTTACAAGCACTGCTTTGCCAGTGTGATGATCTGATACTATGAGGCTTATGGACTGAAAAGTCCTGTGTATCCGATGTGATTTTCATTTAGCAATCGGTCTATTTAATGGAAATATTTTCCCTTTGGTGTCAGATTTTGGGGGTGTGGGTACGCCATGTTGGCTATTTTCTGATGAATGGATGTATTTTTCCAAATGTGCATTGTGCTTTGGGGTGGGACCTTACCAAGACCCCAGCAGCATAGGTTGGTGAGTCCTGAGTTCTGGTTCCACTTAATGCCAGGGTGGTTTGCCAGAGGGCAAAGGTCAGAGCTAAGGCAAGAACAGCAAAATGATCAACGAGCCAGGGTCAGGCAGGTCCAGGATCCAGGTACATCCAGCGGGGTGTGTAAAGGCCACGAAGGAGGCCAGGAGCAGGCTCTCCATGACAGTGAAGTCTGGTTGACATGGGGAGATGAGTCCCTGGTGGGAGAGCAGTGAGGTATGGGGCAGGGGAGGTGCAGAACTGGTAGGGCAAGAGCACTATCATCGGAAGGTTCTGATGCCACCCCCGTTTGGACTACTGGACTGTCACATCATATGAGAACGGTAAGCCTAATGGCTTAGACACGCATGACTCAAAGGGAAACTGACTGGTGAGCATCATAAGTAAGGGTCGTGACAGCCAGGAACTCATGCTGGGAAGCCTTTGGTCCACATGGAGCAGCCATTCAGCCTCTTGGCTCTCAAAGCTGAGGGTCAGGCAGGATGCTGAGGGCTCCAAAGTTCTAAGTGGAGACACCTATCAGAGCCCAGGCAAACCTGAAGTCATGGAGGAGACAGGCTCCCCGCAGGCCCACAAGGCTGGGTATGTGGCCTTGGCCTGGCCACCCGTAATGCTGTGTCCTGATACAACCACCTTATGCTTGACCCCCGCAACATTTCAAAGAGGGTGAAGTCTGTCATCCACTTCTCTCTCCTTACTTCTCTTAATGTCTTACCCATTTTATCACATCTTTACTAGCACACCTCAGTTATTAGGCCACTAGTTCTGGCCCCTGAATCTCAGGGGAATTCCACCTTCAAAAGAACTTTAGGAGAACCTCTTGTTCTCCCCATCCCATGGATCAGACTTGTCTCAACATTGCCTCAGTCCTCTTTGAAATTCTTGGTTTACTATCTGTGTTAATTTGCTAAGGCTGCCATCATAAAGTATCACAGGCTGGGTGGCTTAAACAACAGAAATTAATTTTCTCACAGTCCTGGAGGCTGGGAGTCTGAGTCGAAGGCATTGGCAGGGTTGGTTTCATCTTGGCTTGTCGATGGCTGTCTTTTCCTCATACAGTCTTCCCTCTGTGTGTGTCTGTGTCCTGATCTCCTCTTTGTATAAGAACACCAGTCACATTGGATTAGGGCCCACCCAAATTACTTCATTTAATCTTAATCTTTAAAGTCTCTATCTCCAAATGAAGTTACACTCTGAAGTATTGGAGGTTAGGGCTTCAACATGTGAAGTGTGGGGAGGGGTGGGACGCACTTTAGCCCATAACACTGTCCAATAATGTAACCAGTTGATGTGCTGTTCTTCCAGAGGTGTTTTTTTTTCCTAACAAGGTGTTCACAGGCTCATAGACTGGAAGAGACTTTAGAGGTCATCTGGTTCAATTCTATGAGTCAGAAGATGAAGTTGGTAATGAGGGAATGATGGGGGTCACAGACAGTGGGACTGGAATGTCGAGTGGCCTATTTTTTACACTGATATTTTGGACAAATTATACATGTAGGAGGAGAGTTTTTCTACCCTTGTGTATATTTGTTTCTGCTTAGAGTAGTGCTTCATGTAATATATACAATCACACATATTAAATCACAAGATATCTGATCTTCCTGCATTATTATTAGAATTACTTTTTTAGATAGTTCGGTGTAATGGGCCATGGTAACAATCTTTTTCTGCCTTGTAGGGTTTCCTAGGACCCTTCTGGAAATAGGGCCAGTGGAGTGATCATATGATCCAGTCCTGATCAATCAGTATCTTTTCCTGTTGTCAACAATGTTTGATCCAAAGAACAGGCATGTGACCCAAGCAGAACCAGCTAGAGTCCTTCCCTGGGACTGTCGTATGTTCTCAGTTTGTTGCAGCTGCTGGGGTGGGTGCTCTGTATGGGGAATGCCGTGCCCACCAGAGAAGCGAGGGAGGAAGATGAGCAGATGGGAGGAGAAAACCCTCAGGAGGCTCTGAGGCCCTGAGGCTCCTCATTCCTGCAGCTCTTCCTTCAATTCTGAGAGCTCTCCTGTGAGCTCTTCAAGCTAGGAGAGCTACTAGGTATTCCCTTCCTTTTTTTAACTTGAGCTAGTTTGTTGGCTTTCTATTACTTCCAACAACAACAAAAACCCTAACTAATCCACTTAACTCAATTTAAACAATGAGCATTATACTCGATCATTATATTCAGTAACTGTTAGTTAACCGTGTTCATCTGGCTCCATAAATCAGAGGTCTGAAGCCATTTGAATGGTTTTATCATTGACTCAGACACCAAGGAGCGGACACTAGAAATTGTTTCTTCAAGACCTGTTGGAGGTTCCTTGGTAATTCAGAATTAGGATTTAGGATTTGGGACATATGGCCTGAGAACATATCAGATGCCTTTTCAATATTTCTGAAGTATTGTGAAAGATAAGCATTCATTAATGACATTTACTTTTGCCAGGTATTCTGCTAAGTGGTGCTAGATCACTAAGTGGTCTGGAATAAGCAGCAGTAACATTTTGGTTAACACACAGGGAAGATACATTTCTATAGGAAGAAAATAGTTAAATCCCAATAAACTGAGATCAAATGAGCATTCACATAAATGTGTGTAAGATCACAGACGAAAATGTTAACCTGAAATAATTAAAACAAGTATTGGTTAACCCTGGGAGATTAAAAGCAAAAATATAAGTTCATAAGAAGTCTGGTATCAATGGATTTAATATTTCCAGGGAACTCTGAAGGTCTAAAACGTGTAATCATGTAATTTTTCTGAGGTAAGAATTTGAAGTCCACTTGCTAAAGGATGGGCATGCGGCAGGAGATAGCTGAGCTGCAGGTGAACTTGGCCATCTGAACACAACTTCTTAATTCTCTACCTGAAGTCACATGATGACTCTTATCACATTTCACAGTGAAAAGTGGCCCAGAAAAGAAAAGCATCCAGTAGGGCAGGTGGGGGAAGTAGAGGCGTGTAAGACTGATTACTCTTACTCAGAAGATGGACGTTTGTAAGGACAGAAGCATGTTGGCTTTGGTGGAGACTCTGGTCTGTGAAGCAGTCCATTGTAGGTTCTTTTCAGAAACAAGAGTGAGTGATTCCTCCACCTGCTTGAAGAATGCTCTTACCTGTACCAGAATTACTTATCAACAAAAAGACAAAACTTAAGGAAAAGTTGAGATGACATTGATCTTTGATGTGGTGATAGGCCCACCCCGACACACACGATTCTCAGCAGCAGTAGGCCTCAAGAGAAATGCATTTTAATTAGCATGTTGAAAGGCTTTACTGCCTTGTTTATAAAGTTATGAAGGATTTGCAGGGGCCACTAAAAATCTTTAGTTATAATTTACTTCACTTTGTGGGAGAAGCAATATCCTTGAGTGGTATTAGCAAATGCGGGATCTTCACGGTATAGACCAGACAGAGAAAATCCTGCACGTTCTTCCCTGCTTCAGGCTACTAAAGCAGCTCTCACAGTATCTGTCCCAGTGGAAAGGAGGAAATCCCCATGGTCCACCAGTTTGAAGGGAGCAGAGCTGGTAAGAGCCATCAGAAAGTGTGGGCTTTTAAAGTGACAGGGGGCCCAAGACCCGTTATTCCACAGCCAACAGGCAGTGAGTCCTGAGAGAGTACTGCTCCGTGGATTCGCTTCAGGTGAAGTTTACAGATGACTGGCCAGTAAACGGAATAGTCTTTTCTCTGAATTTACCACGAAACTTCTGCTTTTGCCGAAGCATTCAGATACCACTGTTTGAGCTAATGCGTCCTCTTCTGGCTTTGTCTCACTCACGGGACAAATACAGTTCCTCCAGCCTCCTAAGGATAGCGTGCCCCTTCCTGACCGTGTGGTCCCCAAACTCCCCCGGTCTCCAGACAGCATGACAGAGCCCGACATTTAGATTTGGGTTCTGGCTCCAGAAGGACCTCTTCCCAACCTCACGACCTTGACCAAGATACTTACTCAGTCTGGAACTCTGTTTTCTCATCTACAAAAAAGGGGTAGTACTATCTATCCTGCGTACTCCTTGGGTTGTCGTAAGAATGAAATGAAATTATGTGAAAATCACTTGAAAACGTCAAGAACCATGCAGGTGGCCGCTTTGTCGTTGTGTTCTTCTCAACACAACAATACAGCTCCACCCGTTTTATTTAGTTCTTTTTATATCCGTGATTTCTGTGGGAAAATATTTACCCTCTGCTTACTAAAGGGTGGGTTTTCTACCCACAAAGGTTCTTTTGTACTTCCTGCTAGTTGGAAAGATTTCAACTGTTTGTGTTCTCGTTCTATGATGAAACTGCTGGCGGTGATGGTGATGAGGTTAGTGGGCAGAAACCTCCTCGCGTTTGCTGCTGACACAGTGCTCAGAAGAACCAGATAAGATCCCAGCGTCTGATGCTTGCTCTGTAGCCCTGTACCTAGCATGCTCTGTGCATGAATTCCGTCGTTTCGGTCCTCCTATTCCTGCCGGAGGAGGCAGGGCCCAGACCCTGTGCCCTGAGCCAAGCCACAAGCACACAAGTGCACAGTGTGGAGACTCAGCTTTGCCTGACTTGATCCCATAAACCTGACTTCTCGATTCCAACCTGTTTCACCCTCCTCGATCCTGGGGAAAGGACAGCAGCACCATTTAGGAAGCACCCCTTACGGGCCAGTCTTAGTGGTAGATGCTTTGTACCTATCATTTCATTTAACCCTTACCATAATCTTATGAATTGGGGTTCACTGTCTTCGCTTAACAGAAGAGAAGAAATGAGGTTCCAGAAGACTGACAGTCTTGCTTGATGTTGTTGGCAATATTTGGACACAGCTCTGACTAAAGCCCGAATCTATTTTCTTTCCCCTACACCAGAGGGGTCCATGCTTCTTGACTAGGAGGACCTCTTCTAAAGATAAACATTTTTCAGGATCCCCCATGTGATATAGTTGTGCCCTTAGTAACCTTTTTAAAGCAAATATATGAAAATGCTACTGCAAATTTAATCACTTTAAACTGAATGCCTGTTTTATTAACTAGCACAATGTCACGTACCTCTGGAAAATGGAAATGCCTACATGCATAACGCATTCCACAGCCTCTAGGCCATGCCTGCTGCACAGTTGGATTTGTGGACCTCTAGTAGTAGCTCCCGGCCTTCCCAGGGGCTGCGGCCGCAGGTGGGGAACTGCTCTGGTTAGTGGTGGCCTTTCTGCAGAGGCCTTCTGGCTGAGACTGTGAGCTGACCCCAGTATCAGTTTCCCTACGTCTGAAGGATTGGAATTTTAGCTGGATGTGCAACCACCAATAAAGACTAAATTTCCCAGACTCCTTATGACGAAGTATAGCCACATGTCTGAATTCTGACTACCAGAACATGAGTACCAGTGATGGTGTCAAATTCGGTACACTTAGAGGAAAGGCCATTCTCTTCTTTCGTCCTTCCCGCAAGTTACTTGTGGATGCAGTGATGAACGGTCTTAGACCACAGGGGTGGAGGCCTCACCCTTGTAACTGAGGAGCTACAAGATCGAAGGCTCCAGAGTCAGTATCCCAGGCTGGACTCTTTATGTAAGAACTTCTTTAAGCTGTTGTTATTTTGGTTCATTCCAGGCCTTCTTTTCTTTTTCTTTTTTTTTTTCTTACAACAGCTGAACTAATCCTTACTAAAATTGCCTTCAACTGTAAGCTGGTGATGAACTCCCAGTCACTCCTCTGAAGATCTTAATTAAAATGCTTCCTTAATTAAAACAGCTTTAATCAAATCTGATAAGAGTATGGACTCTGGGGTTAGAGGATATGGCTTTAACCAGGCCTGCCACGTACTAGCCATGTGGCCTGGGGAGGTTACGTCACTCACCGCCTCCTTTCTGTCTGTCTCTGCCTGACCGCTGGGTCGTGGCTCTCATTATTCTCATCTGGCTGCCACAATCGCCTCCTAACTGGCCTTGCCCCTTTCCCAATCCAGTACCCAGAATGGTCCGTCAAAAACACTAAACAAAAGTATGTGCCTCTGCTGCCTTTTCTTTGGGCTGATACACACTCAGCTGTACCATGGCAGCCCGGCCTGGGATCAGCTGACTGGCGCCTCCTGTTCCAGAGCCTCAGGTCCTGCCCTCACGCACCGCATGTCTGCGTCGTGGCCTGCATTTGCCCCATTCCTGGAAGACACAGGTGCTCCCTTGCTGGGCCCATACCCACGGCTCCATCTGCCCACAGCTGTTGGCGTGATTGGCTCCTTCCTTTCCTTCAGCTTAAAGAGTCACGTCCTCAGAGGGGTCTTCGCTGACCCGCCCTAACTGAAGGAGGCTCTCCAGCCCTCCTCCCGGCTTTTGCCATCACTGCCCTCTCTTTTCTTCCTAACGCTTACCACAGGGTGGACTGATTTGTCTGTTTATTGTTTATTAACTGTCTCCTCTTCTAGAAAGTAAGCTTCATATGAAATATTTTTTCATTGAACAAATGAATGAACGAACCTCAGTTTTCCCATCTGTAAAACGGTTCCTCTCCCATCAGTGTCCGTCAAGATGTATGAAGGAATGTAGTCTGTTGTGCAGAGCCCCGTGCCGGGCACAGAATAAGCATGTCATCTATAATAGCCACCATCCTCATCCTGCCCGTGTAAGAGCCATTTCACCACCTCCCATTTGTGGGCCTTGCTCTCTCTTGAACCCCAGTATTTCTCCATTTCTTTCCCTCTCATTTTCCCCATCTTATGTTTTGAATACGTTTGATCATTTCCTATGCTTGGTTCATACCCTTCATCCTCAATCCAGTGCTCAGCAGCCCTTTCCCTCCCACATCCCCCCTCCACCCTCCCACAGGGAGCTCCCAGGTGTCTCAGAAGCTTCATCTGGCTGTCCCCATGGGCCACACTGTCTCTGGTGTTGGTTTCATGGAGCCCTAGGACCACACACCCTGCCTTGCTGCCTCACCCTCAGAGCCAAGAGTAGGGGATTAATGTGGTTCCTCAGCCCGTGGTTGAGACTAGAGACCCCAAGGACTCTTCTCCATTCAGTGTCCGTGGACCACACATCCCCCTCCCAGCACAGCCCCGCGCTCACTGTGCAGCATCGCTAGAGGTGCGTGGTTCCCTGAGAATCTGCAGTGGGGCTGGTCCGCTTCAACTTTAGCAGGTTTGCTTCATAGCCTCTTTCCAGGTGCACCATAGAGAAGCCAGTGCCTGGTCTATCGGGGAATATTAATTGAAGAGAGAAAAATCCTCTTTTCCTTCTGTTTCTCATCAAGTTGGCAATTAAGTGCTGGTGTTCATATATTTGAACTGCCAAATTAATATCTGAACTTCGTTGTGCTGACCCTTTTAAGTTGGTCTTTTAAAATAAGTCACCAGTTTTGAAGGACTATCCTTTTTTTAGCCCACGTACAAGGAATCTATCATCTGCAAATAATTAGACAGTGGGAATTATATTGTATTGCTAATGAGCAGATGTGCATACTTATAGTGGAGGAACAGCTGCACACATACAAAATGCAAAAAAGTCCCAAACCCAGCATTATGAATTCTGAAAGAGATTTCATTCTTTTAAGAATTTCAGAAACAGGAAAAAAAGAAACAAAGAATTTAACTGATATTTTTCTTTATTAATTGTTCTTTCAGTCATACTTTTCCTTGCATAACATTATCATATATGTACACAGTATCTTTGCTATTTGCAAATGTGCTATTTGCACTTTCAAATCCCTCTCTCATATAATACTATGGAGCTTATATTTAACATTTTTCCTCTGCCTTTCTAGTGCTTTAAGGGTTTGGTGCCTCCAGACTCAATGACAGACTCCTACTGGGTATTTACTCTGGGCTGGGCATGATGCTCGGTTCTTATGTGTATGTGATCCCATTTGATCCTTGAAGTAACCCGTGAGTAGGTGGTCTTAAACCCATTTTACAGATGAACAGACAGGCCCAGAGAAGTGAAGTGATTTTCCATGAGCCAGTTAGTGCTTTATTGTCAGAGCTGGGATTTGGACCTAAAAGTTCAATTTCAAACCTTGTGTTATTTCCATTGTATGGTACGTCATCCTACATTGTTATAGGATGCTATCAGCCAACAGAAAACACAACCACACCGTAACTGGAAACAGCAGCACATTATCCAATGAAGAGTATCTGTCCTAACAAGCTCCTTGTAATACACATTACAGTTTTATAACCTGTTAAGGATTTTCAAGATTAAGAAGTTCAAATAGGCTTTTTTTAGGCTATAAATCAAAATTTATTTGTAATGGATAGTGTGGTGGCAGAGGTTAGGAATGCTAATATCTTTTGGCAGCCTATACCAAGGGCAGGTATCCAAGAATTTCTTTTGAAAGATGTGATTAGGGTCAGTAAGTTCAAACAGGCTTTTGAGAACTTTTAGCCAGGAAGAATTCCACATATTTGAGATAGGAGAGTTTAGATCATTTAAACTTTGCTGATCAATTCCTGAAATAATATAAAATCAATAAGGAGAAATGAAGTCAGAAGAATTACATTACTTCACATAAAAGAGTATTAAATTAGATAAGAGAAAAAAATCAGAGCTGATAACATTGGCAGGAACTAGAATTTCCAGGTTCTTAAATGGCAGGCTAGGCTATTCAGATCACCTTCTCATCAAAAGCAACTCAAAATGTTGGATAAGATATGAAAACATTAAAAGCATCACATCAAAATGCCGACAAAATAATTAGGAATTACCATGTAAAATTGAAGGGAACAGGGCTTCCCTGGTGGCGCAGTGGTTGAGAGTCCACCTGCCGATGCAGGGCACACGGGTTCGTGCCCCAATCTGGGAAGATCCCACATGTGGCGAAGCGGCTGGGCCCATGGGCCGCTGAACTTGCACGTCCAGAGCCTGTGCTCCGCAACGGGAGAGGCCACAACAGTGAGAGGCCCGCGTACTGCAAAAACAAAAACAAACAAACAAAAAAATTGAAGGGAACACAGGAATCCAGACTGGTAAGCAGGGGACTAAAACACCTTTGCTCTAGGGAATTTGCCAGTTCCAGAAGAGTTGAGTCTTAAGGACCTTATTAAGGGTATAGAGACTGTGACCAATGCAATTAAAGCACTTGATCTAATGGACATATATAAAACACTGTACCCTACACCTTCTTAATCACACATGGAAATGTACTAAGCCATAGAGTCTCAATATGTTGTAGAGGGACTAAAATCATAGAGATTATGTTTCTCTTATCATAATGTGATTATGCTGGAAATCAATAGCAAAAAGATATGTAGAAAATCCTTTTATGTTAGAATAGAAGAAATTTTATGATTATCTTATGGATCAAAGATAAGCCATAATGGAAATCAGAAAATATTATGAACTGACTGGTAATTAAAATACTACACTTCAAAACTTATAGGGCATGGCTAAAGCCGTTCTTAGAAGGAAATACAGAGCCTTAAATTCTTACATTAGAGGTGGTGAAAGACAGAGCTCAGCATCCATCTCAAGAACTTAGAAAGTCGGCAACAACATAAACCAAACAATGAAGAAGAAAGAAATAAGAACAGAAGTAAATGGAATAGGAAATAGAAAAGTAGTAGAGCGTATAAAGGAAGCCAGAAATTGATATTTCAAAATGGCTAATAAAATTGATAAAACATTGGTTAGTTGATCAAGGCAAAAATAAGGTTACAAATACCCATTATTGGGAAGAAAAAATGGGATATCACTGCAGATAGGCAACTTTACGTCAATACATTTGAAAAGTTAGATAATTAGATAAGACAGAGTCCTTAAAAATATAACAAAACTGGGAATTCCCTGGCAGTCCAAAGCACCGGGTAGGACTCCGTGCTTTCACTGCCGTGGCCTGTGTTCAATTCCTGGTTGGGGAACTAAGATCCTGCAAGCTGTGTGGCATGGCCAAAAACGAAACAAAACGGAATAGACCTAAAATCATTAAGAAATTGAATCTGTATTTTAAAAGCATCTCATAAAAATAACTCAGCTGCAGTTTTTTTGTTGTGTTATTTTTGTGGATCTTTAAAGCTGATTCTCATGTTTATTTGGAAAGGCAAAAGTTTAAGAAAAGCAGAGACCCTCTTGGATAAGAACAAGAGGATGGGAGGATTTGTTCTTCCGGATATCAAGATTTATTATAAAGCACATACTACCCAAAGCAATCTACAGATTAAATGCAATCCCTATCAAAATACCTATGATATTTTTCACAGATCTAGAACAAATAATCTTAAAATTTATATGGAAGCACAAAAGACCCCAAATTGCCAGAGCAAACAATCTGGAGAAAAAAGAACAAACCTGGAGTTATCGTGGTCCCTGACTTCAGACTATAACACAAAACTACAGGAATCAAAGCAGCATGGTGCTGGCACAAAAATAGACACATGGATACATGGAACAGGATAGAGAGCCCAGAATAAACCCACGCACCTATGGTCAATTAAGCTGTGACAAAGGAGGCAAGAATGTAGAATGGAGAAAAGACAGTCTTCAGTAAGTGGTGCTGGGAACACTGGACAGCTACATGTAGAACAATGAGATTAGAACACTCCCTAACACCACATACAAAAATAAACTCAAAATGGATTAAAGACCTAAATGTAAGACCTGAAACCATATAACTCCTAGAAGAGAGCATAGGCAGAACACTCTTTGACATAAATTGTAGCAATTTTTTTTTGATCTGTCTCCTAAGGCAAAAGAAATAAAAGCAAAAATAAACAAATGGAACCTAATTAAACTTAAAAGCTTTTACACAGTAGAGGAAACCATTGACAGAATGAAAAGACAACCTACTGAATGGGAGAAAATATTTGCAAATGATGTGACTGATAAGGGGTTAATATCTAAAATATATAAACAGCTCATACAACTCAATATTGATAAATAAACAATCCAATTAAAAAATAAGCAGAAGACCTGAATAGACATTTTTCCAAAGAAGGTATACAGGTAGCTAACAGGCACATGAAAGATACACAACATTGCTAATTGTTAGAGAAATGCAAATCAAAACTGCAGTGAGGTGCCACCTCACACCTGTCAGAATGACTGACATCAAAAAGTCTACACATAAATGTTGGCTAGGATGTGGAGAAAAGGGAGCCCTTGTACACTGTTGGTGGGAATGTAAATTGGTGCAGCCACTATGGAGAACAGTATGGAAGTTCCTCAAAAAACTAAAAATAGAACTACCATATGATCCAGCAGTTCCACTCTTGTATGTGTATCTGACAAAAATGAAAACACTAACTCAAAAAGATACATGCACCCCAGTGTTCATAGCAGTGCTATTTACAATAGCTAAGATACAGAAGCAACCCAAGTGTCCATCAACGGATGAATGGATAGAGAAGTTGTGGTGTGTATATATATATATATATATATATATATATATATATATATATATATATACACACACACAATGGAATATTACTCAGCCATAAAAATGATATTCTTCCATTTGCAACAATATGGATGGACCTAGAGGGTATTTTATGCTTAGTGAAATAAGTCAGACAGAGAAAGACAAATACTTCATGTTTTCACCTATGTGTGGAATCTAAAAAATAACACAAACAAATGTATATAACAAAACAAAAACAGACTCTCAGATATAGAGAACAAACTAGTGCTTACCAGTGGGGAGAGGGGAGGAGGGGGGCAAGATAGGGGTATGGGATTGAGAGTATAAACTATTATGTATAAAATAAATAAGCAACAAGGATATATTGTACAATACAGGGCAATATAGTAATTATTTTGTAATTTTATTTTTTTTAACTTTGGAAAGTTGATATTTCATTTTAAAAAATGTTTTATTAAAGTATAGTTGATTTACAAAGTTGTGTTAGTTTCAGGTGTACAGCAAAGTGATTCAGTTATACATATACATATATCCACTCTTTTGAAGATTCTTTTCCCTATAGGTCACTACAGAGAATTGAGTAGAGTTCCCTGAGCTATACAGTAGGTCCTTATTAGTTACATATTTTGTATATAGTAGTTTAAATGAAGTATAGTCTATAAAAAATATTGAATCACTATGCTGTACACCTGAAATTAATATAATATTATAAATCAACTATTATTCAATAAAAATAAGTTTAAAAAGAAAATCTAAAATATTGTAAGAAGAGTGAAAAAAAAAAGTAAATTCCAAGTAGATTACAGACCTAAATGTGAAAACAAAACTACAAAACTTCAAGTAGATAATATCGTTATGATCTTGGGTTTGAGAAGCATTTCTTAAACAAGATACGTAAAGCACTAACCATAAGGGAAACTATTTGATAAATTTAACTATATTAAAATCACAACTTTGGTTCATCAAAAAAATCATAAAGTAAATGTAAGGATAGGAAGATTATATTTGCCAAAGTATTAATATCCAAGATATATAAAAAGTAGATTTTAAAATTATCTCTAGTAGATTTAAAAAATGCAGACCACTGAATAGGAAAATGGACAAAGGACTTGTAATGGTGAGGAAACATGAAATGATAATCTGTGCCATTATTAATCAAGGAAATGCAAATTAAGATCAAATGAGATTTCATTACACACCAAGCATACCGACAAAAAGTGAAAAGTCTGACATTAACAGACTTTAATGAATTGGCAAACATTTAGAGCTCTGACAACTCTCATGAATTGATATGGGTTTATAAATTAATACACCTACTCTGGGAAATGGTTCAACATCTAGTTAAGTTGAGGACATGCAAAGCCAACAAGCCAGCAATTTTATTTCTAGGTATGTACTCAAGAGAAATTTATACATATATAACAGAATGCAGGTCAAGAATGTACTTAGCAGCCCCAAGCTGGTAATGTTCATCAGCAGTAGAATGGATAAATCAGTTATGATCTATTCATACAAAGGGATATTACAAAGCAATGAAAATGAAGAAAATAGAAGAACCTCATGAACATAACAGTAAGTGAAAGATTAAAACCACAGAATAGGGCTTCCCTGGTGGCGCAGTGGTTGAGAGTCCGCCTGCCGATGCAGGGGACATGGGTTCGTGCCCTGGTCCGGGAAGATCCCACATGCCACGGAGCGGCTGGGCCCGTGAGCCATGGCCGCTGAGCCTGCGCTCCACAACGGGAGAGGCCACAACAGTGAGAGGCCCGCGTACCACAAAAAACAAACAAACAAACAAAAAAAACACAACAGAATAACTTCATTGATGTAAATTTCAAAAATAGGTGATTACTGTTACAAAAATCAGGTGTGGGTACTACTGGAGAGAGGGAAGGTATTGTCATCAGTAGGGACACATGGAGGGCCTCCAAGGGTGCTGACAATTCTCTGTTTCTTGATATGAGTGGTGGTTATATGAGCATTCACTTTATAATAAGTATAATAATATTACATATTGCAACATTATATATAGTATGATAGCATTAATGTAAATGCTTTAATAAACTGCATTTATGTTTTATGAACTTTTGTACATTTATGTATCTTTCTGTAATCAGATCTAGAAATTACAAAGGTTAATATATTGATTGCTGTTCCTGTTAATAATATGAGCAATGCCCATGATGAAAGAATAACTTTGTGAATGTGTGTGCATATGCGTGCTTGGTACTGATTCAAATGTAAACATCTTATAAATCTCATTTACATGCATAATGTTCTGTAGGGGAGTACTTTGGCTGACTCATTGCTACAAAACTTTAAGATTTGGATAGGAAATAGTGACATAGAAATTTTAATATTTTGAAAGTTTTCATACATTTTGATGATAATTTGAACATTTCAAGACTCATTATTTGGTCAAACTTGGGAGTTTGTAGCATAAGTGGATATGGAGTCCCAGATATTCTAAGAAAGATATAATAATTTAAAATATTTCCTTTGGCTGGCCAGAAATAGAACTTCTCTTTCATAAAAGCAAAAACTATACTAAGATAAATTTATTTTGCCTTTTAGGAAGACATCACCATATCTTTTCAAAATAATTTATCTATGATTATAGAAGTAATGTTTTTTCGTTACTGAAACTCAAACCCTTCCTTATAGGTACAGCGTGAATATTTGACACCTCTGTTATATAGCAATTTTCTTTTATCTCTTTTGAGATGGCATTGCATTAAAAAATAGAAACAGTATTGTGGAAATGGTAGGGAACACAGAATACTTTCTTTCAGAAGAGAGCCATGTAATATCTTTCATAGTTCACTATTTTCTACTTCAGTTTTTTTGCTTAAGTGATATATAATTTACAAATTGAGATGGTAGTGGATAAGAGCACGGCTTTGCAGTTAGCACTGCAGTTAGCGCTTTGCAGATCCAGCACTGGCCCTGGGCAGGTGCTCAACCTTTCTCTGAGTGTTATTCAGTGTTTTAACTTTAAAATGAGATGTCATTTAAAATGGACAGAATTTAATTTTCAGTCAGGTAATGTGAGATTATTCCATATTAATAAGACTTGTCTCAAACACCTGAGCTAAAGTCCGGGTGTGCCAGGAGGAAGGGTCCCATGGGTGATGATAAGAGGTGCCAGCTGTTGCTTTGAGGGATGCAGGTTCATCTACCTGTTGGAGGACTTCAGAACCCAGTGATGTTTTGCCCCCGTGGAGGCCCTGTTCTCCAGCAGGAGGCAGGAGGTCATCCTTGAAGCAGCACTCCACCAGTGCCACTCATCTGTGGTGGTCTTCCTGTGCCATCTCTGAGGAGGTGGGGTCAGTTTAAGAAGCAAGGAGTAGAGGTGCTGACTCTGTTCATGTATTTGGAATGTTTGAAGTTCTTTTTTTCTTGCTTTTAAAAACATTTTATTTTATTGATGTATAGTTGATTTACAATGCTGTGTTAGTTCCTGGTGTACAGCAAAGTGATTGTTATACATATATATAATAGATTGCATCTGCTAATCCCAAACTCCCAATCCATCCTTCCCCCATGGCCCCTTGGCAACCACCAGTCTGTTCTCTATGTCTGTGAGTCTGTTTCTGTTTCGTAAATAAGTTCATTTGTGTCATATTTTAGATTCCACATATAAGTGATATCATACGGTATTTGTCTTTCTCTTTCTGACTTACTTCACTTAGTATGATAATCTCTAGGTGCATCCATGTTGCTGCGAATGGCATTATTTCATTCTTTCTCTTTGGCTGAGTAGTATTCCGTTGTACATATGTACTACACTTTCTTTATCCATGGAGTGTTTGAAGTTCTGAGTCATTCATTGGTTGTTTCATTATTCATTGAGAGAAATTTTGAAGAAGCAATTAGGAATGTTCAAAATCTAGTAAACAGAGTTATAGCAGCTAAGCCTCTGCTTATGCTAATCTCACAAAGTGAATTAAATACAGTGGAGACGTACCATCCTGAGTGCGACATTTTAGCATGTAGGCCAGTGGTCTTTCTCTGAGAATGGTGGCCCTTGGGCATGTGTAAGCCAGATGCTGACCACAAGAACTTTGATCTCATTAAGAGATCATTATAGCAATTTAATAAAGTCGTCTAATAATACTTTAATAAACATATCTAATAAGAGTTCATCTAGGAACCTCAACAACTAAAGTGATGGAATGTAAGAAACAACATAGCCCTGGAGGTGGGCAGTAAGGTGGCTTGAATGAGAGCAAAACTAGATGAATAGCTTGAAGTCTTAGGTTAGTTTCCCTAGATGCAGAGCATGAGACAGGGATTTAGTACATGTGATTTATTGAGGAAAAAGAAAAGAACCTGTAAGAGAGTGAGGAAAGCAGATTAGGGAAGGGGAAGAAGCTGAGCAAGGGTGTGGCATCAGGTAGCCTGACCTTGGCCTGCTCCACAGCGGAGCCAGGAGAGGGGAGTTATGCAGGTGTGGTCATATGACTTGTTTCACTCAATGAGATATGAGTGAAAGTATGGCTTGGAACTTCTGGGAAGTCTCTTTAAAGATAGAGGAAGTGGGAAGAAGTGTCCTTCTATTTTTCCTTTTTCTAATCTACAACTTGGACGTGACAGTTGTAGCACCAGAAGGCATCTTATGTCCTTGAGAATGAGAGCCATCTGCTAAGGATAGTTGTGTAGAAAGGAGAAATCTGAGTCGCTGGTGACCATGTGCCACCCGACCACCACTAGATCACCTAACTCAGTACCTTTCACTTAAAGTGAAAAAGAAATATAATTCTGTCTTGTTTAAGCCACTGTTACCTTTGTTCTCTGTTAAACTGATTGCAGTGCCTAAGTGGTATGGTGAGATGGGGCTGTACCAATTTTTGAGAGATACGAGACTTTCTGAGAGATATGGTAAGATATTCTAGTCACCAGGAAACATGTGATAACAGCTTTAATGCTTCTTGTTTTCCTACCAAGCTATTAAATAAGAAGGAAAAAATGTGCTTTTCTTGCCTTCTCCATAAAATTGAGAACTTTCTCTCTTTCAAACTATATGCATGTTGATTTTAATTTGTGCTTATGTTCTTCTCTTCTTTGTGGACTTGCAATGTGTAGCTTAAAATGCTATTTTACCAAAAAAGGAGAACGAAGGTATTGTGTTCTCTAATGCAAATCTCTTAAATTTGGGAGTAAAAAGTGAAACCAAACTGGTAACCACTGAAATAAGCAGATGCAAATGAAAATATGAATACCAAAGACCTCTGATACTCTTTTATAACTGTTGGTTTCCACATATCCTAGAGCTTTCACTTTTCACATGTTGCTTCATTTAGCTGCTTTGAATATGTAGGCTTCTATAAGTAATGATATCAAAAGATGTAGTTCATTAATATATAGCAGTGGGTCTCAATTTTGCCCCCTAGGGGACATTTGGCAGTGTATGGAGATATTTTTGGTTGTCACAATAGGGTGGACTCTGCTGGCATCAGAGATGGATAAAATCAAGGGATACTGCTACACATCCAACAATGCGTAGGACTGCCCCTCACAACAAAGAATTACCCAGGCCAAGATGTCAATAGTGCCAAAGTTAAGAAACCCTGATAGGGAATCCTTGGTAGTCATCCTTTTATTTTAACAGTTCAGATGCCCAACGATGTCTTTAAAATCACTTAAATTTCATTTCTAGTATATTAATTAATTTCTTAGCTGCTTCTTCCCCCTTTAAAATAGCCCAAGTACTCTTGTCTCCCTCAGATGACCTAGTTAACACTTTCCCGTGCTGATGCTTTATCATCTCCTGGTATGCAAAAGAGTGACTGAGGCTTATGCTTAACCAAATCACATGGAAGCCCAAATTTCAATGTACCTTCCTGGGGTGCTGGAGCTCATGTCCTTCTACTCCACCATCTTGTCTCCATCCTCTTCCTGGGGTGCCTGGATTAAAAAATCAGGAATTGAACATATTTTATTCTAAATCCAATGGATACTTTGAAGGAAATTTTACTTTACTTGCCTTCACTTTACTTTTCAAAGCCATCTTACTTTAGTGAATATTAATATGCAGAATAACTGATTAATGTGCTGGCTTTTGTAACATTGAAAGGAATAATAAACAAGTCGAAACTCTAAGTCTAGTGTGAAAAATATGAAAATGAGCATGTTTCACAGCAGGGAGTTGCAGCATTATGTCACCTTTCTGCATCTGTCATCTTTCTGCATGATGTTCACTCTGGTCTGAGATGGAAAATCTGAAAAATGATGTCCTTAGGCTTTGTTCACGGGAAGAAGGGTGAAATATTAGGCTTGCAGTACTGGGAACAATGATAGGATTATGGAGTGAAATGACCCACTATTGCAAGGAACTACCAGTTCACTTATTCAACCTACACAGCCAGAGACAGCCAGGAAACATTTGTTAAGCAGCCCTGAATTAGGACTCTGCAGAAGATCCAGGTGTTCATACTAGCTTTATCATCACACACCATGGAGTATTGACTCTAGATCAGGGAAAGGGAAAGAAAAACGTTACTGAAGGATTTTACAGAAAACAAACGTAAAGCTAGGTGACTGCCTGGCTTAAGGCATAAAGGAGACTCAAATGAAACATGGATTACTACAAAATTGAAAACTTGGGTTGCTGGAAGAATGGTGCAGTCAATGGATAGAGATGAGAATGGTGGGGGACAATGAAAGATAGTGAGGTCAAGTTGAGAATCCAGGGACGATGGAGCCTAGATATGTAAACGTCTAACGGGAATGTGGCTCTACATGGCTGATGCCTGGAAGAGAACATGAATCACAAATTCAGACTTGTAAGTTCACAGCATAGAAAAGGAAGTTTCCGTTGGAGGGCACATGGAAGGGAGGGTGACGGACAAAGACCGAGCCCAGGAACATCTGTAGTAAGGAGGATGGTGGGGGGGAAATGGAAAAGCAAATAGACATAAAGTGGTCAAGAAATAGTGAGATTCTGAGGTGAGTACAGTGTTACAAGGCCAAGGGAAAAAGCATTTAAGGAAGGAAGGCTCTGTGAACACTGTTGGATCAGAATGATCGAGAAGAATGAAGATAAAAGGGTAAAAAAAATAGATGAAATTATTTTTTTTGATTAATCATGGTGATTTAAAAAATTTTGTCACCATCTAGATGCTGTTCATATAAATTTTTAATCTGAATTATTTTACGGAAATAAATTTACAGAGTCCATTTGTTAACAGAATAGAACAAACAAAAAATACACCCCAAACCTCCACAAAAACCTTAAGGGAATTTTTTCAGTCTGTCTGTCTGTGTCCCCATACCCATTATTTTAACTATAAATGTTTTTTTTTAATTAGGGTGAGAAGATATTTGGAAAATATTTAGCTCAAAGACTTCTGTTTATGATCAAGAAGGAGTAATAGGGACTGGATTTACTCTCCCACTTGAAATAACTAAAAAAATCAGACGAAACAATGAAACAATGGTTCTCACACAGTAGACATAAGAAAAACAAATAAAGAAGTCCTACAAATGCCCTACCTTATTTCCTGGAGAAAGTTTCTAGGCTGCAAAGCAAGGAGGAGGAACCCAGGCCAAGTCTCACAGTCTCCATGGGTTTAGGAGATGGCACTGAGAGTCCAGGGATGCTGAGGAAGGTGGAATTCACAGAACAGAAGAAGGGAGGAGAGAAACACTCAGAGAGCGGAAATTCCGGGGATCTGCAAGGGGTTCTCTTAAGTAATTGTCTGAGCACTGACCAGCATATGTGTGATTAAACAACCTGAGGCCAGAAAAAGAATCACCTTGAAGAATTAGAGGGAACAATTCCCAGAGCTCACACAGGGTTGGGAATACTGCCCATTCTCATTACCTAGAATGGAAAATATAAAAACTCATTGAACATCAGGTAGAGTACTTCTGAAGGCTTTACCTCATTAGTGGGGCAATTAATGTAGATTAAAAGTTTTTCTGGTCCAAAGTAACAATGCTTGAAAGCAAGAATCAAAAGGATATGTTATTTTTGCAAAGTAGCTTAATCTCTCAGAACAAAGTATATGAATACATAGGTAGGAATAACAAAATATCCAGCACCCAACAAGATAAAATTCACAATTTCTGGCATCCTACAACATGCAGATAAGCAAGAAAATGCTATCTTTAATGAGAAAAATCAATTGATTGAAAATGATATAAACTTGATGCAGATAATGACACTAGCACAGGTTTTAAAGCCATTAAAACTGTATTCAGTAAGTTTAAGAAGCTAGAGGGAAGGTTGAACATGTGAAGTAGAAAGACAAAAAATATAAAAAAGACCCAATCCATCTTCAAGAGATGAGTACTACAATGCCTGAGATTAAAAAATTGAATAATGTCAGAAAAAATCCAAATTTGATAAAGACTATAAAACCACTGCTCCACGAAGCTGAATGAACACCAAACACAAGAAACGCGAAGAAAAACATCACAACACATCATAATCAAATCAGTAAGATAAGTGATAAACAGAAAATTTTAAAAGCAGCCACAGGAAAGAAAAGATAATTTCATACAGGAGAACAAAGATACGAAGATGGCAGATTTCTCAGCAGCAGCAATGCCAGCTAGGAGACAGTGGAGCAATATATTTACTGAAAGAAAAAGAATTGTCATACTGGAGTTCTTTGCCTGGTGAATACACCTTTCAAAAAGAAAGCAAAAATATTTTTTCAGATGTACAAAAGCTGGATGAATTCATCACCAGCTAGAAGGAAATGTTAAAGGAAGTTCTTCAAACAGAAAGAAAGAAAATGATGCCAGCAGGAAATCTGGATCTCCACAAGGAATAAAGAGTACTAGAAAGGTTAACTACATGTTAACTAAATGTAAAGATTTTTAAAGATTTAAATATCTTTAAAAGATAAACCACTGCTTAAAGCAAAAATAATAAGTGTATTTTGAGGGTTATAAGATATGTAGAAGTAAAATGTTAGGCAAAAATAGCACAAAGTCAAAATATGGATCAATGGAACAGGATAGAAAGCCCAGAGATAAACCCATGCAGCTATGGTCACCTGGCCATACCTGGCCAGAATGGAGCAAAGACAGCCTCTTCAATAAATGGTGCTGGGAAAACTGGACAGCTACATGTTAAAGAAGGAAATTAGAACACTCCCTAACACCATATACAAAAATAAACTCAAAATGGATTAAAGACCTAAATGTCAGGTGAGACAGTATAAAAACTCTTAGAGAAAAACATAGGCAGAACACTCATTGACATAAATCGCTGCAAGATCTTTTTTGACCCACCTCCTAGAGTAATGAGAATAAAAACAAAAGTAAATATATGGGACCTAATTAAACTTAAAAGCTTTTGCACAGCAAAGGAAACCATAAACAAGATGAAAAGACGACCCTCAGAATGGGAGAAAATATTTGCAAATGAAGCAACTGACAAAGGATTAATCTCCAAAATATACAAACAGCTCATGCAGCTCAATATCAAAAAAACAAACAACCCAATCCAAAAATGGACAGAAGACCTAAACAGACATTTCTCCAAAGAAAACATACAGATTGCCAACAAACACATGAAAAGATGCTCAACACCACTAATCATTAGAGAAATGCAAATCAAAACTACACTGAGATATCACCTCACACCAGTCAGAATGGCCATCATCACAAAATCTACAAAAAATAATTGCTGGAGAGGGAGTGGAGGAAAGAGAACCCTCTCGCACTGTTGGTGGGAATGTAAATTGATACGGCCACTATGGAGAACAGTATGGAGATTCCTTAAAAAACTAAAAGTAGAACTACCATGTGAGCTAGCAATCCCACTGCTGGGCATACACCCAGAGAAAACCATAATTCAAAAAGACACATGCACCCCAGTGTTCACTGCAGCACTATTTACCATAGCCAGGACATGGAAACAACCTAAATGTCCATCAGCAGAGGAATGGATAAAAAAGATGTGGTACATATATACAATGGAATATTACTCAGCCATAAAAAGTAACAAAATTGGGTCATTTGTAGAGATGTGGATGGACCTAGAGACTGTCATACAGAATGAAGTAAGTCAGAAAGAGAAAAACAAATATCATATATTAATGTATATATGTGGGATCTGAAAAAACTGGTATAGACAATCTTGTTTACAAAGCAGAAATAGAGACACTGAGGTAGAGAACTAACATATGGCTACCGAGGGGGAAGGGAGATGGGATGAATTGGGAGATTGGGATTGACATATATACACTATTGATACTATGTGTAAAATAGATAACTAATGAGAACCTACTGTATAGCCCAGGGAACTATACTCAGTGCTCTGTGGTGACCTAAATGGGAAGGAAATCTAAAAAAGAGGGGATCTATGTATACGTATAGCTGATTCACTTTGCTGTACAGTAGAAACTAACACAACATTGTAAAGCAACTATACTCCAAAAAAAATGTAAAAAAAAAAAAAGAAAAGAAAGTAACAGAGGCAGTACAAAGATGTGGTTAAGAGCAGAGTCCTGGAACCAGACTATGGAGAAATAAAAAATAAAAGCACACAATATATACTATTAAAAAAAATAGCGCAGAGTCTGGGAGGAGAGACTTGTAGTCTTCCACTTTGTAAGTGGAAGAAGGATAGTGTTTTCCAAACATGGCGCTGGAACAATTGTATTTGCAGCAAACAACTACAAATTACCGCCACCACAACAAAACCAAAACAACTTTGATCCATATCTCGCACCATATACAAAACATAAGATGAATCATAGCCCTAAATTTAAAACCTAAAACTCTAAAACATCTAGAGGGAAATATAGGAGAAAATCTTTGTGACTTGGGTTAGGTAAAGATTTTTTTTGATATACCACCAAAAACATGATCCATAAAAGAAAACACTGATAATTCGGACTTCATCAAAAGTAATTTGTCTCTTTGAAAGTCATTGTTAAGAGAATGAAAGACAAGCCACAGATTGGGATAAAATATTTTCAAGTATATATCTGATAAGATATTTGTATCCAGAATATATAAAGAACTCCAAATTCAATAATAAGAGGCAATACAATTTAAAAATGGAAAAAATTGAACACTTTACCAGAGAAGGTGTACAAATGGCAAATTATCACATGAAAAGATACTCAACATTATTAGACATTAAGAAATTCAAATTAAAACCACGATAAGATACTATTACACATATTTTGACAATGGCTAAAATTAAAAGTACTGACCATGACAAGGATTTGTGTGGATACGACAACTGAGCTCTCATACATTGCTGGTAGGGAATGTAAAGTGTTACAACCACTTTGGAAAAAGTTTGGCAGTTTACCAGCCATTCCACTCCCAGGTATTTATCCAGGAGAACTGAAAGCATATGTACATACAAAGACCTGTACGTGAATAATCACAATAGCTTTATTTTAATAGCGAGAGGCTGCAAAGAACCCACATATCCATCAACAGGTCAGTGAGTAAACAAATTTGGCATATCCAATCGATGGAACACTGCTCAGCAATAAAAGGAAGCAACTGTTGATACATACAACAACATGGCTGAGTTACCAAAAAAGAGTACACACGACATGATTCCAATTGTATAAAATTCTAGAAAAATACGCATGACAGAATGTAGATCAGTGTTTGCCTGGGGCTTTAGGATGGGGGCTGGGAGTGGTGAGAAGGGGAGATTTAAAAGGCGTATGAGGAAACTTTTGTAAATGTTCATTATCTTGATTGTGGTGATGATTTCATGGCATATACACGTGTCAAAACTGATCAAATTGTACAGTTTAAATATATACCATTTATGGTATGTCAATTATACCTTAATAAAACTGGTTTTAGAAGGATCTAACCCAAATCCTTACTGATGCTGAATTGAGGCCAGAGAGGTTAAGAGGCATGGATTCTAGATGGATCCATGTTCATCCTAGTGATCACAGCTTGCTTCTCTGCATTCATATGTTTGTTGATACATTCTAGACATTTCCTGAGACTGAGATCAGGCTCAGTGGTCTGTGTTTTAGCTGAATCTCTAGCAAGGTTCCTGAACTCAGCTAGATGTTTAGTAGCTCATTTCTTGACAGGAATTTTTAAATTCTTAAGTAGTATGTTGAAAACTTCTCCTCCTTGAATTTCTGCATTAGAAGTCCCAAGGGGATGGTGGAGATATGTTTATTGAGCTCCTATGTAAGATACCTAGCAAACCAGTGAGGTGTGTATCACCATGCCCACTTTTCCGAACGAGGACACTGAAGCTTAGATGGGTCTAGTACCTCGGCTGAAGTTACACAGTAAACGCAGAGATGGAATTAGAATCCAGAACCATCTCATGGCAAAACTCATGCCAGTTTCTCTGCTTCATGCAGCAGACCACGATCGGGATCCATTTTTTTCCTAGCAACTGGCTGTAGAAGAGAAGAATATAGATTCATCCTGGTGGGAGTCACCCGGTAGCCAACATGGATGGTCCTCTAATGAGATTGCTCCTTGGAAGTTCCCTAACACAGAGTCAGTAATTTCAGACCATTAGGAATATGTCCTTCCTTGCCCTGACGTTCACTATCAGCTGGTGACTCCTGAAATTTCTTAATCACCTCACAACAGCTCACAGTGTGAACTTCCATTTAAAATTTCCATGTTCGGGCATATTTCTCATCTCTCTAGTCTGAATGTATAAAACAGGGCTAGTACCCGAAGATGAGCCAAAGTTTAGAGGGCTACTGAGCAGATGAGAACTCACCCATCTTTTTGCCTCATTATAGGTTAAGCATTTCTCTGTTTTCCAGCATTTTCTCTGGCTCCACTGAGAGAGAGGGACATCTTAGAGCAGTCTCATGGTGGTTTGTCCCTTTCAAATCTTATTTGGAGAAGGTGGATGGAGAAATCTCAAACAGTTGTTAGGTGCCAAGAGGGCAGTTCTTTTCAAGAATGCCCCAAAGCCCAGTCCTCAGTAATCAGTTTAGAGAGTGTTATGGAAGAATTTTAAGCACAAGATGTTGCATCTGAGCCGGTTATTCTCTTTTCACCCCCTACAGCAAGTCTATTGCTTACTTTCCTGGGATGTGAAGACAGCCAAATAATGTTAATAATTTATCCTCCTAGTTTTTCCAAAGCCAAGTGGAAGGCACAGTGAACTTTGCAACACATATTGAATCAATGTGAAAAAGAGCTCTGGATTTTTGATGATTTGGAACCCTATGCTCACCCGGGGTTCCACGGAATTCTGTGGCTCCCTTGAAACTGATCTTTCCATATGTCTCTGGTCCCCCGTGTGTCCTGTCAAGACATCCATGCGGCCTCGTGCTCAACCGACCGGCTTCATTTCCTTCCAGGACAATTGGCAGGACCCAGGCTCATCTCCTCACAGCCCTCTGCGTAGACCAAGCTTCTTCTTATTTCTGGGTCTTGGGCTGGCATGCTCCACTGCCCACCAGATGCACCGCACACACACACTGTGTTCCATAGTCTTTGATTGTTTTGCTGTAACTTCTTGTGCATCAGTCTTGAAAAGAGAAAGTGCTTCCGTGTCAGGTAGATCTAGGTTTAACTCATAAGATGGCATTCACTGTACTAGGATGGGGACCTAGTTGAAAAATGAGACCGTCTTATTTCTGAATCCCAGTATCTAGTACCTTGCCTGATTCAGGGAAAGACGGATGAATGAGTGGAAGGAAGAAAAGAAGGCAGGAAGTCAGAAAGAAGGACTTTAAGAACTTCGTTTTTCAATCATTTTTAATTGTTTTTGTTTCTCTCTACCACCCGCTCTGCAAGTCTTTCTTTCCCCCTTTTTAGTAACCCAGTGGGTGTGAGCTTGAGAGATACAAGATGATGTTAACAGGCTTGATTTTTCTCAAACTTCAGATCAGAGACCAAGCGTGACGACATTGCATTGGAAAGCGCTTCATGGGTAGGAGCAGGGGAAGGAGAATTCACTCAGACAAACCCTTTCTTGGGTTTGTTTTCCATTGAAATGAAGAACTGGGGTGGACATGAGCAGAGTTAAAATTTAACTAGGAAGGTAATTCTGTTAAAGAAAAATGTAATAAACTGTTTAGTTAAAAACTGAACAGTACGTTTCTACACACATAAAATGAATCTGACCCTCTCTTTGGATAATTTATCTGTGAGACCCCTGCTGTGTGAGTATCTGAGATATTAATATAAATAATGCTTTTCTAGGGGAAAAGGGTCACTCCTAAAGTGTCTTGTGTGATGTCATTTGTTATTTTTATTTCAAAGTAGTTGTTCTGAACTGTTCTAAGATTATGAAAAGTTGTAAAAATAAAAGTATTTAACCCCTACATAATTTTTTATAGTCAACAAAGCACTTTACAGGTTCCATCTCATTTGCTCCTCAAACAAACCTATAGGTTAGGCCCTTATAATCCTTGTTCTACAGAAGAGGTTTGAAGCTCAGAAAGATTAGGAAATTTGCATAAAACATGTCAGTGGCAGAGTCAGACCTAAAAACAAGCTCTTGCAGCTCTGAGTCCTAGGCTTCTGACAAGAGATTTAGTAAACAGGTTTTCCTCACATGTGAATTACTGTTTTGTGTTCATTATATAAACCAATAGAGGTTGAAAGAAATGGTGAAAAGTTTAATGATGCTAAACATCTATAAATGCAATGTATTAAAAATAATGAGAACAGAAAAGCCCTAGTTCTATAGGTTTCTCAATCTGCTGAGCATCAAATCGTATTTCCCAGTGAACCATCTGCTTTCAAATTTGAAGCTTCTATCCACTTAATAAGCCCCTTCATTAGTGAACCGAAAGGTACATGCATTGGAATTAACCAAATACACACACGTGTATGTGGATATAGATGTATGGCTTTGGTTTAAGGTATTACACCCTCTCCTCAGGATGAACTGTGATGGAAAAATGCAATCAAAATAACGTTGTCCTTGAGTAGACCGGAGAGTTAATGCCTAGTCCAATATCACTCAAGACTCAGAGAAATCCGAACACAGGCTTTCATGTTTTGTCTCCATCCCCTAGTGTATCTCTTTAACACTTTCTTGTCTTCCTTCCTGGCCAGTCAGGGGTTTAGTCAGAGTGACCAGGAAGAGAGGGTATTGTTTCTGACATGAAGAACTTTTAGTTTTATTAGAACATCCAAGAGGGGATGTGATTAGAAGGTTGAAGCTGTAAATTCAAAATTGAGAGCCTTCTGCCCACAAATGTGACTATAACTGTGTGAATGGCTCCCATCTTTCCAATGGACGGTTAGTTTGGGTTCGTACAATGGGAGAGGTGCAGTGAGTCTGGGGTAGGGCTGTGGGTAATGCCCACGAAGTTACTCCTCTTTAAAGCTGTCCACAGTGTGTTGGCGACAGCCCAGACCTGCACAAGAAGACAGGGACAACAGTGGGAGGAGCCATATCAGTATTACAGTGTTACAGTGAACAGGCGATCAAGTTAGAATGTAGAATCGAGGGATCATGGCTTCAGGGAAGGGCCCATAAATCCCCATCCCCGATTACAGTAGTAGTATGAACTCTAATTGTATAAAGGATGCATGGATTATTTTTTATAGAAATTCATTGCCTTATATACTTGCCCAGAATGACAGCCATGTGCATCTTTTCTGCCCAACCACACAATTGTGTGAAGTTTTCCAGATGTTTCTACCCCTTAGGTTGTCCTGTCACTACAAAAGCAGCTCTAAAAAATCAATGTAAACTTAAGGGTTTCATTGTATAATCCTTATACCAGATGATTTGTGAAAATATGATCCGTGAAAGAGCGCACTGTTAAACCATATCCTTGGAGTGATTCTTAATTATTCCCACTCTGTTTTCTAAAAAGCCAATTTTTATCTGTAAGTAACAATTTTCCATGATCCTATGATAATTCAGAGACCTCCAAGTAAACACACAGATATTAGTCTTCAGTGTACAAGGCGTATGTAATCTTAGTAAAACTTATTGAAAAATATAAATAAATCATACCTGCAGGTTCTCTTTTACTCACATACTAATTTCTCTTTCAAAAAAAGAAAACTTGAAATAGATTTAAACAACTACACATGGAGACAGTGTTTTTCGGCATCTTGTTCTGAATGGAGAGGGGTCTGACTTGATCAAAAATCAGCCATCCGGCAATATTTTTTCTTCGTGGAGAATGTTTCAGAAGGAACAGTGATGCAACCGTCTTGCCATTATGCAAATGCATGTTAGGACAAAAGGATGGGAAGTAGTCATACGGGAAAAGCACTACTTGGAAGGAGGGAAAATTGAAAACAAAGAACATTCTGGAATGTATATTTATCCAGTCTCTTACCCTCCACTAGAATGTGAGCTCTGTGAAGGCAGGGTTTTCTTTCATTCACTGCTATATCTTCAGCATCTGAAAAAGTACTCAGCATGTATTAGGTGCTTAATAAATAATATTTATAATACATACTGTATACTGTAAATAATACTTATATATTGTACACCATAAGACTACTACTATAATACTTAAATGAGTATATAACTTAGAAATGAAATAGATATACTAATTTGGTATTAATCAATGCTTATTGGAGTCATGGGCTGGTTTATTTTTGTTATATAATATTAAATTAATATTTTGATGTCATTATTGGTATTGGCTCTTTAAGCCGCGTGGTTCCTGGTCCCCATGTGACCTTTGTGCATTGAGGAGAGGAGGGGACTCTGAAGGTGGGACAATGGCATTTCTAGGAAGTCAGCTAGGCTGGGGGCTTGAAAATATGGAACTGTTTGTTTTGGAAAGTCGCATCTTTTACTGGAGGAGTTTGGGGGCACTTGTTAAAACTGAAACTGATGCTTGAATGATGCAGTAAACATGTGTGAAGTTCATTTTACAACAACATGGGGATCTGTAGGGGATCTATGGCAGGCCTGTGGCTGTTTAACTTGGGGACTCTATCATTCAGTTAGAAATTGACCAGCATCTACACTTTAGCTGCTGTGACAGGGTGGAAAGTATGCTGGGCTGATTTTAAGTGCTAGGTTTTTCTTTGATTAGGTGCATGACCTTAGGCAAACTCTTTAAACTCTCTGAGCATCAGTCACTTTGTCATTTATTAGGCAACTCCTGTGTGCAAAGCACTAGGCCAGGCACTTCCACGTATATTATTCCATTTCCTTATCTGCCAGTCGAGGGACGGTAACACCTGCCACACAGAATGTCTCATTAGGATCCAAGGAAACAGTGTGTATCACAATGCTTTGCAAGCGATACATGGTTATGACTTAAATATCTGCATAGAAAAATGCATATTTGCAGAGCATCTGCTGCGATGCAAGGCCTGTGATAAATTTACCTTAAGTTCAAAGATATTTGTTACAATTAAAATAGGCAAAGCAAAACAGATCCGTTGCATGCTTGTTTAAGGAGAGTGGTGTCAGGATGCAGTTAAAACAAGCACTTAGCAGGACACGAGTCATGGAGAATGTGTGGCACTGGCCTCGTTGCCCAGGCCACCCCAGTAATCCTCTGCTTTCTGCTTTCCCAGGCTTGCGCCAAGGCAACGACCACGGCTCTCAGTACCGCTCTGCCATCTACCCGACCTCTGCTGAGCACATGGAGGCATCCCTGAGGTCCAAAGAGGACTACCAGAAGGTAGGGTCCCCTCTCCCTCCCGGACCCACCTGTGGAGGGAGAGTCTGGTTCTTGGCACTTGGCACTGTGTTCTGTTTTCACATGTTTTGGACATTTCTGTCAGCCTGTTGGAATTGAGCCTTTCTGCTCCATAGAAGAATAGGCCCTTATGCCATTTCTCTTTAAAGTCAAGTCCTCCAGATGAATATACAGCTTAACATATAATCTCTCTCTCTCTCTCTGAGTCTCTCTTTTTTTTTCTCTGCCTGTCTTAATCTACTCGGGCTGCCATAACAAAGTACTACAGACCGGGGCGGCGGGTCGTGGAGGCTTAAACAACAGAAATCTATTGTCTCACAGTTCAGGAGGCTGGGAGTTTAAAATCACGGTGTTGGCAGGGCTGGATCCTTTGGAGGCTGTGTGGGCAGGATCTGCTCCAGGCCTCTCTCCTGGGCTTGTAGACGGCCGTCTTCTCCCTGTGTCTTCACATCATCTGCCCTCTATGTGTGCCTGTTTCTGTGTCCAAATGAACACCTTTATGACAACACCGGTCATATTAGATTAGGGCCTTACCTAATGCCCATGTTTAACTTGATTATCTCTGTTAAAGACCCTATCTCTGGGAGGGAGGGAGATGCAAGAGGGAGGAGATATGGGGATATATGTATATGTATAGCTGATTCACTTTGTTATACAGCAGAAACTAACACACCATTGTAGAGCAATTATACTCCAATAAAGATGTTAAAAAAAAGACCCTATCTCCAGATAAGTTCACATTCTGAGTTCCTGGTAGCTGGAATTCCAACATCTTCTTGGGGACACAGAATTCAACCCATAGTGCTCTCTCTCTCTTGCTTGTAACAGTAGATTGAATTATAATAAAAATACTTCTCAGAAATATAGATGTTACATCATGAAATAATTATTTTTCACCATTAACTTGTATTATATTTTTAAAATCTCCTCTCATAGAGATTTAGTTCTTTTCAAAATAACTTGAGTTGCTTTAAATTTTAGAACTTTGTGATAGTGTTTAAATTTTAATTATCTTTATATTTTCTCGAGAGTTGGATCCACATTTAAGAGTAGAGCCAGGAGCTACAGTAATGCTGATCTATTTTAGAATTATGTAAAAAGTCTGCTACGCAGCCATTCTCAGGAATGTGTGGGTTCTCCACCTATCCCTGTGGTGGCAGAGGTGGCAGTGAGGAGGGGGCAGGGGCAAGAGTACACCTATTGAGAAAAAGGAGCAGGACATGCCACTCACAGTCAGTTCAACTCCAAAGAGCAGACAGGGCTAACGGAGATGCTGATAGGTCCCCATTTATTCCTTAGCACGTCCCCTCCCTCCCTCCAAGGCTGTGAAGTCTGCTTGGATGATAATAGTAGGCAGCCTCGAGGATGGCCCTCAGTGGTTGCTGCCCACGTGGAATCTCCTATCCCTGAGCGTGGGCTGGATTTAATGACTCCCTCCGAATGAATGACAGAAGCAATGGGATGTTACCTTTGAGATGAGTTCATTACAAGGTTGTGGCTTCCATCCTGGGGGCCCTTTCTGTCTCACTACCTCTTGGATCACTTGCCCTGGGGGAAGCCAGCTGCCATGTTGTGGGGCCCTGTATAAAGGCACACATGGCAAAGGCACCAAGGCCTCCAAGAGCCACATGCATGAGCTTGGAAGCCCCTCAACCCCAGTCAAGCCTTCAGTTGAGACTGCAGCCCCAGTTTGATAATTTGTCTGCAGCCTCACATTGGACCTCAAGCCAGAGGCACCCAGCTGCACTGTGCTGCAGAAGCTACAAGAAAATAAACGTTTTGAACTCATTTGAGCCTGTTTATATTTCCATTCTAAAAAGCTTTTAAGTATAAATTATCCTTTCTCAGATCTCTTTTTATAATGACTTTTCTTATTTTAAGTTTTTTTAATTAAAAAAAGGTTTCCATTATAGTTTATCACAGGATATTGAATATAGTTCCCTGTGCTGTGTAATAGGACCTTGTTGTTTATCCAGTCTATATATAATAGTTTGCCTCTGCTAGTCCCAAACTCCCAATCCATCCTTCCCCCACCCCCCATCTCCCTTGGCAACCACAAGCCTGTTCTCTATGTCTGTGAGTCTGTATCTATTTTATAGATAAATTCATTTGTGTTATACTTGAGATTCCACATATAACTGATATCATATGGTATTTGTCTTTCTCTTTCTGACTTACTTTGCTTAGTATGGTAATCTCTAGGTCCATCCATGCAGCTGCAAATGGCATTATTTCGTTCTTTTTTTATGGCTGAGGAGTATTCCACTGTATATATGCACCACATCTTCTTTATCCATTCCTCTGTCAATGGACATTTAGGTTGTTTCCAGGTCTTGGCTATTGTAGATAGTGCTGCTGTGAACATGGGGGTGCATGCATGTGATGACTTTTCTTTCTCTTTTTTTTTGAATTTTATTTATTTACTTTCTGTGCAGCAGGTCCTTATTAGTTATCACTTTTATACATACTAGTGTATATATGTCAATCCCCATCTCCCAATTCATCCCACCACCACCCCTCCCCCATGATGACTTTTCTGATAATGGTAGGCTTACCTGGGCACGTGTGCTTCACTTCAGCTTGTGACCTCCAGCCTTGAATTGCCTCAACTGGTATGTCAGCTGCATAAGTTTTTATCAGATGCCTGACACTCAGAAAGCCATGTATCATATTTACCTCAGGCAGACACATAAGGATGAGAGACCTCTGTCACAGGACTGTAGGCCAGAAGTGATGGGAGCTTCGTCTAGGATGGTGAAGGTATGAATGGAATGAAGGGATATTTAGGAAGGAGAACTAATAGAACCTGGGCCTGGATTGGAAGTGGAGACTAGATGAGGGGGAGGAATCCAGGGTGACTTAGGTTTCTGGCTAGTGATGTTTTGTGTGAAGGTATGGAGGAGCAGAGGCAGATTTGTGGGGAGGGTGAGTTAAGTTTGGAAGGGTGGTGTTTAAGGTACCCCTGATGCGTGCATCCACGTGGCTATTAGGAGGAGACATGGGCTGTTCCCACCTTGCAGGGAGGGTTATTGTGACTATCAACTGGGTTAATGCTTGTAAAGCACAGGGCGTAGCACATAGTAAGTGCTCAACAAATGGTAGCCCTTATTACTGTTGGGATCATCAATTTATATTTGGTAAATGAAGCCTTAGTTGCTGATACGATCGCTTAGAAAAGTGAAAAGTGATGAGAAGAGGAGGCTTAGGACCTGAGGAACACCAGCATTGGAGAGATGGGTAGGGAGGTGCCTACACCAGACAAGGTGCTGTGGCTCCACTGAGAACTGGCCCCATGCAAACCCTGAAAAGTTAGTTCTATTTTATTTAATCTCTTTATATTTAATTATAAAGGCTGTGTTAGTAAGTAATACTAAAAGTTACATATGATTAATGCTATATATTGATTTCCTAATATAATGATTTACAATCTCTTAAGGTAGAAACAGTAATACTTAGAGACTCTGGAAGGATATTAATCTCCCTGCAGAATATCTCAAAATGAGTTGATATTCTGGTGTTCACAATGAAAATTTTAAGTTCACAAGGTCAGTGCCTTCCACGTGATGTTGAAGAGGCTAACTGACACCTAATTTTCTGGTTTCTACCCCAATATAGTTTCTTATCCTCAGCTTTGAGAGGAACCCACATTGGTCTTAGATAACAGATACACATATGAAGTAAAATTTAGTTATTAAATATTATTTGTTTTAATAATTTCTCCATTATTTTTGTAGATTTGGGGAATGTTAATCTTATATTCTAGACAGTTGTTCTAACCTAGTGCTTTTTGGGTGTTCTGTACTTAAGCATATGGGAATTAAATACATTCCTACATATACATATTTTTTGCTTGACTTTTAAAAGTAGGGTCTATTTTTAAAATAAAGATTGGGGCCTTCTTGTGCCCCCAGCATCCAGATATCCATTGCTGTTAACATAATCACATAGAACTGCTTTATCACCAACTCAGAGAACAAATACTGTCACGACTCTTTTATACATAAATAAAAACTGGCCCTGGATTCCACTGATAGATGAGTAGGAGGTCCAGTATTTCCCTCCTAGCAAACTGACTAAAACCCATAGAGTCTTGACTCTAGACCAGAGCCTCCGTACAGCTCTCCACCCAATGGTGGTGGTCTCTCCTGCAGCGTCCGGCAGGAGCCACTAGCCACATAGAGGTGTTGAGCACTTGAAATGTGGCTCATGCAACTGAAGAACCGAACGTTTTATTTTCTTTTAACTAATTTAATTGTGTATTTACATAGCCACATGAGGCCAGCGGCAGCCTGATTCGACAGCACAGCAGTATAAGGGGTGGGGCGGTGTGTGTGTTGCAGGGGGTGGGGCGTCAGTCTGGCTCCCGGGCTGGCAGACCCAGGGTTACAAGCCCTCTGCTCCCGGGCTGGTGCATTGTGAGAGCTCAGGAACTGCTCTCTCCTCTCCTCTCTGGAGAGGCACAGCATGAGGGTCAAGTGCTCTTCCTCCAGCCACCGCTGGACAGAGCTGAGGACTGAGAGCCATGGCCCTGGGGACCCGTGGCTGAGCTCTGTCAAGTGCAGAGATCTCTTCCTTTCCTGACACAGCCAGTGCCCAAGGGTCCCCACCCGGAAGCTCCGGGTCAGGATTTATCCTTCTGTCCCACCTTGAGCAGTGAGAACTACTGTCCTTTTCCCTCTTTTCCTATCTATGCCATGAGGGGTCAAGCCATTTTCCTTTTCAGGAACCAAAGAACAAGGTGTCTCACGGTGTCACCTACCTTGTTGAGCACTGGCACACAGGTGACCACTGTGATTTTTGTCTTAGTCTGGGTCCTGTAGAAAGGAGAGCCCGTGAAAAAGGCTTATATGTGAGGACTTTACTGGGTGCTACAGAGCAGGAGTGAGGGGCAGGGGAGTGGAAGAGAAGAGGAAGGAGAACCAATGTAAGTTGGCCCCTGCTCTCGGTGAAGGGGTGTCTGGTCCTTATGAAATGACGGGTCCTTCCGGGGGAAGAAGGGAAGCATCTGTCCGTTGGATGCCACCCCCCATGGGTTCACTCCGCACTTCTGGACTGCACACCTGTGGGCTCAGGATACTGTGTCCCCAGGGCAGGAAGCAAGAGGCACATGGCATGGGTGTGAGATGAGACACTGCATGAGGCTACGCAGAGTCCATGCAGAGCTGGCCACTGCAGCAGGGACTGCAGGAGAGAAAGGTGAGGCCGAGGGGATCTGAGCTGATGCACGAGAGGTGCAACAATGTTCAAAGGGTCCTTCACCCACCCCTGCCCGGTCCACGCCAGCCAAGTGACTACAGTGTCTCCAGGATAATTTACTATGATTTAGTGACTTTCTGGCTCCTCTGTTAGAGCAGAGAATGAAAAACACGAGTCTAATTTTAGCAGGCATCCTGCTACAATCGTAGAATTACATAATATACAGTTATGTATGTATATAGTTGATATATCTATATGTACATATAATGACATTGATGTTAATAGAACAGCAACAGTACCCAGTACTTACTACATGCTAATTACTGTTTTAAGTACTTTATACAAATGGAGCCATTTCTATATCTCTGACTATATGTATCAGTATACATACATAGATATAATGGATATGTTTAGATATAGGTATGAATATGTCTCTCTGTATCTTTATGTAAAATTGTATGCATTCATGTATTTCTTGTTTCTAGTTTTGAAGCTTGTATCAATTTTTAACTGTCCATGCAATTGGTATAATTGATAAATACACACCAAAAGAAGAAAAAGAAATCAGCACTTCTCAGTGCTGGTGAGAGGCAGTGTGATTAGCTTTTACACCATAAAGAAGTTGATCTGTGTTTTTACATTTACCTTAAAGAGTAACATGGTTTTTACTAGGTCACTCACGAAGCAGGGAAAGAGTCTCAGATATCACAAGTTGCCTTCACAGGTGAGTGAAGGAGAGGAAGTTGGGAGGTGACACCTGGAATTGGCTTCCTGGGTTTTCTTTCCAGCATAACCTTGAACACATTCCTGAAGCAACAGGGGTCTTTAATCTGGGAGAGTCATTCTTAACAGTACTGGATGAGGGCCTAGGACTCCGTAATCTACCTCATTACAAACATTCGGGTTAAACCTCGGGGAGGTTCTGCAGATGGCTTTCCATCATTTTATATGTATTGTTTTCTCTGGTAAGAGTTGGCACTTCTGGCCCTGTCACCACATCCGGGGAATTCATCTTATTTGAGCCCTGGCGGGACCCCTCTGTACTAACTATAACATTGACTGAAGTTACTAATTTAATAGTCTTCACTGGTTTGCCCCCAGTGACCCCCTAGTAAGCAGCTTCTTCAGCAACTTCTTTATGCCACGTGAAGTTGAGAGTGACAGTATTACTTACCACGGAACAGCCATTTGAACATAAAATTAGCTGATTTTATCACAGGGACCAATTGTTGAGCTAATTAGATGTGCAGTACTGCTGATGAGCCAGAAACCCAAAGTGATTTTCCATCTAAACTGTGGTTTTCTGCAGAGTTGGCTGGGTTGTAGATACCAGGCTCACCAACAACCCTAGGAAAGGAAGAAAGGCTGAAGAAGTTTGCTAATTTCCATTCAGATTAGAGGAGGCTGGAGAATCTTACAGAGGAGGATCAGAGTGACACTTCAGCTTCACGCTGGGTTCCTTGACCTTGAAAGGGTGGGATTCTGTTCACAGAATCTGACAGCTGCTTCACATCTTTGGTGAGCTGCAGCCTTTGCACAAAATGTGGGGTCTTCTTGCCTTTGGCCAAAGACTTCGTAATCTTTTGTTAACAGCATTTTCATATTTTTTCCTCAGAGATTCACAGTGGAATTCTTTGCTTATGGTATTAATTGGAGGAGACAATTGGATGTATTATTAATTGTTTTTGGATCATGAGATGTAGACGGTTTACCTCTCAAGTGAACCTATGATGACATTTTCTAATACTCTAAGTTGAATAGTGACCTGTGGCAGGGAGGGGGGTTGTTCACTTGTGATTTTTATGCCCTGAAAATTTGACTCTTCCTCATTTAGGAATTAAATCTTTTGATCACCAATAGATTATGTTACCTGAAATTTGACAGAGAATTAATAAATCTAAAGGTTGTTCTGGCCACACGGCCCACTTCCTTCCCAACTCCTCAAAGCTTCGTGAACAGTAAGCACAAGCTTTCCTCTGGATAACCTCTTTGGGTGAATGTTCAGTTACCCACCACGTGTCAAATATAAAACAGTGCCCTAACATCTGGCTCTGTCTCTCAGCATCCCACCTATCCATCCATCCATCCATCCATCCAATCTTCAGCATAGCTATAGTCTCTATTTGCCATATTTTATCTTAAATTTCAGTTATCTAGCAATCTGTCACTGTGCTCTATACAGTGTCATTTTTTTTAAAAAAGTACCCAAGTGAAAGATAAAAAAATATATGCAATGATTGGATTACAACAAGTATTTTTTAGAATTGCTTCAGCTTTGAGTATTTACTTTGATTAGTGGCTGCCTACATTCCATGGCATTCGCCACATCCTTTCAGTTTCTGTCTAGGTGGCCACGTTGCCTCCTTCCCTTCTATGTGTCTAATCTCCCTCTGCCTCTCTCTTACAAGGACCCATGTGATTACATTTCGGGCCCGCTGGATAATCCAAGATAATCTCCCCATCTCAAGACCCTTAATTTAATCACAGCCATATAAAGTAACGTTCACATGTTCCGGGGATTAGGGCACCAGGGGGCACCATTATTCAGCCTACTACAGTCTGCGGATCTGCTTTCCATCCTACCACTGTCACATGTCCAGCCTCAAATGGGGGCTGAAACTGGGAGCTCTTCTTTCCTGGGCTGCTCACCCAGTGGGTGCCCATCTGGCTTCTTCTGGACTCCAGGGCCATCCACAGAACACGCTCAGTATCCCAGAGAGGACAGGGCTTGCTCTCCTCTCTCTTGGGGTCTGTATCTAGTTTTGAAGGGAGGTACAAATTTTCATAAGCTTATCCCCCTTTCAAACATCTCTACCTTCAAAAAAGATCCACCTTCACCCCCATTCTGCTTACCAAAACAAAGTAGCATACTAAAAATAACAACAGGAAAAAAATCCCAAGAGCTAGATTTGGGGGAGAAAATTATGCGTGTGAGTGAGTAATCAAAATAATGTTGGAATGGCTGGGGAGGGTGTTCTGGTACTCTCCTAGTGACTTACTACCCGTGGATCCCTGAATTTAAAAATGAAGATCCAGTCTTCATTTTTAAATTACCTGAGTGTGGATAGCAAAATTTCCTCATAGGCTTGTTATAAGAATTAAATAATATTTTCTATATATGTAAAATACCTCTTGTTATGGACTGAAAAAAAATATATATATACCTATTATAGCTAGCCTGTAGTAGCCACCCAATATGCATTAATCAAAGCTGAGCCCCTTCAGTCTTCCAGTCAAGAAGGTAGTTCTAATTATGCCAACTCAATTGAGAGAAATTAAATATAATTAATAAATATCCAGTTATGCTATAATCATCATAATATAACTGGACCTGATAATTCCCTACCAGGAGGTACAGATCATTTGTGTTTCCTTGTAAGCATCTGTAGGCTGAAAATTCGAAAATTTGTCCTTCCTTCCTTACCTTCCCCCCATCTTCCTCAGTAAATTAATACATTAATTACCTTATCAAATATTAATTGTGTACTGATTAGTTGCCAGACTCTCATTATAGTTGTTTCAAACACAGCTATCTGAAGAAGGATCTCATGAAGTTTCTTGTAATAAACTGTGCTTGCTACACATGGTCACAAAAGCCCATGGGTCACAAATGCTCTTTCCTGTAGACCATTTTCTGGGAACTATCCTGACATTAAGTGGGCTGTTTGGGGGCTCCTGGTCATCCTTGTTTCCCCCAAGACCTGGTTCTGTGCTTGGCACCTAGCGGATTGTCAGCAAATATTTGTTGACCCGAACGAAAAAGATGTAGCAGAATAAAGAAACCCACTGTTACCCCTTGTTACAGACTGAATATTTGTGTCCTCCCAAAATTCATATGTTGAAGCCCTAACTCTCAGTGTGATGGCATTAGGAGCGGGGGCCTTTGGGAGGTGTTTAGGGTTAGATGAGGTTATGAGGGTGGAGCTCCCGTGGTGGGATTAGTGTCCTTGTAAGAAGAGACACCAGAACCCACTCCCTCCCTCTCTCTCTCTCTCCCTCTCTCCCTCTCTCCCTCTCTCCCTCTCTCCCTCTCTCCCTCTCTCCCTCTCTCCCTCTCTCCCCCCACGAGCACACAGAGAAGAGATCACGTGAACACACAGTGAGATGGTGGCCGCCTTTAAGTCATGAAAAGAGTCCTCACAATGAAACCTACCCTGCTGGCAACTCCCTGCCTCCAGAACTGTGAGAAAGAATTGTCTTTTGTTTAAAGCAACCCAATCTGTGGTACTTTGTTATGGCAGCCCGGGCTGACTAAGATACCAGGGAGGGGTGGGGAGAACCATAGCCGTGGTTGAGAGTAGCTGGGGCCCTGCTCTGCCCTTACTGACCCTGACCTTGCACAAGTCTTTACAGCTCTACTTCCCTGTGTATAAAGTGGGGAACATAAGAACAACAAAAATTTTTATAAATGTTAACAGTTTCCAGTGCTTTGTCCCATATCATATGAGTGGTAAGCCTCACCCCACACAGGGAAGTAGTTCAGGGTCTGTCCTCCTACCTGCCTTAGGAAGAAACCGAAGCTCAGATGGACTTCATTCATGTTTCCAAGATGACCCAGGTAATACATTTAGACAGAGTCATCTGACTGAATTCCATATGCTTTCCTCACACACTGTCCTCGGTAATCTGTCAAGCATTTTATGAATATCACGGTTTAATGGGGTGACTCCAGAGACGAGGCTGTCGGCAATGACTTCATCCTGCTTTTCCAGGGGCCCTCAAATCTCAAACCATTGTGGAAATATAGGATCTGAGAACCTTCCTTTCGGTCATGAATAGAGAAAATGGCAGGATTATTCCTGTTTCTTTGTTTACAGGGAAATGGGTAGGTTGCATTCTAGAAATATCCCTTCTCAATCTATTGTGTTCTCTGTGCTCCGATGTGAAAACCAACGACAGCACTAAAAGACTCTTTTACCAACACCAAAAATCATTTATTTGCATCAAAGCACCCTGAGTAGACGTGGCTAAATGTCAGTTGATATTTGATGGTTTGGGAATTAACCAGCTCTTCTTCCTCTTCTTCTTCTTTTTTTAAAAATCTGTGCTATAGTTTAAAGCATGGAATTATGATTTTTAAATGTCCGTGGAAAAGTCCTGAATAATTCATTCACCTACTTTAGTCAAAGAGAAAAATCCCCCTTTGTGTGCCCAGCAGTAAGGATGAAATTCCTCTTACACCCCTCTTGTAGCTTTGTGGTTGTCATTACAGGTATTATTATGAACTCTAAATAAGAACTTATGAAATAAAGGTTTTTATAATGCCCCTTTCTGGGAGGCAGGCATCTATATTTCTATGTATGCAGCCATACAGACAGATAGATCTTTTAGTTGCATCTGGGTGATTATTTTCATTTCCACTTACTACTGTGTGCTAGACTCCCCTTGTATGAGTACAGATTGCCCTTTCTTGCACTGTATTTAGAAATATCTGCATTACCCCTGGGCATTTGTTCATTAATAGGGGGTGGGGAGAGAAAAAGCTTGTAATAATGGGCTTCACATATTATTAAACTGTGTGCATTAACATTTGGGTCCGAATGAAAAATCTGGTTTGTGTTACTGCCCTCTGGTGGTTGTAGTCTGTTGCTGCAGTGGCAGGGAAGTGCGTCCCTGGGGTGGAGTTCTGCCTTTGGTGGCAGCGTCCAGGAGCGATGCAGACTAGGGCATTGCTGAGCCATCAGTCTTTGATTCACAGTCACTGCTTTTCATCCAAGTGCACTGCAAGCACCCTAGGATTCCACTTACTGGCCAGAATAATGATACAAGAAGGCATTCTTGTGAGGGCCAAGGAGACATTTTCATTTTAGGGGAGGTATACACACAAAATAACCCTGACCCACGTAGGGTGACATTTGAGTGAGTTCAAATTCTCCATGGGCCGCACTCCTCCTCATCTTGCAAGGCCAGCGTGGGAAAATGCAGTGGCTCCCTATGTGTGACATATGTACCACTTGTGGTACCTGAGGTGACTTCCGGATGTATCCAAATGAGCATTTTCAATGTTAATAGTTATGTGTGAATACCTTAATATGTTTTAGAAACAATGCAGTGAGTGTTTGAAGCCCACGATTTCCTGGGCGTTACTGCTTAGGTGATACCCAGGAGATGGGGCCCACACACAGCTGCTTTCTTTGCAGTGATAACGGCACTGGGTTGATGAGCCATTGGCTGGTGGGACAGAACCCCCGTGGAGGTGGGGGGATGAGTGGGGGCAGCAGCAGCTCAGCCGCCTCTCTAAGCCTGGGGTTCCTGATTTGTTAAATAGGATTGTAATGGCTCCTTAGGGTGCTATAGCATTATAAGGTATGGTGTACATGTCAGGCATCTGTCACAGAGTAGGCGCCCTCATCTCCTCACACTAGGGACACTTCTTTGAGCCTTCCTCCGTGCTCGCATCCTGCTTTGCTTGCCACACCCATTCCACCCTTCATCGGCCCCTTGTAAGAGTTTCCGTGTTCTTCTCCCTCTAGATTGTAGGTGGGGCCTGCCCTGTGGAGTGAGCCCATGTGGCTCTGTGCACAAAGCAGGCTCTCTCCACGTGCTTGTGGCAGGAATTAAGTGCAAAATCATTCTAAGTGACGTTTCCCGTCCTCTGACACATTCGGTACATTTCATCTATCGGATGACGACAGGGCCTATACGTGGTCCCTCCTGTCTCCCTGATTCATGTGGTCTGATAACCGGGACCAGATTAGGTCCCTGCCCATTGGCTGCAAACGGGGAGAAAAGGTCTGCAGTGTCTAGTGCCTGCCAGCGCCAGTATCGCTCTTATCTTACAAACTGATATATATAGGTTTATGGTCTGCGCCTGCGTGCACATGCTCTACTTGTTAATTTCAGAGGCAGGTAGACGGAAGGCAGTGGAAACATTTTAAATACAGTATTTCAGCTAGGGTAGGATCTATCCTGGAGACAACACAAGAGCCTTTGTTGCTCAAGCAGGTAGATTTATAAGGCTTGCCCTGGTTTAGTCTATATAAAATGGCCTTAGGAGTGGTCCAATCAGAGAAATAACCAGGGCGGGGTGGGGGGGAGGGGAGTAGGAGCCCTTACAGTTCAGGGGCAACCGGAGTGAAACAGGGTTTGTTGTCTTCCTGTGAAATTCCCGTGGATTTTGTCTCAGCTCCATGTGGTTCTAAGTTTCTCCGATTGCCCTCCACAGAGCTTCCCAGCCTGTTCCTAAATGACTGCAGAACGCCCGCTTGCATGTCTGCAGTGGAGGCGATGTTCATTTAAGGCTTCGAGAAATCAGAGCTTTCACGATTGCCGTGAAAGCCAGAGAGCCGCAAGCACCTCAGTAGCGGAGATGAAAGGACATGTGTGTGCATGTGTGTTTGGAACTTAAAGGACAGGGAGAAAAAGAAAAGAGATGTTACCGCTTTGCACTTCCTTCAAAATATGCCTGACTCCCTCTGGTGGGACCATTTAACTCCAAATGCGTCCCCCCCCCATCCCCCTCGGCCCCTGCCACACGCTCCCCGCTCCCACGACATTCATCTTGGCTTCTGTGACATCTGTTCTGGGCACTGCGGAGCCGTCTTCTCGTTGCCATGGCAGCCGGTGGAGAGAGCCCGCCCATTGGCTGCTAGCGGAGAGGAGAAAAAAGGCCCGCAGTGTCAGGGGTCGTGTGCCTAGTGCCAGACTGCCACTGTTTTCAGTCAGCTGCTGGCTTGGCCACATTAACAGAGCACGGGGCGGCGGGCAGAGGCCCGCAGGGACCGCCCACCACAGCTGTGGACATTGCCGGGGGAATGGGGGGCCCCCCGAGGTCAATGTCATTAGTTTCTCCCTCAAGTGTGAAGTGTGTGAAGGACAAAAGCAGCGCCCGTCAAGACGAGTGGGCTGCCTTTTCCTTCACCTTGAACTGCTCTGAGCTCTCTTTTCTTTTGTAGTGTTTGGATTGAAATTCGTAGGATGACCCTTTCTACTCCCAGCCATCCCCATAGTGAGAGGGCCTGGGCCCAAGTTAAGCTGTCAAAATAAAAGCCTCTATCAGATTCCATTTACCTTGACCATTACCCTGTCACTCTAAACCGAGAAGAGGACAGCATTCCATTTCAAAATCGGCACCCGAACCTGATTGTTTTAAAAATCATTTTCCTCTTGGAGCCATCTCTGAATTTCACGATGTGATTGGAATCATAGCTACGGGTTATGGTTCTGGCCTCAGAGCTGTAGGTCACTCGCATCCTTACCTCATGGCCGAGTGAATCTATGCCTCCAGTGCCTGACCGCCCACCTGGAAAATCGGACAGGTAGAGAGAGGTACAGCCATGAGAGCCTCGCTGGCAGAACCCCAGCTGCCTATCTTGGGCTCCCTCCTCGGGTGGGTTTTAGGTCCCCACCGACTAGTGATGGGGTGTCCTGTACATCAGCTACACCCGGGGCCTTCAGTCTCCAGGGTCCAGTACCAGTTGGGATTTGGCTGTGGATGGTGACCTTGCCCCCTGGGCCAACACTGACAGCTCCAGTCAGCATAGTTGAGGCTGGAGAAGGAACTTTCACGAATATGCTCTCATCTGCTCCGCCCATGTGTGGTCCCTGCTTTACAGGAGACTGGAGCTGGTGGTTTCCAAGGTCACACCACTTGTGAATGGGTGAGCCCAGAATGCATACTTCAGTTCTTTGCTTCCAAGCTCTGTGCTTGCTTTCTCCATCTGTCACACGGCCACAGTGGGTCCCTGGATGTTTAATGCCCCTACAGATTTGTATATGGGGAAGGTAGCCTATGATGAAGGCCATTCCTCCCATCTCTACTCATGCTTTGTCATGCCTGTTTTACACTTGATAAGAATGTGTCATCGGTGTTTAATTTGTCGAGATCAGGGGCTAATGGCTTGAGGAATTTTTTTTGTTCCTTGTGGCGGCTGCTTGTGGTTATAATCTGACTGAAAGCACTGTATACGTGTACTTTAACTGAGCAAACTGCTCCCGGCTGATGACAAGGAGAGGATTCGTGCCAGAACCAGTGGGACAAAGTTAAAAATTATTGTCCCCTCTGCTTCCCTCTCTCAGACTTATTTTGGTCCCTTATGTATTTTGGGGTGGTTTGGGCTTTATCAGGATAGAAATTGTAGGGGAATTCCCTGGCAGTCCAGTGGTTAGGACTCCATGCTTCCACTGCAGGGGGCATGGGTTCAATCCCTGATCCCGCAAGCTGTGCAGCACGGCCAAACAACAAAAAATAGAAATGTACCACAAAATCATGATGGAGAAGGTCTGTGTTATTAACGTCTGCCTCTCTGCCATCTTTGCTCATCCCTTTTGTCCTGAATCTAGAAGTTTGAGGATTTACTCATAAATCTTTGAAAGAACTATGGAACAGAAAAAAAAAAAAGGTATGTCACTTCCCTGTCTTTTCATATGATTATAAGAGAGCTATTGCTTCTGCAACTTGGTGTAACCAGGACTGACACAGTTGCCAGTGGTTCACGTACTAGTCTTTCTATCCATGTGCTGATCAGAGCCAGGAAAGTGAGCAAACACTGGATCAGGCTGGAAACAAGGCTGAGAGTCCCCCCGAGCTTACAATCAAATCCAATGTCCTAAGTCACCTAGAGGCTATTAAACCTACCAGCAAACTGAGTTCTTTCCTTTCCTCTCTCTTAGACTGGGTACAGCACCCACTTAGGGAAAATTAAGCAAAATTGAGAGCCTTTGCATTTCTAGAAATAGGACCTTAACAAGCATTCAAAAGAATGTGCTTTAGTGGCAAGAATGCTAGACTATTTCACATTGCAACTCAAATGATGCTTTTAGCAAAACTTGAGTGAAGTTACTTTGAGTAATATTTTGCCCCAAAAGATAGGATCAAGTGTATGGAGTAAAAATAGAAGGGGGTAGATTTTGACTTACAAAACCTACAAGCAACTGTTCTTCCAATTGCACTTTCCACTTACCCCCAGGTTTCACTGCTAATTCTCCAATTACCATCCTTTTTTTTTTTTTTTTTTTTTTTTTTTTTTTTGCGGTACGTGGGCCTCTTACTGTTGTGGCCTCTCCCGTTGTGGAGCACAGGCTCTGGACGCGCAGGCTCAGCGGCCATGGCCCACGGGCCCAGCCACTCGGCAGCACGTGGGATCTTCCCGGACCGGGGAACGAACCCGCGTCCCCTGCATCGGCAGGCAGACTCCCAACCACTGCGCCACCAGGGAAGCCCCAGTTACCATCCTTGATCAGTATTTTTGAGGCCATAAGAAAAAATGTAGTGAGAAACAGGTTTAACAGTGAGTTTTCCAGAGAGAAAGTTAAGTAAAAGCCAGAGAGGTTCCTGGTGTCCCATTTAAATACCTGGAAAAGAAATCAGTCTAAACTCCCTGAATTGGTAAGAAATCTCCATAGCCTGTGATCACAATTTACTAGAGACACACAGGAATAAGACCACTAGACATCAGTACTCCTGCTGCCCACGCTACATGAGAAAAATGGCCAGGCTTCCTTTTTCTCCCATTTTCTTATCTGTAATTTTAGACTCATCTATCTGGAGAAATTTCTCTAAGATATTTAGTTCAACATTATTTAGCCACAGGATGTGGATTAATGGTTGTATAAAATGACCCTTAATTTCCTCACTGATTCTCAGAATGTATAACATAATGATGGTGAGAAACTATAGACAAGGGTTAGAGCTTGATGTTTTCTCAATAGAGATATATCGGGCACCCACTGTATACCAGGAGACTAAAATGACAGCATTTGTTTTTAATCTAAACACTAAACTCTTGACACCTTATGTTCTTTGCATGTTGTATAGAACATCAGTTTCTTACTGGGCAATAAACTCCATGTACAGAATCCTCCAAATGTAGATCTAATGTTTGTTTTATTTAGGCATTCTCATTTCCTTAAGGAAAGCACCAGACCCCTTGTGCCACAAGCATTCATTAACAAGCTTAGAAACATTTACCAATACAAACACTTTATTACGAGTTAGCAAAGATTCAGTAGGAAAGAAAAATAATTGTGGGAGGAAAAAGAACCTGGTTTCAGGGATATCACTGTGCCAAAAACAGTTGAATGAAACTCTAATTTATTATTTTTGTACATATTCGCCCAAAGGGTGTTGTTTGGTGTCAAGAATCCACAAAGATTAACACTCAAGCACTTGTGATAGGAAAATGGTATTCAGCAAAGTGCCCTTCTTTCTGCTAAATCAGTTTTTAAAGTGGTCCTAAAAAATGCACACATTCTTTGTTATGACAGCATGGCTTTGTGTTTCTTTTGGGTTTTTTTTTTTTTTTCATTTTGGGGGCACTCTTTATATTAACCCATTTATTTAATCTTCTTCATAATTCTATAAGGAGAGTACTATTATTATCTCCATTTTGAAGATATGGAAAATGAGGCACAGAGAGGTTAAGCAACCTTCCCAAGGTCAGACAACTAACAGGTAGCAGTGCCACCCAACCTGGCTTAAAAGTCTATATGGCTTTGTGTTTCTGATGCAAGACTAATAGGACGTAAAAGTAGAGGTAAATTAGGAGCCTAGGAAATCAGGGGTTGGGCGCTGATAAAAGGTAAATGAACAGTAGGGATATTCAAAGAGCAGCGGAAGAAAAAGTATCCTTAGGTAGGAGGTAAAGGCAAATAGGATGTGTTGAGGGATCAGGTGGGACTAAGAAAGAAAATCCAGGCCATTATGTGTACACTGTGTGAAAAAGGAACCTAGGAACATAGACCTGGAGAGAGAAATAGAGGAGAAAGTGAAAGGTGGGCCAGAATCAGTGTTTTCCAGTAGAGAGGAAAACGACATATTTTAGGATTGAGAGGACACTGGAAAGATCACGCAGACCAAAAAATGTCTATCTGAGCAGACTCCTCAGTGCCCAGCCCTGTCCATGTCAATGCCACGAGGCTGTTGAACTAGATTTGGGTGATTGAAAAGAATTTGTGTCCCAATCCTATATACTGTGGAAAAACTGTGAGCCATCACATTGCGAATTATTAAACCTACTTTACAGAGTTGTGAGGATTATATACGATCACATTTCAATTCAATTCCCAAGTATTTACCAAGTACCTGCGTGTTGCAGGGGAAGGACGTGATAGAAATCCATATAAATCAAACTCTAAAAGCATGTATGTAAGAATACATGTGTACGTATAACTGAATCACTTTGCTGTACAGCTGAAACACTGTGAATCAACTATCCTTCAATTAAGAAATAAATAAATAAAATCTAAAAGCACATCTGCCTGACAGCTCAGAGCTTGGAAGAGCATTCTGCATCAGCTTGGCTGCATTTATTGGGTGAGTCTCCAGTTAGCTTCAGGTAGAGAGCGAGGCTCATGTTGTAATAAAACGACTATTTTTTCCAGGAAAAAAAAAAGGCAGAGAAGAAAGCCAGCTAGTAGTGCTGCTGTGGAAAAGGCTTTCAAATGTGAAATTACTTATCCAACTAATGATACAGCCGTTTAAAAGCCAAACTAGTAGTTGACTGTGTAGGGCTCTGTGAATTCCGGAGTCCCACCCAGACCTACTGAATTAGAATCTTCAGGGGTGGGGCCAAGATCTGTGAAGTTTTAAAAAAACCCCAAGTGATCTTGATGCGCAGCTAGGTTTGGGAAGCTCAGTGTAGTGGATGAGTCCTTAGTCTTGGGCATCCTTAGTCCTTAGTTCTCTGACTTAGGACTTAGTCTTGGGTGTTTGAGCCTGGATGACTCACTGAACCAGTCAGCTTCAATTTCCTAACCTACAAAATGGATCTAATCATGTGTACCTGGGAAGTTTTATCGTGTAGAATAAATGAGCCGGCATGTACCAAGCCCCTGGTTTGCAGGAGGGCTTGATCAGTTGTAATCGTCTTCTCTCCTCTGGGGCATCCCGGCACCTTGTCCTCAGTCTATACTGAAATCTTGAGTTACGTCAGCAATTGGCATTAGAGGCAAATGACACGCTCAAGAGATTCGACCCTGAACGCTCACGTGTTGATGAGGAAGGGCTGGGCCAAGACAGTCGCTGGCTGGGGTGTGTTGATAACTCATTTTCCACCATTGCATTTCCCCCCTCTGATGTAAGCTACTCGCTCCCCCCGCCCCGGGTGCCCTCTGTCCCACGAGGTGCCCCTCACACAGCTTTCTGTCCCACTCTCCTCCTGTGCCGTGTGAGCTGGCTGGATCTGCTCAGCTCGAGGAATTAAAAATGGCTTGTTAGTAACGAGCTGCACCAAAGCAAACAGCTCTTTTTGTTCTTGAGTTCTGTTCTCTAGTGTTTGAGATTTTAGGCGATTTCATTTCCATTTTACAGGCATGACCTTGAGCAGCGATTCTCAGACTTTTTGGCCTCAGGACCTCTTTAAACTCGTAAAAATTATTGAAGGCCCCCACGAACTTCTGTTTTTGAGGGTTGTGTCTATTGATATCTACCATATGAGAAATTAACACTGAGGTTTTGAAAACACAAGCACACATTCCATCAGCCACCAGAGTGATGATGTCATCACACTTCATGTAACTTCTGGAAAATTCCACCTCCACTTGTGAGAGAATGGGAGTGAAAGAAGGAAATATATCTTAGTGTTATCATGAAATAGTATTTGGCCTTGTGGACCCTGGAAAAAATCTTGGGGTTGGGGGGATGCTCAGGGGTCCCTTGGCCACCCTGAACTGTTGATGGTGAGTACTCAGGGTATGTCGTGTATCAGAGAAGCACAGAAATGAAAGCAGAGGACACTGAACCACTCACCGATACAGCTGGGAAGGTGGCTTCAGGAAGGCCTCAGAGCCCAGTTGCCAAACTGAGCTTATGACGTAGAGCTTCAACCATTGGGCTTGCCCTGTGTCTCAGGTTAGTGGCTTAGGGCACAGGCTCAAGTGAAAGATGGCTGGGTTCCAGTCACAGCTGTGCTCCTTGTGACCTTGGGCAAATTTCTTAGCTTCTGTGGCCTCAACGTCCTCACGTGTAAAATGTGGATCATAAAAGTACTTACCTCATAGGCTTGCTGGGAAAATTAAACAAGATAATGTATGGAAAGGGACAGGCATCTTGTACAAGCATCCAGTGAATATTAGCCGTAACTGCACTCCCATAGAACCCCCAACTTGTTATACTGCTCTTTATTTTTTTTCTTTTTTGTGGTACGCGGGCCTCTCACTGTTGTGGCATCTCCCGTTGCGGAGCACAGGCTCCGGACGTGCAGGCTCAGCGGCCATGGCTCACGGGCCCAGCCGCTCCGCGGCATGTGGGATCTTCCCGGACCGGGGCACGAACCCGCGTCCCCTGCATCGGCAGGCGGACTCTCGACCACTGCGCCACCAGGGAAGCCCTATATTGCTCTTTTAGCTTCAAAACAATGACTTCTTGGAGGTGTACGTTTGCAATAGGTAGCGGCCACCACTCCTAGGAATTACTGCAGCTTTTCCCCATCTCTTGTCTCAGCTGCTCTTCTTTCTGACAACACCCAGGCTGGCTCAGCAACTGAGCAATGCAAGGGGATTCCAGGCTGCACGGTGAATGCCGTCTCTCTCTGCCTTCCCATCAGGCTGAAGGCAGAGCTAAAATCGGTTATGATGAGTTTACAAGTCAGACCTAACAATGCATGCTGTACATCATGCTGGCGTGATCAGTGTTTTCAAGGTGGTATGAAACTCGTAATAAGCCAACAGATAGTATTATTACAGCTGAATAAACTGAAGCATGATTTATGATGATTAAAATTTGTTTGTAGCATATGTTTGTCTTTTCTTTTTTACCCCTAAGTGGAATGTGTGTTTCTGTAGCACCATCCATGTTGCCAATTGCATTCCCAAACCACTTTTTAATTGTCTACTAATCAGTTCATGGGAAAGCTCAGCGATGGTAGGTGACCCAGTTTTCCTTATTTGACAAATGTAAATGTAACGCTTCGTTCCTTGTGGGGGGAGGTCCCTGGTGGCCCTCACATACAAGTCAACAGATTTCTGCTACAAAAAATGTTAATATTGTTTTTAAACACTATAGGTGAATTTGAAGACTTTACTGAAAAACAAAAGATTTTAAAGTGATATCCTATAAATAACTAGCGTGATGTATCCAACCAAATGAGATAATCTCCAAGCCAGCTCAGACCCTGTTCAGCACATATGTGGGTATCAATAATGAATCAAGAAATGAATTCATCCTCAGTCTTTCTGAGTGTCTCTCTGGGAGACACCTCTTGTGGCTCTGTTGGTCGGACCCAAAGGTCTTTGAAGATAGAACACTCTGTAGTCCCAAATGGCAGCAGCATGCCTAGAACTGACATGTGATCGTTATCTCTAAGCTGTGAGATTGGAGCTTCTTCTTGCTCTTGCTAGGGAGGTAGCATGTATCACCTAAAATGCATTGGCTTCGGGTGGGAAGACCTGGATTCTCATCCTGTCCCTTGTACCTACAGTGTGATTGAGGCCAGTGCCTTTGTCTCTCTGGTCGTCCTTCTTCCCATGTGTGCAGAGATGTTTGAACGGCCGTCCCCTGTAATGCTGGTCTAGAGAGTGGTGGCTGGTTCCCTCCACCCTCAGGCATGCGAAGCCAGCCACGTCCAATGGGCTTGAGGGGAGGAGAAAGTTGCAAAGAGTGAGAATCAAAAATCGTTAAGCAGCTAGACGGGCTGACCACAGTGATTTTGAGTGAATCTGGAACTTGGAATCTCAGGTTTCCCAGACAGGGAAGCTCAGTTCAGCAACATATTCTCCATTCCTGTGTGAAGTGGTGTACTTCAAAGACCTCAGGTCCACTCTTGGGCCTGTGAATGACTGGCGTGGACAGACTTCTCTTTCCTTAGCATATCAGTTATCTATCACGGCATGACAAACCACCCCAAAACTTGGTAGTTTAAAGCAAAAAATGATTTTCTATTTCTCATGACTCTGTGGTTTGGCTTTTGTTGATATTTTGCCTGGGCTCCTTCATGGGCCTATGTTTAGTTGGCGGCTGGGCTCAGCTGGGGCAACTGGGATGTCTGGACCTCTTTATACTTACAGGGACTTTCCTTCTCCAGGACGTTAGCCCAGGTTGGGCTGCCTCACAGGGTGATGGCAGCACGCTAAGCCCTGGTGTGCAGGTACTAACCAAGCCTCTGCTGACTTTGCTGATGTTCCATTGACTAAAGCACATCACATGCTCAAGCCCAAAGTTGGGGGGGGGGGTGCTGCCCAAGAGTGTGGGTATCAGTAGGTGTGAGTCGTTGAGGCTATTAGTGTACATTCTACCCCTCCCCCTTAACCTCAGTCTTTTGATCAGTAGGATGGGAATGGGTTGTATAGAGGGCCGGCCTGGGAGTCAAGAGATGTGTTTTTTTATGTCCAGTCTATTTCTAAGTATGTGTGTGGTCATAGGCTCCATTTTCCTCAGGAGTAAAGAGAAAGTCTTGGACCAAGTGAGCCAAGGGCCTACCTCTTAAAACACACACACACACACACACACACACACACACACACACTCTCTCTCTCTCTCTCTCTCTCTCTCTCTCTCTCTCTCTCTCTCCCTCTCTCTCCGTTTTCCATCTCCCATGCAATGTGGAAATCAAATGTTCTTGGAAGTATCTTGAAAGTGGTACAGAGCTATACAAATGTAATTTATTTTTACAGATAATATTTATGGAGAATTCTGGTAAACGTATTTTCAAAAAACTTGTGATGACATTGTAAGCCTATCTATGAAAATATAGCAGAATTAAAAGAAGCACCTTGTTCAGAGTCCCATTTCTCTTCTGGTGTTTTAAGTTCACTCTATAGAAGTTTGGCAAGTCAAGGTGTGTTTGTATAAAGTTAAACAGAATAGAAGGGGACTAAAAGGTCAAATCCACCATTGTGTTGGAGCCTTTGTTCAGAACGGAGGTGTTTAGCTAATTCAGGTTTTCCTTTGCTCTAACCATTTGCCAGCCTACTCTGACACAGGGTCATAATTCAGCCCTTCTCTCCTGTCTTCCTCGAGTTTTGTTTATTTGCTTGGTTCGTTGTGTTGTGTTTGGTTCTACGTGTGTGTGCATTAGGGCAGCTCCAGCATCACCTCTTACTCAGTGTTCCAAGTTTGCAGAGCCCCCTAAGGGGACCAGGGCATCCGTGGACCCTTTACTTCTCATATGGCGGGCAAAGACTGAGTGACTCAGTAAATGTAGTCTCTTCCCCACCCATCGCTTTGTTCGTTCTCTGAAGACTCGTCCTGATAAGATGGGACTAAAGATTCAGAATCAGTTCTCACCTCTGCACGGATGACTTTACACTCAGCATAAACTTTATCTTCCTTCTTGTGGCTTTAAGGGTCTTTCCTCTTATGGCTGCTGATTCCCCACTTTCCTTAGCCCAAACTCCCTTCCCAATTCCACTGACCCTCCACCCCAGCAGGCGTCCACTGCATTCCAGCCCTATGCAGTCATGCACTGTTGTGAAAATAAAGGAACACCATCAACTTTGTGAACGAGCAATGGATATTCCTTCTGAATTTACTGTAGCGATGGAGGGGGTCGGCCACCATCATTTGTGTTTGGCAGAGACTCCAAGGCAAGCAGGAGCGGGAAGGCTTTAGGTGGAAAAAAGGGAAGGCTTCAGATGTGCCCTGCTTGGAGGCTGTGGGCATGGGGACGCTGCTGGTGGGCTAACTAGTAGTGGGATATCCTACGAGGTTACTTAGGGGGACGTATTTAGCTTTCTCTGGTTAGTCCTAAGTTGGAAGTGGAGGCAAAAATTCATGAAGCTATCAGTTATTAACCAAGCCCTGGCTCTTTGGGCCCAATAAACAGGGGTTATTGTTTGGCTGCCTGGGCTGGTTGCAGCAGGTTGTGGACCAGAGTTCTCTTTTTATAGATGGTCTGGACACTGTCCAGCTGTATGTTCTGTCTCTCGGCATTCCCCCAACTGAAGGTGCTGGGCTGCTGTTCCTTGTTGTCTTTCCTCACAACCTCTTTCCTGACTCTGTAACTCTGGCTTAAGTCCCCCTCCTGTGTGTTTTCATAGTACTGCATTTTCATCATAACACGCATTCCCTTTTATTATGATCATTACTGGTTTGTTTCCTCTTCCAGTCCAAAAACTCCTTTAGGGCAGGGATTCTGTCTCGTCCACCTTTGTATCTCCAGTCCCTAGCACAGTCAGCTTATAGTAAATATAAATGTTAATTAAACAAATGATCAACAAATATTGAACACAGCCCAATTTATCTCCCACTTTCCAATTTCTGGTCCACTTTTCCCACTGTTTCATGGACATTTGCAACTGGATACCCCACTCGCATTTCAAAATTAACATGTTTACAACCAAACTTTTGATCTTTCTCCCAAGCCAATTCCTCCTCAGGATACCCCCATTCATTAATTCCTACCATTCTCCTAAACACTCTCCCTTGTCCCTTACAGCTGTCAGTCACCAGTGGGTCTCCTTCCTCTTTATCTTTCCATTTCTGTCCATTCCTTTTCATTCCCATCTCAACCCTGGTTCTGGCTTGGACTGTTACCTCAGCCTCCTACTGGTCCCTGGGTTCCAGTCTCTGTATTGTTCCAAAGTCCCACTTTGGTTATGCTTCTCTCTTGTGGAAAACCCTTCTGCTGCCTCATACTTCAGAGCCTGGCATTCAGAGCTCTGTACAGTATGATCTTAAATGATTCCGTGCACCATAGCGCTCACTACTCCTCAACGCATACCTGACTTTCTGATTAGCTTGTCCTAATTATCATTTCTAGGACCTCCCTTCCCTTCCCTCCTCTATGCTACCTTTACCATCACAGCCTAAATGAATGACTAAACATTCCCTGCATCTTTCTGATGGCAGTTCTATATCCTGCCCTATATTGCAGTTGTCAAAGCAGATGTTTTCTCTCTTACTGGGCTAAGCTCATTGAAACACCCACCCTGACTAGTCTTTGCCTTGTATACAGAGTAAGCACAGAATAAATAGTTGTTGAATGAATGAGTGATGCAGCTGGTCTGTGCATCTAGAAAAGCCCTCACATAAAATTAGTTCATCCATAGATTGATTTGGGATTGATTAATTTAAACCTACAGTTGAGAGTTCCTTGTAAATCATGGGATCGTATAGACAGTATAAGAGTAACTGCGTGCCTGAACTATCAGCATTTACTCAGTCCTTCCTTTCATAGTGCTTGTAAGTTGCTTTGTATCTGTGTAAGTGCTATGGCCCTCTCCCTAGGAGATTTCTCTTTTCGAGGTCTATACCAGCACCATAACCAAATGTCTATCTTCCCAAGTTGTATCCAGAGATAATTGGTTTCTCTTTAGTAGAAATTCAGTTCATACCACCAAGGCATGTAAAATACTGATTTCCTTACTCATTAGCACTTTGCAGTTATATGCTGTCCTGGAAAGAGGGATTGGTTGGCAGAATTTGGGACCAACAGGTAGCTGGGATCTGAGAGATAGTAGGGGAGAGGAGGCCTCCTGAAGCAGAGGCATGCATAACTAGAGGGCAGCATAGTGGAAAAGAAGGAGATGGCTGCACTGTGGCTTGCACTATCTGAACAAACCACGTAGAATGCCAGCCTAAGAAAGTGGAATGAAAAGGATGCCTACAAGGCATAGAGGGAACTATCCTCAACATAATAAAGGCCATATATGACAAACCCACAGCCAGCATCATCCTCAGTGGTGAAAAACTGAAACCATTTCCACTAAGATCAGGAACAAGACAAAGTTGCCCACTCTCACCACTATTATTCAACATAGTTTTGGAAGTTTTAGCCACAGCAATTAGAGAAGAAAAGGAAATAAAAGGAATCCAAATCAGAAAGGAAGAAGTAAAGCTGTCACTGTTTGCAGATGACATGATACTATACATAGAGACTCCTAAAGATGCTACCAGAAAACTGCTAGAGCTAATCAATGAATTTGGTAAAGTAGCAGGATACGAAATTAATGCACAGAAATCTCTTGCATTCCTATACACTGCTGATGAAAAATCTGAAAGTGAAATTAAGAAAACACTCCCATTTACCATTGCAACAAAAAGAATAAAATATCTAGGAATAAACCTACCTAAGGAGAAAAAAAAACCTGTATGCAGAAAATTATAAGACACTGATGAAAGAAATTAAAGATGATACAAATAGATGGAGAGATATACCATGTTCCTGGATTGGAAGAATCAACATTGTGAAAATGGCTCTACTACCCAAAGCAATCTACAGATTCAATGCAATCCCTATCAAACTACCACTGGCATTTTTCACAGAACTAGAACAAAAAATTTCACAATTTGTATGGAAATACAAAAGACCCCGAATAGCCAAAGCAATCTTGAGAAAGAAAAACGGAGCAGGAGGAATCAGGCTCCCTGACTTCAGACTATACTACAAAGCTACAGTAATCAAGACAGTATGGTACTGGCACAAAAACAGAAATACAGATCAATGGAACAGGATAGAAAGCCCAGAGATAAACCCATGCACATATGGTCACCTTATCTTTGATAAAGGAGGCAAGAGTATACAATGGAGGAAAGACAGCCTCTTCAATAAGTGGTGCTGGGAAAACTGGACAGCTACATGTAAAAGAATGAAATTAGAACACTCCCTAACACCATACACAAAAATAAACTCAAAATGGATTAAAACCTAAATGTAAGGCCAGACACTATAAAACTCTTAGAGGAACACATAGGCAGAACATGCTATGACATAAATCACAGCAAGATCCTTTTTGACCCACCTTCTAGAGAAATGGAAATAAAAACAAAGACAAACAAATGGGACCTAATGAAACTTAAAAGCTTTTACACAGCAAAGGAAACCATAAACAAGAAGAAAAGACAACCCTCAGAATGGGAGAAAATATTTGCAAATGAAGCGACTGACAAAGGATTAATCTCCAAAATTTACAAGCAGCTCATGTAGCTCAACATCAAAAAAACAAACAACCCAATCCCAAAATGGGCAGAAGACCTAAATAGACATTTCGCCAAAGAAGATATACAGAGTGCCAACAAACACATGAAAGAATGCTCAACATCATTAATCATTAGAGAAATGCAGATCAAAACTACAATGAGGTATCACCTCACACTGGTCAGAATGGCCATCATCAAAAAAGTCTACAAACAATAAATGCTGGAGAAGGTGTGGAGAAAAGGGAACCCTCTTGCACTGTTGGTGGGAATGTAAATTGATGCAGCCACTATGGAGAACAGTATGGAGGTTCCTTAAAAAACTAAAAATAGAACTACCATATGACCCAGCAATCCCACTGCTGGGCATATACCCTGAGAAAACCATAATTCAAAGAGACATGTACCACAATGTGCATTGCAGCACTATTTACAATAGCCAGGACATGGAAGCAACCTAAGTATCCATTGACAGATGAATGGATAAAGAAGATGTGGCACATATATACAATGGAATATTACTCAGCCATAAAAAGAAACGAAGTTGAGTTATTTGTAGTGAGGTGGATGGACCTAGAGTCTGTCATACAGAGTGAAGTAAGTCAGAAAGAGAAAAACAAATACCGTATGCTAACACATATATATGGAATATATATAAAAGAAAAAGTTCTGAAGAACCTAGGGGCAAGACGGGAATAAAGACACAGACCTACTAGAGAATGGACTTGAGGATATGGGGAGGGGGAAGGGTAAGCTGGGACAAAGTGAGAGAGTGGCATGGGCATATATATACACTACCAAATGTAAAATAGATAGCTAGTGGGAAGCAGCTGCATAGCAAAGGGAGATCAGCTAGGTGGTTTGTGACCACCTAGAGGGGTGGGATAGGGAAGGTGGGAGGGAGGGAGACGCAAGAAAGAAGAGATATGGGGATATATGTATATGTATAACTGATTCACTTTGTTATAAAGCAGAAACTAACACACCATTGTAAAGCAATTATACTCCAACAAAGATGTTAAGAAAAAAAAAAGAAAAAATGCCTATGAAATCTGTGTAATCATACGCAATATATCTGTTAGTTTTAAAACATGATTAGATGATGAAAATTGTACATGGTAATCAAAAATTAAAACAATTACAAATAAAACAGAATGCACTTATTGCTTAAATTGCTGAAGTTTATATTTAGAAATTGCTTTTGGTGGCATCAATATTTGCACTGCCGTCAGATTCACCTTTGCTGCCACAGGTGGCAAGGCACCATTTCAGTTGGTTTTAATAACATGCACAGTTATTGCATCCTCTGGTGCAATGACATGTTTCTCTGATCCGCTGTGCTCTTCCCCATTCTCCTTGGTTGCATCATCATATGCTTTTATACGTACTGTTCCCTCTGCCTAGAATAACTTTATCCCTTCTCCATGTTTTTTTTCATTCTTCAAGATTTAATTAAAACCCAGCTCTTCAGCGATGCCACCTGTAACTCCCTTTGACGTTGCCTTCTCCTCTGCAACCACATGGCCTCCTTCACATTTGCACTTATGACCGTGGAGATGTACCTTGAGCGTGTGTCTCTCTCTCCCTCTGACTTCTCGACGATAAGGAGGCCTTGCCTTAGTTGCTTTTGTAAACTGCCACCACGCTATGCCTAGCACAGGGCCTGGCACTTACTGGAATCAGCAAGTATTTATTGAATGAAATTGGACTGATACAGGATTGGGACTCGTTTAGTTAGAGGACTGCTGTCCTCCATTGCTGCTCAGTTGACCCTCTAACGCCACTTCCCTTAATGTCTGTGGCGGCTCACTCCTGGGTTTTCCATGTGAGGCCCTTGAACACTAGAATGTTAGAGCCCAGGAGGATCAAGGGGCTCTTCTCATATAACCCCCTTGTCTTAGTCCATTCAGGCAGCTTTAACAAAATACCACAGGCTAGGCGGCTCACCAACCACAGACATTTATTGCTCACAGCTCTGGAAGTCCAAGATCAAGTAGCAGCATGGTCAGACTCACCTCGGGTCCCCTTGCAGGTGGCAGACTACTCAGTGTGTCCTCACGTGGTGGAAGTGGTGAGGAAGCTGTGTCAGCCCTCTTCTGTAAGGGTGCTGCTAACCACATTCCTCATCACCTCCTGAGGCTCCACCTGCTAACGCCATCACCTTCGGTGTTAGGTTTCCAATATATGAATTTGGGGGTGGAGACAAATATTCAGACCATAGCAGCCCTCATTTTATAGGTACAAACCCCGTTAGGTGAAGGGACTAAAGGAAGGTCACAGGTTCCCTTCAAGTTGCCGTTTAAGCTTTTGACTTTGTTAAACAAGCTTCCATAGGAAAATTGGAGACCTAGCTTTTCATTTTAGACTTTATGTTAACTAGCTTTACGATTGGGGCACTTCCTCTCTTTTTAAAAAAATCCTTAGTCACAAACCAGTGACTTGTGAGTGGAATTTGGTCTGTAGTCTTCTTTTTTTCTTTTTTTTTTTAATCTTGAATTTTAATGCTTTTCAAAAGGCATCTGCTTTGCAGTTGTCTGTAGTCTCCATACTTCCCCGTTCCTCCAGACCAGCACTGTCCCACAGAAATATAACGTAAATCACAAACTGAGTTACACGAGTAATTTAAAGTTTTCTAGCATCCCCATTAAAAACATTAAGAAGAAACCAGAGAAATTAACTTTAATAGTTTATTTAACCCAGTATATCCAAAGTATTTTCATGTCAACATATAATTAATATAAAGCTTATTAGTGAGCTATTTACGTTTTTTTCTTCTTCTATGCCTTTGAGAAACTTTGCGTTTCCTACTTACAGCTCCTCTCCATTGGAACTGGTGACATACTGAGTGTTCAGTTGCCACCTGTGTCCAGTGGTTGCAGAACTGGACAGTCCAGTTCTAGATCCTTTTCACTTAACTCATTTACTGTCCTTACTGCCTCTGAAGGCATTTGAACCTGAAAGCCCTGGATGAGAGGTTCATGTAAGGTTCTTTCTGCTCTGACATCCTGTCATTCTCTTGTCAGGGTGAATTTCTCAGTTAAATTAGTCCAGAACCTCCATAGTTGTGTCACCAAGTTAGAACTCAGCAGCAGCTACAGTGTTTGAGCCGGAGCCAGAAAGAGCCCGTCAGCTTTGCAGGGTCAGAGTTTTGGCCCCGAGCTGAGTGGGCTCGTAGCTGGTTCCTCCATTGTTCCGGCCCAGGCACGGCGGCCTGTTGCCATGATGGGCAGCCCCACTGGGCTGAGCAGCCCCGAGAGCAAGCCCCAGCATCTCACCCTCTGTAGCAGCGCCCACAGAGGCCTCTGCCTCCACCCGCAGCAAGAAGCTTCCCTCACGTGTGCCTTCTGTGGATCTCTGCTGGCTCCAAAGCTCATGTCAGACCCTCTTAGCCATTTGCTGTAGTCAGCCTGGCAGGGAAGGGCTAAGTGGGAGCTTCCGGAGCCCGCAGAAGCCTTCTCTCTGCCCCTCCTGCCGGTGGCTCCCAACAAGGTGACAAAGAATGTGTTTTTTAAACCACCGCACAAAACTATTATTTCCTGTGAAGTCTCTGAATTTCCAGCTCCAGAACTGGCTGGAAAGAGAACCTCATTTAAGCTGCCCAAGCAGGAGAAGGCTGTGAATCAGAAGACATCTTGCCAAAGGCAACTGGAGACGCTTCACTGGAAGTTTATCTCTTAGTAGTGACACTCTATTTCCAAGCTCATCTATTCGAGTGAAAAACAGTATGCTTTTCCTCCCTGTGCTAATCTGTACCCAGAACACTTTGTAATGAATGAATGTTTTTTCCTTCTAAACAACAGAGAGACTTCTATTTGTAAAGATGGTCACTATGAAAAAGTCAAAGGTGTCTGTTCAAACCTGGTACTTATAAAATATCTTCATAAGGAAGAGTTCTAGATGATTAAACTACTTCCGCATTAAGACAGTACAACCTATAAGAACACTTGTGATATGGATTCAAACATTGTTTTACATGATTAGATGTTGGTAAGGCCATGCTTCTTAAGCTTGCATCTACGTAGGAATCACCTGGGGATCTTGTTAAAATGAATGCAGATGTGGATTCAGTAGGTCTGGGATGGGGCCTGAGATGGGGCATTTTTAACCAGCTCCCAGGTGAGACCCAGGTTTCAAGGCTATAAGGACTTTGTCTGGACCTTGGATGAACGGTCACAGTTCAAGAGAAAAGAATCCGATTATGTGGCTGTTGGTTTTGCTGGGAGAGAGACAAGAACTGAGCTGACTTGGGAAGCTATGACTTGAATGTTTGTGAGCTAAATCGCTAAGATTCAGTAAAACAGCAGGAAATGAGGGAGTTTAGAGAAGGGAGAAAGGGAGCCACACCGAATAGCTTCCTGTTTCCTAATTCATTATTCGGACTCCACTATTTTGTTTGCTGGTAGTGATGACCAGGAAAATACTCAGCTGAACCAAGTTCTATCCCAGTTGGACAAGATGGAGATCTTGCAGAGTTAATTTAATGAAATTTTTCTGGATCCTAAAATTGGTGTTTTATATAAGAACATGTAGATTAAAATAACGTGTAAAATTGTGTGTGTTTATATGTACCCCATGACAAATGTTTTTGCTATTATGTAAGTGAGAAAAATCTTGTGTTTGGAATGAGTTCCACGTTGTGCTTGGGTTCAGCTTGGGGCAGGGCAGGTGGGTTGGAGAAGGGGAAGGGGCGGGAGGACAGGATGGAGCCATCACTCCCAGACAGTTCGCAGCATATTATTTTAATTTTGGTTGAAGCCCGATCTGAGAGCTGGCTTATCAACGTGCAGGAGATTGCAGTTGCAATTTGCTGGTTAGTCTCTGTTCTTTTAATGCTTTCCTGAAGTGCCATTTTGTCTCAGTAAGATGCTCCCTAAAAATACTCAAATATTTTTAGTTGGAGAGTACAAATCAGATTGAGCTGCACATTTCCCTGGTGAGCAAAAGGGATGAGTTTGTGTTCATTAACTCAAGGCCATCTGGTGCAGACACGCAGCAGTCTGTGAATCAAACGTGCATCAAACTCCAGGGATCAGAACCCGCGCCAGACCCAGTGTTTCGGAGAGTCAACAACCAGGGGGAGTAAAAGGGCTCAACTCTTTTTCCTTATTTTAAAAATCAGCTCCGCCTTGCAGAATATCAGAGCCACATCATCTCCTCTTCATTGCCCACCGGAGCCGTCTTTGGAGGGTGCTTCTGCAGTCGAAGTCGTTACCTTCCCCATCTCCCTTTGGGTGGGGGGAGGAGAACAAGAGCCTTAGCATCCCTCCCTCCACTTTGGGCCAGAACCTCGGCCTGCGCGTGCGCTCACGCTCACGCTCCTTCTCACTGCGAGACAAAGAATGCGGAAGCACAGCGATGCTCAAGGTGTTTGGGAGAACTGCCCCTTGCAAATAGCCCATTCCTGGAGGAGAGAGCGCTTGCCTCTTGCAGCTTTACTAGTAAAAAGCCACTCAGCAGCAGCCAGCTTTCTGTTTAAGCGTGCTCACCAAAATGTCAATAAAGGAAATAAATTGCTCCACTGATTTGTTACTGATGCCACCAGACCCCTGAATGGAGTGTTTGGAGAACACTTTCCTCCCATCTGTGTTTCCCGTATTGGAAACTGGGTCCATGTGTTAAAACGAGTGGTCAGTGTCTCCAGCAGAGCAGCATAGATGACTTTCCTGTGATCAGATGCAATCTTCTGGGTAGGGTCTGTTCTTTAATACTTTCCTAAGTACCATCTTTCCAGCTCTGCAGCTCTTTTTCAGGCACCCGTGCGTGTTTGACTGAAGATTAAGTAGAGGGGCTGCCCATCCGGGAGGTATGACTAGCGACTATTCCTCTCTCAGTCTCTGCATCCGCCAGTGCCCACCCTTCTACATTCTAAGATGCCAAGCAGATGACAGAGTTCCATTTAGAAAATTCTTTTGAATCCCACACAGGACAATAATAAAAAGAAATAAGGAAGCAGCTATTTTCCCATGTCTTGTGACATGTCTTAGGAAACTGCATTTCAAAAATCATAAAGAAAAATGATGAGACAGAAGACTTAATTTTATTTTATTTTTTTCATGGGAATGCTTATATCAGCTTTATTAATTTGAACCATTTTCCAGTCTCTCAGTTTTGCTCATATGGTGATTGGTTTCTGGAGAATTTCCAAAATAATTAGTGAATACGCATGTCTACTGTGTATTTTCAGTTACATAAACCCATTTTCTGAGGCACCTTCAACCTAAACATCTTTGTCACCTCCTCAGCCCCAGCACGTCCAGCCTCTCCCTTGGGGTTTCTGACATACTCAGAGGAAGTTTATCACACTGTGTGTCTTTTTTTTTTTTTTTAGGGTTTAAAAATTTTTTTTATTTTATTTTATTTTTTAACACCTTTATTGGAGTATAATTGCTTTACAATGTTGTGTTAGTTTCCACTGTGTAACAAAGTGAATCAGCTATATGTATACATATATCCCCATATCCCCTCCCTCTTGCGTCTCCCTCCCACCCTCCCTATCCCACCCCTCTAGGTGGTCATAAACCACCGAGCTGATCTCCCTGTGCTATGCGGCTGCTTCCCACTAGCTATCTGTTTTACACTTGGTAGTGTATATATGTCCATGCCACTCTCTCACTTCGTCCCAGCTTACCCTTTCCCCTCCCTGTGTCCTCAAGTCTATTCTCTACATCTGTGTCTTTATTCCTGTCCTGCCCCTAGGTTCGTGAGAACCATTTTTTTAAGATTCCATATATATGTGTTAGCATAGGGTATTTGTTTTTCTCTTTCTGACTTACTTCACTCTGTATGACAGACTCTAGGTCCATCCACCTCACTACAAATAATTTAATTTTGTTTCCTTTTATGGCTGAGTAATATTCCATTGTATATATGTGCCACATCTTCTTTATCCATTCATCTGTTGATGGACACTTAAGTTGGTTCCCTGTCCTGGCCATTGTAAATAGTGCTGCAATGCACATGGTGGTACATGTCTCTTTGAATTACGGTTTTCTCAGGGTATATGCCCAGCAGTGGGATTGCTGGGTCATATGGTAGTTCTATTTTTAGTTTTTTAAGGAACCTCCATACTGTTCTCCATAGTGGCTGTATCAATTTACATTCCAACCAACAGTGCAAGAGGGTTCCCTTTTTTCTCCACACCCTCTCCAGCACTTATTGTTTGTAGATTTTTTGATGATGGCCATTCTGACTGGTGTGAGGTGTTACCTCATTGTGGTTTTGATTTGCATTTCTCTAATGATTAGTGATGTTGAGCATCCTTTCATGTGTTTGTTGTCAATCTGTATATCTTCTTTGGCGAAATGTCTGTTTAGGTCTTCTGCCCATTTTGGGATTGGGTTGTTTGTTTTTTTGATATTGAGCTGCATGAGCTGCTTGTATATTTTGGAGATTAATCCTTTGTCATGGATGCAAACAACTTTATATTAATGGAAAGGAGGAAACCCACGTGTAAGAAAATTTGCCCAAGTTCTGTGAGGAAAGCTAAAGCTAATTCTTTTTCTCTTTTCAATGGGTTAACTTTTAGAAGTATGTATTGTTCAGTGCAGTGCATTGCAATGCTTCTTATTACAGCCTTACCAGCCCCAGGTGTTGTCATTGTTTTTGATGTTTGCTGATATGATAAGCATGAAACCACACCTTGTTTTGTTTTGCAAATCTTTGGTTAGCACCAGAGTTTAAATTTATTGGCTTTTTTAAAGCCCCAATAAAGGTTTTCTTGTGCTTAGGAAAGCTCATCTTCTAAAATGCAGAGAAGCTAGCTCAAGGTCCCATTAAGACATTAATTGAATTATAATGTGTTTCCTTTGGACTTGATCTCTAAGTCGGTGGAATCCACATTGTCTGCAAGATCCCAAGTGTAGAGCACATCTTTGAGAACACACAAGTGAGAATGAGTGAGAGAATCAGATGAGTTTTTAAGTTTTCCAGAGGAAGAAAATTTAGTTTTAATTGTTTATTGCACAACTAAGGTATGTTTATTGTGGAAAACACAGATAAGCAAAAAGAAGAGAATAAAAATTACCTTTAATAATCATATTTTTAAACATTTCGGTATATATGTTCTGTTCCTTTCTCTATGGGAATAAATGCCTTAAATGATAGAATCTTAGTATGCGTTCTGTTTTGTTATACGTGTTTTCACTGATCAGTATTTCATGAATATTTTTTATACCATTACATGTTATTATCCTATATATTTTTTTTGGCTACATAGTTTCCACTGAATGGATATACCACAATGTATTTAACCAATCCAATATTGCTGGACATTTCACAATCGTAAACACTGCTGTGGTGAGCATACTTGTAGTGAAATCTTTTTGTGCATCCATGATTATTTCCCTGGATAAGTACCGGAAGGGGAATTGCTGCATCTATGGGCATGCAGACTTTTGTAGCTTTTAACACATGTGTGTCAACAGCACCATGTCCTTTCTGTACTATGGCAGTGTTACAGAAAAAAAGTATTCATGACGTTTGTTGAAGGGGGCCATGGTGGAGGTATAGGGACCACTGCAATGTGGTCTTGCAGTGGAGGAGAGATTGGACTCAACTCCGAATACAGCATGAGCAAATGGGAATTTATAGTCAGGGAACAGAGTGGGGGTCAGTGGATGGAAAATTACTGAGAGGAAACATTAGGGGTGAGGGAGATTCTGGATAAACCAACCTAACAAGATTCTTGCTGAAGGCAAGTCAGGTGATCAGACATCACCTGGGGGATGAGGAACCTGATCAGGTGTCATGGGTGATCACGTATTGAGATTGGGAGGTTCTGTTGAACTGAATTAGCAGGATTCTTGCTAAAGCTGGGTGATGCAGAGATGAACATAGATGTCCGAAAGTCAGGCGTGGTTGGAAAAGAGTTCAGGGGAGTCTGAGTAGAGTTTGGTCAATGAGAGAGTCTGTGTCAGCATTTAGCATGCTCTCTGGTAACGTCTTGTTTATTGCCCTCCTTGTAAATCTTTATTAGTTTTAGGGCAGGACTGTGGGTACCTTGTTCACCAAGCTACAGTACTGAGATACCCTCCCGGGCCCCAGCACCACCTCTGCCTACCCAGCATCATTCCTGGCACAGAGCTAATGGCAACTTGCATGGAAGTGCTGAGTGTTAATGCACGTTTGAAAAGAGGCAATGGCCAAAGATGGATGGAGAGGGAGGAGTGAGAAAGTCATTGTCAGAGACTCCTGGGTTTGGTACAAGCTTTATCAGATAGATGTGGGATCTGCCAAATCTGCCGTCAGTTCTTTGATGCTCAGTTTCCTAACAAACGTAAATGAGGTAATTTTAAAAAGATGATCTGTCTGAGGGCATTTCCAGATCTGCAAATTTATGAGTCTTTGATTGTGAGTCATGTGTAAGGGATAGAAAAAGCTGGCTTGAATCAGGTGAGAAAGATACTGCATTGAAGCTGGAGAAGTTTACCTAATGGATGAAGTCCTTTAGAACAAAAGTGACAGCAGAAGGGCCTGGGCTGCAGCAGGACAGTCATACTTTGGGCTATCAGGGTGACTTGGAAAGAGGTAGCATCTGAAAGTTGACTGGCTAGAGGCCAGCTTCAGGCTCCCGATGGGCTCCTTCAGAAGGTAGATGATTGGTGGTCCCGGGTGAGCACTTCCAGAAGCAGGTAATGGTCAGAGGTCTAGCCAGGCAGATGGCCTACATCAGGGAGACCCAACAGTCACAGAAACCCAATTTCTTAGAGATCTGGAGATGACAAGGCCTGGCCTTTTCCCCTAGGAACTGGGATCTTGGCAACAGGTAAGCCAGGCTAGAAGTGAGTTTTGAAGAAAGGCACGTTCAAAATGGTCAGGGTGGGACCAGCAGCCTAGACTGCTAAGCTGTTGACCTGAAGCTCCTTAACTTATCTGGGGAGCTGAGATTAAGTGGTCCCAGCTGTGAGGCTTGAGTGATTAGAGCCAGGAAATCCGGACATTCCCTACTCTTAACTCTTTAGTTGGCAACCTGATCTCTTGGCTTTTTTCTAGATGCTGCAGAGTTTAAAGCCTTCTGAACATTCTTTAAAATAGATCCCTGTTGGAATTTTTAACTTTTTTTCATCTTTCTATTGTGAAATAAAACAGGTACAGAAAGCAATACTAAACAAATCCATAGCTTAGTGAATTCTTGTAAGGCAAACACTCTTGTTCCCATGAAACTCTGCCAGCCACCCTAGAAGCCCCTCCATTGTCCCTCACAATCAGATCCCCTACCCTTCTCAATTTGTATGGTGATCACTCTCTTGCATTTCTCTGTAGATTTGTCACATTAAGTGTGCGTTCCTCACTATTATTTTTTACTATATATATATATAATTGAAGTATAATTGATGTACAATATTATATAAGTTTCAGGTGTACAGTATTGTGATTCACAATATTTAAAGGTTATACTCCATTTATAGTTATTATAAAATATTGGCTATAATCCCTCTGTGGTACAGTATTTCCTTGTAGCTTATTTTATACATAACGGTTTGTACATTTTAATCCCCTACCCCTGTATTGCTCTCTCCCCACTGGTAACCACTAGTTTGTTCTCTACATCTGTGAGTCTCTTTCTTTTTTGTTATATTCACTAGTTTGTTGTACTTTTTAGATTCCACATATAAGTGACATCATACAGTATTTGTCTTCCTCTGTCTGACTTACTTCACTCAGCCTAATACCCTCCAGGTCCATCCATGTTGTTGCAAATGGCAACATTTCATTCTTTTTTATGGCTGCGTAGTATTCCAGTGTGTGTGTGTGTGTGTGTGAGTGTGTGTGTGTGTGTGTGTGTGTGTGTGTGTGTATCTCACATCTTCTTCGTCCATTCAAGTGTTGATGGACAGTTAGGTTGCTTCCATATCTTAGCTATTGTAAATAATGCTGCTAAGAACATTGGGGTGCATGTATCTTTCTGAATTAGTGTTTTTGTTTTTTTCAGATATATACCGTGCAGTGGAATTGCTGGGTCATATGGTAGTTCTATTTTTATTTTTTATGAGAAACCTCCACACTGTTTTCCACATTCAACACTGCTATTTTTTAGTCTTGCCCATTAAAAAAAAAGATACATATTTGAAGTCTCTTTTAAAAGCTGCAGCATCCCCTCCATCCCTTTCTTTTCCTTACACTTTTTCTGTGGAAGGACCCAGGAATTCTTGATCTGCAGAGTCCCACAAGCTTCTATACTTGTGGTGCAGTTCAGCATTTCCCTCTGTCTTTTATATTTCCTGCACCCTGGCAGCTGCTTCCAGAGGCTTGACCAGACTCTGGTTCAATCTCTTTGGCAAGGTGATGATGTTTTTCATCAGGAAGCCCATAACATGTGGTTTTCACTTTTTCATGTTAACACTCAGTGATGCTCAATGTCTCGAACCACCACTTCACTGAGGGCTGCAAATGGTGTCGTTCTCACTCTATAATTTTGTTTTCATATTAGGTGGGATAATTTTTTAAGGGGAAGATTCCATTTTTCTACTACTTGGTCACCCAGTGGTACAGTTCTTACAGGAAATGCCGAATAAATATTCAATGCATTTATATATCCAGTTTTCAAGATAATAAATTGGCTTCCTGTCATCTTTAAAATGTAACCAATTAGTTCTTTTAAACTAGTATTATGAACTCATGGATTTACACATATTTGATGGGCTTCAATCCACTGCCAGTTGGAGCTTCTTCAGTTGGCTCCTGGGTCCCTTTGACATGACCTCAGGAAGTTTCTGATCTTCCTTATTATCTGGTACATGAAGATACTCCAGGCTTGGAATCAGCCATTTCTCCAAGAAGTCTGGTTTCTGTTAATGGGAAGAGGTATTTCAACACCACAATCTCGATATTTTGGATGCGTATTCCTACTGGGCTGGTCCTTGTTTCTAGCTTTTTCAGCAGACATAGCATGCACATGTGTATGTAATATGTGTGTGATCCAATATTCTGAGTTCAAAGTATTTCAGACTCAAAACTATAGAGTTTTTACCTAACGACTTTTATATTGCATTTGTATCTCCTTTATTGCAAACCAAGAATCCTGGTTCTTAAAAACACAGAATTAGAACATCTCATAATTATTACAAAAGTCTCCGAATAACAATAATAACAGTACTACCACCATCAACTATGATTACTGAAAATAGCTAAATTTTTCAATCTCCAAATTCTCTTCCCTACCCCCAACTTTTCCGGTCGTATTTGTGTGATCAGATAGTCAATATATACTGTCATCTATCCCTTTTAACCCTCATTTAGTTTTAGTTCTGTAGGTAAATATATATTTAACACTCACTATCCTTATATTGATGCCAATTTAGTTATTTTTCTCATCTGAAGCTAATTCTTTAGTAGATTCCTTAGTAAGTTTTCATTTCATGGAAACAGTATTCTCTGAATTTGTTTGTGTTGATAACAATTTGTGCTCTTCGTACATGAAGTAAGTTTTGCTGGGTGTAAAATCCTTAACTCACTTTTTTTCTTTAAATATCATAAATATGGGTATCAAAAGTAAAATAGTACAGTTTCTTCTAGCATAAAGTATTATTATCAAAAAGCATGTGATAATCTAGTTTTCTTTCCCTTATAAGTTATGTATTATAAAGATATTTATCTTTAAAGTCCAGTAATTTTACTAAGTCATGTCTTGATGTTGATGGTTCTGGGTTGAGAGTTTCAAGTATGTGGTGTGATCTTTCAATGTGTAGTTTCAAATCTTTTTTAAAAAAAATTCAGGAAAATTGTCTTGAATCATACATTTTAATATTTTTCTATTCCCATGCCTTGGTTTTCTTTTTTAGAGACTGACTCCTATTCTCCACTGGTTGGATCTTCATTTCCTGTCTTCAGTATTTGTCCCTTTCTTCAGAACTTTTTTTATCTTCTTCTTCTTTTTTTTTGCGTTACGCGGGCCTCTCACTGTTGTGGCCTCTCCCGTTGCAGAGCACAGGCTCCAGTCGCGCAGGCTCAGCAGCCATGGCTCACGGGCCCGGCTGCTCCGCGGCACGTGGGATCCTCCCGGACCGGGGCACGAACCCGTGTCCCCTGCATCGGCAGGCGGACTCTCAACCACTGCACCACCAGGGAAGCCCTTCATTTCTTTTTGATTTTGAAAAACTTTTATCCTTTTTACCTTTCATTTCCCTTATGTATTAGTTGTTTTATGTATTAGTTTTGTTTCTTCTAGATTACTTTTCATTTATAAAATAATTTTTTATTGTTATTGCAGATCTTACATCATTTTCTGAAGGCCTTCAGATAATTTTGAAATAAGGTGCTACAATTTTGATAGTTTTCTGAGCCTGTCTCTCTGGTATGTCTTCATTATCTGTAGAGATGCTCTTCTGCTCCTAATTCTTTCTTTCTTTCTTTCTTTCTTTTTTTTTTTTTTTTTGATAATAGCTTTGTATGAAGTTTTACCTGCATACATACCACCACAGAGAGGCTCTTCTCCAAATTCCCCCACCAAACCTCTCTAAGAGGAGGGTAATCTCAGATGGGGGCTCTTTTGCAAAATGTAAGTTTTTATGTGAATTTGCTTTTCCTGAATTTTTAGGAGGAAGATTGGTTTATTTAGCTTTTCTAACTTAATGGTATTTCCTCTTCTGTTATTTCACATAGTGTTAACAAAATATGGCAGCTCTCTTTCTGAGATTTCCTGTTTGCGTTTTGATTTCACTCCCAGTAGTGGACTCACTGGGGGAGTTCGCTGAGAGTCCGTAGGGACCAGGCAGCTCCGGCCTCTTCACTTCAGACCTTCAAACATTAAGTCCTTCCATGTCCCTACTATCAGAGCGAGCAAAGCTGCCCCCAGTTTTAGCTGCTGCTCTCAGTTATGTGTGCTTTCCGGTGGCTTCCTGTTGGATAGCTTAGTGTTTTGTCCTCAAGTCCGTCAGATGCCCTGTTGCTTCCCCCTCCTCTCTCTAGCACAGATGCCAATGGCGCACGCGTCTCGTGGCTGTTGGCGGCTCTGCCCTGGCTTGTCTTCTGGGGCCCATGGGGTGCCTTGCCGCTTAGTTTTGCTGTGGGCACTGTCTGTGCACTTTTGATTTTGCATTGGGTCTCTCTGTGTGCTTTTTCCGTGAGGCGTTGGGAGGGCGCCTCTGCCGCTGCCCTCTTCCTCGAATCCCCCAGCAGGGTTTTAAGCTGATGAAGACAGAGCTCACGGTTGAGTCTCCAGCAGCAGTTCACACACTGTCCCGTGTAAAACATGAACCTGACACATGTTCGTGGAATGAAATGAAGCTGTCTACCTCTGGATTAGGATCCCAGCCCACCCACAGTGCTTTTGGTAACGCATCCTATTTCCAAAGAGACTTACTGTTCATCGGGACGCCCGGGACACAGGGTCTGTGTCTGGGGCTGGGGGAGTTCACCCTCCAGTGGGAGGACAGTGTCTCCCTGCTGCCTGTTACACGGAGATAATGAGCTGCAAATGTCAAATTGGCTTTTGGAGTTCACAGCCTGCCACTTTGAACCATGACCAGGGTGGAAAGCAGCTGGGCAAGCTTGTGACTCCCAGTGCCTTTGTCTATTAAAGCACTTTATATAGCAATAACTTATCTGCTTCTTTGCTTGGGTCCCTAATTAAAGCTGTTTTCAACCCAATAAACAGCCAGACCCCGGCTAATAGAGTTGGACAACTCCTCGGTGGCCTCCGCCCGCATCCTCCTAGGCTCTGCGGTCCAGGGTTAAGTTCCCGCACCTTCAGCAGGGCCACCCCCTGAAACATTTAATGAGAAGAGTATTGTCTCTTGGAGACATAATTAAGAGAGACGATTCAACCTTCTCTGAGATAACAGGTCTTTTGCAATGCAATGTGTTGGGGGAAGATTCAGCCCAAGTCAGTGACTGCCTTAGCTGTCATGACTCCTGTTAATAGTGCCACGTTTCTGCTTGGCCGAAAGGCCCTGGGATCTGCACCGAAGTTCGTTAACCTTTTGTCTGAGAGACTTGTGCTTGGGACTTGTGGCTCTATGTCTTTTTTTTTACCGCTTTTCAGGCTGTAACTACAGTTTGGTGGTTGTGGCTGGGGACACAACTGGGGAATAAGTAGCTTCCCCTTTGAATCTCCCGTTACTGTATGACCCTTATGTTCTAGATGTTGGGGGCACATGAGCCTAGTTTTGCATCCTATTAGGATTCCTGAAGACTGGAAACTCTGGATGCAAATAAAACTACAGCTACAACTACATGTGAGGACTCCTATTTTCTTTTCTGTCTTCTCAGGAGCCCACCTGTCTTCCTCAGAAGTTACATGCGGAAGATTTTCATTTGGCAATTAGTTTAAATGTACATGGGAAACCATCTACCTAAAGTAACTCTTAAGAGAATCACTTTGTGAAGTAAACATGACTTTGAGAATGTGAAAAATGTCTCCCTAATTTATCTGTCTTAAAATTTCAACTTTTTAGTATCATATTGTCATCTATCAAGGCAAAGCTGTGTTTTGTTCTTTTTTTTCTTCCCACTGCCTCCCCTTTATTTCCTGGGAAGGGAATTAGTTTTCTTCACATGAGATAGATGACTTCATCTCCTATGTCATTGTTTCACTGTGCTCGAATCTTTTGTTTGTGAGGAAACAGAGGAGAAATCTTGGACTCGGAGTGGGAGAGCCTAGTGTTCCCATCCAGCTTTGTCCTAACTTGCTCTGAGACATTGACAAGCTAGTTAACCTCTCTGAGCCTTAGTTTGTTCACCTATAAAATGGGTATAAAAAATCCTCGCGTGACTTTGTTGCTGCTGGATTAATTGTAATAATTTATATAAAGCACTTGGTACCTGGCACAATGTTGACACCTCCCAAATAATCGTCCTTATTTGGGAACTCCGCTGCCAATGAAAAGGTGACCTCTTGCCCATGAGAAATAGTTAGTGATAACTTGTTCTCACTCCCCCTTCCCACCACGGGTGGAGCTTCATCCCCGTACTGTTGAGGATGTGTTTCTCCACACAAATACATCTATAGCCACTAGAACAAATCAGAAATACCCATTCGCAGTGATACATAAGCGAAGAAACCCAAGCCAAACACGTGGATGTGGATCCTTAGCAAGGTGGGAGGTGGCGTGGGGGCGGAGTCACGGTGACATCTCGTTTCCACTCCCACTTCTGAGTTTTTCATGCCTCAGCTGTTTTCTCTTCATACACATGATGGGCTCTTCTTTACAGACACAACTCTTAGCCAAGCAGTGCCCCATAGACTCAGAGAAGCCCCTTCTCTCTCCTCCCCTCACCATTGTGTTCCAAGGGGAGGGTGGTCTCAGATGGGGGCCCTTTTGCAAAATATTGCTTGAGAGACTGGAAAATCACGCTCATGCATGCTGGTCCTGATTTCTCTCCTGGCCTCCCGTCCCTTCGTTTTCCCCTCCTGTTCAATTTTAAACACAGTTCCCTCCACCAACCTAAGCTGTCCCTGATACACCCCACCCCTCCTGGTCCCCAGCTCTTTTGTTCTTTGGTCTCTGCCACTGCCCCCTGCCTCCACCCCAGTACACTCAGCTTCACTGCTGCCTAAATGTCATTTTCGAAACAACAGAAGGACATGCTGTTTTTGCAGCATCTTGGGGAAAAAAATTTTTTTGATCCATTTGGTGTTAAGAGCATTCACAAGAAATGTATTCAGGGACCCTCGCCAGCCTCCTTCACTGGTGTGGTTCACATTTGGTGGTTGGTGATATAACAAGCCCAACATTTTTCCCCCAGAAATGTCCATTCTCCTATCATCTGTATCTCTCTTCCTTAGCTTTCTTTGTCTTTCAGCTAAATCAGTATTTGAAGCACCACAGTTCCTGATGAATTTTCAAGCTGGGGATCCATCCTGATCCCTTCTCAGGGTTTTGAACCAGGTTCTTGGGAAAAGTGGGAACATGGCCAAGTCTGGCTTGCTTCTCTGGGCCGTAACAGAGGGGAAGGCTTGAGACACTTTGCCCCGCCTTGACCCACAGGACCAATGCAGAGCGTAGGAAGAATCTGTCAGGCTCCTGTGTCAGGACCTCTCTTCCAGAAGGAAACAGTGCATCTCCTCAGAAAAGTAGGAACTCGATTTCCCTTTGTTCTTTATCTGTCCGTCCTCCAGGCCGCATCGGTGATGATGTAGTCACACCTTATTATTCCCCTCGGGTGGAAAGTTCTTGAGGGCAGGATCCACGTCTGACTCATCTTCTTGTCCTTCGGTGCCTGGAACTGGGCCTTGTAGGTGGCCCGCGGCTGCTGACAGCAAGAACACACCCCCCCAGCCACTCAACCTCATGTGTGACGACGAAGCGGGGAGCAGAGCTCACCCTCCCCAGACTCCTTCCCGGCAATGCTCTGCTGGAGAAAGGGCGCACACGGGCTTGGAGCATTATTTTGAAACCCAGAGACCCTTTGCTCATTGCTGAAGGTCCAGATGAGCCATTAAGTTATGAACTGGAATTTTAGTGAGCTGTTGTTCTGGCCAGAACACCTGGTTGCAACACAGTGACCAGATTACCCCTACCCGTTTGAGTTATTCACAGTCACTGAGACTGTGGTGCTCTGGATTTAGCGGTTGTCATACCCAGACACCCAAAGTGGGAGGTTTGCTGCCTTTCGGGGTCATCCAGGCCGACTCCTCAAGACTTGAGCACACCAGAGGACCCTTAGTGCAAGAGTGGTTTGAGAGCTGTTGTTAAGTCTTACCTGGAAGATCTCCAACCCAGCTCCTTTCGCGGGGCTCCTGTCCACTTTGGGCACCCCGGGGAGAACTGCAGGGCACCTACCAGGTACTTCCCTACTAGCTTTCTAGTCATCGTACGAATTTGGAGGAAATGAGAAATAGTTTAATTTTCACACACGCACACACACACACCAAGAGTTCTTGTCCTAATGACTTGTTTTGACATTCCACTTGATAGGAGTCTGACAGTTTGAGGTTTGCAGCCTGAGTGACCTTCTTTAAAAGGACCCTGTGTCTTCCCTGACTTTGAATAGGCCTTCGTTGATGGGTAAATCTGGGCAGAGTTCAGACCCTCTGCAGATGGGCACACCAGACAGCATCCACGCCGCCTAGAATCTAATCGAAGTGCGTAGTAGACACTACCTCCCTCCAACTTTGGGGAAACTCCCTGGATGTAGAAACGCTTGTGTTGTCCATTTCACGTGTGTAGGTCCTTCCTAACTGTGAATCCTAGTCTTTCCTTCCCGAAGTATCATTAATTGATCCTGTCTTAAAAATCAGCTTGGAGGGCCTGCCTGGTGGCACAGTGGTTGAGAGTCCGCCTGCCGATGCAGGGGACACGGGTTCGTGCCCTGGTCCGGGAGGATCCCACGTGCCGCGGAGCGGCTGGGCCCGTGAGCCATGGCCGCTGAGCCTGCGCATCTGGAGCCTGGGCTCCACAACAGGAGAGGCCACAGCAGTGAGAGGCCCGCGTACCGCAAAAAAAAAAAAATCAGCTTGGAGGTGGGCTCCTTATGTAACGTTGCTCTTGGCATCTCTCTGTTGAAGAACATGTTTGAGCTTCTCTTCATCCGCTTTTTCCTCACCTTTAAATTCCTCATGGTGGCTGAGCTTTGCCAAACAGACAGATCTGGAGCAAAATTAGAAGCTTTTCCCTGGGCCAGCTTCTAAGGGCCTTCCTGGTTTTCTAAGAAGCAACCAAAAAAAGAAGAAAGAAAGAAAAAAAGAAAAAGTAGAGACTGGGAGAAGCAAACTTTCAGCTAATTACCATCTTTTTTCCCCTCTGAGCTCAGAGTACGGTTCGTAATTTCCTGACCAGCTTGTGCCCCTCCCCCGCTCCCTCCGAGCATCTGTGTTGGTTTCAAATTGAACTGCATACCTGCTGCTCTGAATTTCCAACATACCATACCAGTTGGTTTGCCAAACAGTGAACTGCCAGCCATCTGCCATCCAAAGTCAGAATTTACATTGTTTCATCTTAAAATAACGCCTCCGGAATAGCAAGCCACTCTGTGCATCAGGTTTTAAAGTTGACAATCAGCCAGAATTAAAAACAAATACCAAATGGGCATAAAAAAAGAACATGGTGGGGAGCTGGGGAGGGGGCTGGCATTTGACAGAGAGTTTATTTTTCAGCATTTTTACCTGACTTTCCACCAAAATAACCATGCCATTCAATTCTATCTGCAACAGCAGGAACTACTTATAGACCGAGAGCGTTAACTTTTTACTCGCCCGGCTCTACACGAACAGGATGCAGGGCTGGGGCTGTCGTCCGCATCTCAGGGAGGGCATATGTCTTCATATCCCCCAGGTGTAGGGGAGGAAGACCTGTCTTAACCTCTTCTCGTGGGGCTTCCTGGTTGCTCAGACGAGAAAGCTAAGATGCGTGAAGGGGGACCGCCTGGTCCAGGGCCACACGCTAGTTAATGGTGAGCCCAGGACTCCTGGCTCCCAGGCCCGTCCTCCCGCCCCTCACCCCCCAACCGCCTTGACCTGTCAGTGCGGATGTGGGGCTCCCTCCACACCCCTTGGTTCCCGCTAGCTGCCTGTAGCAACCCTCTTGTGCCCTATTCCCCTGCCCCTTCAGGACAGACAGGAGAGAAGGGGTTTCTGCGGGACTAGGAACCCCTGGCGACCTGTGATGGTGGCCTTGTGGCAGAGCAACCGCTGAATCTGGGTAGCTTTCCAGAGCAGATGGGATCGAAGGAGATTTTTTTTTAAAGAGAGAAAGAAAAGAGGTTTCATGTTTCTTTTAGGGAAGCTGTTCCAGGCGAAGGCAGCTTGGGGAAAAGTGTGAAGTTATGAGTGGGCAGAGGAAGCAAAGGGCTCTAAATTTATACCAAAGCCACCTGCCTACAGTTTGGAGCCCTGTGCCACCGGCCTGCCGGCGAGGAGGGCTTGTACCTGAGCCTGGGCTGGGCGGGGCACTGGGCGAGCCCTGCGCCAGCCTCGTGCAGCCCCTGTGGAATTCTCCTGGGGCTGACCTTGGACATTCTGGGGTCCCGGCGAGCCTCTTGCTCAGTCCGGTCTTAATGTGAGTGTCAGAGGTGGGGACTGTGGTCGTAGCTGCGCGTAGGTTTGCTTTGGGGCCAGATGGTGGCATCTCCTCCTGGAAGCCGTCTCTCAACCCTGGCCAGACCCTGGGCCCATCTTCCGTGTTCCCACAGCCCTGCCTGTAGCTCTGACCGACCTGCCCCATGAGCCGTCTCTGTTGCTGGGACTGGCTGTCCTTCCCGCTAGGCTCCTTGTGACCCGGGCCATCTCCCCCATCTTTCGGGTCCTG